>NC_074728.1:17561541-18761541 GCF_947242115.1 Biomphalaria glabrata | reverse complement strand
GTCTGCTGGACCTTTGGGGCACCACACAGGATCTGTCAAACTTCTTTCTCCATTCTTCTCTGTCATTTGCCTTTGATAGAATTTCATTATGATATTCTACTGAAAATATTGAAGCCTGCCTTTTTACCTGCCTGGGTGGACCACTTCTGATATAATTTAATACCGATATTCTTTTGAAAATATTGAAACCTGCCTTTTTTCCTGCCTGGATGGACCACTTCGGGGGCCGATTTTGAGTTTGTGTTTCCACACAAGCTGTCTTTGTAACCTTGTAAAATATGAAATGATTTAGAGTCACAAAGACCTGATCAACTTGACATTTCCAAGTCGTTTGCCTGGCTTCTAAATGTAGGCTTCCCCTCGATGGTGAATAACTTAAAAAAGATCTCTTCCTTACATCAACACTATCATCAACACTATCATCAACACTATCATCAACACTATCATCAACACTATCATCAACACTATCATCAACACTATCATCGACACTATCATCACTTTCATCAAATTTCCTTAAATTTTGTTTTTAAACAATGACTTGATTCAGAATTTTGTATACCTTGATACCAATACATGTTTAGACACCTGCCAGAATCTACCAGGGGAGTGTGTGGACTTTGCCACTTGTAAAGCAAGCGTCTGCACCTGCAACAGCGCCTACTACGACAAGAAAGGTCAGTGCGTGGACAAGATCAACGCCACCTTACTTTGCGACAACGTGCCAGACGAGTGCACCGACAACGCCACCTGCTCCAATGGAAGGTGCCGCTGCGATGAAGGCTTCTACGCTAAGCTGGGCAGGTGCCACGTTCTTATACCCAGCAAGGGCGCTTGTGAAGGAGTACCAGGTAAATTAATACTTGCACTCATTTAGTGAAGTAACAGATTTTCTATGCTAGGTTCTGTTGATTAAAATGAGCACCTTTTTTTTTCTGGACGTCTCTGAGTCCACCCAGCTCAAGGGGTACCTGAAATTAGTTGGGGAAAAGTAAAGGCGGTTGGTCGTTGTGCTGGCCACATGACACCCTCGTTAACCGTAGGCCGTAGATGACCTTTACATTATCTGCCCTATAGTTCTCAAGATCTGAAAGGGGAACTTTATTTCTGTTTACAGCACTTAGTGCTACATCCTGGCAGAGGCTGTGACCCCGCTGACCCCAAACTGCATCGGCACTTTCGTTCCCTTGGATACATCAGCTGCTTGGAGAGGGGGGGGGGGAACTGCTGTGTGGGCGACATCGTTCCGACCACAGCTAATGCCCAGGCATTCATCTCATTTCCATGAGATGATTCGTAGTCATTTTGCGACTTAAGGAGGCCATATCAACCTATTTTTTTGATACTGTTACACTGGATAAAAATGCCTTGTTTTTTGTTATGAAACCTTAATACTAATGTAAACCAATAGTCATAGATGCCAACCAGTTTCTCTCTTACATATTTTGTAGATTAGTTTTCTCCGTTGTTATTTTATTATCATTTCAATGTATTAAGCTACATTATCAACACATACATTGACAAAAGCTATTCAGACAACAAGCAACACAATAGATCAATGTTCTGAACATTCTCACGACTTTACACAAACTATTAACGATTTCACAAAAATATCCGTGATAAAAAGAGCAAGCCATAATAATAATAATAATAATAATCTTTATTATCCGTAAGGAAATTTGTCTTACAATTTGTGCATTACACCAAACAAAAAACATTATAACTATTAGAAACCAAAGTGTACATTCACACCAGACTCACTCATAATTTACATGTGACAAAGTTTATACTAGATTGTTCTTATTTAATGATTTGATTGCCAGCGGAACAAAAGAGTGTTTGTGTCTGTTTGTCTTTGCTATCGGTGTCTTGTATCTCTTTTGTGATGGTAAAATCACAAAATCCTGACACAAAGGGTGATTCTTTATTTCGAGGATCTTGTTAGCTTTTTTATAGATGTTTGTCTCAAACAACTGCCCAAATGGGGTTTGTTTTTTGCCAATGATTTTGCCAGCAGCATTTAGGATTCTATAAAGTTTATTTTTATTTTTAATGCTCAGATTGCCATACCAGGCAGTGATATTGAAACTTAAAATATTGCAGATGTGAGCGTGATAAAACATAGCCTAGGCCTTTTCGCTAACATTAAACGAGGACAGTTTTCTTAGTATTCGTAATCTTTGCTGTCTTTTTTGCTGATATAATCAGTATTTGCAGTAAAATCTAGTTTATTGTCTAGGATAGTACCAAGGTTAAGATATAAACCTCTTACTCTCTCTCTCTCTCTCTCTCTCTCTCTCTCTTGTGAATATATTCCTAATTCCTTTTTCACCAGGGGAATGTACTCAAAATGCCGTCTGCGAAGCTGGAATTTGCTCATGCCTACAAGGTTATTACGCTAAATCTGGAAAGTGCGAGCCTAAACTCAAGTAAGTCTTAAATCTAGATCACAGACCTATATATATTACACCTAGACTGGAAAACGGAAACAAATTCTTATCCGATAATAATCAGATCACAGACCTATATGTAAGGGGAGTCGCCCCGAATCTAGGAAAATCGATGTTTTCTTTCTTAGACAAGTAATGCTCTTTAGTTTTCAAAGTTAAGAAATAATGCAATGTCATTTTGAGGATATTGAATAGAAAGGGCTATTGATTACAGAACTGTATAAATAAAACCAATTTCTGTTAGTTTCCACTCAGATAATGTTTCTAAAATCCTAGATCAAAATAATTCAAGTTAGTTGATTTTAATCATCTTGTGTACATTTAAATAGATTGCTCACCAAGATCTTACTAGATTATGTACCTGAAAATTGAAAAATAATAATTATGAGACGAGGGTGCTCTTATTTTTGTTGTTTAATCACTATATCTAGATTTAAACATTAAATTATGTTATATAGGTTAGGGTTTTTTAAAAAGTTACCTACTTCTTATAACTGCTTTGCAAAACAACGCCTTGTTTCAGCTTTTTGGAAGTTTTTCACATTTTTGTGCAGCGTTAGAGATTTCCATGTTCAGTCTAGGTATAATATATGTCTGTGATCTATATAATCTTCAGACCTGATTTGTATTTTACGTGCTACACTTTGTGGGGGAATGCCTTTAATCAAGTTTAAGGCTTTTCGGTGTTTCATTTTTAGATGATAGTCCTGAATCCCGTTTTAAAATATCTTAATCAACCTACAATAGCCCGATGCTAGAATGTATATTTTTATTTTCTTACGGATGTTGTAGATAGATTAAAGCATGTGCCCCCAAAAACTATCGTCTTCAAGTTTCCATAACAACACATGAGCACTATAAAGCTTTATTGGAATTTGGGTCAAAAGTGGTTGATCTGCAGAGATTGTTATGTAGGCCAGAAAAAAAAATCATTGCAAGATGTTAGATTCATTAAGTTTCATTCATTTTGTAACTTCCCTCTCCCCAGGGCCAAAACTGCGTGTGAAAACATTGCTGAGGAGTGTGTGACCAACGCCCAGTGCGTCTCAGGAGTGTGTGAGTGCGTCACTGGCTACTTCCCTAAAGATGGCTACTGCAGCGGGAGGATCAATGCCACGAATCCATGTGAGGAGCTGGTGGGGGGCTGCGTGGCCAACGCCAATTGCATCAAGTCTGTGTGCACCTGTATAGACGACTACTATGCCAAGCTTGGCCAATGCTTACCTGTTATCCCCGCTATGGTAAGTAGACGACTTTCACTAACTATTGTACTGTTCACTGAAATCAAAATTTATATCAACTCTGTCTGTCCAAAACAAAATAATAAAAAGTTTGTACACGTTATTTTCCCGTACCTCGCGACCCACAGGTTGAGAACCCCTGCCGTACCCTATCTCGAACCAAGCTGAAACTTTGCACAAATATTTCTTTCACCTGACAACACAAGAATCAATTTAAAAAAAAATAATAAGTTAATTAACTATCGGTAATTAATTATTTTGTTTGGTATCTCAAACAAGGGATATAGTTTGTATTGACTGAATTATAGTTTTCTTTATAGGTCGCCGCTCTAAACTGAAACAAACAATATATTACTATACAATCTTCACTAGTCAAGACTTTTACACAATCAGAGTGGTTGACACATCAGTCCATGGAGGCTTGAGCCACGAGTTCGAATTGAGGTCGATCCACCCTTTTTTCCAATTACGTTAAAATCCACTCAAATTACCCTTCTGGCATCAAGATGAAACTTTGCACAACTGTTAATTGGCGTAGTTTCATTCAAGTTCGGTACTTAGAGATCAATAGGCCTATAACTGTTTAAATGGACTATATGTTTAGAGCAGTAGAGCTACAACCCAACGACCGAATAGCAACAGCAATAAACATCAACTTATTAAAACACTGAACAAGCTTATACTGTCAGAGTTGCGCCATACGAAAGTAGTCCCCCCCACCCCCCCAAAAAAAAAAAAACAACAAAAACTCAACAATAAGATGTTGGAAAAATCTTTACACCAGAGCAAAACTTTGTTGACTGGCTTCTGTAAATTTCAAATCAACTAATGCAACCAGAATATCAAACATTTTAATTTCCTATAATACAGTCAACTGGTATTAGAATCTTGATTTTTAGCGGCCCCCGAAAGGGGAAAAGACGCTATTAGTTTTGTGTGAAATGTCTGTCCGTCCGTCTGTCCGTTCGTCCGTCCCATTTAGATCTCGTAAACTAGAAAAGATAGTAAAAATCCATCAAAATAATCCATTCAAGGTTCTGATATAACAACGGTTACTTTTCCTTTTCTAAAGTCGAAAAATCTAATTTTTTAAATCACTTATGCAAGCAGTTTTTTTTTTCATAAAAATACACCACATTTACAACTAATAGTAACAAACACTGGAGGCTCATCGGTAGGGGAAATGACTATCTGCCATATCTTTAACGCATTCATGCAAACGGTTTTTAATTTTTTGTCAAAAAAAAAATTATTTTTTTTCATTTATATTGCTAAGTTAAGTAATTTCTGTCATACTAACTGCTACATTTACACGAAAAAAATGTTTACTTTTTTTTAAAATTAAGAGAAGATATCTATTTAGTATGCATAAAAGTTAGACATAATTTAAAACAACAATTAATAAGTAATTTTTCATATTATTGCGTGAACTGCAATTGCCGCATATACATACAAAACACTTAACTAAAGAAATTTTTAAAAAATTTCTGTCATTTGTCTTTAATTGAATTTAATTCTTATGTTCTTTTTGAAAATATTGATACCTGCCTGGGTGGACCACTTCGGGGGCCGATTTTGAGTTTGTGCTTCTGTCTTAGTAACCTTGCTTTTTTTAATTGTGGGTGTTAATATTGCGGGCCTCATTGAGTTCCGCGAGTCAGAGTTGGCTCTCGGTATGCACTTTGCCCGTCAATTCATTATGGATAGGGATGTACCAAAAATAATTGAATAGAGGTAGTACATGTACTGTTTCAAAACGTTTGTAATTCTGGTGAATGTCTCTTTACATTGATTTTTAACCGCGTCCTAGAAGGAGCGACTTGAATAGAGGTAACATACGTCACTTCACGTCACTCATATGTGTGATGATTGCATTTGTATATAGTATTATTAATTGTTAGGAGAATCCTGGTTGTGAGTGAGGACAAACTCCATGTTTATTTGGTTTGATTTCATTGGCCTGTTAGTTAAAGTAGAGTTATGGCCCTTGAAATAAGTTATTGTTGTCAGAGGTCTGAATTTTAGATTAGTAATAGTAGAAGTTCTGTTGAAGGCAGTTTTCATAGTTTGTTGTATGTTTAATGGTTCAACATTTGTTAGCGTTGTTACAGTTACAGTTCATTCTGATGGCTTCTATAAAATTGATATTTCTGTTCTCAATGAATCCCTGAATATTTGAATTGTTGAAAGACTTACGTTTATGTGTCAAAGCCATGTCAGGAGTTCACACCAATACGGCTATTGTAAAATTTAAGAAAACCTTATCTTAGAAATTTAACATTTAGAAACATTGTTTTCATCTACAGAAAGCCTGTGAAGGTCTAGCGGGTGAATGCACAGACTTTGCGAACTGTACTGATGGATCTTGTCAGTGCTTGACGGGCTACTACGCCAAAGACACCGTGTGCGTCGAAAACATAAAAGCGCTGAGTCCCTGCGAAGGACTCAGCGGTGAGTGTGTGGACCACGCTTCCTGCATCTCAGCAGCGTGCACGTGTGACCAAGGATTTTACCCCAAAAACGGTCAGTGCACTTTAAAGAACAACGCGACTTCGCAGTGCGAAGGCATTGCTGATGAGTGCGTGGACAACGCAGTTTGCGACCTGGTCACGTCTAAGACTTGCACCTGTGTGGACGACTACTACGCCAAGAGTGGCAGCTGTCTGAAGACGATCAACGCCAGTCAGCCTTGCGAAGGGGTATCCGGAGAATGTGTCAAGAATGCCCAGTGTCAGAACGGGAGCTGCCAGTGCGATGGAAGCTACTACAACCGCTTTGGCTTGTGCAAACCTCTGATCAACGCTACAGCTCCCTGTGAGGGAATTTCCGGCGAGTGCGTCAGCTTCTCTTCCTGCCTCAATAAAGTCTGTCAATGCGAGGACAATTTCTACGCCAAGCAGGGTGCGTGTAACGTCAAGAAAAATGCCAGCCAATCTTGCGAAGGTCTCTCTAACGAGTGCACTGAAAACGCAGGCTGCGTGAACGGAGCGTGCACTTGCGGCGATGGGTTCTACAATAGAATGGGACTTTGCCAGAGGCTGAAAAACGTCACACAAGGGTGCGAAGGCATTGCTGGCGAGTGCACAACGCACGCATCCTGCGTGAACACCTCTTGTGTATGTGATCCAGGCTTTTATAACAAGTTTGGTTTGTGCCACGTCATACAGAAGGCCGAAGAAACGTGCGATGGAGTAGTTGCTGGAGAGTGTACACAAAATTCAACCTGCTTTGACGGGTTGTGCTTATGTGAAAAAGGATTCTACGCCAAATCAGGAAACTGCCTTGTCATTATCGAGGCTCAGAAACAGTGCGAGGGTGTGCCCAATGAGTGCACTAGCGACTCGTCATGCACAATGGGGGTGTGCACGTGCAACGATTGGTACTATGCCAAGCAGGGGCGCTGCAACCCCCTTATAAACGTCACCAAAAACTGCGACAACACCGCCGGGGAGTGCGTGAACAACGCCACCTGCGTGAACAACAAGTGCGCCTGCGACTCAGGGTTTTACGGCAAGGACGGGCTCTGCCACAAGCTGATCGCTGCGCTGGAGCCGTGCGACTATACTCCCAACGAATGCGTGGCCAACGCCCAGTGCGACCTGCTCACCGCGACGTGCCAGTGCGACGAAGACTTTTACGACGACGCCGGGATCTGCCTCCCCCTCAAGAACGTGACAGCCAAGTGTGACGAGTCGCGGCAGTGCGTCGACAACGCCATCTGCAGCCTCGCGGGCGCCTGCGAGTGTGACGAAGGGTTTTACGAGATGGACCTCCAGTGTTACCCGCTGGTTAATGTGACCCAGCCCTGCGCCCTGGACAAGCAGTGTGTGAACAACAGCAACTGTGTTTCTGGAGTGTGTCAGTGTGACCCTGGCTACTTTTCAAAAGAGGGCAAATGTCATGTCCTTATAGAGGCTCTTAAGCTCTGTGACGCCAAGGGACAATGTGTCAGCAATGCTGAGTGTCAAGAAGTCAACGGAGGTAGGGTGATTTTTTTTTCTTAAAAATGTTGAAGATTGTCTTTTTACAAATCTTATATCAACTCACTCTGTCTGTCTGGTAAAAAGGTTGTACATGTTATTTCTCCCACAGTTATTCTCGGATCAAGCTGAAACTTTGCACAATTATTCATTGGCATAAACAAGGAATGAATCAATAAAAAAAAAACAATTAGTCAATTAAATATTTTGTTTGAAACCAACAAAAGAAATTAATCATTCAGTAGCCAATGATATGGCTAAATATGTAGGTTT
Source organism: Biomphalaria glabrata (assembly GCF_947242115.1). Classification (NCBI taxonomy): domain Eukaryota; kingdom Metazoa; phylum Mollusca; class Gastropoda; family Planorbidae; genus Biomphalaria; species Biomphalaria glabrata. The sequence goes on along the minus strand of NC_074728.1, from coordinate 18,753,600 downwards.
TCGTCCCCTTGTAACACGTTATCTCTCCCACACCCATTCTCAAATCAAGCTTAAACTTCAAACAATTATTTATTGTACGTTACAGAACACGAATCAATTTAAAAATTAACCAATTAGGCAATTAATTATCGGTAAGTAATAAAAGTCTTTGATATGGAATAAGGGAAATAACTTGTACATTATTTTGATATATAATTGTAAGTGCGGAATTCCCTTTGTTAACTTTTTTTTTTACAAAGGTTATATTAAATCAGTCTGTCTGGTAAAAAGTGTTTACACTTTATTTTTCCCACACCGATTCTCGTATCAAGTTGAAACTTGTATGCTAATGGTTGTATTTCTTATTTACGTTGGTTATCCCAGCATCATACAATCTTCACAAGTTTACACTCTTTGTTACTGGACATGTGACTGACTCTTTGCTTCTAAATTCTAAAATAATCATCAAAGTTACATCCTGATGACCTAATTACGTATTCTTGACGTTTAAGCTCACACCAAATGTTCAAATAGTCCAAATTCTTACACCCTCAGCTCAGCCGATGTGTGTTTGCAAGAAAGGCTACTTCGCTCTGAAAGGCCAGTGTCCCCCTCTGGTCAATGCTACTGCCACCTGTCAAGAGTTTGACCAGTGTGTGGACAACGCTGTTTGTAACTGGAACACCACAGGTAAGCTCGTGATCTTTAGGAATTATATAGGTCTTCCTTCGTGGTGCATTACATGAGCACAATATCATTTCCTATTAAGTTGAGGTTGGCTTTGGCGTCTTATCTTCGCTTGCAAAACTCGACCAAGGCACTGATAAGTGAGGTCTGTAGCGGAGTTGTCTGCCTTTACTCCTAGTTGTTGTTTTCCTTGCTAAAGGCTGTCCTCTTGGCCCAGTAGGTTGATATAATGATATGGTTGTCCTCTTGGCCCAGTAGGTTGATATAATGATATAGCTGTCCTCTTGGCCCAGTAGGTTGATATAATGATATGGCTGTCCTCTTGGACCAGTAGGTTGATATAATGATATGGTTGTCCTCTTGGCCCAGTAGGTTGATATAATGATATAGCTGTCCTCTTGGCCCAGTAGGTTGATATAATGATATAGCTGTCCTCTTGGCCCAGTAGGTTGATAGAATGATATGGCTGTCCTCTTGGCCCAGTAGGTTGATAGAATGACATGGCTGTCCTCTTGGCCCAGTAGGTTGATATAATGATATAGCTGTCCTCTTGGTCCAGTAGGTTGATAGAATGATATGGCTGTCCTCTTGGCCCAGTAGGTTGATAGAATGATTGGCTGTCCTCTTGGCCCAGTAGGTTGATAGAATGATATGGCTGTCCTCTTGGCCCAGTAGGTTTATAGAATGATATGGCTATCCTCTTGGCCCAGTAGGTTGATAGAATTATATGGCTGTCCTCTTGGCCCAGTAGGTTGATAGAATGATATGGCTGTCCTCTTTGCCCAGTAGGTTGATAGAATGATATGGCTGTCCACTTTGCCCAGTACGTTGATAGAATGATATGGCTGTCCTCTTTGCCCAGTAGGTTGATAAAATGATATGGCTGTCCTCTTGGCCCAGTAGGTTGATAGAATGATATGGCTGTCCTCTTGGCCCAGTAGGTTGATAGAATGATTGGCTGTCCTCTTGGCCCAGTAGGTTGATAGAATGATATGGCTGTCCTCTTGGCCCAGTAGGTTTATAGAATGATATGGCTATCCTCTTGGCCCAGTAGGTTGATAGAATGATATGGCTGTCCTCTCTGCCCAGTAGGTTGATAGAATGATATGGCTGTCCTCTTGGCCCAGTAGGTTGATAGAATGATATGGCTGTCCTCTTGGCCCAGTACCTTGATAGAATAATATGGCTGTTCTCTTTGCCCAGTAGGTTGATAGAATAATATGGCTGTCCTCTTTGCCCAGTAGGTTGATAGAATAATATGGCTGTCCTCTTTGCCCAGTAGGTTGATAGAATGATATTCACGGCACCACTGGCTGTCCTCTTTGCCCAGTAGGTTGATAGAATGATATTCACGGCACCACTGGCTGTCCTCTTTGCCCAGTAGGTTGATAGAATGATATTCACGGCACCACTAGCTGTCCTCTTGGCCCAGTAGGTTGATAGAATGATATTCACGGCACCACTGGCTGTCCTCTTTGCCCAGTAGGTTGATAGAAAGATATTCACGGCACCACGCCACGACGAGCGATCAAGGCCTAACGTTTCCGAGTTATTTATATCAATTTCACATTCTGTGAGGGAGATTTGCAGAGTATCTTTAAAGCTGTTATGTAGGCCCCTCTGGAGAGCTTTTTCCAGGGCACAGCTCCCCATAAAGATTTGTCTTTATAGGAGGGCGATTTTCAGCCTTATCGTTGAACCTTGCTGTTGTGGCGTGATACTGTTGATATTTTACATGTGTAAAGTTTAACAATCTATGTGGTCTAAGCAATTCCCATGGTGAGTGTTTTCGGGAATTTAAATGTAAATAGATAAATAGAGCACTCTCTTGGATATCATATTTACAGTCCGTTTTATGTATTTGCGCTTTCTCCCCTAATTGTATTCATCAAAACAACCCTATTATGCTGAATTATAATTGTTTTAATTTTGGTGAAAGAGGTTTACCATGAAGTTTATGTGTTTATTAGCCTTTTTTATTTCACGACAGGACTCTGCGAATGTAAAAAAGGTTTCTTTGTGGACGGTAATTCCCTGTGCCAGACTTTGATTTTACCAAAGGAAAAATGTACAGGTAAGATGCTCCAGTGTTTGTTTAAGAATGTTGAGATTTCAGTATGTTTGAGATTATCATAACATATCATTGCAAAAAAGATGATACATTCTTGTTAAAATCAATGCAAGAAGGCATTTACCAGAATTACAAACGTTTTGAAACTGTACATGTACTACTTTTATTATAATTATTTTTTGGCAAAGCTAATACGCGACCATTGAGTAGGCAACGTACAACTCTCGCTTGCAGAGAGGCTTAATCTGGCCCGCAAACGTTATGAATTAATAGATAAGCATTTTCACTCACAATTTAAAAAAATTCAAGATTTTAATACGAGTTGGAAGTATCATTGGAAATTAAAATGTTTATATGATTCCTTACTGGTTGCTTTAGTTGCTATGAAATTTACAGAAGTACGGAGGATTTGTTTATCTTTATGTTAAATCTGATGGTTGAGGTGTACTTCTGTATAGCGCAACTTTGCTATGGTCAAAAATGAATGTCTTCTAAAGTGGATGTTTATTATTGTTGATACTCGGTCGTTGAGGTGCAGCTCCAAACTTTTAGTCCAACTAAACCATTAAAGGCGTATTAATCTCTAGGGGACGAATTTATATATAACTTGAACAAACTTCTTTAAAACAAAAATAATTGTAACTTTTTTTGCAAAGCTAATATCAACTTACTTTGTCTGTCTTTCTGTCTCGCATCAAGTTGAAACTTTGCGAAATTCTTCATTGGCGTAAATCAGTGTTTCCAAAACGGTGTTCCGCGGAACCTTAGTGTAATTTATTATTTTCTTTCAAATCAACAAGAGAAATTACTCTTTCAGTATTCACAGATATCGTTAAAATATGTAGGGTTATGTCCCCTTAATAACTGTACGCGATATTTCTCCCACACGCATTCTCGGATCAAGTTGAAACTTGAAAAATTATTTCTTCAAGCTAACAAAACACGAATCAATTAAAAAATTAACCAACTAGTCAATTTATTATTAGATATTGTTTATTTGAAAATGCCATTTTTCTTGTTCTCAAGTTCTGTCCACATTTTTCTGTTTCAGGTATTGGTCAGTGTGTTGACAATGCTGAGTGCTCGTCCCCAGTTCCTACTGGACTTTGTCTATGTAACAAAGGTAATTTGTTTTTTTACAAAATATAATTAACTGGACTTATTGAAACAAAGATAAGGAAATTTAATAATCTGGATTTATTGAAACAAAAATAATTAAGAAAAAATTCATTTACTAAACAAGGACAATGATCGACTATGGTTCGAAGCTCATACTATAAAAAAAAATGGCGGATTTTTTTCCCATTAATTTTTTTTTAAATGCTACCCAGCCATGTGGACTAATTTTAGGACTTTTATGTTTAAAATGACATTGCTTTCTTACTGTACAAAATACAAATTGGTAAACTGGATATTGAATTGGTTTTAAAGATTATATCAACTGATTTCATTACATTTCCATGTGTACAGGATATTTTGCCAAAAACTCCCAATGCAATCCAGTGATCAATGCTACCCGGCCCTGCGGTGGTCCTGGGGAGTGTGTAGACAATGCAATGTGCAACAACGCCACGGCCATATGCGAATGTCTCCGAGGATATTACACTGAGACGGTAAGGTGTTACAACTTTTAAGTCAATGAAATTCCGGCCAATGCTTCAACATAGACTAATAAAGAAACGGTCGTTAGTGGAGACGATTAGACCAATAGGGAAGCAAATCAGAACCCCCATTCGGGGCGCCCAACGATGAAGTCCATTGCACTGGCGGGAATGTAAGAGAGTACAAACAAATCACAGGGCAGAAGCGTAGTGAGGAGGGGGCACAATGCCTCGGGCGCTACCCTCAGTCGGTCGCCACACACAGAGAGGCGTTTATATATGTTAATGGTAAATGGGGGGTGGGGAGGGCGCTAAAAGTACCTTGCTCCGGGAGCACGTTTTGCTCACTCCGCCTCAGGGGGTCCCTTTTACAGCGGATAACCGCAGTGCTGATGTAACACAAAGAAAGAATATGGAGGAGTTTCTCCGGTGTACTCTAGCCCGAGGGTCCTGGGATACGAGCTGTCGGTAATATGCCAAGTTTACATCTGCTTGGATCCCTCCCAAACAGAACAGCAGTTCAGACAGGCCGATAGTGGGAAGTTTCAAAGATCTTAGACTTCCAAGCGTCCTCGATCCAATTTCTTTAAACGGGAACGTTCGGATAATGACTAAGGGGGGCCCAAGGGGGGGGGAGTGGGTATACGAATTTGTTACGATTAGTTACTAAGGGGTAAGGGGGTTTAAAGATTTGTTACGAAAAAAACAACAACACATATTCAAATGAAATAAAAAAAACTTACTTTTCACTTTGTCATTTTAACTATTGTGTTTATGCTTGTTATGTTACCACAGCGTACAGCCTACATTATGTTTGTTAATGCGCTCTATACGTAGGTTGTGAGATCAAAACTTAGTAGTGAATTAAAAAGCTGCATGTAGATATTAAATAGTGCTTGTTACTTTGATGAGATGTTTGTTATTCAATAACAATTACAAAGTCATCACTCACGGGTTTTACAAAAATATTCATGGATAACATTACGGGGTTTTCCGACGGATTATTTGGCGGCCGCCCTGTAAGTTGTATTGGGAAAACAACTGAATATGTCATCGAATTGTCGATAGAAACCGTGATGAAAAATGTACTGTGGGAAAATGGTAATTAATAAACAAGTCTTTTGTGAAATTTGAATTTTCTTGTTTTTTTTAAACTCTACTTGGGTGGGGGGGGGGGAGTTTTATTACGATTTGTAATAACGCGGAGAGGAGGAGTATAAAAATTTTTTTTTTTTTGGTGCTACGTAATATCCGAACGTTTCTTATGATTTTTTTTTGTGACTCTGGGGTTAGGCGTCCAGTGGAGATATATGCACTGCACTCCTGCAGTTTTAAGTTTGATTGTCATGCAATAAAACAGGTTGTGTGTTTTTGCGTATAAACGAAACATCCTTTTCATATTTTTTAAAATTTTTATGCCAAGAAGCTAAATGTTCAATTATGCACTACGCTACTAAACGGGTTATACAGTTTTTACAATAAGAAATGATTTAAGTGAGTAATTTTAACACATGCTTATGCCTAAGTTTAAAACATGTGTATGTATAAGTTTAACATTTGTTTATGTGTACGTTTAAGACTAATGCGTAAGTTTAAGAGAAGTTTGTGTAAGTTTAACACATGTTAACGTGTAACTTTAACACGTGCTTTTGTGCAAGTTTAACAGATGTTTAAATTCAACACGTGTGTATGTGTACGTTTAAGGCACGTGTATGTGCAAGTTTAACACATGTCTATGTGTAAGTTTAGCACGTGTGTATGTGTAAGTTTAATACATGTCTATGTGTAAGTTAAACACATGTTTATGTGTAAGTTTAACACATGTCTATGTGCAAGTTTAACACATGTCTATGTGTAAGTTTAACACATGTTTATGTGTAAGTTTAACACATGTTTATGTGTAAGTTTAACACATGTTTATGTGTAAGTTTAACACACCTTTATGTGTAAGTTTAACACATGTTTTACATTTCATTGCTCTCAGGGTCTGTGTTACGTCCTCAAGAAGGTGGACGAGCCGTGTCAGAGAAGCGAGCAGTGCGTAAAGAACTCAGAGTGTACACCCCTTCCCGCAGGCGTCTGCAGCTGCGTAGACGGGTACTACGATGAGGCGGGAAACTGTTTCAAGTGGAAAGTTCCAGGTCAAGGTTGTCTAGGTAAAATTAATAATACTGTTTTAAAACGCGACTCGAAATAAAATCGCATGCATACATATTTTTTTTTTCCGATTATATTTTAACGTTACAATAACACACAAGACAATTTCTCGATAACCTTGACTTCTCAATTGTGTTCTATGGTCTGGAAGTGGACTGTCAAATCCCGCCCACTCCCATCCCCCTTCGTCCTGCGGGAGGTTTGGACTAAAAGTAAACTATCTTTAGCTCTAAAGGAACATGTAAAACATTTTACAAACAAACATTTTACAAACACTAAATAGCAACGCCGGACTTGATCATTCTGACCAAGAAGTCTTGGAAAGAGAACAAGTAATCTGCTATGTATATTCAACCGTCACTAAATAGCAGGACCGGACTTAACCATTGTGGGGCCCTATGAGAAACGGATTTTGCGGGGCCAAGTTTGGGTAGGGAAGCGGATAATAAGTGAAATTTTAAGACTTTGTATTAGAAAATAAATTCGTCTTTGCATTTTATTCATTCTTTACTACGTACAGAACTACTTTACGAGCGAAGTCATACAGTATATATCATAATAATTCTTATTCCTCAATAGCAAGAATTACCAAATGTTTCAATCTATCTTTGAGAATTGTTGAACTTAAATAATTCTTCATTATTTTGAGGCGCGAGAAGATTCTTTCACAATTACGGGTATTGCATAATTCCGTTTTTATTTATCGCGCGTAGGATTGGCGTTTTCCATATTGAATGACACCCCAAAATGACAATTTTTACTATATATTTCCGTATATTTTAAGGACTATTTCGTATATTTTGCAATTTCGGGAGATTTCCAGGAGCTCCTGGTAAATCGACAAGAGGGTGCGGGAAATCTGTTTTAATCTGTTTTAAGTTATAAAATGGTTTAATTTAATAATTTATACACCTTGAATTAGCGCGGGTCCTGTGAAAGTGCGGGTTCTATGAAAGTGCGGGGCCCACTGCGGTCGCATAGGTTGCAGTGGCCTAAGGCCGGCCCAGCAAAATAGCGGCGTATGCTACGCCGCCGGTCGACTAGTAATTTATTTAAAAGAGTTATACATGACGCAATTATTTTAAAGTTAATGTGATGTATGCCAGTTGAGCTTTGCTCCAAGCCAAATCCCAGATATTAGCTAGACATTGTTTTCGGTGCGTTGAAACAGAACATTCATGAGCCATTTCTCCCACAAAATCATTGTAACTTTAACTTGACTGAAAATACCATATTTACAAAGGAGGATTCTAAAAACAGTAGCAAGGTTACACAACTGATAGTTAATAACAATCGTTAATTACCTAATACACACATAACGGATACAATAGTAAAGCGACTCATTTGAAAAAAAAAAAATCATACTTTTTTTTTTATAATTATCTACTGACCTGAAGAAATAAAATTGTGAGTATTTACTGTTACATAAACTATTATTTGCTGTTGCTTTTGTGGTTGACAACTCCATGCATTAAGCTTCGAAATACTGAAGCGAACAATGGCTGTGCTTGCCCTGATGTGGCAAAATATGTAGGTCACATCTTGGGCTGCGTAGCCAGGGGAAACGCTGCAATTCCTCTTTAACCTTCGGGCTCGTAGACAACCCTCATTAGTGACGCTAATTACTACCCTTTCCTTGTTTATGCTTTATTGCCCTCATCATTAATAGTCGTAGCAAAAAGAGTCACATAAAAAATTCGTTTCCACAGCATACCATCAGTGCGTACCAAACGCCAACTGCAGCGCCAACGTGGGAGGCTTGTGCACGTGCGACAAAGGTTACTTCCCATTCAACGACACCTGTGAAAAACTGAGGAAAGAAGGACAGATGTGCTCAGGGACAGGTGATGTAACATACGGTTCAATAGTCAACACGCAATCTATAATTAGATTTTAATATTTTAACTACACAAACTCGTTGCCGACCTTTGCAAAATCACGTCTAAAACATATTTATAACAATGAACACAGAATCACCACTATCAGCATCAGTCTAATATATAAAGTAAAAAGTAAGGCGTATGTATGTATGTATGTCCCGCATAGAAATCAAAACGGTTTGACCAATCCTGGTAAAACTTGGCATAAATGTCCCTTAGATCATGCTGAGACCATAGTGTATGTTTAATGTCCCACCCACAACCGTAGGCTCTAAAAATAAAAATACCTAGACCAACATTTAAACAAATCTGGTAAACCCGTTTTCACAGTATTTTATATTTGATATTAATATTTTGGCTAAACTTGTAAATTGTAAACAAATGCCCATACTCCACTTTCATTGTAGTGGCAAAATATTTTTTTTTAAATATTGAAAAGGGAACATTCGCCATGTTTGATATAGATCTAAATCCAGTTCACGAGATCAGCAAAACCCAAACTAAGGCCCTCGATTCATATCCGACTGGTTATTATTTTTATGCAGACATAGTGAGGACCTTTTTGACTGTTGCATCTTAAACTAACTTGGGTCCTCCCGTGCCATTGTATGCAAAGGTCGCCAGACTCTCTCATCAGAGATCGGTCACAGATAACGTCCACAGCCTCTTTCTAGACATCGGGAATAGCAAGTAGGATTATACACGGTTAAGGCGCTAGCCCATTTATCTTACGGGCTTGGGAACGACCATGGCTAAATATGAAACTATTTTAAACATGAAAGCGACAGTAGAATCATGAAAACTGCAGCACTCTGTGCGTATTAGAAACACCTATTTAAACCTTGTTCTAAAAATGGATTATATGCTATAAATCTACATACATATTTTTTAAAGCATGCTTTTTTTCAAAATAGCCATTACACATATTTCGGCTGATGTAAACATACTAGCTATCTAAGTATTTTAACAAAAAAACAGAAAAAACTTTGTATAAATATATTTATATATTGTTTTTTAAAAGGGTATATATATGTATATAAATGTGCATGCTTCGTTAAAAAAAACAAAAACAAAAGGAACATAGGTCCACTGATTTTCAATAGCGCAATAAAACAAATAAAAAAAAAATAGTTTCTGATGCAAGAGATTAAAGATATACATGTCCGGGAGGATTAAAGTCTAAGTAAGAAGCTAACTAAGTGTTGTTATTTACAGAACAGTGTATTGACAACGCCGCTTGTGATAAGGGCAAGTGCACCTGTAAAGAGGAATATTTTGCTCTAAAGTAAGTTACAGCTGTAGTTGGAAATGTAACAATAGTGTAATCTAAGTGAATTTGTTCAATGATACAATAACATAGTTAATAAATCTGATAATGTTAAATAAAAAAATCTCCAAAATAATAGAAATAAAAAGTTCCACAATACTTATGTTAGAGGCGCGGTGGCTGAGTGGTAAGGCGCTTTGCTTCCCCAACCAAGAGGCCCTGGTTTTAAATCTTGGTGAAGACTGAGATTTGTATTTTTCGGGATAGTTAGGGCGCCTCTCAGCTCTAATGACAATAGTTGGGGAAAAGTAAAGGCGGTTGGTCGTTGTGTTGGCCACAAGACACCCTCGTAACAGTGGGCCACAGAAACAGATGGCCTTTACATCGTCTGCCCCATAGATCACAAGGTCTGAATGGGAAACTTTGCTTTTTAAACTTTTGTTTTTATGTTAGGCGTTCATTACCTTTAAAAAAAAGGTAAAAAAAATCTAAGCATTTGATTGTGAAAAACTATTATTGTAACTTTACATTTCAGCACATAATTGAGGATACATCAATTAGTATTAAACATATTTGTGTGTGCCCAATCGCTGCTGAGTTTAACATTATAGCGTAAGCTTTGAGTGATTCTCTTTCTCTTACCTAGCGGTGACTGCCTTATCCGGAAGAAGGCAGGAGAGGTCTGCAACGCCACTGGTCAGTGTGTGACCAACGCAGAATGCAACATCGGCAATGGAGGGATCTGTAAGTGTGATGCTGGCTACTTTACGGACACGGACTCAAGATGCGCAGGAAGTGAGTTGTTAAGTCTCTTTACATGAGAACCTTTAGGATATGTTTACTATTTATGTAAATTAAACTCATTATATATATTTAGTATATATATCAATATAATATCATCAGTAGAAAATAGAAATGCTAGGTCAGTGACCTAATAATAATGGAGCTTGACTCACTGTACGGACATCGCAACAATGACCTTAACATCTTGTTTTTTTTTAAAAAAGATCTTTCCAGAACTGGAACGGCTGGTCGTTGTGCTGGCCACATGACACCCTCGTTAACCGTAGGCCACAGAAACAGATGACCTTTACATCATCTTCCCTTGAGATCGTAAGGTCTGAAAGAGTAACTTTACTTACTCAACTTAATTGCCAGAACTGCATTAACTCTTTAACCCCTTCTTTTCAAATTTTCCTCAGTACCGATGCCTTAAATTTATTTACACAAAAATCGCCCAAGCTTTCAGCTTAATTGTGTGCTTTTCGTCTAGAACCTCCTTTTTTTTTTTTTTTACAAAGATTATATAAACTGTGTCTGTCTGGTCAAAAGTAACATCGTTATACGTTAATTCTCCCAAAACCTTTCTAGGATTGAGTTGAAACTTTACACAATTATTCCTTGGTGTAGACAATACCCGAATCATTAAAAACAAAATTAACAAAACTAGCCACCTGATTACTGAAAAATTAATATTTCAGTATTCATAGATATGGTTAAATGTGTCGGGTTTTGTCCCCTTACTTAATTGTGCACGTTCCTCTCACACCCATACTTCGATCATTTATTTATTCACCTTAAACAAACATGATTCAACCAAAACATAAACCTATTAATTTTGGGTAATTAGCTATTTTGATTGATATTGAAAATGGGAAATGCTTCTACATTCTTGAGAGATAAATTGTAACTGCGGAGTTTTTCCCCCTTAGATAAGTTTTTAAAAGAAAATATTTTGCTTTATCTGTCGTCTGGACCAAATGTGCAGTCGTGATCATCATTTACGCCCATTACTGTCGCCCGTAATAGTTGCCCATTACTGTCGCCCATTACTTGTATGTTTTTTCAATTCTTTCCCCTTTCTGCGGTAGTATAAATCAAGTTATATTCAATTCATACCTAAAGCAATATAGAAATACTCTGTCTTTGAGGTTCTCGGGTGCTTTAAGCAAGCTATAGCCTAAAACAAGTGTTCTAATTAAATTATGCACTAAGAGCTACAACTCTCTAGACAACCAAAAAGAAATTATACAAGGGACAGATCCACATATAACAATACTGCAAGATTGATAGCCTTTTTTTTCTATATAAAACAAAATAAGTGAATTACCACTAATTAATTAACTGGTTGGTTAATTTTTGGATTGATTCGTGTGATGTCATCGAAGTAAATGAACACTGAAAGTTTCAATTTGATCCGAATTTGGAAAGTGGTCGAAATAGATTGTACAAGATTTGTTTCAGACAGAGTGAGTTTTATATAAGATTTGTAAGAAAAACAAAATCGTTGCATTAAAAACTTCGAGACAGTAACTGTCTTTGAATGTATCTTTTAGTCATTCAGCCCAATCAACAATGTACAGGCAAGGGCCAGTGTGTGGCCAACGCTGAGTGCTCTTCCGACGTCAACGGCAACTGCATCTGTGACGGCAAGTACTACGCGGACAACACGAAGTGCTCACTGAAGAAACCTCCCGCCGAGAAGTGCGCAGCGAATGATGAAGTAAGTAGATAGGGCATTTAGATAAGGGCATTTAGATAAGGGCATTTAGATAGGGCATTTAGATAAGGCATTTTGATAGGGCATTTATGGGACTAGCCTAGACCTTCCTGTGTGCAGCTTGGGCATTCAAAGGAGTAGTAAGGGCATTTCTAGGAGTAGATAGGGCATTCGTGCGAGTAGATTGGGCATCATATGCAGAAAGGACATTCATATGATTTGATTAGTTATCATTTATACAGGTTAGGCATTCATGCGAGTAGATGAATGCAGATTGGACATTCATGCAAGTAGCCTTGGCATTATGTATGCCGATAGGGCATTTATGCAAGTAGCCTTAGCATCATGTATGCAGATAGGGCATTTATGCAAGTAGCCTTGGCATCATGTATGCAGAAAAGGCATTCATGCAAGTAGCCTTGGCATCAGGTATACAGATAGGGCATATATCTAGGGCTTTCATACGAGTTGATTGGGCGTCATACAGATAGGGCATTTATGCAAGTAGATTGGGCATCATTTCTGCAAATAGGGCATTCTTACGAGTATTTAGGGCAATAATGGGCAAAGGACATTCCAGGGGAATAGCTAGCCTTGTAGGGCATTCATATACACAGATAGGGCACATGGGCACAGCTTTAGCATTCACGTGTTTAATTTGCTGTCTGAAAGAGCTTTGTGATATCCTATTTGATAAAGAGCGAGGCCGACTATTATGCCAGGAATTGCCAGCTGCCACAGATTGACCTTAGCAAGTAAACAGCCAGAATCTTGTCCTGCATGCTCCCTAGTTATGATTCATGTAAGATTTTTTTTAAATATCAACTCAAAGAAATACTTTCTCCACAGTGTGTTTGGAATGCTACTTGCAATGCTGGACAATGCACCTGCGATCCTGGTTATTTTCCCACCGACAAGGACTGCCAACCATTGCTTGACGTGGGCACGCCGTGCACCGCTGCAGGACAGTGTAAAAACCTGTGCGTACTTTCTCTTATCTTCTTATTATAATTCATTGATTTCATTTCGTTTTTCTACTGTGTTTTAATCTGAATATTTTTAAAAAAATGTATTTGTATCTTTGGATGTTCAGTATCATAAATACATTATAGGCTAATTATGCGATTCTTCGGTAAATATAGATACAGCTGGTGCAGCGAAAATCAATTAATAATGGATTCTCTGCTACATGAATGACATTATTAGTTTTGTAATACCTGTATTCGACAGAACTTCATCGAGGAACGAACACAGACGCTGTTCTCAAAATATGGCCCTAACGATTTTCCTATAAATTTAACAAATGGTGTATAATGTATAGCGTTGAGAAAAGAGTTATAAGCTCGTTGGCCACACAGGGAAAACTCTAGTATGACCGTTATAATTTATGAAGTAAAAAAAAAAGAAATACATTTAAAATTTGGCTAGAGAAGTTGATCTAGGTCTAGATCAGTTTTGAAAGTAGACCTAATATTGCGTCTTTTGAAAAGACTATCGCGTTCGGGATTTCCGAGTGTAAGGCAATGTTGATTCAAGAGTTTAATAATGTTCAGGGAAAATTTGCGCATCGTTTTCTTAGTCTAGATCTAAAAGCCTATCACTGAAATATTATAAAGTGTAGTAGATCTAAACATTCGCCAAGGGTTCTTTCTTAGAGGCGAGGGTGAAAAGGGGGGGGCATGGTAAAAAAATGTATTCGTTGTTTTTAATCTAACATTCATTAGTCATTACAAAATAAAACGCTCTATAAGTTTAAAAAAAGTGATCATCAGTAAGAAAAGCAACGTTTAAATTCATGTCTGGACATGGGAGGAAGAGGGTATCTGGGAGAAGGTTTTGTCGCTACCTTAAAGGCCATTGGCGCTCAGCGAGCACATCCCGAGTCGGATTCAAACTCGGGTCCTCTTGATAGGTAGCCAAGAGTTTTATGGCACTCACTCACGCATCTTTCATATCACCTAGAGCAACGTTCACGAGGCCATTTAAGTCGTCTTCATGGGCTTTACACCGGACCGCCTCTTCAGTCGAGGCCAGTCGTTATAGAAGGCCCCAACTCTGACCTGCGATGACGACGTGGCAACGAACTATTGGTCTCCACTGCCCACAGGTTGAGACGTCGCATGACGTTTGGTCTCGTTTCAAAGCCGTGAAACTACCTCCGACTCAAGAGAGCTAAAAGTCGCTTGTTACTTTCTCTTCACTTTTCTAAAGGGGTCTATTTCCGCTTTATTATCACTCTTGACCAAAAGGGAAATATTTTACAAAGAGGCCACGACTGAAAGTTTGTGATAATTAATTATTTACTCACGGCAGAAAGAGGGAACTACAGAGGCGTAGTTGGGGGAGGGGCAAGCGGGCACGATGCCCCTGGCGCCACCCATCAGGGGGTGCCACACACACAGAGGCAGCAAAAAAATATTGTTTTAGATATTTTAGTAAGCTAATACATTCTTAGGTTATTTGTATTATATTATTATTAAATATTTTTGTTTTATTTCTAAGCGTATATTTCTGCGTGATGGTCATGGAAAATGGGTCGGGGTGTGCTCCAATAAAGTTTTTTGCCCCGGGCGCACGTTTATCTCACTACGCCTCTGGGTATAATTAAAACCTATTTTCTCACCAGGTCTGAGTGTTCCACCAAGACAGGAGGGACCTGCGTCTGCGTTGACGGCTACTACAAGGACCAGCTGGAGTGTCTGCCCAAGCTGAAAGTGGACATGTCTTGTTACGAGACCGAGCAGTGTGTGGACTTCTCTGTGTGCCTCCCAGACATGGACAACCCTGCAGGGGACTTCAAGTGCACCTGCGTGGAGGGCTACTACCCTTCCAATGGCCACTGCTTCGTTCGCATAGACGCGGGTCTCCCTTGTGAGAAGAGCATACAGTGCACAGTCAACGCTAATTGTATGATACAAGGTAACCATGGGGGACATTTAAAAGAAAATAAATCATTGAATTTAGGAACATGATGGTTAGAAATAGCCCAAGTTAATTCTAAAAATATATAATCGGTGAGGCAAAGAAAGACATTTGTTTGACATGTTGAGACATTTGTTTGAGAGGGGAACACTTAAGTTTGACAAGGTCAGACTTCTGTCTGACATTATGAGGCTCGTGTTTGACATGTTGAGACATTTGTTTGAGAGGGGAACACTTAAGTTTGACAAGGTCAGACTTCTGTCTGACATTATGAGGCTCGTGTTTGACATGTTGAGACATTTGTTTGACAGCGTGATACTTTTTTGTGACAGTGTGAGACGTCTTTTAAACAGAATGAGACTTCTTTGACAGGGTGAGATTTCGGTTAGACAGGTCGTGACTTGTCTTTGAATTTTGAAACTTCTGTTTGACAGTGTGAGACTTCTGTTTTTTATGAAATTTTGGTTTCTTGGCTTATCATACTTATGGCACAATTTAGGCCATGAGTGCCCATAAGCCCTCAAGGGTTACTTTCCCTTTATAGCTCAAATTTGAGAGTTGTCTTTGGTGAGACATTTTTTTAACATTGTGAGACTTCTGTTTGACAGGGGGAGACATGTATTGATGTTCTAACTGTGCGCATCTATTGATATTTTAACATTGTGTAATAAGTGTATGTGTTTTGAGTGGCTGGTAGTGCAGTGTGTGTGCCTGTGTATGAAATGACCAGTGGACCTTGAGTGTACATGGCTGAGTGAACAGCAGTGTGTCAGGACTGTGTGTAAAAGAAGGTCAGTTTAGAGAACAAGTGGCTGGAGTAAAGAACATAAATAGAGACTAATCAAATCATTGTGTTTATTGAAGCTCATGTTGTTTTAGTCTATTACATGGTGTCAGATGGACCGACTCCACCCGCCACAACCGCTGGAATTAAATGGCAACGTAGCAGAAAATTGGAAAAGGTTCAAACAATCCTTTCAGATATATTCGATAGCAAGTGGACTGGATACAAAAAGCAGAGCAGTACAGTCTATGACATTATTGCATGTGATTGGCCAAGAAGCAGTGCAAGTCTATAACACTTTCCAATGGACGGACAATGAATCTAATGAATGTGAGATTAGCAAGTCCTTCCATACACTTCACTGCATTCTTAATAAGTTCGAGAAGTACTGTCTACCAAGAAAAAATGTTACCATTGAAAGACATGTTTTTTTCTAGCGATCTCAACATGGAGAGTTATTTGACAGCTTTGTCACTGACATCAAACTCAAGGCAAAGACATGTGAGTTTGATTTGCTTAAAGATTTCCTAATAAAGGATAGGATAGTTGGCATAAGGAATGAGAACACCCGAGCAAGACTTTTGAGAGAACCAGATCTAGACCTTAACAAGGCAGAAAATATATGTCGGGCAGCTGAGGCAACTGAATGGCAGCTTAAGCTCATGAATGAAGAAAGTGGGGTACAAGTTGTGAACAGCAGTGTGTCAGGACTGTTTGTAAAAGGAGGTCAGTTTAGAGAACAAGTGGCTGGAGTAAAGAACATAAATAGAGACTAATACAATCATTGTGTTTATTGAAGCTCATGTTGTTGTAGTGTGTCTATTACAGGTGAGACATTTTTTTTAACATTGTGAGACTTCTGTTTGACAGGGGGAGACATCTATTGATGTTCTAATTGTACACATCTATTGATGTTCTAACTGTGCACATCTATTGATGTTCTAATTGTACACATCTATTGATGTTCTAACTGTGCACACCTATTGATGTTCTAACTGTGCACATCTATTGATGTTGTAACTGTGCACACCTATTGATGTTCTAACTGTGCACATCTATTGATGTTCTAACTGTGCACATCTATTGATGTTCTAACTGTGCACATCTAACCAGTGCTTCTAGTTCTGGTTAAACGTTTTAAAGAATTCATACAATACAGATATGAGTAAATCTTTGTCTAAGACTTTGTTCCTAGCCTGCCCCACTGTGCAGCCGAACATTCCGGTCTCACATAGGTCTCACCAGCCACATGAGGAGGCACAAAACCCCAGTGCAAAGCCCTCAGCCCACAGGATGACAAAAGTGGTCATCATCGAATCACGATGGACGAACTATAATAATAATAGCTAATTGAAACTTATCAAAAACATTGTAATTTGTAAACAGTATTACACTTAGTTTTTTTTTATATAAAACTCAACTTAATCTTAAGGAGCAGTAAAAAACAAAATCTAAGTTCTTTCAGACTTTGACGATTCTTAAAGACAACCTGCACCCATTAAATCACTGTTACATCAGATCTGAACGAAGTGTTCGTCTCCTTTCCATTAGGACTAAAACTGAAAGATTTAAAAACTCCTTTATCCCACTATCGGTCAGAGTGTTACAAGATCAGCTGTCGTCATCGAGAAGTACATAGAAGTCAAACTCATAAAACGCTGGTTGTGTATGTGTTTCGTGGAGTGAATGTTCGAATTTGTCATCCATAATGTTTTTGTAAAGTAGTTACGCTGAGGTTGTCAATTGTAGTCAACCTGAATTTCAATTTGATTGGATCAATAAAATTATCTTATCTTATATATGTTTGAGGCTGTATGGGACGATATATTTAAATTGCCAGATGACAATGACGACTTGATGTTAAAATAAGATTGTGTTGATCAGACAATCATAAGTGTGAATTGTTTATTCTGGAACTAGGAATCACTTTAATAAAATACACACTGTACAACAGTAGAAGTCACAATTACTCATTGCTCCCAACAAAACAAACATCAACAAAAAAAAAATAATTATTTAAGTAAATATTTTTGATATCGAAAAACGGACATAAATTTAATAGTCTTGAGATATATGGCTGTAAATTTGGAGTTATTCCCCTTAGTTGGGCTTTTTTTTTAAAAAGTATTTTTTTTATATTTTTCTTGTCAATTGTCTACCTTTATCTTGAAGGCAATCTACAAGTCTGCACATGTGACTTCGACTTCTATCAATCCAACGGCAAATGCAAGCATCTGGTTGCAGCAGACCTGCCCTGCAAGCCAACGCCCAGTATGTGCACCCACAACGCTACATGCACGCCTGACATACCAGAGAGCTTATGCAGGTAAGAGAATGGCCTAAATTGTGCTGATGTACCTAAAATCAAATCAAGCAGGTAAGAGTGTGAGTACTTCTTGGGAGCATACATATACATAGTACTTGAACTGGAGCAGTGGGGTACTGAGGTGCTTTACATTTTCCTTTCACAAAGCTTATATTAACTCACTCTGTCTGTCTTGTAAAAAGTGGGTGCACACGTTATTTCTCCCACACCAATCGCGGATCAAGTTAAAATTTGGAACTCTTATTTCTTTCACCAGACAAAACAAGAATTAATAAAAATAAACTAACCAATTAGTTAATTAACTATCCGTAATTATTTTTTTTATTGAACAAGGGAGATAAATTGTACTTCACTGATGTGGTGGTGTAAGTTGAAGTCTCATCAGGTGTAACCCATCTCTTTCTCTCATCAGGTGTAACCCATCTCTTTCTCTCATCAGGTGTAACCCATCTCTTTCTCTCATCAGGTGTTACCCATCTCTTTCTCTCATCAGGTGTAACCCATCTCTTTCTCTCATCAGGTGTAACCCATCTCTTTCTCTCATCAGTTGTGACCCATCTCTTTCTCTCATCAGGTGTAACCCATCTCTTTCTCTCATCAGGTGTAACCCATCTCTTTCTCTCATCAGGTGTAACCCATCTCTTTCTCTCATCAGGTGTAACCCATCTCTTTCTCTCATCAGGTGTAACCCATCTCTTTCTCTCATCAGGTGTAACCCATCTCTTTCTCTCATCAGGTGTAACCCATCTCTTTCTCTCATCAGGTGTAACCCATCTCTTTCTCTCATCAGTTGTGACCCAACTCTTTCTCTCATCAGGTGTAACCCAACTTTCTACAAGGAGCTTGGATTGTGTCGTCCAGAGATCCCAGCAAGCCAGGAGTGCAAGAGAACAGAGCAGTGCACACGTTTCTCAGAATGCCTGCTGAATGTTACTTCAGGATTGAAAGAGTGTACCTGCAAGTTACCTTATTACAACGAGAACGGCAAATGTCTAGAGGTAACACTGAATATTTATTATCTAATTATGAGGAAGACGGGGCTGAGTGGTAAAGCGCTAGGCTTCTGAACTGGAACTGAGAAATCTCGAGTTTGAATATCCTTGAAGGCTTGAATTTTTAATTTCGGCATTTTAAAGACGTCTCATAGTTTACCCAACTCTAAGTCGTTGTACTGGTCGCATGACACTCTGATTAGCCATAGAAACAGATGATCATCATCGGATGTGTAGATCACAAGTTAGGAAAGGGGGGTGTTTTACTACTTTTTATCAAGTACGTCAGCATGAAAGTTACCTCGCTTCACGCTTCTCTATAAAACCTTAACCTGGAAATATAACTAATACATCGTACTAAAACATCGTCTAGATAGACTCATTGAAAAAAGCATCCAATATCGCTCAGCTACAACACAGCTACCAACTCTTGAAAAATTTTTTTTTTCACAAAGATGCCTTTCCCCCCCCCCCCCCCCCAAAAAAAAAACACAGAAAAGAAATCTTAAAGAGAATCTGCATGAACTAAACCACAATTATGTGTGGACAAAGTGGTTGGCTCCTCTCCATGCTTAAGCAGAAAGATTTTAAACTCCTTTAAGTTTATTCCACTTTCAGTCAGGTGTATCAAGGTAGATAATTAACTATTGGTAATTAGTTATCGTGTTTTGTATTTCGAACAAAGGAAAGAAATTTTACTTGACTGATAAAATAGTATAAGTTGAATTAGTCCCCTTTATTGTTTGAAGAGAAAAAAAATCTGTTAAAAGCTATAAATAACTATAAAACCTATTTTTATAAGCATCTCCTTTGAAATCGAATTCAGGTCGCTCACTTTTGTGATAAATATTTTTAAAAAGCGACCAATCATTCTAATAGCAAACAGATTAATCTAGATTCAGACAAGTGATAGGATCATAAGGTATTTAAGAAAGCTAAAACTTAAAATTACGCTAAAATAAAATTAGTAAAAGTAGTTCTAATCCCATAGGTTTGTTTATTGTTAATTGAGATCTATTACAAATTTAATTACACGACTAATCCAAACTAATTGATACAACTACACTCAATATAAGCTTTGTTTTTTATTTTTAAAGTATTTTTTTTTTGTATTTTGCTTGTTTTTTTAATTTGTTTTGTTTGTAAACTTTGTGCACGTTACCCAGCTTTGTTTTTGAACAAGTATCTACCGTAATTAGTCTAATAAGCGTGCTTTAATCAATTTTTGTATACCCACTATATCCTAGGACATACGCGCTGGGGATGACTGTGATGCTGACTACAAGTGCACCAGCGATGCTACCTGTTCTTACAACGGCTTCAAGCTGACATGTACCTGCGGCGCGGACTTCTACGAGAGGGGCGGGCTGTGTGACAGAAAAAAGAACGTCACGGTGCCCTGCAGTGCACCCGGGCAGTGCATCGTGGGGGCAGAGTGCAAGCTCGTTGGGCTCAGGTCAGTCTCGTTTTGTTAGGTTCTTTTAACTTTAATTTTATATCATGACAGGTTCCCTTTTGATGTAATGACAGACAGGTTCCCTTTTGATGTAATGACAGACAGGTTCCCTTCTCATAGTTCTAACAGCCTTCCTGAGAACAACAACAGACTAAGACTTCATCAGCACAGATGAATCTTGAATTTTGCTCACTAAGTCACACCGTTTTGAAACGCATTGAAGCTTGTGGTTTCTGTTTTCTCACATGGGAGCAAGTTCCAAGCTAATGGTCTTTATGCTTATATTTTATAAGGCCTGTTGTGTATTTATGTTTCTTGTTGTGTGCTGTGAACTGATCTGTTCTAGTGTGTCAAAATGTCATGGTGTCCAGGTCATCTTGTGTGTGTGTGTGTACTGTGTTATTGTGAACTGTTTTGTCATTCTTGTTTAATAAAGCCTTGCATCAAGACATGTCTTCCTGTAGTATTTTATTAGGTCACTACAAGGCCCACAAACCGTTTGCTAGACATATTTCGTAAATATACCCAAGCGTTGCTAGTAAAAGGAATTTCCTCATGGATAATAAAGATTTTTTTTTTTGTTGCGAATTGTAAGGCTACTGTTAAAATGTCATAACTTAAACATGATTCTAGATTATTCTCGGTACTTAATGATTGGAAAAAAAATGTGTTTTTCTCCTTTCTTGATTTCTGTAGCAGAAAACCAGACCAATTACCTTGCTAACTAATAACAAATAAAACCAACGATTTCACAAAAACGAAAGAATACACACTTTAAATGCACTTATTGTAGTATTAAAGGAGGCGCGGTGGCTGAGCGGTAAAGCGCTTGGCTTCTGAACCGGGGACCGGGGTTCGAATCCTGGTCCCATATAGACTGGGATTTTTATTTTCGGGATCTTCGGGCCACCCAGCTCTAATGAGTACCTGACATTAGTTAGGGAAAAAGTAAAGGCGGTTGGTCGTTGTGCTGGCCACGTGACACCCTTG
Organism: Biomphalaria glabrata; assembly: GCF_947242115.1. NCBI lineage: Eukaryota > Metazoa > Mollusca > Gastropoda > Planorbidae > Biomphalaria > Biomphalaria glabrata. The sequence goes on along the minus strand of NC_074728.1, from coordinate 18,731,988 downwards.
TTAACCGTAGGCCACAGAAACAGATGACCTTTACATCATCTGCCCTATAGACCACAAGGTCTGAAAGGGGAACTTTACTTTACTTTACTATTGTAGTCTTAAAGCAATTACTAAAGAGTGACCCTGAGTGAAATCACTATATACCGGTCGTACTATACATTTGAAATAATCAACAGAAAATGATGTCCAGTGAATACATTTAACCCAACATCAAAAGGGATGTATAGTCGATGCCGTAGACATAGATGGTCCCGTGTCAACTGTAGCTATACCAATGCATGTAACTTAACCCCCAATCTAAATTACGTCAGCTTTTTCCACGGTCACAATAAGTCCTGTTTAGTCCAGTTTATCTAGCCCAAGTTCTAGACTAGCCATTAATAACCATTAACATTAATAACATTTAATCGATTCTAGTATTTATGATTTGTTCCATCTATTATTCTATTCATCAGGGCCGAATGCCAATGTATCCCAGAATATTACAAGGAGAACCTGGCCTGCATTAAAAGAATCCCTCCAACACAGGAGTGCACGGCCATTGGTCAGTGTGTCGTTAACTCAGAGTGTCAGACATCCCTAAACGGCACTGGCCAGGTATGTGCGTGCAATTCAGGCTTCTACCAAGTTGGAGACACTTGTATGAAACTCATAGACGCGGGTGGAACATGCCAGGTAAGCTTAATGTCTATATCTTCTATAGCATTGCATGCACATAATCAGAGAACTTAATGGCCTCCTTCAGTTGTTGAGCCACTATGGTGGATTGTGGGAAGACATAAGCGGACATGAGAAGAGAATGGGGAAAGGAGAATGTGAGAGAAAAAAAAAGAAAAAGAGAAGAAAGTGAGAAAGGAGACATAGGGAAAGAGTGACAAAGAAACCGAATTAGGGTGAGATTTAGAAAAAATAGGAATACAAACGTGAAGTAAACAAAAATAATCAAAGTCAATAATTAACGATGACCTGCTAACTAGTGTATAAAAGACGCAAACTAAAACTCTATGGCCATATTACAAGATCTTCGGGGCTCACAAAGACCTTCCTTCGGGAAACAGTAACAGGAAAAAGAAGAGGCAGAGAAAGCGATGTTAAGACTACGTAAAAGACTGGACGTGCCAGCCTTTGAAAGAGGCTGTATCCAAGGCAAAAGACAAAGAGGAATGGAAAAATAGAGTCGACAAATCTTGGGTGGTGCCCCAAAGGTTCAAAAGACTTAGGGATAGGTTAAGGTGAACGTTATCAATAGTTGTTTTGTTTTAAATTAGATATAAATGTTTTACTAAATAACAAACTTTGCTATATTTTTTTTTCCACCAACAGGTTGACGGTTCCTGCGTACCAAACGCCAAATGTATGCCCGTCTCGGGAGGCAAAGAATGTCATTGTGATGCTGACTATTACAAGGATGGCACTAAATGTATGCCTCGGATAAAGGCCACTCTGCCTTGCATCTACATAGATCAGTGCATCGTCAATGCCGACTGCGTTCGAGATTACAAGCGGCAGCAGGCTCCGTTTGTCTGCTCCTGCAAAGAAGGCTTCTACACGTCTGAGAACAACAGCTGCGACCCTTTGATCCCAGCAACGTCACCATGTACGGCGAGAGGACAGTGCATCGTAGGTGCCGAGTGCACGGGCGACAACCCTGGCAATCTGACTTGCGTTTGTACGGAAAAGTTTTACCATGAAGACTTCGCCTGCCATCCTCTGAAAAATGCAAGCCAAAGCTGCTCTAGCGCGAATCAGTGTATTCAGGAGGCAGAGTGTGACGGGTTTTCCTCAACAGTCAATGGCTCCTGCGTCTGCAAGCAAGGCTTTTATCAAGAAGGATTGAGCTGCCTAAAGCTCATTAACTCAAGCAAGCCCTGCATCGATACATACCAGTGCGTTGAAGGTGCGCAGTGCGTGGTGCGGAATAGGCGCCGGGTGTGCATTTGCGACCCAGAATACTTTGAAGACCAGAATATTTGCAGGCCCCTGATCAATGCTAGCAGCCCGTGTTCAGGAGAAGGGCAGTGCATACCGGGAGCTCAATGCCAACAAAATGTTAACGACTCTGCCTCTATGTCTTGCCAGTGTAAGGAAGGCTATTATGAGAACAAAGGAAACATTTGTCATGTCCTGGTCAATGCAGGCAAGCCTTGCGAAGAGAGCTATCAGTGCATCCAAGGCGCCAACTGTACGGAAATCGCCAGCGGGGTGAAAAACTGCCTCTGCCTAGAAAATGTTTACTACGAAGACAGCTCATCCAAGTGCCAGCTGCTTATCAACGCCAGCAAGCCGTGCACGGCTGTAGGACAATGCATACTCGGCGCCGAATGCATAAAAAACCAGACCACGGCGAAATTAAACTGTGCCTGCCAGAACGGTTTTTATGAAGATCCGAGAGACAATCTGTGCAAAACGCTGAAGAATGCTTCTACCCCGTGCGAATGGGATAAGCAATGTGTTTCAGGATCTCAGTGTACGAACACCAGTGGTTTCCCCTTGTGCAAGTGCATCGATACTCTTTACTTTGAAGAAAACAACGTTTGCAACGTAAGAAAGAAGGTTGACGCACCTTGCGGGAATACTGACCAGTGCGTGAAAGGAGCTGAATGCACCGACAGAGGTGTATTCACGAATGGATCTAGCTTAAGCTGTCAGTGCTCCAAAGGATACTTCCCCGAAAACTCCTTATGCTTTCCGTTGAAGAACGCCAGCGCTCCGTGCAGTGCGAAAGGACAGTGTATAAACGGAGCTGAGTGCTCTGGATCTAATGGCAAGACCATCTGCGTCTGCTTGGAGGATTTCTACAAAAGTGGAACACAATGCGAGCCTTTGAAGAATGCCACTATGACTTGCGAAGACACTCGAGAGTGTATTAAAGAAGCAGAATGCAAGCAAGAAACATTTTCCATGAGGTCTATATGCCAATGCAGGAAAGGTTTCTACCTTGAGGACGTCCTTTGCAAAGAGGTCATCAACGCCACCTTGCCCTGTACCGGCCCAGGCCAGTGTATAGATGGAGCTGAATGCAACGGTAAATCTAGCTCAGGTGTCCAGACCTGCGAATGTCTCAAAACGCATTACCGAGAAGACTTGAATTGCCTACCTTTGAAAAATGTGTCCGTCCCTTGCAGTGCGGATGAACAGTGCGTGAACGGCGCACAGTGCATAGGAGGGAACAGTTCGTCTGGGAATTCTCTTCTTGTATGCGATTGCAAAGATGGTTTTTATCAAAAAGGTGATCTGTGCTACCCACATCTTGCTGTGAACAACACCTGTGAGCACGATGACGTTTGCGTGCCAGGCGCGACGTGCGGCCTCAACTCGACCCAGACCGTGTCTCCGGGGCAGACAGGCAAATGTATTTGCAACCGTCAGTTTTACAGTGACGGTAAAGTTTGTATCCCCTTGAAAAATGCTACAGTGGATTGCCAGGCGGACTATCAGTGCATCGAAGGCGCCAAATGCCTGCGACCTTTTGAAGAGCAGACGTGCATGTGTGTCGGAGCATACTTCCAGTACGATAACGTCTGCAAAAAATACGTTAATGTCACGGACACTTGTGATGCCAAAGATAAATGTGTTAAGAACGCCTACTGCTCTCCCCTGCCGTCAGGAGAATCAGCCTGTGAATGCTTACCTGATTATTATGAAGAAAATGAGCTTTGTTTAAAGAGGATAGACATTGGCCTTGCCTGTGACAGGAACGGCACATGCGCAGTGGGTGGTGAGTGTTTCGGTGACTTTAAATGCGCATGCACTGAAGAGTTTTACCGCGTGGGACCCAGCTGCGTTCCACTGATCAACGCCACACTTCCCTGCGATGTGACGGCCCACTGCGTGGCTAACGCTGAGTGCAAAGGGGTGCCTCTGACATGCCAATGTAAGAAAGAGTTCTTTGAGACCAACGGCAAGTGCAAACAGAGCATCGACGCCGGAGACACATGCTCGAGGGTAGGAACGTGCACGTCCAACGCCGAGTGCAACGTGACCGGAAGCGGCGTCTGCGAGTGCCTTCGAGGTTTCTACGAGGATTCGGGAGATTGCAAAGACCTGATCAAGACAGATGGGATCTGCACAGGACCGGACCAGTGCGTGGACAACGCCTCATGCGACAAAGTCAACATGACGTGTCAATGCGACCACGGCTTTTACTCCCAGTATGGCGTATGTCACGTGTTGAGAAACGTCAAAGAAAATTGTACTCTAAGTAAACAGTGCACTAGCAATGCGGCATGCACAAATAAAACCTGTCTTTGTTTGCCAGATTTTTACCAGTCTGGTCTTCACTGCCAAAAAAGAATAAACACTTCCCAACCTTGCAACTCATCTGACCAGTGCGTTAAAAATGCTTCATGTTCAGGCACAAATAATGCAGCAGTGTGCAAGTGTGACTCTGGATTTTACGAAAAACAAGGACAGTGTTTCCACCTTATTAAACCGGATCAGCCCTGCGAGCAGGGTATAGCTGGTCAGTGCGTAGAGCACGCTCAGTGCGACGCTTCCCACGGAATATGCAAATGCGACCAAGCCTTTTACAACGAGACCGACGAGTGCCTCAAGCTGAAGACGCCAGGAGAAAGATGTGAGCAGACGAGACAGTGCGTTTCGAATGCAACATGTGGTCTAGGAACTCAGCAGTGCACGTGCAACCTTGGGTTTTATTCCGCTCAAGACGGCACGTGCAAGAAGCTTATAACTGTGGGCGTGGCTTGTAACGAGACTAGCCAGTGTGTTTTCAACTCAAGTTGCTCCCCTTTGACTGGGCTATGCGACTGTGAACATGGTTTCTACGAACACCAGGGCCACTGTAAAGTGCTTATTGACGCTGGGCAAACATGTACCGACACCAGACAGTGTACTTTCAACGCTAGCTGTTCAGCCGTGTCTAAAACATGCGAATGTGGGAAAGATTTCTACCCAGAAAAAGGGAGATGTTATGATCTTATCCGGGCCAAAAACGATTGCAATAGCACTAGGCAATGTACCCATAACTCCGAGTGCTCTGACCAAACAAAACAATGCGAATGTCGGACAGGATATTACGACAATAAACTCGGGCTCTGCGATACGTTGCTCAAGTCTGGCGCCAAGTGCGAGGAGTCGAGTCAGTGCACCTTCAACGCCAACTGCTCTTCTAATTCTTCATCCTGCGAGTGCAATCGAGGTTTCTACGAGAATGCGAAATTTGAGTGCGAGGCGCTAAAGAAAGCTGGTGATTGGTGCGACATTACGCCGCAATGCACATTCAACGCTCTTTGCCTGACCAACAAATATGGACAGAAAGTGTGTGAATGTGACAAAGACTATTATGTTTCCGTCGGAAAGTGTCTACCTTTGATTCCTGCGTCCAACTCTTGTAACCACACCTACCAGTGCACTCATAACTCTTCGTGTGATCCAGGTATAAAACAATGCAAATGCGCTGACGCCTTTTTCGAGGATATCCACGGGAAATGCGTGGACTTGATCCACGTCAATCATCCATGTAACGGCAGCAGCCAATGCGTTCAGTTTTCCAAGTGCGACGGCCAGCCAGCGACGTGCCAGTGCATGGAAGGCTACTTCGGTTTAGCGGGCCGCTGTACCAACCTCCGCCAAGTGGACGAAACGTGCAACAGCTCCAAGGAATGCGTGGACAATGCAGCCTGCGCTCTGAATACCGTCACGGGGAAGTGGTCTTGTCAGTGTTTTGGCGACTACTACGCCAGCATGGGCGTGTGTGTAAAAAAGACCGACGCAGGGATGAGCTGCTCTGATACCAAGCACTGCACTAATCATTCCCAGTGCTCGCCGTCCACTCTCCTCTGTGAATGCCTCCATGACTACTTCAGTGAGACAGGCTTGTGTTTCAAGCGCCTGCCAACAAATGAGAGCTGCCGAGACAGCTACCAGTGCACTCACTATGCCAACTGCAGCAGCGACGGGAGGTGCCAGTGCTTGCCTACCCACTACAGCGCTAGCGGTGTGTGCAAGGAGCGAGTCGGTGCGGAAAAGACGAAGTGTGAGTCGAGTGAAATGTGTATCCAGAACTCGTTTTGTGACGTCAATACTGGTGTCTGCAAGTGCTCGCCAGATTTTTACGAGAACGCTAGCAAATGTACGCCCCGTTCAGTTGTGGACGAACCCTGCAGTCATTCAAAGCAATGCACACTCAACGCGACGTGCAGCGCACAAGGAGTTTGCCAGTGCGGCACAAACTTTTACAACGATACAGGCAAGTGCAAAGAGCGGGTCAAAACGGATGTTTCATGCGCATCTACACACCAATGCACACAACTTAGCGTGTGCGATGGCACCCAAATGGTGTGCAAATGTCTCCCAAACTACTTCAACGCGTCAGGTCAGTGCGTCAAGAGAGTTTCAGCAGACGGCAAGTGTGAAACCAGCCACGAGTGCACCCACAATGCCTCTTGCGAGTCCCCAGGGTTATGCAAATGTTTATCGGAATACTACACGAGCAACGGTCAGTGCCTGCCGCGAGTTCTCGTGCACGAGGCCTGCAACTCCACGCTTCAGTGCACTCATTTCTCAAACTGCTCAGCGACAGGAAAATGCGAATGCCTGCCTGACTATTACAATGCCTCAAACGTCTGCAATAAGCGAGTACCGGCAGAAGAGGCCTGTAAAACCACGCACCAGTGCACACAAAACTCAACTTGCGATACAGACAAATGTACATGTTTACCGGCCTTCTTCAACGAAAAAGGCTCATGCTTGCCGAGACACGAAGCGGAAAAAACATGCAAATCGACATACGAGTGTACTCACAACTCTACCTGCTCGAACGGAATCTGTAAATGCACCGGCCAATTTTACAACAGTTCAGGCGCATGCTCTGTGCGGGTTGAGGCTGAAGGAAAGTGCAACTCAACTCATCAGTGTACGCACCATGCTGACTGTGACGCAACTGTTAAGGTGTGCAAATGTCAGTACAACTATTACAACGAGAGCGGCGAGTGCAAGATCAGGATACCTGTAGACAAACCTTGCAAAGAAAGCCACGAGTGCACGCACCACGCCAACTGCTCTCAACCCACGAGCCTGTGTTCGTGTTTAGGTGATTACTATAACCAATCAGGGCAGTGCCTGGAAAGGGTTGATGTGAAAGGCACGTGTTTCTTAACTCATCAATGCACGGCCAACGCATATTGCGACAAATACACCGACACTTGTCTCTGCTACCCAGACTTTTACGATGACTCCGGCCGATGTATCAAGCGAAAACGAACAGGCGTCACGTGCGCGTCGACACACGAGTGCGCGATAAACTCCGTCTGCGACTTGAGCAACAAAACCTGCGAGTGCCTTCCCGAGTTTTACAATTCCTCTGGTCTATGCGTTATGCGTATCGCTGCAGGAGAAAAATGTAAGGAGAGCCACCAATGTACGCATAACTCAGACTGCGGCGAGCTTTCAAACACTTGCGAATGCCAGCCGGATTACTTTAACGAAAAGGGCACTTGCCTGAAGAGAGTTCTTGCAGAAAAAGACTGCACCGGTACATATCAATGCACCCACAACGCCACCTGCTCCAAACTGGACGACGTCTGCAAGTGCCTCAAAGACTTTTTCAACATAGACGGGCGCTGCCTAAAGAGGATCGACGCTGGGAAGAGCTGCAACCATACGGAGCAGTGCACTTCCAACGCGGTGTGCAGCTCGGAGACGAAGGTCTGCACCTGCTTCCACGAGTACTTCAATGAGTCGGGGGAGTGCAAACCTCGCCGCAATGCCCAGGTAGCCTGCCAGGAAACGTATCAGTGCACACACAACGCTCTGTGCGACCCTGCGAAAAAAACCTGCCAGTGTCTGGATGCTTACTACAATGAGACCGCGGGGAACTGCCTCCCGAGAATTCGGACTGACGCCAAGTGTCAGTACACTCACCAATGCGTCCACAACGCCCTGTGTGACCTTTTTACCACGACCTGCCTGTGCCTTGATAACTACTACGACACGCCTGAAGGATTCTGCGTGGGAAGATTCAAAATAGGCAGCGACTGCAACTTCACAGAGCAGTGTACGCCAAACGCCGTTTGCGATGATACGTCACACAGCTGTATTTGTAAAGAAACCCATTATAATGAATCGGGCGTCTGCCATCTGAGAATTCCAGTCACCGACATGAATGCTATCGGAAACAACTGCCAGCAGTCTCACCAGTGCACGCACAACGCCATCTGCACTCCTCTGGTCAACAAGTGCGCATGCCTGCCCCATTTCTATAACGAGAGCGGCGCGTGCAAGCCCAGAATTCCTTCCGGTCAATTCTGCAAAGAGGATTACCAGTGCACGCTCAATTCAACCTGCAATCTGATAGCCAGACAGTGTCAGTGTCTGCGAGGCTACTACGATGACAAAGACGGCCTCTGCCAGGTCCGCATCGTCGCAGAGTCGTCCTGCAATGAAACCCACCAATGCACGTACGACGCCGAATGCCTCCCGCCAAAAATGAGGCCTCGGCCGATTTTTAACTCCACGAGCGGTATGCTGGTGAATGCAGGGGAAGACTTGACCTGCCAGTGTAAAGATTTATTCTTCAGAAACGGAACTAAATGTGACCCTTGTAAGTGAACATCTTTACAAAGCTTATATCACTTTGTCTGTCACACCGTCTGTCTCGCCGTTTGCCTCTTGTAAAAAGTGTGTACATGTTATTTCTCCCACACCCCTTCTCGGATCAAGTTGAAACTTTAAACTATTTATTATACCTAACAAAACAAGAATCAGTTTAAAAAAAAACAAACAACCAATTAGTCAATAAATTATTGGTAAATTAATTATTTTGTTTGATATCGAAAAAGGGAAAAACTTCTACATCACTGAGATATATAGTTATAAATTGGGGGGGGGGGGTTCTTCTCTTTAGATAATGTATACTGTTGCTGTTATTTTTATATTCTGCTTGTTTTCATTTTATTTTGTGTTTAAATTAATTATTGATTGATCCTTGAAGTGACGCAGTGAACATTTTTTTTTTTAAATGCCTTAGGATTTTTAACTTAGACTGCCCAAAAGTAGACTTAAGCTCTTTCAAATCTTTACCATCTCATCTCATCTGTTCCTTAACTTTCGTCGTATCGGTGCTGTGACACTTTGTGTAACCAAATCCCTCCACTTTTCCCAGTCAGCAGCTGATCTTAGCAGGATATCAAGAGATAGGCCGGTCCATTCTTTTGCATTGTCCAGCCAGCTTTTCTTTGGACCATTTCGTCATGCTTCCTCCACTGTACCTTGAAGGATGACTTTAGACAGAGAGGCATGTCATACAATTTGACCATACCAGCTCAGCTTTCGTTTCTTCAAGTCTAGAGCTGTCCTTCTTTTTGCCAGCTAGAGTGTTGACTTGCAATAAGACATTCTTTACCACACGGTCAAAAGAAAAGCTAACAGTTTTTATAAAGACAAATCAGAAAATCCACAGAAGTTGGGTGCAAGATTTTTGGAGAATGAATATACGAATTTAATTTTTTCAAATGAGAATTTTCATTTATTTCGATAATTTAAATAATTGAAGTATGTTATGACTATTAACTTTGATTCTCATCAGCCAAAGGTCCAGGGAAGCCATGCACAGGTCTGGGTCAGTGTGTACACAATGCCGAATGTCAAACGCCGTTCGGGGGTGTCTGCCTGTGCTCTAACACACATTACCCGGAGGGAAACGAGTGCCCGCAGAAGAAGCCGCCCCTGATGCCTTGCACCCACGACTCCCAGTGTGTTTTCAACTCAACGTGCAATAAAATAGAAGGTAATCATAGCAATCATTTGCTAGGACAAATTTGTACAAATACTCCTCCTTCCTTAGTGCTATTAGAGCATGGAATGGGTTGCCTGAGCTAGCCAGGAAAACCAGTGACTTGGCAGAATTTAGGTCATCGGTTAATATGCATGACTAAATGCATGACGCGTAGGACGTAATCATCTTCTTTTTTTAAGTAACGTCTGTATTATATAAGATAAGATAATCTATTCTCTTTGTCTATTTTTCTGAGAGCTATACACTGCAGTTTTGTGGCTCCTCATCATTGCCTCGTGAGTTACGTGAGACCTGAGTGAGCCCGGAATGTTTAGCTGCACACCCTAGGCAGGTTATTTGAGCTGAAGGAAATAGTAATCAGAAATGATGTATACATGAGATTATTGTGCGTGGCAGGGAGCTGTGTGTGAGATGGGTTTTTGGTTTGTGAGAGGGGCTTGTGTGTGGGAGGGGCTTATGTGTGGGAGGGGTGTTATGATGTGTGTGTATGATTCTATGGTGACATTGGGAAGAGGTTAGCGATGGGCTGTGAATGATGCAACATAGGTGGCGTTGTCGTCATTTGGTCTTAGTTAAATGAGACGACTCCAGAACGTGAGACTGAAAGCTTGTGTTATTGTAGTGGGTTATATTTTGTTGAAATATATTATTACTAAAGCCTACTGCATTTATCTCATTCGATCGCAAGTTAATTTTAGTCTATACTATTGTTATTGTTATATTAAGTACTGTTCACAAGGAAGTTATTCAAGTTTTTCAAGTTTATTAGTTAAGATATATTACGCCTACAACGGTTTAGTTGTCTACCAGCAGTTTAGTGCTACAAGTCAACGACCGGTAACAACAAGGGTGTGGGAGGGTGGAGTAGGACGAAGATAAATCGGAATACAATGCAATGATAGAATCTACCTGGTCAAACAAAACATTCAAGGTAGTTGGTCTAGGTGTAGGAATGGGATATTTTTTTTTTTGGAAAGATATAAACAAAACAATAAAAAGGAAACATGTTTTAAATGATGCGGTTAAGCGCTTGGCTTCTGAACTAGGGTCCTGGGTTCGAATCTTGAGGAAGACTGGGATTTTGAATTTCGGGATTTTTAGGACGCCTCTGAGTTCACGGTGTTCACCTAACTCTAACCTGACTTTAGTTGGGGAAATTAAAGGCGGTTGGTTGTGGTGCTGGTCATATGACACCCAGCTCGTTAGCAGTTGACCAAAGAAACAGACGGCCTTAACATCTGCCCTATAGATCGTCAGTCTGAAAGGGAGTATAGCTTTTAATTTCTTTTTATTTTAATAGATTTTCTTATGTGGTTTATCTTCGTGACTACTAAGGGGTTACAGATCTGCGCGACTGCATTACTAGCCTACGCTACATTCTTGAATTCAGTTCAATTCAGTACGACTTGCAAGCAAGGGCCGCCGGCAAGTTTGTATTGCAACACAACTATCCAAATTAATTATTTTTCTATTGTTTAACTACTTTTTTTCCCTGTCTTGTTTGGTTCGCAGACATCTGTCGTTGCAAGAAAGGCTTCTATGAGACAAGCACGGAGTGTGTCACCAGCATACCCGCTGGAAAGTCGTGCACAGCTCCGGGTCAGTGTGTTGACTTGGCCGAATGCGACTTGACCAATATGACCTGTGTCTGCCTTGCGGGGCACTTCGACGCCGGGGGCTCGTGCTACAAGAAGATCAACGCGGGTGGCTCCTGCACCCAGAATGGACAGTGCGCAAACCACTCCGTTTGCAACACGACCACCTCGCAATGCGAGTGCGTGCCGGACTACTTTAATGATTACGGCGTCTGCAAGGTGAGGGTCAAGGTCGGGAAGTACTGCGACAATTTCGGCCAGTGCATCCACAACGCGGAGTGCAACATCCAGACGAATCTCTGTGTTTGTAACAAGGATTACTACAGACAGGGAGACGGGTGTGTCCCTAGGATAGATGCTGGGAAAAACTGCAGCAGCATCGGTCAGTGTGTCCACCAAGCCGAGTGCGACATGTCCAAGCTGGAATGCAAGTGTCAACCGGACTACTACAATAACGCCGGGAAGTGCGACCTTCGTCTCAAAGCTGACCAGAAATGTCTCGCCCTTGACCAGTGTATAAAGAACTCTGAATGCAATTTGACAACGGGGGTCTGCGAGTGCAACTTAGGGTACTTCTCGAAAAATGGAGAGTGCGTCACCCTTTTGGACCATGGCTCCATATGTGACAACGAAAACCAGTGCACCTTTAATTCATCTTGCGAGTTTGTGACAAAGTATGTCAAAAAATGTGTCTGCCTGCAAGACTTTTACATTGAGAATGGGAAATGTAAAGAAAGGCTAGGCGCCAAAGAGCCTTGCTCCGGGTTTGGGAAATGTGTGGCCGATGCAGAGTGCTCTCCTTCTTCTAGCCTCTGCGAGTGCAAAACTGGGTATTTCGTAAGGTTGGACAATGCAAGCAAAAACACTTGCTACCAAGTGATTGAGGCAGGGGCGCCGTGTGAGACGAACGGTACCTGTGTTCAGAATGCCTTCTGCTCTCCCAACAAGACTTGCCTTTGCGAGCTGAATTACTTTCACTACCACGGCACATGCAAGCTGCTCACGCCCGCTATGACAACTTGTGATCCAAACTCTGACAGGTGCGTAGAGAACGCAAAATGCACAACAAACTCTGGGGGTGTCAGCCCGACAGTGGACCAGTCCATGGTCTTCTACCCACAGCTTAACTCCCCTTCCCTCTCTTACTGCAAATGCAATGATGGTTATTTCCCTTTTACCAACGCTTGTATCCCTTTGAAAAAGGTAGAAGAGAGATGCTGGGGGGTCGGCATGTGCGTCGCAGGGTCATACTGCTCGCCCACCGATGGCTGGAAATGCAAGTGCGAGCAGATATACTTCAGGAATGAGAGCGACCTGTGTGCGCCAAGAATCTTCGCCGGCAGAACCTGCTCAGCGCCGGGACAGTGCATCGCCAATGCAGAGTGTAACGTTAATGCCTCCTCGTGTGTGTGCGATAAAGACTATTACCAAGACAAGCTGGACCTCTGCGTGCCAAGAATCAAGGCCGAGCTCCCATGCGGCAACATAGGCCAGTGCATCCACAACGCGGAGTGTGACGTCAAAACGATGCAGTGCCTGTGCGATGCGGAGTTTTACAACGAGGCTGGAAACTGCACAGAGAGGAAGAAGGCCGGGCGAGAATGCACCCGCCCTGGCCAGTGCGTGGCTAACGCAGAATGCAACCTGTCTACGAGTTTCTGCGAATGCAACAGCGGATACTTCAATGAGGGAGGCGCGTGTAAGACGCTGAAGCCGCCTGGAGAGAACTGTAGGGTCTCCACGCAATGCACTTTCAACGCCGACTGTGTCAACCTTGTACTGAACAACAGCACAGTGTGCAAATGTAAACCCGAATACTTCCCGGAAATGGGCAAGTGCCACCTGAAGATCGGACCGGCCAAGATGTGCAGGAATCTTGGTCAGTGTGTGGTCAACGCCGAGTGTGATCCAATCAAATCCATTTGTGAGTGTGACAAAGGCTACTATGCAGGTTTTCTGCCTGGTAAGTCATAATTATCACTGGCTGTGCAGCAATGTTAAACTTAGTGTTTAAAAATAAACTTCTAAACTCACACATTTTAAAGTGTTAAAAACTCGAAATAGTAATTAATTAATATCGAAACTATGAACATTTGTAGGAAGAGTCTCATTACCTGTAACAGGACAGTAGCATATGACTGCAGTTCTGCCTCATCTACAGAAAATTTCCCTTTGAACTCTATTGAGAGAACTACAAGGAATTTTGTTTCCGTTCTCGAGTTGACTTTATTATTATTATTATTACCTCATGCTTTTTTTTTTAAAGTATTAGATAATGCAACTTATCTGACCAATCGAGTCCAGTGCCTGGACTGGGCACTCATTTCCATACAATGTTTCATTGAGATGAAAACTTAATGGGTAAACTTAGTAAAAAAACAACAACTGCATTTGTAATGAATGAAATGAGTGAAGTCTGGACAGTCAAGCAGATCTATTAAGTACGGTGTGCCAAGTAGGACTACAGTGTCAAAGAAAATAAGGGAGAAGAACATCCAATGGAGAAAAAAATCTGACTCAAGCCTAGATCTGTGTTCTATAATTCCTAATCGAAATGACTTTAAAACAAGTGTGTGATGTTACTTTGTAAATAAAAGAGATGAGATCTTATCTTATACAATACAGACGTTAATTCATAAAAGAAGATGATTCTGAAATTCAACTTATGTTTTATTGTTTGTGTTTTCATTTTTCAGATGACCCTCGTGGAACCTGTCTTCCTTTGATCAAGGCCAATGGTGTGTGCGAATCAAATGGGACTTGCGTGACAAACTCACTTTGTTATGGTAAGATTCATTACTTTTTAAAAAATGTCTCGCGACTCGGTGTAGTAATTTAATCAGTTCAGCGTATTCGGTGTGAACGATTCCATAAAAGACAATGCTTGATGGGTTTTAAATTATTATTCTGATATGTACATGGGTCATCGAACACATGAGACTGTTGAGGCCAACTTTCTTCCTGGTAATTTTTTTTTTTTTTTAATTCAATCATGAGATTATTGCAACTAGAAAAGTAAAAAAATAATGCACGAAAATGAGAACGAGGAAGAAGAATGAACACAAATATTTTGTATTGGGATATTGAAAAAAAAAAAACAAACAAAAAAAAAAAAAACCCACAAATAACCAGGATAATTCGACATTAACCGAATTTTTTATTAGTTTCTGCAAAAGAAAGCGAATTGCCTTTTAGAATGCGTAGATATCGAATTAGCTCAACACCGTCAACATTATGAATTTCTTTATTCTTGATTCATTATTTTATTTTCGACTCGTCCAAATTCATACTAATTGTCCATGAAGACGGAAAAAAAAAGGGGGGGGGGGATTAGGAGCTTAAGTTAATTCGTGTGTTTTAACCTGTGATTTTAGTTTTTTTTTATATCAAATATCGAAATATAGATCTACCATTTATGATTTTAGACCTCTTCTAGATCATAGTAGATCCTATGAGTTTTAACTCTAAATATTTATTCTTTGACTTTGAGCAAAGGTGGCAAAGCATGTAGCTGGGGCTGTGTAGCTACGGGAAATACTTCATTACTAGTCTAATTCATCTTCCGAGTCAAAGAGAAGCCTTATTATAGTTTTTTTTTTTTCTTAGATGGTATCTGTACCTGTGTGGACAACTTTTATGCTAGAGATGGTGTGTGCAGAGACTTGCTGAAACCAGGTGCCACTTGTGATGATTTGGACAAATGTGTTGAACTCAGCAGTTGTGAGAAAATATCCAATGTATCTGGTGCTGCTGAATGCAAGTAAGTCTGCTAGTGCTACATTATTGTTTAGTCACTAGGACTAGAAGTCTTTAACCTAAGATACACGTTTTGATTACTATGACAAAGAAAAATAATAGATAAAGTAGGGTTAAGAGTTAAAAATGGATCTTTTACTCTTTCTTTTATAATTTTATTGATTACTGCTTACTAACAATACCAAAACCTTAGTCTACCAGACCTGTGTGATGAGCACTCTGCTACAAAGAAGTGAAACATGGTCAACTAACTCATGGCAGGAAAAAAGCTAAATATCTTCCACCTCAAATGCTTAAGGCGAATCTTTAAAATAAGGTGGCAAAAACAAATAACCAATGAGGAGGTGCTGCAAATAGCAGGGCGCTTGGTGACAGGACATCCACGCTGTTATCAGCAGCAGATGCCTTGACTTGCTTGTCATTTTCACAAAAGCTTTTTTGAGTTTGAACCCTGCTATCTTCTATTCCTAGTTGTCTTGCAGTGGGATTAGGCTAGGAAAAATGGCTAGGATGTAATTAATATGAAACTCCTCTCTAAAGAAAAATTAAACACTGCACAGCACAGACTCCTCAAGTTATATATTGAATCTATATATATACATTGAATTGCTAACTCTTTTTTCCTTGTTTTATATCTTGAACATAATCTCTAGCCATCTAGCAAGTGTCAGGTTTAATTCTTTTTCAAGGCTTTTAGAAAAAATATAACATTGTTGTTTGTTTTACATATTTCAACTGTTCCTTTGAAATTCAATATAATTACATCCTATCTTAAGCCTCCCATAGGACTGTAGAAGATAGCAGTGGACAGCCCAGAGCACATACAGCATGACCATGCTGACAGCCATATTACCCATCATATTTTATTATCCTTTATTCCTTTTGGGCTAGTGAGGAATTATGTCTTAAATTTGTCTGTAATTTATTATATAAAATTAATACTTAAATATGTTAGAAAATAACATATTTCTAATAAAAGAAGTTTGCAGATTAAAACATTTTTTAACCTAAAGTTATAGTTGTGGGTTTTCACAAAGCTTATATCAACTCACTCTGTCTGTCTGTCTGGTATAAAGTTTGTACATGACACAAAAATCTCTAATCAAGCTGAAATTTTGTGCAATTATTTATTTTAACTGACAACACAAGAATCAATAACAAAAATTAGCCAATTAGTTAATTAACTATTGGTAATAAATTATTTTGTTTGGTATCTCGAACAAGGAAAAGAAATTATAATTTACTGATGTGCTGGTATAATCTGAATCAGTCCCCTTTATAGGTTGTCATTTGAGTCATGAAGACAAACCTAAAATAGGTTGAGACTATAGAAACAATAGATAACTATACAATCTTCCATATCCATAAGCTCCCCACTAGCAGAGTGGTTACTGTGTTGGTTTGCGAAGCCTGAGAAGGTTTGAGCTTTATGCTTTTTTTATTGTTAGTCTATATTTAATACAAATTTAATTAGATGACTGATCCAAACTAATTGATACAACTAAGCTCCATATAAGCTTTGTTTTTTAAAACCTACTTTAAACATATTTTTTAGTTGTGCTTTTCATTTCTTTTGATATTCACTCTATTCATTCTCATAAAAAAACATTTTGTTGATTATTCTCCAGGTGTAATCCTGGATACTATGCTGAGAAAGAGGTGTGTAGAGATGTACACAAGGCTGGTCAGCCGTGTTCTGGCCGTGGCCAATGTGTCAGTGGGGCAGAGTGTAGCACTGAGCTAGGTTGGGTGTGTACATGTGGAGCGCAGTATTACCAAGATGACTATGGAGTTTGCTACTTATGTAAGTTATCTGTTGATTTGACTTTAGAACTATAGGCATTAAGCATTATTTCTTTACATCTAGTAAAGTATAAAGTTTCCCTTTCAGACCTGTAAAGGTAATCTGTTTCTGTGGTCTACAGTTAACGATGGTGTCATGTGGCCAGCACAACGATCAACCGCCTTTGCTTTTCCCCAAATAATGTCAGATACCTATTAGAGCTGGGTAAACTCAGCGCCTAAAGATCCCGCAATTAAAAACCCCAGTCTTCACCAGGATTCAAACCTAGGACCCCCTATTCAGAAGCCAAGCTTATTACCACTCATCCACCGCGCCTCCTTTTTGACATCTAGCTCTTGGTATTTTTCTTAATTTGTGAAGCATGATGAATGTATTTTGAAAAAAAAAAACAAAACAGTTTTATGATTTAATTCTTGTCTTGGCAGAATTATGTATTGGCAACTTGATTCTACCTGTAATAGTCTTTTTGCTTAAATCTTTGTGCCATATTAGATTAAAAAAATGGTATCTGTTGACATTTTTTTGACATAAAACTTGATACCCTCTGTATAAGCTTTGGTTGCAAATATTGGTTACTTAGGATCTTCCATTTTGTCTCTGCTGTTGATGAATAGTGAAGGAGGTATTTAGATAGTAAAATAAAAAGTAAAGTTCCCCTTTCAGACCTTAGCAATTTACAGGGCAGATGATGTAAAGGTCATCTGTTTCTGTGGCCCACAGTCAATGAGGGTGTTATGTGGCAAGCACATCAGCCAACCACTTTTACTTTTCCCCAAGTAATGTCAGGTACCCATTAGAGCTGGGTGGACTCAGAGGTGCTCTAAAGATATTGAAATAAAAAAATCTGTCTTCACCAGGAAGCCAAATTCTTTACCACTCTGCCTCCGTGTAGATAGTGTAACCTAGGTATAGCATCTGGTGCTTCAAAGAGCTAGTCATGCTTCCACTGTTAAGGATTCCTTGCTTTTATTTTGTTTCTTTTTTACCCCTTTTAAAACAAAAACTATCATCTTAAGATTTTTTTAGTTCTGTAGAACATAACAAAGAATCTTGCTAATACAAGATTTTAAAAATATATATTTATGACCCACCAGACAAACTTGATGGTACACCCTGTAACTCTACAAAAGAGTGCACAAAAAATGCAGACTGTAAAGATGATGCAAACAACGTTGAAGACAAACCTAACAAGAATGAGATTCTATGTCGGTGTCATACAAAGTTTGTCAGCTCAGATGGATATTGTGTCCGTAAGTGAAATAGTTTAGTGTAAAAATAAAACCCTTTTTTATTTTATCACAATTGTTCTAGCAGCTGTTTTATTTAAGACTGAGAGATTGTGTAAAGATTTTTGATAATTTAAAGGGGGCCGAATGGGGACCTCTAAACAGCAAACTTTTAATGCTGTTAAGCTATAGTTAATCAGATACTTAGCAAATAGCACCACAAGTCTAGCACTGAAGAAAATTTTTTTACCACTGTGATGTCTACTCCTGTACTTAACATAAGGTCAATTCACTAAAAACACTCTTTTTTTAATAACTATTGTAATGATTGTGACTTTAGTATTTTGACTGGATTATCTCCCTATTAATAAGTATAGTGTAACATCATTTATTTTTTTTTTCAAATGGACAATGGCATATGAAGTCTATCTCTTATCAATTTTACTGTTATTGTTTTTCTACACTTAAATATATTAAGTTTGGGGTTCTATTGATCTCACCAATTATCTAGATGCAGCAATATCTCCACTTGATGTACAATCCACTAATTTAGTTTACACTTAATATAAGCTTTGTTGTTTTAAAAGGTATCTTTTGTTGCTAGTTTCATGTTCTGATTAGTTTGATAATAAATGCGGATGTAATAAGCTTGTTTGACTTTTCTTTTTTCTTCAGTTGATCCTGACCTCATAGAGGATTCATCAGTGCCGACAGTGGTTTTAATTTCAGCTATAATAGCAGCCCTGCTCTTCCTTCTTTGTTATTTTGCTTTATTCCTGATCTTGTTCAGGAGAAGGAAGCAGAAGTAAGTCTCTTTATCTGTGTTGATTTAAAGTTACAATTATGGTAACTATACAGTGCATATTGTCTGGTATGTGCATGGCTGGGAGAGAAAGGGGGAAAGGAGATGTGTTAGTCAGCCAGCCTTTGTACCTCATTATAGGCCAGTCTATGTAACATCAGTGATAGGCCTTGCCCTTGTAGTTGTTGATAGCTGTCTGACTTCGACAGATTACTCTGGAGGTGTGTCTGGGTTTCTTGTATGGCTGTATTCGATGTACTTAACTAACAAGTAACAAGACCTACACATGTAACAATAAGTAAAAAAAGACTAAGTCCAAACCGTTATTCAAATACAGATAAGGTTTTAAGTCCAAACCGTTATTCAAATACAGATAAGGTTTAATGTTGAAATGGCCACAGTTGAGTCTCTGTCTAAAATATCACGTTATCCCTAAGAAGTCCTAACACCAACTGACTATATTTACATCAATAATCTATAGCCCAACTATGTCGTGATGTCACTAATAGTCCATCGACTATGGTGCGTTTCTATACAAACTAATAAAACTAAGTCTCTCACACATACCATATACAATGCAGACATTCGAAATGTAGTGCTAGAAATCAATGGATGGTGCATAAGATGGATTAACCAATGGCTTTTTACTAAAATGTGAAAAGGCTTTTAAAAAAAAAAATTAAATCAAGAAGAGCATTAAATTATCAAATTATCTGGATTTCGCTGTATCACAATGTTTCACTAATTGTTTATTTTCTACCTTTAACAGGCGAAAGGCAGCAGAAGAATCCCTGAGCACAATCTCTGACAGCGGAAGCATGACTAGCTCTTTGAAGCCTCCGAGGCCATACCTAGGTTATGCTGTCCCATTCTACATGCCTCCACCACCATCCATCAACAGTGGGGGCAATGGGAAGTCCCCCGTGTCAGACCTGACCATGGAGTTTTACAAAACCAAGAAAGGGGCAGCTGGTGGCAAAAGCCAGGATGTTATAAGTGCGTCTATGAATTTGGATGAGGAAGATTTATAGGAACTTTGTTGTAAGGGTTGATTGTATCCTATTTATATTTTACACTTTTTGACACCCATAAGCTATGGCGTGCAAATTTAATTTGCTGTATTTACTGGAGCCGAGACAGTGAGTGGACAAGTACTTTGGCTTCCAAATCAAAGGATCTCAAGTTCAAATGTTGATGAATGTTGGAGATAAAATTCTGGGTTTTAAAGAGCCATTGAGCCCTCTCAGCTGTCATGAAAATGTCAAATTTTTTGTGGGGGGAAAATAAAATCAATTGATCATTCGTTATGATAGACACATGAAACTCATTAATTGTTTTAGAAACCTCTCTTTACTTCATGTACTGACACTGACTGATGGATCTGAAATGAAAAATTTAGTTAAAACAAAAAAACATGTTTTTCATCTTGTATTATATAACTACATCGTTTCAAGATATTAACAAAATGTATGTATATATACTAATTTGTAAACATATTCTTTATATATATTTTTATACATACAATATATTTTAGTCTAAATGTGAATGATGTGTTAAACTGTTCAATACTTTTGTTACAAATTAAAATGACTGTGTGTTTATATTATTGGTGAACATAAATTACTCATTTATTTATTAATTTCTTTTTTTTATATGAAAGACACTTTGCAATAAAATAAATGCTTTGTTTTGATGTACTAATATTCATTATTACGAATTGATCAATATGAAATGGTCATGTACAGTTTTCACATTTAATTCTTATTTTTGTTTTTATTAAATCAGTTTTTTCATTTATCATTTTTTAAGACTGAAAAGCATAATATATGTTAACTAATCTGTTCCAAATGTAAAATTATTATTATTGTACTTGAGATAAATCTTCATTTCTGTACATGTTAATTCTCATTTCTGTACATGTTAATTCTTATGATGACCACTATAAACTTGTGCCTGTGTACAGGTAAACCTGAGTTTCACCTTGCATCATAGCCAGAACTTACAGGCTTCGTACTACCTCTTTGTAAGTTAGTCACACTCTAAAGAAAAGTATGGACAAGAAACACATAAGAAGTGTGAAGTGAATGTTTGAAATATGTTACAATTCATAAATGGAGTTCATCTTGAAATAGTTCTTGGACAGAATGCTCAATAAAATGTCTTCAATTTGTCTTTGGAGTTTGTATTTCATTCGATACTAGTTAAATTCTGGAAACATTTGACAAAAGTCAAATCCTTTAAATCTTTTTGTTGAAATGTTTGAAATTTTGGAGTTTCAACTTTTGTGAATGCTTGTTGCAAAGAGTCTCTAACATATCAACACTTTAAGCCAAGCTGTGCAAGAAGCCAGACGTGGATTGGCTAGAAAAGTTACTACTTTAGTAATACGGTTGCTACGGTTTGCAACTGATTAGATAAATGTAAAAAAAAAAAATCCTATATGCTTTATACTGAAAGAAAGGAACAAAAAATTGTATGTGCTTCTTTTAAAGGTACCGGCGGTATGAAACTTTTTTTTTTTTACAAAGCTTTTATCAACTCACTTTGCATGGGAGGATACTTCTACAACTTTTTTTCTCCCATTCTCTGATCAAGTTGAAATTTTGCACAATTTTTATTGTCGAAGATAACACATGAATCAATAAAAAAAATTAACCAATTAAATAATCAATTATTGACAATTAATTTATTATGATTTATATAGAAAAGGGGGAGATAAACTTTCAATATTGAGAGATAAAGCAGCAGTTATTGGAGGGTCCTCTCCCTTTAATCAATACAAGCATTGTTTTTATAAAAGTTTTTTTTTTTAATTTATATTCTTAAAATAACATGCCATTGGTAATGGCTAAGACTGTAGATAGCTGATAAATGTAGATGTTGGCGTGAGTTTGTAAATACAACCAACAACAGAACAGTTAGTAGATAAACTTAATAACTCCTGCTGGTAACTTCAAAACCATTATACAGATGGAAGGAGCACAGTCTTCGTCGTCTCTCTCAGTCGTCCTTGTCCGTTGATTCTATATTTCTGTTCTGTCACTACGGAAAAACCCAATTAAACCCAAACTTCTATGCATCTTTCTATTGTCATTACAGACTATCATACAGGTTTTTTCATAAAATTATTTTTCAGTTGCCTCAAAGCTGAAGAACATGTTAAGCCTTGCTGGGACTATATGTGATGGTTTAGAATTAAATATTTTTAAATCAGCAATTTCAAAGACTTTGTGAATGTCTCATTTAGCTACATCTACAATAAACAAGGAGACTTACCATTGCAAGTCAGTTACACATTTACAGTGTAACATCCATGTTTTTAAACACTCACAATGACACTGAATACAAAAACAAAACACATTGATATATATTTGTATTTATTGGCACTTAACAGGTCAGCAGCATAGAATAACTCAACTACTTAACATACAACTCATTACATTTGTGATAATCTTCAGCGCACAAAAAATAGCAAGTTTAGAACAGCTTTGAATTCTTTGTACAGTTAAACATTTTGTTTGATATATCTGATTTTGATTAGAACTTGGAATTATATAATAAAAAAAAAAAAGCAGTGTTTAGTTTTAGTTCTCTTTGACCTAAGCAAAAAAAAAACCCAACAAAAAAAAACAGCAATGAATACAACAATGCACAAACTGTATGTTCCTACTCATTAAGTTGAGACAGATGTTAACCATCAAATGCAGTTTCTTGTTTTCAACACGAATTCAGCTATTTTGACTTGAATTCAGGTAACAATAGCTTTTTAGGCTAGATATGTTTAGCTAGAGTAGTTTTGGTCAAGCTTAAAAACAAAAAACCTTTGACAATGTAAAACACTACCCTATATAAAAGTATATATATCAATGTAAAACACTACCCTATATCAAAGATTTGTGATGAAATAATACCATGCCCAACATTTTCTTGTGCCAACTACAGAGCATCACTAAAGATTGTTCTTGTGTTGTGTCAGTACCCGTCCCTTTTAGGCCGTCTGCTTTAAGTATCGATTAAAAAAGTGTTTTCTATAATAAAACCATAACCTTAACTATTTGAAATTGTACCCAGAACATCAAGTTGTGTACATATTTTTTTTAAAATATTACACAAAAAAAAAAAAGAGCAATATTTGTGTAAGTTATCTACAGCTCACAAGAAAAGAAAAATAAATAAGACATTTTACAATTGAATCAGTAGATCATAGACAAACATGGAGGAACAACAAGACAGAGCTACATCAGCACATTATGAAAGATCAAATACTGTTAGAATATCAAAGGACATCAGTTCAAATATAGGAATTTGTATTTTTCAATGGCACAATAATTAATTCCAGAATTATTTGACAAAATAATGATTTTGTAAAAAGGAGGACATTGACTTAGCTGATGTATCTAAGTTGTAATGTCAGCACACTTACAGTAGCCTGCTATTTATTAGCTCAAGTTACTGAGGATTTACCTTAAGAAGAGATGGTACAACAATGGGCAGTAACACTTCCTGTATGCTAAGGCTTTAATGGGAAGAAAGTTACTCCAACAATGGGCATTACAAGGTGTACCTCAATAATAGCAACCCATCATAATATTATAACAGAAGGGCCTAGCATAGAACAGAACAGTTTTTCCCAAACTTTTCCCCAAACGGAACACTTCCCACGTTCTGAGTATTAAGCAAAAAAGAATTTGCTTATTTTTTTTTTAAGAGAGGCTAACTCACTTTGTGGCCTTCTAGGTAATTACTCCAGCAAATCATGGTACACCTATTCAGGCCTTCTTGCAGAACACTAAAGTTCCGTGGAGCACAGTTTGGGAAACTGGTGTAGAATTACAGCTCCCAACATGTAACGAGCAGAAAGAGATAAAAAAAAAAAAAAGATTGACTAGAAATGGAAGACACTATGAAGTCTAAATATAGGTGCTGAGTGATCTGTGAACTGCATTATAGGATATCTTATAAATAGATTTAAAAGTGGAAGTATAAAGCTGTTTCTAAACAATTCAACAATTTAAACAAAATTTTGCAAAAAATTAGAACCATCGTCTGCTGTTCAACATTTATTAGTTGGTAAGAGAGGCTGGGTTGAGGGGAAGGTTGCTTACCTATCAAGTTGCAAATGCAGTTCACAGATTCTCCATGAGGCAAAATGTACAGAGATCACAGAAGAAAGTTTGAAGTACCAGGTGCAACAGTCGAAATAGAGAAAAATCTCAATACCATTAAACACATAGAAAAAATATTTTTCTTTCATATAGAACTTCTGAGGGTTGGTTAAGTAGAGAACAGAAGGATATATATTACAAAATATCTCAAGGCACTAGCATTACCACGAAGTAGACCCAATAATGTTCCAATGCTTTCAAAAAGCAACAGGGAACACTTGAAAGATCAGATGACAGGATTCTCATACATAACAACAACAAATGTTATACCAAGTTAATCCAAGACTTCAGAAGATCACAAATATTGGAAGAATTCCTTCTTTTCCTTTCTTTAGTTATGATATGATTGATAACATAAGAATTACTTCTGCTTTAAATGTAAGATTTTTAAAAATTCCTCTCTTAAATGAGGAGGAAAAAAAAGGTGTCATAATACAAAAATTGGTAAATATGCCAGTAGTAAAAATTCAACTCAAAATTCACAAAGCTACATAGATAATGGTTAATGACCAAGAGATAGTCATTCAACATACTAGAAATAAAAAAAATATTAGAATATTTTAAAAAAAATTAATACCAATGTGGTATTTTTTTTTAATTGGTCTGTCCTACACTGCATGTCCTGTTAACATAATCCAAAAATCTGATGCCCAAAGACTGGTGGTGGTTATCAAAACATCCACATCAATCCAGTTCATATATTACTTTGAATGAAGCCAAGGAAGTGTTAATAAAATAATGGACAGCAAATAAAAATATAAAAAGACATGAATTATAAAAACACCTGCCAACATGCAGGCCATCATCAAACATGCCAAAATAATGGACAAAAGTTACACAGAGATAAAACAAATGATGCACTTTCTTCCCCACCCACAGGATTGGTTGATACAGTCAAAAGATTTCTAGGTCTACTTTAAACTATAACCCCTAGTTATAAGCACACAAATAAGAAATGTGGCTCAGGTTACATGATACTCAGATTTATAACCCTACTAATTGTACAAGGAAATGTTTTTTTAAAGAAACATAATTATCCACTAGCTAAAACATAGTTCAACCTTACACCAATTTTCATAAATCAGAAGATTTCTGTAGACAACTCATAATAAAAACAAGTTGAATGTGTTTAAATGTCTGCTTAACGACAGAGAAGTTTTAGATATTGAGCCAAAGTGTGGCGACCTGACCAAACTAAAATTCAAATGACTCTCCCCTAATGTAACATTATCTGTCAAAGAACCACTTTAATTGTAAGCATGTAGAACCAGACAGCAGCTTTTTTTTTTTAATTCATACAAAAAGACAAAGCAACACAGAAATAAACACTTAGAACTGGAATACAAAAGATGACATTTTACATTCATTTGTAATGAGAACTGATAAACAAATGTTTAGGGAAGAAAAAAAGGGGCCATACATCTAAAAATAGCCCTCAGCTATACATCCTTGTCAACACCAAGCAAGCCACACACACACACACACACATACATATAATTATATGTACACAAAGAAATCACTGGGGATATTGTTTGTGTTGAGCTGACCAATTCAGAGCTAAGCTTCTAACACATTCTGCTGTTAGGTAGTTTTATTTACATGGACCAGAGATATTGAAGTTGTACACAACATTTAATTGGAGTCACTTTATCAAATTTCATAGAATTCTTTCAGATAAACCCCCCAAAAAAAATCAGTCATTGCACACAAAACAAGTTTTATTGAACAAAGGTGAACTGTGGTTTCACACTTGAAACTGAAAATATGACCAAAAAAAAAAATTAAAATGAGCTCTAAGCTGTCGCGTTCCTCATTTCAGTATTAGGGATGTGTGCACGGAAGCATCAACAATGATGCACAAAGCATAGACCCTTGTGATAATATTTCTAATTAGATAGATCATAGAAACACACAAAATGGAGTAACATTAGCATGATGACTTAAGGAAATAAAACATTGCACTAATGTAAAGCCAATCATGAAGTCCAAAAACACATTAAAACGTACATCATACTCTGAAAGGAAACTACAAGGCCACTTTGGACAATATGTTGACCTGAAGTGGACCATCGTAAACACAGTATAAATAAAAAAATTTTTATTGACATCAATCATTTTTCCTTTAAAAACAAACAGACAAGATGATTGCGAGGCCTTCACCTTTGCATTCACATCCTCATGCTTTCAACCAATCATACATTAACCTTTCAGCCTGTCACAGTCACAAAGAAAACAAACAATGTATAATGTATTAGAATAAAGCTTTGATTCCCGAATTATAAGCCAAAGTACATCAACAACAACAACAAAAGATTTTTTCTTTTTAATTGTATACACACACGCACACACAAAATGCTGTAAAAATGTTGTCATGGAGTACAGGCTTTAGTCAAGACAAAAATATTGTATCAAAGTAAAAATGTATAACTCAATAAATATATATGAGCTTTTAACAATAAATTCCTTCCTTAACTAAAAAAAACAGAATAGTGAGCTTGGTCACAACGAAATGACAATGACTCTTAAGGAAATTATTGTTTACATTATACATAAAAAAAAATACTAATGGTAGAAAAGTAAATATTTTTAGAAAGATTTTTATTGAAAAAAAAAAAAAAAAAAAAAAAAAAAAAAAGGTTAAAAAGTGTACAATATTTTAATTTGACAATGGAGTGCACACTTATTGTTGCTGAAAGCTTTACAGATCAGAGACTACAGATTATAGTCTAGACTACAGATTATAGTCTAGACTACAGATAACATAAATGTAAACAAATAATTTGAGAAATTAACTGAAGATTAAGATGACAAATACAAAGAAAGAAAAAGATAAAAATATTTCTTGTATAAAATGCATTAATTAACACTTATTAAAAAAAAAAACTTATGAAGGTTGTTGAAAATATAAAGATGATGCAGGCACTGCGATGGTGGATAAAGAATCATCTTCTGGACTTTGTAATAACAGTAAAACACCAAAAAGTTTTTTATTTTTATCCTTTTTTTATTACAAATACATTGGAAAGCCATAGGTGGCATTGACAGGCTTAAAGAATTGCCAAGACTGCAGACACAAGAATGCATACTACTTTTTCATATGAGCTTGTGTACAAGAAGGACTACAATGGTGTCCCCCGCCCTGATATTATCCTTACTAAACAGAGTTCTCATCAACTCATTGAAATTTTACAGATGAGTACGACTGGAAAGGCAGCAAAGTCAAATGAAGTGTTTAATGAATCTTTTGTTTCCTCTTAGCCCAGCTGAAGGCAACATTTTGTAAGATGAATGTGGTTACAGTGGGTCATCCAAGCAAGCTCTACACCAAAAATAATTTGAACAAAGTATGATGAGACGAATGGCAATACGAGGAAAAAATGACAAACTTAACACCGCAATCAAGTAGTGCCATGGAATCATGAGCTTAATAAATATATATTGTCTCAATCTAACCATCAACAGAGCAGCTGGAATGAAAACTTTTCCTCGTCGAACAAAACTATGAAACCATAAAACAAAGATTTTAAGTAAAAAATAAAAAAGTCATATTAAACTTGTCTAGACTGATCTTGTTGATGCACGGGTAGCACTGTAGAGCCTTAACTTGACAGCCAAATAAAAACAAAAATCATTTCAATGAACCAATCCTTAATATAGACCATACATCACAAATCTATGCTTTCATTGTACTCAATTCTCAAATTTAGTACTAAATAAAATGTAATCTTTTTTATTCTTTCAATGGCTAAACTTTTTTAATTTAAAATAATGTAAAATTAAAATTATTATACAAGTTACTATTGTGTAAAATAATAGAAGAATATTTTTTTCAAACAATTAAATATAAGAACTAAAATTGTTTTGATACAAATAATTTTTTTTAGAATGTTAAAAATGGAACCAAGCGGTGGGTTGTACAATTTAAAAATAAATAAATTAATAAAAAAAAAACGCAAAGAAAGAATCTCAATATAAAAAAATGTACATTTATATAATTATGCTAAAAAAACATTCGCACCTTTTAAACCCATGCAATGACACACTTAACATTTGCATGCACGTCTACTGTACACAATTGTTGACATCCAATAAAATAAAGAGACTGGAAAAGCCAAAAATGTGAACAAGAATTGAAACATTCATGAACACGAGGGGAGCAGGGAATGGGGACAGTGGCAGCCTATGATGAGATCTTCTGGGCCTGGATAGATTTAAACAAAAAAAAAATAAGAAGGTGAAACATGAAAATTGATATTAATTTGAATAGGTTTCAAACTTGTCTTCTATATAACACCATTGTTTTGACTTCACAATTTCTAACAAAATATCCATTGCATTGGATTAACCCAATAGCTTCTATTTCCAGTCTGAAAAATCCTTCCCATACTAGTCTAAAAAATATATACTTTTAGAATAAAAAAGCTTAAAAAAATACTAATTTTTCATGAGTGGAGGCTTATATGATGGGGCTACGGGTCATCTTGTTTAAAAAAATTCTTTAAAACATAATAAAAAAGCAATACACATTCGGTTTTCACTAAAGAAATAGTCATCACGCTCTAGTTCTTGTTCCAAACGAGCTCTTCCTATAAGAGTTTTAAAAAACTTGCCCAAATGCATTATACTGCTATAGGACGTAAACACAAAAGACGCACTGTACTGTGGTAGGAGCTATTGGGTTAATTTTTAAAAAATTCAATTGCACATTTTTTTTTATTCAAAGAATAAAAATTGCTTTATGCCAAAAAAAAAAAGTTATAAAGTAATTTTAAAAAATGATCTTTTCAATTACCTATGTGAGTTGCCTAGGAGGCAGGTCTATAACTGACAATTGTAGATGACCAGGAGAAATGTGGTGATTGTAGTCTCCTTTGGAGGACATTTGGCTTTGAACGGAATGAAGCTGAAAAAAAAAATGAACGATTTAAAATTTAGTTCTTGCTGAGCATGTTAAACATTAAGAAAAAGCTAAATCAAATCATTTCTTTTTTTTTTAATGCAAAGGATAACATAAATGAACTTAAAAAAAAAATAATAAACACCCTTTCACTGTTACAAGTTTAATAGAAACCACACATCTAAACTTAAAAACTTAAAAATACTCATGGAAATGGTTAACAATTGGCTGAGCATGATTCTTATAGCTAACTTCTTTAAAAAAAAACAACAAATAAGTAATTTCTAAAATTTTCAACTAGGGGTGACAGTTAATCTTTAGATACTGAAAGTAGACTCTATACTACAGCCATAAGCGATGCACATTACTGGTGCCACTGTCAATATTTCCTAATACATCTGTATAATTTTTAGAATACCTACATTTGGAGACGATCTGACATCACCGCTGCCCACATGTGCAGTATGTCTAAAATCGGTAGGCAGACCAATCATACTGGGATCTAGTCGTGGACGTCTTCTCTTCTACAATAAAATAAATAAAAAAAAACCTATGCAATTAACTTGACTACATATTTACAAAACTAAATGTTTTAATGAGCCTGTACTAGTATACAAATAACTAGAGATCAGAACCATAGTGCCATAGATATTAAAGTAACCTTGGTATAAAAAAGTTTCCCTTTCAGACCTTGAGGTCTATAGGGCAGATGATGTAAAGGTCCCCTGTTTCTGTGGCCTACGGTTAATGAGGGAGGGTGTCATGTGGTCAGCACAACGACCAACCGCCTTTACTTTTCCCCAACTAATGTCAGGTACCCAATAGAACCGGGTGGATATTCAGAGGCGACCAAAGATCCCGAAATTAAAAATCCCAGTCTTCACCTGGATTCTAACCATGGACCCTTGCTTTGGAAGCAAGCGCTTTATCACTCAGCCACTGCGCCTCCCAACCTTGGTGTACTTTATTATAAATAATGCTAATTGGTTTAACCATGAGTGTGAAAGCATGAAAATATGAACATTATGAAGCATATGACTGGAAATAATAGTGAGAATAAGACTAAATTTTTAGTCTGTCAATGGGCAGTCAAGAATATTTCAAGATGTTTGGAAAGCAGTCAACTTGTAGTTTACACTCAGAACAGGCATGATGTATTTTAAATTTAAATATTCAAGAATCTTAGACTGAAGCCAGTCAAGGTGTGTGGCTTGAGAAGCAGTTACGATGTAGCTTTGCATTATGTATAGAATCAAGATGTTAAAAAGCTGTAGATATTTTTTAAAAATATTTAATGAGAAAATGGGTCATTGCACTCATCAAAGTTGATCAAAAATAACAGAAACCTCTGCCTATTTGTTTATTTTATACCTGTATAATGAACAATTTAAAACTTTGAGAATATTAGGAAAAAAAACTAAATCATTGTCAATGCAAAGAATAACATAAAAAATAATATTTAAAATATTTAAACAAGCACCCTTTTACTGTCAGAAGGTATAAATATAATTGATTATTTTAGCAAGACTAAATACAATAACTATTTATCAATGTTTATATTAAATTAAAAGATCTAAGCTTCAGACAATATACAATTATTCTACAGTACAAATCATGGACATCTAAAATTCCAATCACTCAATTCTTCGAATGTGATGAAATCCTTATTTTTCTTCTTTGTTTTACCTTCTTGTATTAATGTAAATTTAACTAATATTTGTTTATCACCATGGCAGAACTTAACAAAGAAATGACAGAGACTAGAAATGAATGCATTTTAAAGTAATCAGAAAAATGATAAACTTACTGGCTGGGGCTGTCCACCTATGCAGCAAGGAAAGCACAACAATGATTCGGCCATCATCTATTGATTAACTTGATAGAATATACAGGGAAATGGCTGTAAAGAAAAAATATACATATATAATACAAATATAAGTAATAGTAAAACAAAATGAGTCTAACTACTCTGTACAAATAAAAGTCTATGAAAAAAGGAACATCTTGCTCAAATTTTTTTTTTACTTCTGTAAAGCACAATTTTGTTTCTAAATTTCTTTTGCAACATTAAAGAGTTTTTAATGCAATTAATAAAACTATTTAATCATACAGCTTTGTATTATGTCTTCATTAATTTTTAAATCATCTGAGAAGTCACAAGTATTAAAATTAACTGTACAATGTTATTTGTACTCAAACATCAATGCTCTATAGATATATATCTATTATATTTTGAATATTACTTGTAAACCCTTGATAGATTGATTGATTTAGCCATGATGCTCTCCTACTCTCTGGACTCAAGACAAGCCTTTTATTATTGTTTCCTGCACAAACTTTAGTAGCAAGACATTTAGCCCAAAACAACACCACCTATTAAAATTTCAACTTACTTCAAAGAAAAGATCTTGCTAAGAACTACAGCAAGAATGATAATTCCTACCTCTTGCTTCAAAATCTATTGTAAAGATCAACTAGACTTTTAACACTACACTGTTTTATAAAGCAATATGAAATGATTTTCCAATGAAACATACTCACAGTGTTTGTGACTTAATCTTCCTTGTGTGGCTTTAAGAAAAATAAACTGATGCTGACTAAATCCACTCAAATTTTTGTCTATGTTTATGGAAACATGTTTGATGTTGCTGTTATGTTGCCATTAAAGAAGGTGATCTATAAAAAGAAAATTTATAAAATAGATTACAAAGGCATGACTTTAAATATTAAATACATGGATGGCTGACTTTCCATGGGGTATGCACTTTAGAATATGGTTCTAGTTACAGCTTTGCTCAAGGTCTTCCTTTGCACAACAGTATGTGCATAGAAAATGTAAAAATGAAAATAAACAAAAAACAAAAAACTAACAAATTGTAGTAAAGTACAAATAAAGTTACCCTTTAAGACCTTACAATTTATAGGGCAGATGATGTTAAGGTCATCTGTTTCTTTGACCAACGGTTAACAAGCAGGGTGTCACATGGCAAGCACAACAACCAACTGCTTTTACTTTACTCAACTTAAGTCAGGTACCCATTAGAGGTATATAATATAATTTATAGTTTATTTATTTATACACCTCTATATAAATCTATTGTAGAAACAGAAAAAATATAGATCTATAAATTAATTATTATAATTTAATAGATATGTGATATTTTTAACTAGACTACATGTATTATCCAGGGGCGGACTGGGTATCAAAACCGGCCCAGGCATTACCATATAAACCGGCCCACAAATGTCATGTCATATATTTTAAACCTCTCCGCAATTTATATATATATTAGTGTGTGTCTATATGTAATTAATCTTCATTACATTCTTATCCTTCATTCTTTCAAACGTCTTTTCTACTCTAGTATACTCCCTATAATTAGTGAAAGGCAGTATACACCGCCAAGGGACAGCTAGGGAGTCTGGGGGAGCGCTGTTCGCCCCGGACCCAAGCATTATTTATGTTATTTTAAGTTTAAAAAAATTCATATTTTGAGGTATCTACAGTGCAGTTAGCCTGCTATTCTTCCGCTAAAAAAATCTTCTATATCATTGGAGTCCAGCGACTGGTAGAAAAAAGTAAAATGCTTTAGTTTTTTGTATTGGAGGTGGAAGGGGGGGGGGGGGGGGGGAACCACAAAACCCCTTTTGGCTACACTCATGAAATTTGGTGACTGTAGTTTGCTTAAGTTGACTGCAATGGGGAAGTAAGTAAAGTTTCCCTTTCAGACAATGAGATCTGAGGCCGGTGATGGTTTGAACTCCTCCCCTCTCGGCTACGACCATGTGTTTTAACATAGGTGTAAGCCTAATTCTATTCAAAATATATAAAGTTTGATAACGCATCAAAAACTGGATGTATGCTTTCGTAGGCTTATATAATGTATTCTATTTATACATGTATGTAGTCTGAAAACTATAAACACTACAATAGCAGCCTTAATGAGTTTCAAACTTTTTGATATTACTTATAGATTACAGACGTTTCTTCAAAAGAATAAATATAACTAGGTCCTACGCATTTCATGTGTCAATCTAGTCATGCATGTTGATCTGTGACTTAAAATATGCTAAATCAGTGATTTTTCTGTCTGACTCAGGCAACCCATTCCTTTAAAGTGGTATCACCACAAATACAAAACTAGGGGTCTATCGAGCCGTTGTCCTCCTTACATTGCTCTATGACTCAGAAACATGGATAGTGTACAGTTAACATGCAAAGAAACTGAATCACTACCACGACATGTCTGTGAAAAATACTGAATGTCAAATGGCAAGACAAAATACCATATAATGAAGTCCTTCAAAGAGCGTGTCTGCAAAGCATCCACACAATCCTGATGCAGTCCCAGCTGCGATGGGCAGGACATGTATGCAGAATGGAAGACCACCGCATCCCTAAACGACTCTTGTATGGCTAACTAAGCGAAGGAAAGCGCTCGCAAGGTTGTCAAAGAAAGCGCTTCAGGGACACCCTCAAAGCTTCTATGAAGGGGTTCAGCATAGACCCAGCCACCTGGGAGACAGAGGCACATGACAGAGCATCATGACGTCGCACTGTGAAAACCGGCGTCAAGGTTGCTGAGGAAAAGAGAACAAAGCTGGCAGAAGAAAAACGCCAGAGAAGAAAAGCAAGGCCACTGACACTAGCTCCAGCTGGAATAACCTGCCCAGTGTGCGGCCGAACATTCCGGGCTCACATAGGTCTCACCAGCACACGAGGAGACATAAAACCCCAGTGCAAAGCCCTCAGCCCCCTGGATGACAAAGTGGTCATAATCAAACTACGATGGACGAACTATATATATTCCTTCACAAGATAAGAGAAAGCAGAACGGTTAGAGAGGTACTTCTAAATGTGAAAAGCTCTTGCTTCGCCCTAGTACATTCTCAAAAACGCGATTTGTATATGAATATATTATTTAAAATATAAATGATTCTAAATCTCCTTTCATTAAATATCGGATGTGACAGCGCTATATAAATTATTGTAATAATTTTCATCATCAATGACTTCATACTAAGCATAAGTTTGCCATTAATCATATAATCATAATGTTTAAAATATCGATTTCGATCTAGATTTGTTTTAATTAAATAATATTTTTTTTGTAAGCCTTAAGTGTAGTATTTTTAGATCTCTGTTATTACAAATAAACAACAAGAAACTTACTTTTTTCTTTTCAAATCGCAGAAAGTAGAGCTTTATACGGTTATACCCATATTGAGCTATGAATAAGTTGGGTGGTTTGCTATTTTGCGGCTGTGTGTATGTGTTTAAGTTAACTTCTATTAAGTTTTGTTAACGAGCTAATTGTCTCCCCTTTTGACGCATTATATCAATGTTTTCTAACTTAACCTCTCCCATCCCTCTTTTTCGTTAATTTTCAATAGAACCATAAAAAAAAAAAAAAAAAACGGGTGAGGGAAGGAGTAAAACAAAAATAGGAGTGCCATCAAAGGCCCATGCCGACCAGCAAAATGATCAGGCCAAACAGTCTTGAAGACATCAAAGTAGTGTTGAAGGCCATGCCGCTCGTGCATAGCAGAAAGTACGGTCTAACGTTTTACAAATGATAACACGTACAGTGTATAGTGTAATTCTTAAATTTTGTTCTTGTTGAATTTCAAACAAAATTAATTGTAATAATAATTTAAAAAAAAAAAACAAAACAAAAAAAAAAAACAAGAAGATAACGTGTTTGGGCCTTTGTGTCTTGCTGCTGTCACTTTTTTTTTTAAGTTGTCTGCATTTAATTTTTTTTTCTTTGGTCGCGACCAGACCGGCCCACCGGGCATTTGCCCGTTTGCCCATATAGCCAGTCCGCCCCTGGTATTATCTCTCTCTCTCTCTTTTAATTCTCATCCATGGACCCTCTTCTTGTTTTCATAATTTGGATTTTTGTTTTGTTACACCTTAACACCCTCTCCCTCCCATAGATGCTTATAATTCTACAGGCTTAGTGTATACCTCTCCACACAGCCAATGCACCTGCAGTGGGCATGGTCTCTAGCTTCAAATTAGCAACTGCACTTTTTCTTTCATTCATAAATTATCATTCTAGATATTTCGATCTAGGTCATGTTTATTCATTGAAAAATTCTTAGATTCATTAATCCCAATATTTCTTCTTATGATTTTGTCGTGCCCAATGAAGGAGAATGAGTTAAATTCATTATTATTCATTGGGACAGCTCCTTATTTTTTAATTTTATTTAACAGAGCAGCTAACATTATAAATGTGATTGGAATGTCTTTCTCAAGATGTTTGGAAGCTTATTTTGATATATCCATCAGCCTACAATCAAACAGGCTCATAATATAGCCCTCATCCCTTATATGGGTATGAATTGCCGGGGGAGGTTAAAGCAATAGCTTTACATGTAATACATGGTTACCGAGAATCTAAAAAACTGCCATCTGCTTTGGAAATATGGAAAACAAAATACCAGATTATATCTAAAATTGGACATGGGCAGTCCTGAAACATTGATTTTTGCTCCAAACATAAAAACAAATGAACTACAAACAAAAAAGTGAAGCGTTCAATGAAGGAGAATTTGATGGGGTGTCCAAAATATAAGAGCCTCCTTTAGTAGCAGTAGAGTGACAGACAGGCTATATGGGCAAAGGGGCAAATGCCAGGTGGGCCGGTACCAAATGAGCCGGTCTGGTTGCGCCCAAAGAAAAAAAAATTTCAATGCAGACAACTTAAAAAAAAAAAGTGACAGCAGCAAGACAAAGGCCCGAACACGTTTCCTTGCTTTTTTTGTTTTTTTAAAATTCTTATTACAATTAATATTGTTTGAAATTCAACAAGAATATATAAAAAAAAAATAATACACTATACACTGTGCTTATTATCATTTGCAAAACGTTAGACCATACTTTCTGCTATGCACGAGCGGCATGGACTGCTTTGATGTCTTCGTGGTTGTGTTTAGCCTAATCATTTTGCTGGTCGGCATGGGCCTTTAATGGCAATCCCATTTTTTTTGGCTCCTTCCCTCCCCCGTCTTTTAATGGTTCCGATTCCTCCAATAAAATTTAACCAAAAAGAGGGATGAGAGAGGTTAAGTTAGAAAACATTGATATAAGGCAGAAAAAAAAAAAAAAAAAAAAAGAGGCGCGACAATTAGCTCTTTAACAAAACTTAATAGAAATTATCTTTAACACATAAACACAGCCATGAAATTGCAAACCACTTTTATAACTTATTCACAGCTCAATATGGGTATAAAGTTATACTTTCTGCGATTTGAAAAGAAAAGTAAGTTTCTTTTTGTTTATTTTTAATAACATAGTCTATCTAAAAATACTACACTTAAGACTTTAAAAAAATTGTTTAAATTAATTAAAAAATAAATCTAGACCTAAATCAATTTTTATACTATTATAATTAATGGCAAACTTATCATTAGTATAAAGTCATTAATGATGAAAATTATTACAATAATTTATATAGCGCTGTCACATCCGATATTTAATGAAAGGAGATATATATTTTAAATAATGGGTCATGGTAAAATCGCGTTTTTGAGAATACTAAGAGGAAGCAAGAACTTTTCACATTAAGTAAGTGCCCCTCTAACCGTTCTGCTTTCTCTTATCTTTTAATTGAATGGGTTGCCTGAGTCAGACAGAAAAATCACTGATTTAGCATATTTTAAGTCACAGATCAACATGCATGACTAGATTGACACACGAAATGCGTAAGACGTAACAATCTTATTTTTTTATAAAACGTCTGTAATCTTTAAGTAATACCAAAAAGCTTCAAACTCATTAGGCTGCTATTGTAATGTTTATAGTTTTCAGACTACATACATGTATAAATAGAATACATTAAGTGTAATCCTACGAATGCATACATTCAGTTTTCGATGCGTTATCAAACTTTATATATTTTGAAGAGAATTAGGTTTACACCTATAATATAACATATGGGCGTAGCCGGGAGGGGAGGGGTTCAAACCATCACTTGCCTCTGAAAGGGAAACTTTACTTACTGCCCCAGTGCAGCCAACTTAAGCAAACTACAGTCACCAAATTTCATGAGTGTAACCAAAAGGGGTTTTGTGGTTTCCCTTCTCCTCCAATACAAAAACTAAAGCATTTTACCATTTTCTACCAGTCGCTGGACTCCATTGAATAGCAGATTTGGTTTTTGAATTTTTTTAGCAGAAGAGTAGCAGGCTAATTGCACTGTAGATACCCCAGAATATGCATCTTTAAAGCTTAAAATAATGAAAATAATGCTTGGTTCAGGGGCTTTGCCCCGGACCCCCTAGTTGCCCTTTGGCGGTGTCTACTGTCTTTCCACTAATTATAGGAAGAGAGAGTATTCTAGGGTAGAAAAAAACTTTTGAAAGAATGAAAGATCAG
Organism: Biomphalaria glabrata; assembly: GCF_947242115.1. Classification (NCBI taxonomy): domain Eukaryota; kingdom Metazoa; phylum Mollusca; class Gastropoda; family Planorbidae; genus Biomphalaria; species Biomphalaria glabrata. Next base: position 18,694,603 of record NC_074728.1, on the reverse strand, counting down.
AATGTAATGAAGATTAATTACATATACACACAAACTAATATATATATATATATATATAAATTGCGGAGTGGTGTAAAAATCCCCCCCCCCCCCCCCCCCCAATAAATATATGACAAACCATTTGTGGGCCGGTTTATGTGGTAATGCCAGGGCTGATTTTGATACCCAGTCCGCCCCTATCTTAATTCTAGACTTACACTTTTACCTTTCCTTCACTCACACTACTTTAGTCATAGTTAAATTAGTTCTTACACTTACACTGACTTAGTGTTACACTCAAACTTACAGTCAGTAAGTTACATACACTACACGTCTACAGTCTTAGTCTACTACACTTAAAATAACTTTTAATACGTTTAAAGTTAAAAACTTACACTTACTACAGTACAACTACAGTTACACTTACACTACTTACAGTACTTCACTTACACTTCAGTGTTAATCAGTTAAGTCAACTGTTAGGTTTATTAATAAGTTAAAATTAAAATGATGAGTGTTATTAAATTAACTTTTTAACTGTTAGATGAATTAGATCTATACTATTATAGTAATTTTTATATAAATTATAAAGTATAATAAAGCAGTATACTGAGTATACCTAGAATTTAGATGACTAAATCAATTTGTCACTAATCTACATGTGACTTAACGTTTCGAAATTATATCATTACTCACCCATTCATGTTGCTGAGTTCTTAGACCGACTACAAAGTTGCTCATAAGACAAGAAAACCCGGAAATATTACGTCCTTGAACCTTTTTTTTTCTTAGCTCTAATCTCGTAAAATAACGTACAACATCCCTTTTCCCTTTATAAGCCACATCTGTACTAGCCAGATAAGCCTGATAAAAACATATTGAATACAATGCATAGACATGTCTATGATACAATGATTTAGATCTTGATCTATAGTTTAAGTTGAATAATATATTTAATTGTTATAAAATCTACTCTAGATTTCAACTGTAGTGTAAAATGTGCATTATAATAAAATAAATTTATTAGAAAAAATATTGCTTTAATTACTTTAGTCTGTCACAAGACCAAGATAGTCAGATAGATCTATAAATTAAAAAAAATCTGGTAGAAAGAACAGAGCATGAATGCTACTTTCGATTTCAACCGAAGTAAACATCTGTTTCTATGTGACAAGTTTATCGTAGAAAACATTGCTTTTTAAAAAAAAAAAATCGAAGTCCTAGTTTATACTTAACTAGATCTATATTTTACTATCGATTTTGGCACAGCTGTAGATTAAAAAGAAATGTTCTCTATCCTTCTAGACTATGTAGACTATGCTAGAATATTATATTAACTGAGGCAGACTGAGTTTAAGAGTTAAGACGTGGCTGTTGTCAGTAAAGTCACTCTTTTGTTGAGTTTTGTGAAGTACATGTATTTTTACTAACTTTTAGATCTAAATCTAGAAGTAAGTCATAAGTTAAAACTACTGTGCTACTTAAGTTAGTGTTATTTCTTGTGTTACTGTTAGAGTGTTACAATGTAAATTATCTAAATTGTAATCAGTGAGTGTAGACTTGTGAATAGTGACACTAGTGTTGTCAGACTCGACATAGAGTTATCCTTTGTAATTATGATTATTCAGAAAATATCTAGATTATATACTTTCTAGATATAAATCTAGAATCTAGTTAATTAGCCTTATAGTTGGGTTCCATGATAATTCGTTCACTGACATTGTTCACCTGAAAATTTGTTCACCTGACATTTCGTTAAATTATTAATTAAAAAAAAATATTTTAAAAATACTCAAAGATAACAATATAAAAAAAAATTTCACCAATGTTTTCCTAACGGGTAGATGAATGTAAATAAACAATGTCTTGTCAATGAACCATTTCTCCTTTTATAAGTAATGGTTCCCTATCCGATAAAGTTTTATTAATTCTAGAGCCGCCATTCTGTCTAGCACTCAACTAGTTGTTAATAAGAGTATCCAGCTGAATGGGTACACATAAAAATTGGGTGAAGTATAGGTAGAGGAAGGCCCTAAAGAGTGTTGACCATAATGGCATGATGAAATAGGTATGTTAATTAAACATCTGGACCGCTACTGAGAATATAAGTTAATGTGGTATAAGTATAATTTTTATCACACACTGTTCTCATTAACAAAGAATTAATGAAACAAAAAATTAACAAAGAAACTCAGATTAGGCCCACTCTCTAGCAATTAAATTTGTTTTTTTGAAAACAGTAGCTACAAAAGTTTTAATGTAAACTTAAATGTAAAATTAAACACGCGATGAGAATATGGTATATATATAATATTAACATCCATACTATCCATTGAGCAAGTTGTTCGTGAACGAAGTGTCAGTGAATGATTTGTTGTGTGAACGATTTGTTGTGAACCAACGGTTGGTGAACAAGTTGTCAGTGAATAAGTTGTCTATGAGTCAATTGTCGGTGAGCGATATGTCGGGTGAATGAAAAGTGATTGATTTGTCAGGGAACGATTTATCATGTCCCCCAAAATAGATCTATAATATATCTTTATAACTAAAGGCAAAATGGGTGCCAAGATCAGCCCTGGCATTACCATACAATCCAGCCCACGAATTGATTACCTGATGATGTACATCTGTTGTTACCTGTCCTCATTTTAATTAAAGTTTTGATAATGCATCAAAAACTGAACAATAGCATGCAAACATGGGTTTTTGTAGGCTTGGCTTAATTTAATGTGTCTATTGTATTTCAAGATCTAGATCATATAGACTTTAAAAGGCTATAGGAAATTATCTCTAGAGTCTTCTTTAAAAGTTAAAGTAACTGTTAGTTACTAAACATTTTTTAACCATATTATTACAAAAAGCTTTTCAAATCTAAATTTAAACTCACACAGAAACTGCAGTTAGACTACTATGGGTTTAAATGCAAAGAGTTGGTTATGTCCTGTATGTCTTTGTGTGATTACATGGTTTCTGCAATTAGACAAGTAAGTCTTTAAGAAAGGATGTAATTAAAATATATTCTTTTTTTTTTTAAATTTCAGTTCTATTCCTTAACCATGATGCAGTTTTGGACAAAGAATTTTTTTTTGCTTGCATTTGTAAATAACATCATTGTTTTGGGCCAAGAAGTATCAGAGATTGTTGATGTCGACAGTAGTAAATGGCAAAAATCTTTGGATGGAAAACAAAAATTGTTAGTGCTATTTTGTAAGTTTTTTTTTTCTTCCACACTAATTGGAGAGAAACTGTATTACAGCAATACTTGATATAACAAAATATTTAATGTTCAGCTTTTTCTGTTTTTTAAATATTTGTTAAACTTATAAATATATATATATGTTAATTATTAAAAGACATTTTCTGTAACTTTGATAATACCCTGATCATTTGCATCCCTGAGTGGTAGAGTGCTTGGCTTCTAAACTTGGGGTCTCGGGTTAGAATCTTGTTGTAGACTGGAATTTTTAATTTCTGAATCTTTGGGTGCCTTTGAGCCCAACCAGCTCTAATGGGTACTTGACATTAGTTGGGAAAAAAGCTAAGTTGGATGGTCATTGTGCTGGCCACATGACACCCTTGTTAACCGTGGGCTGCAGAAATAACATTCACTTCATCCGCCCTAACCCTATTGATTGCAAAGTCTGAAAACTTTCACTAGATAAATGAAGTAAATGTTAAGGTGTGGAGATTCTAAATACCTTTAGAGGGCATCAACCAATATTTCATGTAGACACATGCAGTTTGGTTTCACTGGCATTAGAAATCTTTTTTATTTATTTATTGGTTAACTGTTTCAGTAAAGTGTTGTTTTTTTAAAAATCATTTTAATGTTGTTCCAAAGGGGTTGTTCCGAATCTCTGACCTACTTAAAAATAAGTCAGGTGGTTAATGTCTTATTACATATGACAATAATGGCAATGTCTTCCTATGATAAGATGTAGATCTAGATCTAGTACTAGCCTAGGTCAAGTAGATCTACTAAAAAATCCTATTAATTAGTGAATAATTGTAACATTATTACTTAAAGATGTTTAGATGTTTTTGTTGTTTGTTTTGTAAAATGTTTTATTTGTTTCGGATGTTTCTTCAGAGTTGAAGATAATTACTTCCTAGTCCAAACCTCCCGCAGGATGACGGGGGATAGGAGCTGGCAGGGTTTGAACCCGGGACCATCGATAAATCTGAACGACAGTCCAGCGTGCAAACCGCACGACCAGGCAGCCATCCATATAGATCATATTCAAATCTCAATGAAATCAATTTGACCATTAATGTAAACAACACTACCATGTGAAATGGAAGAAATAAGATACAACCCCATTTATTTTACTGTAGGACCATGTGATGGAGGCGCGGTGGCTGAGCGGTAAAGCGATTGACTTCCGAACCAGGGGTCCCAGGTTTGAATCCTGTTGATGACTGGGATTTTTAAGTCCACCCAGCTCTAATAGTTACCTGAAGTTAGTTAGGGAAAAGTTCAGCTGGCCACATGACACTTTAGTAAACCGTGGGCCACAGAAACAGATGACTTTTACATCATCTGCCCTATAAACCACAATGGGAACTTCACTTTTTTTTTTTTTACTAGGCCCATTTGGCTTAACAAAAGGGTTGTAATTATCAATGGTTTAAAAATTAAGGTAACATTTTTGTGTGAGACCTTCAAATTAAAGTCAAATTATTACATTACTAGGGGGTGTGGTGGCTGAACGGTAAAGTGCTTGGCTTCTGAACCGGGGTCCCGGGTTTGAATCCTGGTGAAGACTGGGATTTTTAATTTCGGGATCTTTTGGTGCCTCTGAGTCTATCCAGCTCTAATAGGTATCTGACATTAGTTGGGGAAAAGCAAAGGCGGTTAATCGTTGTGCTGGCCACATGACACCATCATTAACTGTACACCTCAGAAACTGATGACCGTTACATCACCTGCCCTATAGACCACAAGGTCTGAAAGGGGAACTTTACTTTTTTTCTTTTCTTTTTTATTACCTTACTTCACAAAGTCTTAAATCCTTTGTAAAATAAGACTAGAAATAATTATATGTAATGTTGAACCTCCTGTCAGTAAGATTTAGTAATAAATACTTTCATGAATATTTTTGTTTGATTTGCTAGATCAGACGGAAAATTGTGAATCTTGCTCAGTGGCTCTTAATGTTCTAAACCAGATTGTTGGCCAGCCAGAGCTTCCTTCAGGCATGTATTTCATTAATTACTGTTCATTTTCAAATATTTCAAAACCTAAATCTTCAATTTTCAGGTGTTTCTTCAAAACAGATCATTTTGTGGTTATTTTATGATATGTTATGGTAATGGTCTGGTATGTTATGGTAATTTTATGGTTCATGATGTTTAAATGTGTAAAGATTTAGATGATAATATATAATTGCCTTTTGCAACCGAACACTAATTTGTTTATTGTAGAGTCTTCTTGAATTGGGATAGGGGGTTTCACGTTTTGACTATTTCAAACTTTTATACCATCTGTTTAGTTGGATCTGGTACATTATATTTCAGATATCCAGATTGGAAAGAGTACAGACCTATCACTTGCTGAGCAGATTAAAATTGTAACATTTCCAAGCTTAGTTTTTCTCAGAGACAATTCTTATGCTGTCTATGATGGTAATTATAATCTTTCTTTTTTTTTTTTACGTCATTATAATGAATTAAGAAAAAAAAATCTATTTCTTAAGAAAAAAAAAGTTTTTTTTTTATCTATATCTTGGAAAATATATTACAATAGTGGCATTTCTTTACATGGGGATGTAGGATCAAACCATCATACATATCTGATGATAAATATATCTAAGTACAAATTTGCTGTTTAAGATGTATTCGAGATAGAACGAATGTTGGAGTGGATACAGCTGGCTGCCCAGAAAACAACAGTGGAACTGAATGATCTTTCTTTTGAGCATTTGACGCAAGCTTCTACGGGAGCTACCACAGGAGATTGGTTTGTTGCCTTGTAAGTTAATGTTTTCTTGTCTATTGAGGATCCTGAAAAAAAATTATTTTCTTTTGTAAAGTTGTGTTTTTTAAGACTAAAAAGATATTCTTACTACCTATATTCTCGGCTTTTTTTATCCTGCGAACTGCTCGATAAATTAATTTTTTTTTTTAGACATTTGATAATTTCCACTTACTAGTAACTAAGCTATAATTATAATAATCCAGAACTATATAAGAATGTAACGTTTTGGTGTGAAAGATTCTGAGTATAATGTATAAAACACAACAAAAACTTTTTATAACAAACATTGTTTTTTTTTTTTTTGCTATAATATAATGTTTGAAAATGCATTCTTGCCATGTAATAATCTTCAGAGGGAACATTTGGAAATGTAAAACAAATAAACTAAGAAAGGTCAGATTTCTATGTGACACCATGATATTGATATGAATTCCTTACCATCATAAATTATAGCTCAGTTGTGCAAATGCACAAGATGACATTTTTCAATTTTTTAAAACAATTTTTTCTGTCATTGTTTTCATTTTGTTTTTGGACAGTATTAAAACCCAGACACACACATGATAATGTTAGTGACATAAAATAATTACACAACAAACTTAAATCCCAAATGTAATGGAAAAAAAACTATTTACATAAAAAAATAAGTTTGAACACACAAACATACAAAACATAGATATATATAATTTTTTAAACAGACATAATAAAATGAACATATGTAATGTGTCTAAAACCATCACACAGAATTGGCTTTGCCAAAATGTCTTATACTCATTTTATGTTTGTTTTATTTTATTTATTCCACTACAGACAAGCTTATGATAACAAGTTGTCTGTATTAGATCAGTGTAGTAATACAGTGTTTCCCAAACTGTGTTCTGTGGAACCCCAGTGTTCTGCGAGGCCTGAATAGGTGTTCCAAGACTATTGGAATAATTAACTATTAGGTCACCACATCAATTAATCGCTCTAAAAAATAAGCAATGTGTTCCGCTAAGTACTTATGATATGCGAAGTGTTCTGTGAAGGAAAAAGTTTTGAAAACACTGTAGTAATAGATCATAATAAATCATGTACTGTTTCAAAAATATATGTTTTTCATTTCTTGCCACATCTAGCTACAAAGATTCCTGTGACACTGTGCTGCCTGCAATAGAAAGTCTAGGAGTGAGGTAGGTCTCATGTCCAACCACTCAGTCTAGTTTTGTTTATCATTTAGAATATGCACCATTTGCATGCTTTATCATTTGTCAAAATTTATCAGATCTATGTGTGTACACTATGTCTTAAAGTAACTATAGAATTTTTATTCTGAGGCGTTTCCATTGATTTGAAAAAAAAAATGCTTTGAAATATAGTCCACTTTTGAATAGACATAGCATAAAGACATATTTATATAAACTTTAATTGGTGTAATTTGAAAAACTGTTTAGTTAATTACAGTTTAAAGAAGTTGATCATTCATTGGCCGTTTTCCAAATAATTGTAATTTATCTTTTTCTGTTTCTCAATTTAAAAAAATTATTGTTAGAATAGTTATCATTTGAATAAATATTGTTTCAGTGTGTTTTATTTACATCACCTAATAATAATAGTAATAACAGTGAACCTTTCAAATGTTTTTTTTAATAGTATTTCTGCAGTATCCTGATTAGAAGTTAGTAAATATTCTCAAGAATAATATCGTCTGACTTCATGTTTTGTTGTGTCTTCAGAGTGAGAAACAAAATGAACGTAGCCAAAGTAAATGTGGCTGAGAGTCCTTTACTGGAGGAGAGATTCAAGATTAGCAAATGTCCTGAGATCATTTAGTAAGTTTAGACTTCTGAGATCATTTAGTAAGTATAGACTCCTGAGATCATTTAGTAAGGATAGACTCCTGAGATCATTTAGTAAGGATAGACTCCTGAGATCATTTAGTAAGGATAGACTCCTGAGATCATTTAGTAAGTATAGACTCCTGAGATCATTTAGTAAGGATAGACTCCTGAGATCATTTAGTAAGGATAGACTTCTGAGATCATTTAGTAAAGGATAGACTCCTGAGATCATTTAGTAAGTATAGACTTCTGAGATCATTTAGTAAGTATAGACTCCTGAGATCATTTAGTAAGTATAGAAGTCTGAGATCATTTAGTAAGTAATTAGTATAGATCTCTAGCTGTCATGAATTAATCAGCTTCACCCTACTACTGAAGAAATACATATTCAGGTCAAAATATAAAAAATTAGCAAACAAAACATTCTTGATTAAAACAGTTAAAATAGACTTGAAACAGAGTTTGTTCTTAAACACGTTCAACGATTTTATTCATTTCAGCTTCAAACAAGGAAAGATGTACAGATACGACTTCCCCTTGCAGGATGTGGCTACATTTAAATCTTTCATTGATGGCTTTTATAAGAATGTCAAGCAGGAAGTAGTCCCGACACCTAAGTCTAAGTTGTAAGTTTATGTTTTTTTCTAATTTCCTCTTTAACTAGATCACACTTTTGTTCAGTTAAGTGATGTGTTCATCCAGGCCTTTCAATACACAGGACAGAAGCCATCCATTTATCCTAGTGGCGCTACAGCCCATGTGGGTATGGAGTAAGGACATTATGTTTGTCTAAGTGATTTATGATGTTGCTACATATGTGTTCTAGGATTTTAAATGTGATGCTGGTAATTGATACTGGTCTGTAGTTTCCAGGGTCATTTTTTTCTCCTTTTTTAAATAGGGGGTTGACATTAGCTTCTTTCCAGTCCTTTGGTACTCTGCCCTGGTTAAGAGATGCCTGAAAAAGGATTTTGAACACTGGTGCTAGTTCATTGCTTAGTTCTTTGAGTAATCTAGCTGGAATACCATCAGGTCCAGACACTTTATTCGGTTTAATGTTGGCTAATAGTCATCACTTAGCTTCATACTTTGTACTTACCAAGAATGACTCAATTTATGTGTATTTCAAGAAATGGTCTGTGTTTTATCTGATAAAATCTGAAGCAATAATTATCAAAACACATGACACTATAAAACAGAACTTGTAACATGCGACTTACCTATGTATCGAAATTAGTCTATCAAAATGTAAAAAAAAATATATCATTTTAAGTTATGTTTTTATTGAAAATTGTTGATTAAAATTCTTCCTTAAATAACATTCAGCATAAAGAATTTTAAAAATATTTTTTTCAAGGATTGTTAAAAATTATGTTTTGATGTTTTGTTTATTTTTGGCCATTGCATGATTAACAATTCAATAATTACTTTTTTTTTCAGTGATTATCTGACAGAACATATTGCAAACTTGATAAAGGTATGAACTGTTTATTGAAATCTTATACATGTTGAATACTATTAGCCATTTTAGATCCTGCATTTTCAATCCTGCTAAGCTTGATCTGCATGAGGATTCATTTAATTCTTTTTGCCATAGTGGGGTTAGAGTTACATTATTAGATAAATAACTGGGATGTGCGGCTGAAGTGTATAAATCGCTTGACTACCCATCCAGCTGAGTTGTGTTTGCTGAGCATCAGTTGTGCAGAATGGAAACCTTCTCCTAAATACCCCCCCCCCCCCATTGGTCCACTAAAGATATTGGTCCAGAGCATACTTTGAATTCTTCTTGGTTCTCATTTTACATGTTGGAGGGAACACTTTGAATGATAGAGCATCAAAGATGCACTATTGAAGTGCAATTTTTAAAAATTTGCTTTCTGTAATATTTAACTCAAGTTTGTTTTCAATAAATTTTGATTACAGTATTTTAAGTGGTAGCTCCTCCTTGCTTTTTATTTAAGACATTGGGGGCAGAAGATGTAAAACTCATCCATTTCAATTGTCACCAGAGTCATAAGGCCAGCACAACCTTTACTTTCGCCAACAGGCAATCTTTGGAGTTTGATGGACTCAGGGATGTCTTGAAAATCCATAAGTTCAAAATTAAGTCTCTACCAGGAGTAGAACTTGTGACCCATCAGATCTAAAGCCAAGTGCTTTTCCACTTGGCTAGCTAAGGCCACTAGCATCATTCTATTAGTTCTGTTCCAAGTGGAAAAAGATTATAGCTGTAGGTTATAGCTGGATAGTATCATTTATCTTGTGGCTGGTGTTATTTAGTATCTTGGAACGAAACTGCTGAGCTCAGTCAGGATTAGTTTTCACTACATTATGAATATTCTGTCTGGATAGAACATGGTTACATTTTTGCAGAAAAATCTTGGTGGTTAGTGGACTAACAGGATAATGAAAGTAAAGGGGTTTAAATCATCATTAACAGTCCTGGCATGAGAGCAGTAACTTACCTAATTACTGCCAACTGCTAGTTTGAACTAGGGAAATTAAGAGTTGGCTAAATCCCAGAGTGTTGCAACAGGTTCAGATATTGGCAAAAACATATTGATTGACACCCCTTGAAGCCTACCAATCCACTTCCTTGCTTGGTGCTGGTCTAATATGTACTACACCAATGTTACCTGCATTTTACTGTACCAGGTATTAAGAAACACCTTTTTATTACCTACTAATAAACACAATTTCAAATGCTAATTAGTTCTGACTCTTTTTGAAACCTATTTTTTTTTTTTACAAGACTCTTTACACAATTATTGAAGCTTTAGGCTCCATAAGGTATAGTTTCCAGGATATAGTTTTCATACACTGGTCCTAGGAAGTCAGATTTTGTAAATCTAAATATATATTTTGAATGAAAAAAAAAAAGATGGATCACCCTAGCATAACAACAATAATTATTTGTTACTAATTTTAATTTTAGCAACAGCTCAATGGAGAGAACCGTACAGCTTTCATCGCAGGTGCTGGCGGAGTTGCTGCAGTTTTATTTCTCCTGATGTTTTGTTGTTGCTGCTGCCGGTCATCTGGTGGACAGAGCAAAAAGCAGAAGAGAGATTAAACAAATTACAAAAGTTTTTAATTTTGTGTAAAAGTAATTTTTGAGTCGAGCTGAGAGTGACTTAAGAAAGAGCCAATTGAATTTTTATTGTACAAAATGAATCTAGTCTGTTGGATGGTTTTCAAGAAAATGGTAGTTATTTTCTCAAATAATTGTCTCTATGACTTGACATTATTTGACTTAGATGAACTGATGTCCTCTTGAGAAAAAAGAAAAATAAAAATAAAGCTGTAGGTGATTAGTTCTAAGATAAATGGGTGATTATTTAGATCTGTAAGACAATGTATGATTGTGTGAGGAAGGTGAGACATAGACTAAATGAATGTAAATTTCTCAAGTTTTTAATCTTTTTTGGCATTTAAAAATATGGTTGTCTTGGATGGTTGCAAATACATTGTATGTTGTTGTAATGTAACAATTTATTTTGCTATATTAATTTATTTCTCTGAGGGTGAGCCTCTTGCTTCATAATTATTCATTTCCGATTAATATTTTCTATTATTACTGCCCCTACTTTTGTCAATTCCTTTATATTGTGATTGTCCCACCATTTTGCTTTATCATACTGCTACTGTGCAAAAGACATGCCTGTTGTCTGTAGTGAGCTTCTTTGTTTCTGGGTTATGGGTCTTTGTGTCAGTTAAACATTTGAAGTGCAATTACTTGTACGGTAACAAAATTTGTTACTGTTAAACTATGTTACTATTATCTTGAATGGAATCAATGTAGGATCTCTCATATTTTACATTGTAGTGACCATGGAATGAGCTTCAGTTTGTTATTTAGACTGCATTCCATATTTGTAGGTATTGTTTATTATTGAAGTGTTTTTGTGAATTTACTGTCTGGATTAATGTTTGAGATAAAATGTTATGTTTTACAGCTTGAGAATTAAAATATTTTAACTTGTTTCATTTGTTGTTAACATAAATATTTGGAAATTTTACATTTTAAGTTATAAGCACTCTGTTAGATCTTAACATTTAAATAACATTTGCTGAATAAAAAAAAATACATGAATAGTAATGACCATGTATAGATTTTAAACATAAAACCTTTTTATGACACTGGTTGAGACCCAAAAAATTAGTTTCAAAATTGTGGACTGAAAGATCAGCTCAAAAAAACATTACAATTAAAAATAAACCTAAAATCCTAATCAGAAGAGAAATGAGATACCCATTAAAAAAAAAAAGACAGCTATTCTTTTCCTTCCTAATGAAATCATTGAGAACAATCCAACTTTTAAATTTTAAAATTCACTTCATGGTTGATTGAAATTGTGATAGGAAGTAAGAATGGATTTCCTCAATAATAAAGATGTGTTATTATTTTCATCACAGGAGTTGAATGGAATATACAATTCTTTTTAGTGAAATATTTACAAATATTCAGTTCCTATTTGACTTGAAAATGATTCAGTTTTTCATTCGCAGACCAAAATCAGTAATGAAACTACACGCATATACCAGTGTAAGCAGTACTTCTAGATTTACTCACATTCGTCCTTTTCATTGATAATATTTGCATATTTTCATGTCTAAATTTACTACCAGTAACAATGACTTCTAAATGTAAACAATATTTGTTTGTAAAATGTTCAACATGTTTCTGATGTTCCCTCAGAGTTGAATATAATTCTAAAACTTCCAGCAGGACAACGGGGGATGACAGCGGGAAGTATGTGAACCGTGGACCTTCGAGACAACCTAATGGCATTCCAGCGTGCATACCGCACGCCCAGGCAGCAGTCCAAACATCAGTAGAATAACACACAAGAGCTGGTTCCCATGTTTTAAAAATGTTTATTTTTAGATTCTACAAGGTCCAAACAAGGCCAGCATCCAACATAATATGTATAACTAAATATACTGTCACACAGAGCCATAGCATTAAGTTGATGACATTGTGTTAACCAGGAAATGTTACTTAAAACAACAAACTTCGATGTAACAATCAAATCACAACATTTAGATTGAGATCTACAAAGAGTCAAACAACCTTTTGCCTTCACAAAAAGTCATTGAAAAAAAAAAAAGTTAATTTTGGCTTCCCCCTTTTCTTTGTACATTTCATAATTATTAAATTTCAAAACAAAAAATAAATTGGAGGGTGTCCTAGAAAAATTTAAATTTGTGCAAGGAATTTTTGTGCACAAACCTAGAGAAAAAAATACACATTTGACTAAGGCCAATAAATGACAGCATACAGTTGTATTTCTAACATGATTGTAGGAATGACAATATAAACATCAACACTGAACTACATGACAAAGTTCTGACATTTCTTTCTAAGATGTTAACACTGTAAGAATAGAAATGAATACAGCCCCAACAATTGAAAGTCTATAATTGATACAGCTGAATGCATTAAATCAGAGTAGATACAGTTAGCAACAAACAAGCTTTGATGGAAGAATAGATACAAGTTCAAATTATTTATATATAAATATATGTATGCATACGTTTTAATAAATAGCACAGACATCTAGCACAACTAAACAAACACACATAAATATGGGAGTTCTAAAAAAAAGAATGAAAATAATGAGTAAAAGTTTTGAAATTTTGAGAAATCAAGTTTGCACTATATCAGTTTCATTTAAAAACACAACTATACCATGTTCACTTAAAAACAACCAATTGGACCTCCCACTGCAGTCACCTTAACGTCTTCATTTCTAGTATCTACTCTACACAATATTGTTAACATTTTAAAACACTTTACATACAACAAAATGTAACTGTAAAAAAAAAAAAAAGTTCAAAGCACAACGTAGAGGGTCAGGAGGAGATGATCACAACACTTGACCAATGGAATGATGGGAAGACACAGTCCCCATAGGAAAGAAATTGGAAACAGAAAGAATGTACAGATATATATACAATGTAGGCTCAACTCAGGAATAGAATGACACTGAAGAAAACAAAGTGAAACTTCATTATATCATATTTATTTTGAATAGCCTGTCATTCACTGCTTTTGTTTAATCCTAGCATTGATCTAGTATTTAGTTGTCAAACTACTTGACATTTGCCTTCAAATTCTTTCATATTAAACTAAAAGAAAAAAAAACAAGACGAAATACTGTTAATTTGGTTTATATCCAAAGTTTATAATATCATCTAGTTAAAAAAAAAACAAAAACTGGTGAGAATTTTGACCTTTATAGTTTCTCTAATGCTAAACTAGTCAAGGCCATTCTTAAAGTACAATAGAATGAGGTTTTATCCTGCTGTGGTCTTTGAGTATGTAACAGTCTCTCTGAGAGAAAAAACAATTCACATATAACATTTGACTGAGTAAAGCTCAAAATAATCTAGATAGTTTTGAAGGAACTATAACTAAACAGCTTTATAATAAATAAGCCAATAAAATTGAACAACAAAGTTCAAAATTTTACAAATACAATATGAAATATGGTTGTGTTTTTTTCTGCAAACCCTGCAACTTTTTTTTCACAATTTTTAAATGACCGTAGTCTTTGTTCTCTTATAAGTTACATTTAACCACAAGCATACTTGTGCATGCGCACTTAATATTAATCAACATTAATTAATAAGTACATGAGCTGTATCTTCTACTATAAAGTCACTGCTATTGAGATACGGTATAAAATAAAAAGTACACGCTTCTAAAAGTGAGATAATTTAAAAAGAACTTATGGAATAAATGTTAGAAAGTTGTTACAATATCTAAAGTATTAAAGCTATGTCAACACTGGACGATGTCAAATATGTTCAATTATGTAAACACTAGCTAGAGTCTAATTGGTACCACAAAAGTGTCGTTTAAATTTCTGGACAATTAAGTAAACAATGTTTCTATAATTTTATCTATATTCTAATATACTCATTTCTTGACCGAACAGGTTTAACCAGACTAATAATTAAGTTTTATGAATAGCTACACTAAATTTAAAAAATACCACAGTCTGAACTATTTCTATTATCATAATTTGATATCAAAACATTGAACAAGTCACAATAAAAAAAAATTGAAACAGTGCACACAAACTAAAAGTCTTCAATTTCCGATTCTGTTTAGGTGGACACAGCCCAGTAAGGAAGAGTTCTCTTCAACCTTACACCAATTTAATGTCTGTTTAAGCACAGCAAATAAGTGACCTTATGTCAACTATGCGGGCAGTCAATGTTTAAAATAAAAAATTATAGCAAGCAAGCAATAATGAAAATGACTATTCGTTTTATAGCTAATGCAATGCAAGATAAAATTAAATGATTAACATAAAAAAAAAAATTCATATTAAAGGTTTTAATTTGCTATAGTGACTGACTTTAACTATAAAAAAAGCTTTGGGCAAACTAAGTGTATCTGTATTAGTGTCAACAGTCAATAAACTCTAGATTAATCTAAAGTCAAAATACTTTATGACAGGCCAGAAACAATCTCTAGTCCACAGTTTTGCCCACTATATGACTCCAAAACATTCAAACTTTTATCACAGTCATCTTTGCCAGGTGGGTATATTGCAATTTTATTTCATTAAATACAGTCATTCCTTATTATATCCAAGTTATTTACACAGGAACACCATAATAGTTTAAGGTTAGTTCCATCTAAGCAAGTTGTGTTTATGTTATTAGACATATCAAGGCTGAATTGGAACTGATTTGTAAAAGCAATATGAAGCCTTGTCTACGAGACCTTTTAGTAACGTTCAGAAATTATCAACTCTGTACACAAATCAAAATAGGATACATAGTAAAAAAAAACAACAACAAAAAAAGTCATTGGCCATCAACTATAAAGGCTTTTGTGGAATATGTTGCAGTCATTTACAAGTAAAATAATCAATAAGACCCAATAACAACAATGAACTATTTTAATAAATTCAAAAAAGTTTGTTGGAATAAAATGAAAAATTTTGATGTTCTTGGTAATTTTTGCTTCTTTAAGAAAACAGAAAACAACAGCAATAAAAAAAAAAATGCAGCTAAAAAAAGAAACAGAGCATATTTCTTGCCTTGACATGCTCTTCAATTAAATCAACATACAACATGGGCTGTCAAGTGTGTCCAGTGTTGGTTAAGTGGAAACAGGGGAGCAGCAGACAATTCAGAATAAGGTTTAATTTTCCAAGGCGGCAGTGAACTAAATGAACTAGCCATTTGAAAGACATCAATAGCATTACATTTTGTTATTCTTTGTAGGCAAGACCAAAGAATGGTGAGAGAAGCTACAGTTCTTGGGGATAAACTTTAAATTAATTTTAGAACCTTCTATAAATAATTGCAATATTTATTAAGGTTTTAACAGAAAAATCAATTTGACAAAGAAGAAAAAAATCCAAATAGTGTGAAGTACACATTTTTTAGTAATAGGTTCACATTATATTTTTGCAAGAAGCCTTTTTTTTTAAAAATCCAACAATGGTGTTCATATTTTATATAAGTTGAAGCAAAAACCCAACAAATAATTAAAGAACTCTAACCCCAATGAGACATATATTTGAAGCTCTGTAATTAAAAAAAAAATAGTTAAATGACATAACTGATTTAATCCAATTTTTAAGAAAAGAAAACAAAATATTTGTTCATTCTTTGTACACTTCAAGTCTCTAGGTAAGAGACTAAATATCAGTATGTTGTGCTTAAACAAATATGGCCTGCTCTTGACCTGAACAACAAAAACAACAATAACGCATTCACCCAAATACACACTTGAGTTTAGATTTGGACTTTCTTTGCCCTCAATTCTGTAATTTAAAGGAAGTAGCTTCTCTGCCATTATATAAACAAAAATCTAGGAGGAAAGGGAGAGAATAATTAAAATGTCAAACTTAACTAGTGAACTGAAACATAACTTGAAAAAAAAAACAACAACTACAAATAACAAGAAGAAATGTTGAGGTACAAATGGTTCATTTATTTACAGCACACGGGAGCTAATTCAATCTCCATCATGTTATTGATCTTCTAAAGTACATAGACTTTGACTATTCTGTTACTGTGGCATGAACTATTTCTTACACTAGAAGTTTCCTTTCTTTAATGTTATATATTAGTGTAAGTAGCAGTGTTAATTATATTTCCTCGCTGCGAATAGAACAAACTTCTATTTCTTTGGATATAGGACTCTTTGGGAAATCTAAACAGAAAGGAAGAAAATCCTGTACAAATTTACCAGGGTATAAAAGAGTTTCTTAAGTTTGATCTCCCACCAATTTAAAAAAAAACTACATAAAAACATAAGCAGTAAGAGAAATCAAAATCTTGTCTATATGAATTCTACATGAATACATTGAACTTTGGAATATACCAGTCAGCTGGTTAAGGGAGAGAAGCAGGACAAAAAAAAAACAAACAATTACTTCCCTTGACTTAAAGGTGTTCAGCTTCTGACTCTATTCTACATCAGTTTTGAACATTTTTCATAACAAAGATAATCCTAGTTAACTGGAGGATAACCTTTGGCTTAAAAAGACCACAACCTGGGCGGTTGAAACTTAGCTCCCCTACTATTTCCATTGAATAGCTGCCTTCTCTTTAAGAGGCAGAGTAAAGCAAAGTGAACCCATGTCAGTGCAGCTCACCACAAGAAAGACTTCTCACAGAGAAACAAAACAAACAAAATACTAAACATTTGTTTTGGAAGGAAATAGCTCACCACAAATGCACAAGATGTATGCATAATTATCATCAACTAATCCATTTCAAGTCTTTTTATAATGGCAGAGAAAAGAAGAACAAATCAGTTCCATTGGCTAAATTGTGAACTGCTTACTTTGATCATGTTGTTCTGTTTCACAATGTACATACGAGTAATTTTTTTTTTACAAAGAAATATATTAAAACATTTGATTATCTTTACAAATTTTCTCATTTTAACACAGTACTGAAACATGCTAGAAAATAATTCTATTATATATATATATATATATCTAAAAAAAAACAAACAACTATTTTCGACTAAGAAAACTGTCCATAGCATCGTATCGCAGCCTCACATTCAACAAAACACCCAGCGGCTACCCCTCTCCCACCCGTCTTGTGCCCTTCCATTTTTTGTTTAATGTTTTATCAAGAAACCTAAATGCAACTGTTCTGGGACTGTTATCGTCTCCAGTGCAACAGAACTGGGGTTGAAGGGGAACGTGACAGGGTAGGAGTATTTGGTATCTAGAAGTAGGGTGTTGCTAGCGGTGCCTTGCTCCTCCCTCTCTTTCAACTTGGACTGAATCTTGCGGATGAACGCCACTGGCACTCGCTCCTCAAACTCATCCACCGGGGTGTAAATGTTGAGAATTTTAACAATCTGCAGGCGAAGAAGAAAAAATTATTAACATTATTATTTAACGCCTTTTTTTTTATTAAAAAAAACAAAACAACACAAACAAAAGAAATAAAAATTTGATTCTGAACTTTGCAAGCAACTCAACAAGCATGTTACAGCGAGTCTGTGCAGTTCAATAAAAACACTTTCCTAATCTTTAGACTTGAAGACAATGTCTTCTTTATTTTTGACCATTACAACATGAGATATGGCCCATGCATGACCTCAAAAAGTTGTCAAAGCTAATTACTTGTTATGAAGTTAACAATGTAAGAAATATCCCTTATGTTTTCACTTAAATTTAAAAAATATGTTTACAAAAAATAACTTTAAAATGTTTGTATGCTCATATTTTAACAGCAATCCTAACCAGATACATCATTTTTCTTTTTTTTTTGTTGTTGTAATTTTAAAGGTAATTGAAATCACTTCAAGAAAATATTTATCTCACTAGTCTATCAAACTCCAAATTATAATGGTATTTACAAACACTAATGTTCTTGTTCAAAAGACACCTTTGTAAAAGAAAGTAAAGCTTGGCTTTATTAGAATTTTACAACTTAATAATATAATAATAATCATATTACTTCTTTCAATGTCATCCAACCATAGCTTTGTAATTTTCAGGGGAAAGTTAACATCTTATACTATCACAAGTCAAAGCTTTAGTCTAGTGCTTAATGTTTAAGTTTGAGTTTAGGCACATCAGCACAATTTAGGTCATGTCGTGCCCCTTTAATGTTTAACATTTGTATAGAATAAAGTTGATCTTAAGCTGATGGATGGGGTGGGGAAGTGGGGGGTAGTGGCTGAAAAGTAAAGCCCTTGGTTTCCAACACTTGGTGAAGACTAGTTCTGGATTTTTTTTTAGAGTGCCTCTGAAACCACTCAACTCAAATGGGTACGTGACATTAGTTAAGGAAAGTAAAGGCAGTTGGTTATGAGCTAGCTACATGACAACCCTTGTTAATTGTCAGCCATAGAAACATGAACTTTACATCAACTAGCCTCCATATAGCAAGGTCTGAAATGGGACTTTACTCTTTACCTATAGATGACAGGTTAAATCAAACTAATAAGACAATTCTGTAGTCATCTTACCTGAGCTGTGGTCAGCTTAGAACACATATCACAAACACTGTCCACATCAGAGTCTGTCTTGCGGGCTTGCAACAGCTGAGAGGCTTGGATGATGGGTTCCAGGGCTGCCTGGGCCCCAAACTCATGGAGATTGTTGTCCCTGAGCCACTGCTCTAGGTGGCTCAAGTTATACCTGATACCCAAGATGGAAGAATAAATGAGGTGTGACAATAACATAGAATGCAAAAAAAAAATCAACAAGGACAATACTTGCATTCAATAAGTGAAAATAGATAAACTAACAGCAACAAATCATAGAGATTATGGGGGGAACACCTACTGTGAATCAGCACAGCACAAACATAACTTCATAACTTAAGACCAATTACCTTATCTGCATTCCTTTTGACCAATTACACATGTCCTTCCTTAGCAGTAGGTTGTTCAGTGCGCCAGCACAAAGGAAATAAAACAGCTGAGGAACAGTTTCGATACAGTTAAAAATTTTTTTATGAATTTTGCCTGAAATGTTTATTCATTAGTAACAAGTACGAAGAACAATATTGACAAATAAACTGACTATCATTAGTTATTTAAAAAAACAACTTGAACAACCAGATAAACGGGGGAAAAAAAGTTCTGAAAAGAAGCAGTTGTGTGAAACATATTTACCTGTCTAAATATTTGTTTCACCAACTCTGGGTCCACAGCATGTTGCTTGACTATCCTCATGTAACTGTTCAGCTGCAACATTTGAAGCATGCTATTTGATATATTTACTGAAGCATTGATCAAATTACACATTAAAAACCATGTACTCAATTCGGTTTTCTAAATTGTATTGTAAAATTATAGATTACACAAGTACTGTATTATAATTGTAAAAACTTCATAATGGATAAACCTTTAGAAATGTTTGACTTCAAGTGAGGGAATATTTACACTAGACACACAAACATTACTTAAGAAAATTCAAATTACATTTTTTATTGATTCTGACACATAGTGGTGCCACAATGTAGCAATATCTCTGTAGACACACAAGTGTGTTGCACATTTTAATCAGTAGATCTAGAAGAATTACATATAGACATGGTGACCTGTGACAGCTGCACTTTCCACACCAATAACATTCCTTTGGCAAGTTCATGTTTTGTTCCCTCAAGTTAACTTATTAACCAATTTGGTCTATATTGTGGAGTGTGTGTTACTAAGGTGATATTGAAGTAAGGGAGCATTAATTGTTAGTCTTGTAGAACAGATGCAAGATAGGTGGCTCTGTCATAAGCTATGTTAAGAACGAGCATTACTGATGATAAGTAGACTGTGAATAATTCATTTCAAATAATTTATTAATAGGTTCTATTTATTAAGCATGTTTTGATTATTATACCCACACAAATATATACTGGGCATATTCAAGAAACGTAACACATAATTCTATCAATTTCCTTACTGTTCTCATGAGAGCATCCAGTGCATGCTGGGAATCCTTCCCATCTTCCAACTCCCTGGCATTGCTGGAGGACCGGCCTCGCAGGCCAGAGGGTTTACTAGCTGTCAGACCAGCTATGGCTTCATGCTCAAGAATGGCAGGAACTAAACATGGAAAGAAAATGAGTGATTAAAGTTCTAGTATCAAACATTGTGCAGTAATAATTGTCACCAACTAGATCAGATATAGAAGTAAACAATGACTTTTGGTGTATTTTATTGCCAAAAAAAACAAAAAAATAATTAATAATTAAATTTGTGTTAAATTACCAGCATTTCAATAGAGAACTAATCTTAAATTTAAACTCAGTTTTAAATGACCACCAAACTTTAATTTCTAAAGTTTTATTGAAAACACTTGAAGAATTATATTTTTATAAACTACATTATGAATTTATACAAATAAGCTTAATTCTCTAGTTTTATAGAAGACTTCTGTGCAAAAAAAAATGATATAAACATGCCCAATGTTTTGGATGTTCCTTCAGAAATGAAGACTATTACATCCTAACTCATAACCTCCCACAGAACAGCAGGGAATGGCAGTGGGCATGGTTTGAACCAGGGACCACCAAAAGGACAGTCAAGAGCACATACCACAGACAGCCATCCTAGAATCTTGAAACAAATGGCCCATGACATAATAGAATGAAAAAAATCTAAATCCAAGTCTTGTGAAAACAAAAAGTAAATTACCTTGAGCCATATGATTTCACTTCTATGTCTACGTTTTCACAAGCTCAAATTTTATAATCTACAAATTCTGATTTGTGTATTTTTTTTATCAAAGGTCTTCAAGTCAGAAGAAACACAAAAAATATTACTCTTTACACCCACACTCTAAGAGGAACTTTGTACTGTGTCTTTATGACTATCTACTGATACAATAATTTAAAAAAATAAAAGGCATCAAGTAGCCAATTTTGAGCAACATTGAACTGCACTCACCTATATTTGGCTGTATTAGCTCTTCCATTAGTTTCATCAATGCTTGGTAGTTCCACACAGCCAAGTCTGAGAACACCTGGCGGTACTCTGAGAGGTCAAAGTTCCGTAGACTCTGCTCATTTTGTTTAGGGGTGTTCTCATTTTGGAATTGCTAAAGAATGTATCATAATTTATTTGACTTAAAAAAACAATTGCTGGCATTAACAATATTCACAAATTTATTTGTGTGAATGTCACAGAAATGTTTAAAAATCTTAATTAAAAAAGGAATGAAGACTCTAAACTATCAAACTACTTTGTTGATGTGATGTTATTAGGAACTAGAAAAACATTCACTAAGTAGCTATACTGAGCTAAATGTGTAAGATTTAGTTGATACTGGAAAGCTGGCAGCGCATCAAGAAGATTGTGGGATGAAATATTGTTTTCACAAACTTGTTTTAAAAGTTGATTTGTAATTTAGTAATGTGAATTAAGATCACTAGGGGGCATGGTGGCTAAGTAGTGAGGCCCTTGGCTTCAGAACTGCAGAGTCTTGGGATTGAATCTCAGTGAACTTAGGATGCCCCTCACCACTGAGTCCACTTTACTTTAATGGGTACCTAACATTAGTTGGGGAAAGGGATGGTGGTTGTTCATAGTGCTGGCCACAGGAAACCCTCATTCCCTTTCTGCCATAAAAACAGATGACTTTTACATAATTTGCTCAGTAGAGTTACTTTTTTTACTTTTAGCATGAATAATGTTTGGTTTCATTGAGATATAGTTTTGTGTGATTTAAATCTCAATTAGCTTAACTTGGGAAGTAGAATAAGAATTTTGATGAACAGATTAGAAAAGCCTAATATAAGGCCTCGTTGTAATTGAATGATATGCTGAGTGACAAATATACCATGACAACAATATTATTATGAAAACATTGTCAGACAAATTTATAAAAGTCTCAACAATTTCACCACCATTTGTATTAGGGTATTTGATAGCACTAAGCATCACATTCTCACCACATGCTGACAACAAATGTACAATAGAAGCAGGTAGTTTTAGATTCTTACACATGTTTGGAAAAAACAAGTTGGGGGGAAGGGGTTCAACTTACTTTCTCTCCACTGTACTGTTTCAGTGTGTGCAGCAGTCTACAGGTGTTGGCCAGCCATAATGTGATCCTCTCCAGGTCATCACTGTGACGCTATAACATACAACATTTCATATATAACATACAACATTTCATATACAACATACAACATTTCATATACAACATACATTTCAAATAAGCCTTTGCAGAAGTGTTGACTATGTTAAACTATTTAGCAGCAATCATACATTTCTTTTGAATGGTCTTTTTATTTTTACACTGGACAAAAAAGTTGCAAATGACTTTGACTAGAGAAATTCTTATTGTTGGATGTTTTGTGTCGTTTGTGACATTAAAATTATATTATATTAAATTTTAGACTTACAAAGACTGCATCACAAATGAAGAGATTAGAAACAGGATTAATACAGCAATTGGACCCCACAACGACCTGCTAACCACTGTTAAAAAACTTAAACTCTTCGGCCACATCACAAGGTCCTCAGGGCTCGCTAAGACCTTCCTTCAAGGAACAGTACCAGGAAGAAGAAAGTGATGAGAAGACAACATAAAAGATTTGACTGGCCTGCCATTTATTAAATGAGATCCTATCCAAGGTAAAGGACAGAGAGGAATGGAGAAAGACGATTGACAGATTTCGTGTGGTGCCCCAAACAGTTCAACAGACTAAGGGATAGGTGAAGGTGATATTACACTACATCGTATGCAATGATTTTATTTTTTTCATGGAACAAGTCAATAGCAATGTAAGACATAAATGAGGTACTACCAGATGTGAATAAAACTCTAGCCACAGGAGATTTTGAAACCATCTCAAGTGGATGAAACCAACACCAGAGAATTAGCTGGGCACATCCATTGTATCCTAAGACAGAAGAAGCCTTATATACAGAGAGAGAGAGAGAAGAGGAAACTATGTGTGTGTGAAATAAAAATATTTCTAAAAACAAAAATATTACACACGTTATTTTCAGTTAATTAAAAAAAATAAAAGCTAAAAGCATTTAAAAGATCAGGACTCAAATGAAAAGAATTTTGAAGTATAAGTGAAAATATAGATTACTATAGGTACTAAATTTGTTTTTTTAACTCCCCAAAAAAAGACAATAATATTAAATTAGATTTGCTTCAAAGTAACAGGAGCCTTCAAGGAGACATCCAATTTTATTTTCAGTCCATTAAGTTCCTAATTAACTCAATAAACAAATAATTAATTCAATCCCATGTATAGACTCTCATTGATGTCCCAGTACACTCCCCTTGTCTAGCCACATTCCACAGAAGTCATGCTTTACAATATTTAAATTTTGTTCCACTGTTTGAACTACTGGTCCCTTTGTTAGTATGAATATACCTTGCAAGGTCAACAGTTTAGATGTACGTTATACCATAGACAGACCAGAAACATAAAAAGAAAAATTACTTTTTAAAAGGCTTAGATGTTTTCCCAATGACAAGACTTTATATGATGTGAAACAACTTTTTAAACTAGGGGCACCAGATTTAGGAATATAACAGGGGCTTGAGTTTAATGGAATATATTTCTCAATTACCTTCACAACTTTTTTGATTCCGTTGATGGTAGCTGTCAGTAGCGACTTGACCTTCTCATCATCATTGACATAATCTGTGTGTCTGACACACATAAACAAAATGTAAGCAGGCAGGCCAGGGATCAGACCAGATGCCAACTTGGGCTTAAGATCTGAAAGGCACAAAGAAAAAATATATAAATTTTATCTTATTATTATATTATTATTATGGCCCTCTAATATATATTTTTTCAACTAGACATATTATTACTATTTTTTGGAACAAAAATATTAAGAAATGCTGAGCTATAGAAAAACAAATTTAATACGTTGTTATCAACCGTCACTCAAGCAGGATAGATGCTCACATAAATAGTTAATGCTTCCTAGCTTGGATTCCACATTGATTCAAAGAAGGGCATGAGATATTTGAAATTAATTAAAACATTATTTATCTAACTGTTTAAGCATGTTAAATGAATAAATAGCCTAACTCCTCAACATCAAAGGTTTGGTAACAAGTCACTTCCAATTTATCTAAATTATTTAGCTTGAAAAAGTTTTTTTCCAGACATGTATACCATGACTCTGAGTAATGTCAGCAAAGTAACAGAAAAAGTAATTAGGGAAAACTAAAAGCACCATTGGAGGTGGGTGGGTAAGTGGTAAAACGCTCGGCTTCCAAACTGAAGGTTCTGAGTTCGAATAATGGTGAAGACTGAGATTTTAAATTTCTTGATTTTAGGGGATCCACACAGCTCTAATGGGTACCTGACATTAGTTGAAGAAAAGTAAAGGTGATTGGTCATTTTGCTGAAGACATTAGGACCATCATTAAATTGTGGGCCACAGAAACAGATGATCTGCCCTATAGATCGCAAGGTCTGAAAGGGGTACTTTACTTTTAAAAGCACCATCACTAATTTCCATTCAAGAGACCATAAAAGGGGCAGAATTCAACCATGTAAAGGCTAACCTTGAATTAAGTTTTTGATTAATGCCCCTTCATCCTCCTTCTTAAACTCCAGCATGCCCATGTAGGACCGCTCCCTGTGGATGACTGTAGCTATAGCATCTGTAGATGTTGTGTTCTCTTCATTCTCAATCTCAGCAGCTATCTCTGCAGCTGAACAATGAAAGAACAAAATAACACAATGGTAACAGAATGCTTCTTCAGAAGACAACATGCTGCCTAATCCATTTCATTTAATATTGTTTCAAATTCATGTTTTTTTTCTTTCATACATTATTTCTTAAAAAATCAAATGTTTTCAAGCAATATTAAATCACCATATAATATCATATAGTTACATTATATATATTATATTTGTAAGAGCCTTTAATTAATATTGCACAGTTTGTACTAATATTCATAATGCAATGCAATTAAACACTTTTTTTTTAATCTTAACTATAAAAAGAAAAGTTGAATCTTTTTCTTAAAAAAGATTGTTATTCATGATTATAAACCATCAGGACTATTTTCTATGAAAAATAAGAAGATATGTTGAGTTTATTCAAGACTATAGTAATACATAACAGCTGGGTATCAGTTTAAAACAGGAGAATACAAAAACTAAAACAAATGCACAATTACAAAAACCAATTTCATTACAATTTCTTTCTA
The DNA here is from genome assembly GCF_947242115.1 of Biomphalaria glabrata. Lineage (NCBI taxonomy): Eukaryota > Metazoa > Mollusca > Gastropoda > Planorbidae > Biomphalaria > Biomphalaria glabrata. Next base: position 18,668,678 of record NC_074728.1, on the reverse strand, counting down.
CTATATTTTTTTGTACTGATGATAAAACAATAGCAACAACACCAAGAGATACTTCAAATTGTCCCTAGGAGTGAGAGGAATGAATATGTTGGCAAAATTGAAAATATTTAAAGAATGTAAAAATAAAAAAAAATGCTCTGGATCGGTTAAAAAACAAACTTGTTGAACATTAAGTTGTTTTTTTTGAGACTTAGAAGTTAAACACTGGCCCCTCAGTTCATGCGAATACAAAAATTACCTCCCCACCCCTCCCTTAAAAAAAATAATAAAGATATCCTTCTACACTACTACTGAACAGTCAAACACTGAGAAAAAGTTTGTAAAGTTGTTGATATTAAACTTCAACAACTAGAAGGCACATGAAGAAAACAGAAAAACCAAAAAACGTGAACAGAAGTAAAAAAGTAAATGGTAAACAAAAAACTAATGCTATCAACATAGAGAAGAATGAACAGCTTAGACACAACAATCAAAAGTACCCAGATCTGAACTGACGGACATAGAAGGCCTGACCCAGTTCCACTTGTCTGGCCAGCCTAGATATGCAAAACAGGGCAACACAAACAATTAAGTTGTACCATACACCAGAAGTAAAAAAAAAATAAAGGTTCAATGTTCAATAGGCTACAGTGGATAGAAGATGTTTTTTCATTTTCATTACATGCATATAAGCTAAGATCAAATAATGTGAACCTAATAATCAGCCATATAATAGTTCACATTCTATGATCATTTAAAATTGATCTTTTGAAAAGTTAGGACTTAGAGAACATGTACAATTAATCAAGAATTTCATATGGTTAGCCCCTCAGTGTTTTCTTTGTCAACAAGAACTAGCTGGACTGAGGGATATCAACAAAATTCTGAATACAATTCTAAACCTCCAAGATTCTAACTATGTAGCCTCTTGGTGCAGGAGCATACCTCAGCCACATTATAGCCAAAACATCCCTGACTGCTACAAGTCATAAATACAAAAAATTTTTTTAAGCCATATTGTAGTCTTGGATTCATTAAATCCATAACCCAAAAACTGTTAAAATTAAGTAGTTTTGGAAATTGTTTAAAGAAAGTGGTATAAAAGAAAAGAATGGCAAATTTTTTAAAAAATCCATGACTGTCCCTTTCATCTGGAAATTTCCAGATCCCAGTTCCAGCCATCACTGACATCCAAAAATATCATATGTAAATTAAAAAAAAAAATTTCCAATTTTATAACAGGTTTCATGAATGCTTGTTTCCCATGACCAGCATGAAAAGAATATATTTCCAGATGAAACTAGAACAGGTATCAGAGTGATTTCTAAATGAAGGACATAAATGAAAGATAAAGCTGGAAGAGGGTTTAAAAAACAAAATGCCCGAGAGATTCTCAATGTTTACCTTCTCCATCCTTCAGCTTCTTGGCATAAACTTTCAACATTTTCTTCAGTTTCCTGATTTGATCTGACTGTTTGTCCATTGATTCTCTGAGATCCTACAAGCACACAGTTAATTTTGTGGGATAAGACATCAATCAGTGTAGAATACATACACATTGAACTATTTACTATTGAGGTGTATGAGGTGACACCCAACACTTTTTAGTGAGTTCATGATTCTAAGACAAAGTAAATCCTTGCTGTTTGAAGTCCTTATTCAGGTCATGTCGTCCCTATTCAGTCCTCACAAATTACTTTCCATCCATCGTAAAACTCCATCAGATTTTTAAAAGTTAATATATTTTAAAATTTAATGCTACAATAATGATACATTTTTAAATATATATATATATATATATGTATATCATTTTCTAAATAATGAAAGGGAATCATAAGTCCCAGTTTGGTCTTAGGAATGTTTTAAACCCAGAAATCATCATTTCTATGAACTTTCTATTTGACTAATGTCATTATTAACATTGACTATACAGATTGACTAAAGTAGACAATGGTTTTTATCATAAAAACATAATCATCTGTTGTTGTTTTTTCAAGTGTCTTAATCATTAATATTATTTAAATAAAAAATAAACGAATGGTGTTTATATTACGCTTTTGAAAAAGCTTAAGTTTCTAATGTTATGTTTACATATTTAGTTATTCTTTAAGAAGAATCAAAAGTACATTAAACTACATTTAAAAGCAAGTAAAATAAAAATTAATTAAGTGTCCTCCTTTAAGAAAGGGATGATGGTCTATTATTTTTCATTCTATTTATTTATTCATTCTATTTAAACAAGATTGCAAGGAATCTTTCCAATGAGATTAACAATTAAGTTTTTCTATTAAAGTCTAGCTATGTTCTAGAAAAGAAAGGTGGCAAAGTGGTTAGATGTTAGCCTCTATTCAACTATTCAGTGAATACAAAGAAAACATTAGGAGTTGAGTGCCGGAATACCAGCTGAGAGCATGTTGAAAATTTAATTTTAAGATGATTGTATTTTTAAAAATTATAATGGTGAAACCAGAGTTTTCAATGGCGACCTATGAGCTAGTAATTGTTTTCTCAAAGATATATTTAAACTTTCAAATTTCTAGGAAATTTGTTAGAAGTGCTTTTGAAATCTTTACCCAACCACTCATAAAGAGTTTGCAAGCTGATAAGAGAAAGAGGAAAAAAAACCTAGCAATAAGACCAGTGTAGTATGAAATATTTAGTCAAATGTTGTTGCCATTGAATGGTAAAAAGGCTCACCAGATTCTCAGATGTAAGTCTTGTGATCTCATGCTGCATGGTAGCTTCAATCTTGGCTTCAGGACCCAAGTTTAGACTCTGATAAGAGAAATAATACAAATACAACATGTCTGACATGCTTGAGATTTCATTGAATGCTAGTGTAAAACTAATAAACACTGGGGTGAAAACTCATTCGTCCTAAAGCAAGATAAATGTTGAAATTTAATGAAACTCCTAGATATAAATTAAAAGTTAAATTAAAATATCCATAACGAGGATAAGGACACTTACAAAATCAATCATTAATTACCTAGAATGCATGATTCACAACCAAATGATTCATTGATTCAAAATGAAAATGAAACCAAAAATGTGCCATGTTATGGTGGTCATTTCATTATAAATCGTTCTAAAAAATTTTTACTTTGTATAATTTAAAAAATTCATGTATCACAAATAATGTTTTACTGTTCTCAACCGGATATCAAGAAACTAAAGAAAAACAAAAAACACATTAATGAATCGATAGTAGTAATAAAGGATATGCATTTTGATTAGGCCAATATTTGTTGTTTAATTACATATAGAAAAAAAAATATTTTAATGTATGTTTTAAATTTAGATTATATACATTCAAAACAACATGGGTTATCATATGTTTACATGCAAAGTAACTAGATTAGGGATTGTTTGATCATTCTATATTGAATGAAGATTTATCAGCATCTATGATTCCAAATCAAGAAACTTTTATTAGAGTTGTTTTAGCGGGAAGAAGTGCTACTATTAATGTTCTTGACTAAGAGGTTGTGAGATAACTCCTTCATTAAGAGCAACTTCAGTCATAATTAGATGCAACAGTTTTAGAACAGAACATGTCATGACATCATTGTGTCACGTCTAACTATCAGTTGTGGCAAAGGAAGTCAACTTTACCTTGCTGTTAGAATTGTTGTCTAAACTTAATTATGATTTTGTTTTTTCAATTAGGACAATTCTTCATGTAGAGATAATGTGCAAGACTCTAAAACAAACACTGGTTTAGGCATAAATATCTACTTTTGATCAGTATTATAGAACTGCAAGATGAGGCAAACTTTACTTTCTTGACTAATTTATTATAAAAACATGTGTCAAAAGAAATATGCTTAGAAGCACATAATACTATAATAGCTGTTTATAGTGTTGCTGAATTCTGGATCTGATAAGATAATTTGATCTAAAGAAATAAGCACATCTTTTCAGCAGTTGATTGGTAGAGAAACATGCCTAGGATTAAATTGTTAAATTATTTAGGGGGTGGTGGGGGGGGGGGTTAAGAAGACAAAAGGAATTATGGAGTCTCCCTCAGAATTCACTCCTTTCACTGTGTGGTCAAAAACATGCTGAATCATGCTATGCAGCACAATGCCATAATTCACCCTAACAAGATCACACACCATGCTGCCAAAAGTGCATTCCATGCTAGCAATAACCCCAAAATAGATGTCATACTTAAAGAGGGGTTGAAGGTTTTTCTGTCAAAACTTTCTTATAAATAACAATACACAATGCATATCATAATGTAAACCCTACTCAAAGTGATAGAGTGACAAGACTCAAGAAATTGGTACAAGATCAGTGGGCAACTATAAAAAAACTGGCTTAATAAACACTGACAATATCAGAATCTCTTGAGATATTGATAATTATAGATTTCTTTAGCTTCTGGAACAAAATTAAAAGCAATGTAGACATATTTCAATTTTGGATTAAGAAGACAATGTTTCATTACTGTGCTGTTATAGATACAGGATTGAAACAAGCAACTAAGTTAACAGAAGATTGGTTTAGAAACAAATATTACTCAAACAAAATGTAAGAAATAAGAAAAGTTCAAATCAATTGTGTAATGCATCAGTAAAGTACAAAGTAACATGCAGAGTCAGTGGACCTCCCAACCCTCTTTATTTTTTTCCCCTCATTAAAAACCAGCCAATCAGAAATCTTCTAACAATAGACAAATGTTAATGGGTTAAAGTGTGAGCCAGACTAGTGTGTACTGGTTTTACCTACATGATTTTTACGACGAAGCTGAAACGTGGGTAAGATTACAATGAATATTTAAAACAAAGAGGTCAATGTCAGTATCAAGTTACTGAACAGATACATAATGTATAAGGTAACACAGCATAAACGTAATCAGACATTCTTTCACTAATCTTTGTGCGAAGCAATTTGACCAGTTACAAAAACTTTGGAAAACTGGCTAGAGATAAAACCTATTGTTTCGATATATCCAGTTGACGTTGTTCCAGTATGAAGGTATGTTAAATATTTGGAACAACAACACAGTTCCACTAGCTGATATGAACAATTTCCAGTAACAGCTTACCCTGGCTGTGCCAGGCTGGCAGAGGGGATACTTAAATAGAAATTTGGGCAATGACAGACAACTCCCATAAAGAAGAAAAAATGGGTAGTATGTGGGTCACATTACAGAACAAAAAAGTTGAGAGGGTACTGATGTACATACAAAATAGCTGCATATATATGTGCATTAAGTTTTGGCAGCATCAGGTTTAGCCTAACAATGTACAAACAAATGGAATAAGTGTTCTCTTATAGCTGTTTTTTACTGGCATAGAATGAGTATGATTATCCTGCATACTTTGGTGAGATAAATTAAAGAAAATGATTATATCTAATTGTCAGAGAAGAAATGGGGCTATACAAAAAAAAAAAACAAAAAAACTTTTAACTAAATTAAGCCAATCAACTTAGAACAAACTATTCACAACAGAAGAAGGAGACATTTTATATAATGACTGATTTAAATGCAACACAAATAACTTGATTTAAAAAAAAATTAGTATAAATAGAAAGGAAAATTACAATCCAATAAAAAAAAAGTATAATGTTTTATTGATTGACAAACTGGCAAGATGAGATGACCAACTATTACCTGGCTTATTATCTTCTGCTGCCTGTCATTTTCTTTCTTCAGTTCCCCAATGTCTGCTGCATATTGTTTTTCCTTTTTCTTGATGTCCTTCTCAGTTTTCTCAAGTTGTGACTGCAGCAATCTGTGACACAAACAATGCACAAAAATAGTGAGCCTACTTTCTATGAAACGAGAGAACCAATTGGGAAGAATGTCTTTATAAAATGACTTGGTGTAGACTGAGAATGAGGGAGAAAGAAAAGAGAGAAGCTGAGATAAAGAGAAAGAAAAACAAGCAATAGAAATTTTAAAAAAAAAAAAGCAAAGCTTGTTTAACGGAAACAACTGCTAATTACTGCCATTTATCTGAAAATTATAGGGTTTAGCTCCCTTTCAGCAATATATAAAACAAAATGAATTAATTAGTACTAAATGATAAACTAATTGTTTAATTTCATCAACTGGGGAGAAAGTAAAGCAGAGAGAGAGAGAGAGATAACTGATAATTTTTGGATTGATTTGTGTATTGTCATCAACTATGAATAATTATGCAAACTTCAACTTGATCCGAGAATGGGAAGTGGGAGAAAAAACTTTTCAAAACGTAATGATGGTATTAAATTCATGTACATATCCACATGTTTGTAAAATGTTTTACATGTTTCAGATGTTCCTTCAGAGCATCTCTCATTAAGTCCCCTTATATTGATCAAACAAAAAAATTATTCAATAAAAATCAATTAACTAATTGTTTAATTTTTTTTATTGATTCATGTCTTGTTGAGTTCAATGAATAATTGTGCAAAGTTTTAACTTGATCCGAGATAGGGAAATGAAAGAAAAAAACCATGTTCAAACTTTTTACCAGACAGACAGAGTGAGCTGATATAAGCTATGTATTAAAATGCAGAGACTAGTAGAGAGATCATGAAGGAGGAGTAAGGTAAAGAGAAAATGGGAAATAAGGGGAGGGAAGGAGGGAGTAAGAGAATGGGAGAAGCTGAGATAATAGATGAACTGGATATAGAGAATGGGAGAAGCTGAGATGATAGATGGACTGGATATAGAGAATGGGAGAAGCTGAGATGATAGATGGACTGGGTATAGAGAATGTGAGATAACAGGGAGAAATTTAGTAGAGAGAATAAGGAACCAGTAAGATACACAGCCATGGAGAATGAGATAATGAGGTGGAGAGGAAGGGGAAAGAGAATATGAATGAAGGAGAGAGAGAGAGAGAATGGGTGATAATTGGGAAGAATGTTATTAGAGGCAGTAAGGAAATAATGGGGAGAAAGTAAAGTAAAGAGAGTGTATTGGAGATAATTGTGGAGAAAGTAAGGTAGAGAGAACAAAGAAAATGAAAGGTAAAAATGGAGAAAAACCAGTCGACAATAAAAAGAAGAGAATGAGAAAGGCAGAGAAAGAAAAGGGGGGGGGGAATGAGAGTGTAAATAAGTGAGGAAGGTAGAGAAAGAAGGGGGGGGGGGAAGGGGAATGAGAGAGGTAATAATTGAGGAAGGTAGAGAAAGAAGGGGGGAAGGGGAATGAGAGAGGTAATAATTGAGGAAGGTAGAGAAAGAAGGGGGGAAGGGGAATGAGAGAGGTAATAAGTGAGGAAGGTAGAGAAAGAAAGGGGAAGGGGAATGAGAGAGGTAATAAGTGAGGAAGGTAGAGAAAGAAGGGGGGGAGGGGAATGAGAGAGGTAATAAGTGAGGAAGGTAGAGAAAGAAGGGGGGGAATGAGAGAGGTAATAAGTGAGGAAGGTAGAGAAAGAAGGGGGGGAATGAGAGAGGTAATAAGTGAGGAAGGTAGAGAAAGAAGGGGGGGGATGAATGAGAGAGGTAATAAGTGAGGAAGGTAGAGAAAGAAGGGGGGGAATGAGAGAGGTAATAAGTGAGGAAGGTAGAGCAAGAAGGGGGGGAATGAGAGAGGTAATAAGTGAGGAAGGTAGAGAAAGAAGGGGGGAAGGGGAATGAGAGAGGTAATAAGTGAGGAAGGTAGAGAAAGAAGGGGGGAAGGGGAATGAGAGAGGTAATAAGTGAGGAAGGTAGAGAAAGAAGGGGGGGAATGAGAGAGGTAATAAGTGAGGAAGGTAGAGCAAGAAGGGGGGGAATGAGAGAGGTAATAAGTGAGGAAGGTAGAGAAAGAAGGGGGGGGATGAATGAGAGAGGTAATAAGTGAGGAAGGTAGAGCAAGAAGGGGGGAATGAGAGAGGTAATAAGTGAGGAAGGTAGAGAAAGAAGGGGGGGGGATGAATGAGAGAGGTAATAAGTGAGGAAGGTAGAGCAAGAAGGGGGGGAATGAGAGAGGTAATAAGTGAGGAAGGTAGAGAAAGAAGGGGGGGAATGAGAGAGGTAATAAGTGAGGAAGGTAGAGCAAGAAGGGGGGGAATGAGAGAGGTAATAAGTGAGGAAGGTAGAGAAAGAAGGGGGGGAATGAGAGAGGTAATAAGTGAGGAAGGTAGAGAAAGAAGGGGGGGGGATGAATGAGAGAGGTAATAAGTGAGGAAGGTAGAGAAAGAAGGGGGGGAATGAGAGAGGTAATAAGTGAGGAAGGTAGAGCAAGAAGGGGGGGAATGAGAGAGGTAATAAGTGAGGAAGGTAGAGAAAGAAGGGGGGGGGGATGAATGAGAGAGGTAATAAGTGAGGAAGGTAGAGCAAGAAGGGGGGGAATGAGAGAGGTAATAAGTGAGGAAGGTAGAGAAAGAAGGGGGGGAGGGGAATGAGAGAGGTAATAAGTGAGGAAGGTAGAGAAAGAAGGGGGGGAATGAGAGAGGTAATAAGTGAGGAAGGTAGAGAAAGAAGGGGGGGAATGAGAGAGGTAATAAGTGAGGAAGGTAGAGAAAGAAGGGGGGAAGGGGAATGAGAGAGGTAATAAGTGAGGAAGGTAGAGAAAGAAGGGGGGAAGGGGAATGAGAGAGGTAATAAGTGAGGAAGGTAGAGAAAGAAGGGGGGGAATGAGAGAGGTAATAAGTGAGGAAGGTAGAGAAAGAAGGGGGGGAATGAGAGAGGTAATAAGTGAGGAAGGTAGAGAAAGAAGGGGGGGAATGAGAGAGGTAATAAGTGAGGAAGGTAGAGAAAGAAGGGGGGGAGGGGAATGAGAGAGGTAATAAGTGAGGAAGGTAGAGAAAGAAGGGGGGAAGGGGAATGAGAGAGGTAATAAGTGAGGAAGGTAGAGAAAGAAGGGGGGGAATGAGAGAGGTAATAAGTGAGGAAGGTAGAGAAAGAAGGGGGGGAATGAGAGAGGTAATAAGTGAGGAAGGTAGAGAAAGAAGGGGGGGAATGAGAGAGGTAATAAGTGAGGAAGGTAGAGAAAGAAGGGGGGGGAGGGGAATGAGAGAGGTAATAAGTGAGGAAGGTAGAGAAAGAAGGGGGGGAGGGGAATGAGAGAGGTAATAAGTGAGGAAGGTAGAGAAAGAAGGGGGGAAGGGGAATGAGAGAGGTAATAAGTGAGGAAGGTAGAGAAAGAAGGGGGGAAGGGGAATGAGAGAGGTAATAAGTGAGGAAGGTAGAGAAAGAAGGGGGGAAGGGGAATGAGAGAGGTAATAAGTGAGGAAGGTAGAGAAAGAAGGGGGGAAGGGGAATGAGAGAGGTAATAAGTGAGGAAGGTAGAGAAAGAAGGGGGGGAATGAGAGAGGTAATAAGTGAGGAAGGTAGAGAAAGAAGGGGGGGAATGAGAGAGGTAATAAGTGAGGAAGGTAGAGAAAGAAGGGGGGAAGGGGAATGAGAGAGGTAATAAGTGAGGAAGGTAGAGAAAGAAGGGGGGGAATGAGAGAGGTAATAAGTGAGGAAGGTAGAGAAAGAAGGGGGGAAGGGGAATGAGAGAGGTAATAAGTGAGGAAGGTAGAGAAAGAAGGGGGGAAGGGGAATGAGAGAGGTAATAAGTGAGGAAGGTAGAGAAAGAAGGGGGGAAGGGGAATGAGAGAGGTAATAAGTGAGGAAGGTAGAGAAAGAAGGGGGGAAGGGGAATGAGAGAGGTAATAAGTGAGGAAGGTAGAGAAAGAAGGGGGGAAGGGGAATGAGAGAGGTAATAAGTGAGGAAGGTAGAGAAAGAAGGGGGGGAATGAGAGAGGTAATAAGTGAGGAAGGTAGAGAAAGAAGGGGGGAAGGGGAATGAGAGAGGTAATAAGTGAGGAAGGTAGAGAAAGAAGGGGGGAAGGGGAATGAGAGAGGTAATAAGTGAGGAAGGTAGAGAAAGAAGGGGGGAAGGGGAATGAGAGAGGTAATAATTGAGGAAGGTAGAGAAAGAAGGGGGGGAATGAGAGAGGTAATAAGTGAGGAAGGTAGAGAAAGAAGGGGGGAAGGGGAATGAGAGAGGTAATAAGTGAGGAAGGTAGAGAAAGAAGGGGGGAAGGGGAATGAGAGAGGTAATAAGTGAGGAAGGTAGAGAAAGAAGGGGGGGAATGAGAGAGGTAATAAGTGAGGAAGGTAGAGAAAGAAGGGGGGGAATGAGAGAGGTAATAAGTGAGGAAGGTAGAGAAAGAAGGGGGGGAATGAGAGAGGTAATAAGTGAGGAAGGTAGAGAAAGAAGGGGGGGAATGAGAGAGGTAATAAGTGAGGAAGGTAGAGAAAGAAGGGGGGGAAGGGGAATGAGAGAGGTAATAAGTGAGGAAGGTAGAGAAAGAAGGGGGGGAATGAGAGAGGTAATAAGTGAGGAAGGTAGAGAAAGAAGGGGGGGAATGAGAGAGGTAATAAGTGAGGAAGGTAGAGAAAGAAGGGGGGGAATGAGAGAGGTAATAAGTGAGGAAGGTAGAGAAAGAAGGGGGGGAATGAGAGAGGTAATAAGTGAGGAAGGTAGAGAAAGAAGGGGGGGAGGGGAATGAGAGAGGTAATAAGTGAGGAAGGTAGAGAAAGAAGGGGGGGAGGGGAATGAGAGAGGTAATAAGTGAGGAAGGTAGAGAAAGAAGGGGGGGAGGGGAATGAGAGAGGTAATAAGTGAGGAAGGTAGAGAAAGAAGGGGGGGAGGGGAATGAGAGAGGTAATAAGTGAGGAAGGTAGAGAAAGAAGGGGGGAAGGGGAATGAGAGAGGTAATAAGTGAGGAAGGTAGAGAAAGAAGGGGGGGAGGGGAATGAGAGAGGTAATAAGTGAGGAAGGTAGAGAAAGAAGGGTGGGAATGAGAGAGGTAATAAGTGAGGAAGGTAGAGAAAGAAGGGTGGGAATGAGAGAGGTAATAAGTGAGGAAGGTAGAGCAAGAAGGGGGGGAGGGGAATGAGAGAGGTAATAAGTGAGGAAGGTAGAGAAAGAAGGGGGGGAATGAGAGAGGTAATAAGTGAGGAAGGTAGAGAAAGAAGGGGGGGAATGAGAGAGGTAATAAGTGAGGAAGGTAGAGAAAGAAGGGGGGGAATGAGAGAGGTAATAAGTGAGGAAGGTAGAGAAAGAAGGGGGGGAATGAGAGAGGTAATAAGTGAGGAAGGTAGAGCAAGAAGGGGGGGTGGAAACGACTGGAATAAGAAAGAACGAGAGAGAGAGAGAGAGAGAGAGAGAGAGAGAGAGAGAGAGAGAGAGAGAGAGAGTGGAAGATGAAGTAGGGGATGAAAGGTCAGAGAAAGAGGGAGAGAGAAAGAAGAATGAGGGAACAGGAGTAAAGAAAATGTAAAGAAAAAGGAAAGGGCCCTAATCTATTTTGGAACCCTCTGTGTTCCTAATCCTAGCCCCATACATCCTCAATCAATATTTACCTCAATCTGTGTCAGGTTGAACCAATAAATAGAACAAAAGGAAACCATTCAATAGAGACAAATATATAACATCTATGGTGCTAGTGCTTTCTCAAACTAAAGGAATATAATATAATAACAGCGACCTTCAGATTCATAAACTAAATGGTGATAAAAGGAGTGGTGATCTTTATAAACTAAATGGTGAAGTAAGTGGTGATCTTTATAATCTAAGTGGTGATCTATATAAACTGAGTGATGATCTTTATAAACTAAGTGGTGGCCTTCATAAACTGAGTGGTGATCTTTATAAACTAAGTGGTGGCCTTCATAAACCGAGTGGTGATCTTTATAAACTGAGTGGTGATCTTTATAAATTGAGTGGTGATCTTAATAACCTAAGTGGTGATAAAGTTAGTGGTGATCTTTATAAGCTAAGTGTGATCTTTAAAAACTTGAGTGGCGGGAAGTCTTGTTTTGATACACTATTAATGTTTTTTTCTAATGCATTTTAAAAATATGTTTTCCTCTCATTTTCCAAAATAAATTCATTTTTTTTTTTACTAATCCACTAACAATGCACACTGACGGCATTCATTCCTTAAACAACACAGAGCTAACGCCACGGCAACTTCCTCAGTGGTCAAGATCTTGAGCTTACACAGCATACAGATAGGAGGGATTTCTTTTGGTTCTTCAAACTTCAAAAGCCGCGAGCCTGAATACTTGACAAAGTCTGTGCACAAACTATACCAAGAGTGACGACACAACACTATTTCGTATCACGCTGTGTACGCGAAGGAAGACTTGCTTTAAAGTGAAGCTGAATATTGAGGTTTCTAATCGCTGCTGCGTCCAAAGTTTTAGGGCTTTCTCTAATGGGACGCCGAGATTAAACCTCCTTCACATAGCCTGGCCACTAGAATTGCGCCCAACACAATGTGAGCCACTTAAGGGTTGATCAACGGCATGAATTGAATAGGTACTGAGTACATAGATCGCAAGGTCTAAAATGGGTAGTTTACTTTTTACTTAGTAACTTAAAGTGACTATTAGCATATTCAATCCAAAGCAAAGTTCGGAGAGAGTAAAAAAAAAAAAAGTAGCAGCCTGGATTTGGACAATGTTGAGACACTTAAGTTAACTGAGATATCAAAGCTGTCTATCGTAAAGACTTCGGTAGCTCTGATGTATCTCTGGGCGTCTTGAATTAAAAGAACAAATCTATTTAGCCTTTAAAGAGACTAACAGATCACTAACATCTCTACGACTTTAACAACACAACTCAATTTAAGCGATTATAAGCAACGTGGAATCTACTAAGAGATTAAAGACATTTATTGAAAATTTAAACTAAGACTGTGCGGCCATGATTTACAGTTCTGGCAAAGACTTCTCTGCAGGGGACATTTCCAGGTGACAGAAGGAGAGGCAGACAAAAAAAAGCGATGGAAGAACAACATAAAGAAGGGCCCGTCAATCAAAGAAATTCTAATCCTGGCAAAAGTCTGAGAGGAATGGAAAAAGATGGTCAAAGGATCATGTGTGGTGCCCCACTAAGGAGCAGGTGAAGGTGATTAGTAGATGAGCCTGGCAAAGTCTTTGTATTCAATGGTTATTTTAAGTTGGGAAAAACTGAGGTTAAAGATTATTGTTTAATTAAATGTGATATTTAAAAACAGTTACTTGATTTATACTACTGTCACACAATAATTTCATACAACTTACTGAATTTTGAACAGATAATCGCTCCTTGCAAAAGCACAGTTGGGACAAATGCCAGAAATGTCTGGCAAGCTGCTCCCTCGTTGCAAAGGGAGCCTGTCGAATGTAAAGTCCTCCTGGGGGTATGACTCAAACGTTTGAGGATCGTCTGCGTAGTGTGTGATAAGGCTAGATGAAGAGAGGTTCTCCATGCTGGAAGTGCGGTAAGGAGGACTCTTCCCCGAGCTCTGCATGAGGTACGAGCTGGGCGTCCTACCTCCAGGGTAAGCAGGTAATGTGGCGGCCATGTATTCATTATGGGGACGTCTGCCATAAGGAGTGCTCACCTCATTAGCAGCGTACTGCTGGTAAGGGTGCCTGGACTTGACCAGACTGCTGTCTCTTCTGTCCTGATAAGGATCTCCCTGAGACTTCCGGTGCTGGATGGGACTGCTTTGAGAAGCTGGACGAAAATCTTGATCTATTTGCTTTGAATGGTGCTGTGTTGTACTTCGTTGCTGTCGCTGAGATGTAAGCTGCGGTCCACTTTTGGATTTCGAAGCCTTGAAAGAATCGAATGAGGGGGCGGGCGGTATTGTAGCAGCATACTCTTCACCAGTAGCTATAAAATATTTAGCTAGCCCAGGAATGCCCACTTTGGAATTGGTCACTACTTCTTCGTCGCTGACTGAGCTCCCAATGCTGGTCCCAAGCGGAGCCCCCATAGGAAAATATTTGCTCACATTGTTATTAATTTCTTCACGCAAGTTTCGCGGAGGCGAATCAAACTCCTCGCTGTCTGAGTGCCCCGCGTCTGCTGTCCTTTCAATTTCGGTTTGCTGGTTATAAAAGTTTTGGGCCTGTTTAACCCAAGACCTCGTTTGGCGGTAGTAAGGATCAGATCCTCTCTCTGGGTCATAATGTTGACCCCCTATTGGTGACTGGCCACCGCCACCGGCTCGTGGTGTATGGTGGAGTGAAGGTGGACCTTCCCCTTCCTGATCACTCAGAGTGTCATCATCGTCCCCGTAATCGCCACCTTCAAATTCGCTGTCCCCGGCCGCCCCGACAGTGAAGTCTAGCATGTAAGGGTTGCTCCCACCCCTTGTCAGCCTCTCATAGTCGAGGGCGCCGTCCTCGCCGTCGCCAACATCAAAATCAACATCCTCGTCCTTGAAGTCGTCGAGGTCGTCTTCCTCGTCCTCCTGCGCGAGGAAGCTGGCAAAGTCGTCCGCCTCAATGATAGTGCGGCGGCTAGCGATGCTCTCGTGTGATCGGTTGTGGGCTCCCCCATCGTCATCATCATTACCTTCTGGGATTTTCAGGTGCTTCGGATTATCCCCATCAACAGAGAATCCTGGGAGATTTGGATGCTCGACTCCGTTGTGAAAATCTGAGGGGACTATTTCAGCATCCCGAGGATGCTCTTCCATCATGTATCATAGACAAAATGGCTCAAACCTTATCACCGCCTCATAGAGAATAAACATGCTCTTTCCATTAAGTCCAGCAGCAACCACATGGTTAGGTCACACGTTTTAAAACTGCTCTGTTGTTAGTGTAGTCCACAGGAATGTCCAGGCAGGCGCCTCGAAATATTAACGAACACTTCACATTGCAATGCTCTCACATTAGGGTCGTCATACACATCATCTATGTTAATATAATATCACACGGAATATATTAAACATTGTTTTAAATCCGAGACATATTACAGCAGACATTAGAGGGACAATCCTAGTCATTAAGAATAGCAATCATCGAAACAAATGTTGACACAGTCCCCCCGAAAAAAAAAACTACTAAAAACTTATAAAATTATAAAAATGGGCTTCAAAATATGTTTATTTTCTGGGGGAGTGGTCATGCCCTATATCAATTTCTCACTTGACACCTTATGCATTGCCTTCTTGTTAATAATGGCATTATTAATTAATGAAAACGCTATAATGCAGTGATATCCAGCCTACCGGCCTTGGGTCATATCCGGCCTGCGAGACGGTGCTATCCGGCCATTCGAAACTTTATTTTAACAGCCCATTAATAAATGTTTGCGAATTTTTCTAAGTGATGCGTCCCGTGACCAATACTTTTTGTTACGGCCTTAAAAGGGTTGGGCATCACTGCCTTAACGTGAATATAGGGCCATCTCGTAGCAGACGGCAAGTCAATAAATGTAAACACTAAACTTTCTTTTGGAAGCCAACTAAGTTTCTTTTTTTTTTCACACGTTATATATCAATTTTATCAACAACAAAAATCTAAGCAAGACTATCGGAAACTATGAACAACAAACTATCAACAAATACAATCCTCTCTCCATCAGAACGAAAAGAGTGAACTGATAGTTGTGAAGATGTGGTTCAATGTGAACATGGCCTTACTGGTGTTATTGAATGATTATCTAATTGATTTAATTGTTGTGTAAATGGGCCAACCTCTCATTCAAGGAAGAAATTTTTTCTCTTTTGGTTAAATGTCTAAATAGGAGGCGCTGTGCCTAGTGCTTGGCTTTCCGAACCACCCAACATTAGTTGGGGAAAAGTAAAGGCGATTGGTTGCTGTACTGGCCACATGGCATCCTCGTTAACCGTAGGCCACAGAAAGAGATTACCTTTACATCATCTGCCTTATAGACCCCATGGTCTGAAAGGGGCACTTGATTTAATACTTTAAATGTGTAAGTGTATTTGGTGTTTTTAGGCGTTGCACTGCGCGTGTATAATAGGAAACACTACTAAGTAATTGTTGTTTTAAATTATATTCCACTTATATGCATACTTTATTTATTCTTAAAATTAAAAAAAGTAAACATTTTGTTCAAAATATATGTAGCTAGCGTGATAGAAAAGTCTTACAAATGTTTTTAAACATAAAAAAAAAATAAAAATAAACCGCTAAACATAAGTGAGCTAAAAATATGCTGATTTCTAGGTTTTGTCACTAAATAGTCTCCTGTATTTTTGAACTATTAATAGTAAATAGTTGTAAAAATTGTATATTTTTTATTTAAAAAAATTTCTTGCATAATTCATTTTAAAAGTTTAACTTTTCGATTTCGAAACTTTAGACATTGCATCAGAACTTTGAAAGATCTAAATTGTGTTATCGGATTTTCAATATCTTTTCTAGTTTTTTGAGATAAACGGGACAGGCGGACCGACGGACAGACAGACCACACAAAACTAATATAGGCTATTCCCCTTTCGTGGGGCGGTAAAAAAAAAAAGTGAACATCCTGTTATTATTAATATTTTTCATATGTCGTCTGCTCTGAGAACTCAAGGAAGATTGACTTAACATCAAAATGTCTGATCTTGCAAACCGAGAAACAAAAGAGAAGGGGATTAATGGGGGCGAGAGAAACATTCAGATCTTGGCCCAAGAAATCAAAAAGGGAGTTCTCTCAGATAAAAGAGATACTCCCGATAAGCCCCTTGGGGAATGCCGTCTGCTTAGGTCACGAGTGCAGTATTAACTTCTAACTGACCGAAAAAGTTAAATGAGCGAAACGTCAAGTTTTTATAGAAAGAATTGCCCGGGCAATGCTTTTCAGCTTTAACGTGGGGCCCTGGTGGAAACGATTACGTCAATAAGGAAGAAGAACAGAACCCCTGTTGGGATGCTTTAGGACCGCGCCCACATTGCACTATCTGGGATGAAGAGAGCTCCAATAAATATGTACAGGTCATTCCTCAAGGAGACAATGTTATGATGGACACCCACACGGCTGATAAGTTTCTTCAGTGTTCTCGGCCTTCAGCCTCAACTCTAATCCAAGCATCATGGGATACGAGTCACCGTTAATAAGGATGTAATAAATTTACATTGCTTGGAATGGGAATTCCAGACAAAACAGTTGTTGATGGAAGGTAGCTTCCTTGGGCCAGAGTTCCAAGAGTCTTTGACTCAACTTTTAGGACATGCAATCACAGGCATAGAGTTCCATGAGTCTTAGACTCAACTCTTAGGACCAGCTACCATAGGCCTATAGTTCCCTGAGTCTTGAAAGGCGCATCAAGAGGAATGAAAGGGCTTTTAGTTCTGATTTTCCACAATGCACTTTAGAGTAGCCATCTTTTAATATGGGCATGTATATTTTCCTCGTAAATGGTTAGGATACAATTTATAGGACCAAAATCTAGTAAGATATACGTTTTGTTTTTGTTTATTTTTATTTTTTTTGAAGCACACAGTTTGCCTCTAAATAGTCAAACAAACAAAATCTATTTTGAACGAGCAAAGCCTAGGCTATTTAAATAATGCCCCCCCCCTTTTTTTTCAATTTATAGTAAGCCAAATGTAAATAAAATCCCCCCCCCCCAACCACAGTAACACACACTCATTGTTACAGAAAATTGAATTTGTATCGTTTTGGCAACAATCTTGTCATCTGGACCATTTCTGTCAGCTATGCTCATGGTTATGTCAGAGATATAATTATTTTAAAACCAAGTGGATTCCGCTTTTTTTAATTTTTTTTTTTATTTATTTATTTTATCGAAGATCGTCTAAATTGTTTTCGGAATAGGATAAGCTTACAATCAGTTTTGTTAATGCACAATGTATATATGAAGCCCTAAATCTCTAGCTTACAGTCGCCAAACAAACTCAACAACAACTCAACATTAGATTGTAATATATAGATCTACATCATTTATATAATCTATAGAATCCACGTCTCTGTATTGAGATTAGTGGCTAGATCTATACAGAATCCACGTCTCTGTATTGAGATTAGTGGCTAGGTCTTTATAGAATCTAAGTCTCTGTATTGAGGTTAGTGGCTAGACCTATATAGAATCCACGTCTCTGTATTGAGAGTAGTGGCTAGCTGTACTCAACTATCTAGACCTATATAGAATCTATGTCTCTGTATTGAGAAAGCTGAATCTGATACTAAGCAGAAGAGACAAAAAAATGTTATTATCCATCGGTTGACGGTCTGGGCCAATGACTGATGAAGGACTAACATGCCGTCCACTCATCTGTCTTCTATCCTATTTGTGTCGCCCCCCCCTTTTTTTTATTCGATCTGTTATCATGATCAGACCATCGTTCTTTGGGGGCATTGCTAGATTAAGCTCTCTATTTATCTAAGGTTACAATAAGTAAAATCTGAAGACTTAAACATATCTTAAGACGTAAACATATCTATTTCTTTCTTTTTTTTCCCAAACTTCAGTTGGTTAAGACTTTTTATCTCTATTTCCCACAACATCGCTATAATTTCTCTATCTAGGTTACAGCTTTTAATGATACTTCCATGATTAGACTTCTACCAGCCTGTGACTTAATAACAAGAGCTAAGTTCAAGGTTGTTTTAATTGCATAGACCAGTGTTTCCCAAACTTTTTCCTTAACGGAACACTTCGCACATTCTGAGTATTTACCGGAACACATTGCTTTTTTTTCTTTTAAAGAGGTTAATTCACGGGTGGCCTACTTGTTAATTACTCCAGTACTTTGTGAAACACCTATTCACACCTCGCGGAACCCCTAACACAGTTTGGGAAACAGTGGTATAGACAATAAACATATTACATTTTGAGAAACAGCAGTTATTTTTCAATAGAACTTAAAATAGCCAAGGGAATTACAAATAAACAGCAGGGATCTTTCTATAAGATGATAAAGATTCTTTCGTCTTTCCTGTCTATTGGACAATGCTGATCTAGTGATTACTAAACGACCAAACAACAAAAACCTCTAGGCCTATAGTCTGGATCGAGATCATGAAGGGAAATTCGTTTGGTGGTAAATTATGAATTAAAATATCGAGATACGCCGAGAACTATTAAACCTCAAATGCGAAACATTGCAGCAGTGAGTGGTAAGGAAAACGTATGTCCACAGTTCCCTAGACAAAACATTTAATGGTGAAGATAAACATAGTCTAGATCTGTTTCATTTTCTGGTGGACATGTTCAGACATTAAAATACCTAGATCTGTGTCGATTGGAATCTAATCGAGAAAACTGAGTAGACAAAACATTTAAAGGTGAAGATAAACATTTAGACCCCTATATAGTATATATCTATCTCAGTTTCTGGTGGGCATGTTCAAACCTTAAAATACCTAGATTTGTGTCGATTGGAATCTAATCTAGAAAACTGTAACAAGGCACAAGTATTATTTTTTTAGAGAGATAATCGTTAGTTTAATTAACTTAATAAGCCAGTTTGACTAAGCAACGAACGTAAATCTAGATCTCACAATTAAGACGAGTCCAAAATTAGAACGTAGGCTATAATGTTCACTTATGAAGGACCGTCTGTAGTTTAAAACTATTCCGTGTCCACAATGATAAAGTTTTTATAAAAATCTAGATCTTAAGGTTTTCATTACTTGATCATAAGATAAGCTTGAAGACACGTTTGGAACCGAGTTTTATCAAGTAAGAAATTAACGGAAATAATGCACACTAATAGTAGAGATAGACCAACAATCTAGATTTAACTCTAGATTTTATCTAAGCTAGATGTAGAAATCTAGATCTAGAATCTATATATTATATATTGCATATCTGGGTAAACACAAAACTGTCAGATCTAGATTCTAGTTCTAATGTAAAGATAATATTCAGGAGCAGCCTACTCGTACTGACATTATAATTGTTATTATTTACATCTAGATCTAAGATGATAGTCATTGATATCCAAATCTAGATTCTATATCGAATCTATATAATATTGACCTAGTCTAGATCTAGTCTAGATCATAGCTATTCGATTCATAGTATCGCTAGTAAAATACATTATATATATTAAGGTCTATCCCGATTGTTTAAATAGAAATAATACTCCAGGAATGTCTACACATTATATTGAAGAAGACACAGTCCATGCACTACACGAATTCCTACCAATAACACGGTAATTGTGTCAAGAGAGAGAGGGGGGGGACACGGCGCACACACAAGACACCTCAACACACTCCTTTTGGGAGATCACGCAAGTCAAACGTCACCCCTCCCCTTACCCCCCAAAAAACTTTTTTTTAATGTCAGAAAAAAAATATGAGAGGAAAAAGAGAGGTGCAAATAAGAGAGGGGGAAAAAACTGGGGGAAGGGGCGGAGTTTAATCTCAGCACATTGGGAGGTATCGCCCTCGGAGTTCGTATCGATACTAGACTTAAGCGAAAACTAACATATTGGAAGGAAAAAAAAGACAAGTAGCCACGATTACAACAAGTTGTTCGGATCTGACCCTTTGTCGCCAAGGAATGCGTGTCTGCGCAACTCTGCTATTCCCCCTCCTCCCGAATGGCCCTCCTGAGTCCCTGACGTTTATTCCACTTCAAGAAATGTGACGACTCAGGAGTGCCCAGAGAATAAGCCAATGTCGTCTGTTCACGAAACTTCACACAGGTTACTCCCCTTTACACACACACACACACACCTTTCAAGTCCCCCTTTTCCTGTCATCCTCGTGCCAAAGGACGAAAAACTATATCCTCCTTTTAGTTGTGTGTTAGATCGCGGACCACGCCCACAGCGTCAAACGAGAAACGAATTGTGACGTCACAAAAGGGACGGCACTAAAATAGTTTATCAGCGTAGCAACGAAATGTTTAATTTGGTATCGGAGTGGACGGCTTGCCTAAAATAGATTCTCAGATGTAAGACACACATCTATTTTATCCTTCATTAAGACCTTATAACTAGCAATAGCAAAAAAAACAAAAAACAAACGTTTCCGTGGAGGGATCATTAGGAACTACGACTAAGTCAATGGGACTAATTAAGTACGAGAGTATTCACAAGCGGTCATCCAGGGACGCTTATATCACTTACACTTTTCTCTTGATACCGTTATAAAATACTACATTGCTTCATTACCTACACTATGAATAATTAGATTCTAGATCTGAATCATAAGTTGTAGGTACCACTTTAGTTGAGCGTTGTTATTGGTATTCTTTTATAATCAAAACAGATTTCGATGTTGTTAATGCAATTACAGTTGCAAATCGTGGACGCGATGAACGAAAAGAGAAAAAAAAAAAAAAAAAGCAATTGGTGCTTAGAATCTTGTGGAAGCTCCAAAAAAAAAAAACAACAACAAACTTTGTAGAAAACACCAAAAGACTGCGGAGACGTCCAGAAATGTCACAACGTTGTCCATTATGTAATAGGGAAAAGGAGAATTTTTGAATGCGGGAGTTTATTGTGGTTCTAATTTAAATATAATCACTTCTGTCAATACATTGCTTCTACTATCCACTGAAGTCTGTGTAAGGTTACTTGATCAGGCCTATTAGGCCTACTGCTTCTTTTCAAACATACGGAGCGGTGGTGGCTGAGTGGTCAAGCGCTTGGGGCCTCGAATCTCTGAAAAGTTTTGGGAATCTGAATTTCGGGAATTTTTTATGGCGCTCCTGAGTCTACTCAGTGTGGCATTGGTTGTGGAAAGTAAATGCAGCTGGTTGTTGTGCTGGCCGCATGAATCCTTCGTAACCGTTGGCCAAGGAAGCAGATGACCAATACATCATCTGCCCCGAGTATCGCACGGTCTGAGAGAAAAAGTGTGTGTGGGGGGGGGATACTTTTCAATTCTGAGTCACTCATTCTCAGAAGTCGTTTCTTTTTATTCCATAGTAAAAACGTGTACATGGTTAAGTAAAGTCAAAGTTTTCTTGCAATTTACGGCCACCCCTGTTCAGGAAATGTTTTAGTAGTTTTCAAAGTGATGTTTTTCCCTTAAGTAAATAGTATACGAGAATCACAACGCAGGTTATATGTAAAAGATTTGGACTAGCTGTAATGTATAAATATCTCAAGTCTCCCCAACTTTTAGCATACACCGATAATTAGCATGGGACTGAGCCTTATTGAATTTCGCTGTCACAATTGTTTGATTGGTGGTGGCCTATCACTATAGACTTGCAGAAAGAAGTGAGAGAGCAGGTTCTGCATCCATCAGTGGGTGTCAACACAGAATGGACAGAGAGAAACTCAGACCTATGTCTAATATCAAGATGTCGGAGAAAAAGTTAAAAGTATTTCTGAGGGCAAAACACTTTCCCCGCATCAACATGGCACACTCACAGAAACGCACATACACAGGAAATGGATAGGCTAATAGGGAAACGAACCCCTCTTCTCCCCCAACACACAATATGGGCAAATAGATTGATGTAGCTGGAATGTAAGAAATCTCACTAAATTGAAAGTCTCCAGCATCCAGGTTGCTCCATTTCCTGTGACGGAATTTTTCACCGTAGTGGCTGGTTCAGTAAAGGAACACAAATGTTTCTCCTCTAGGGCCCGGTTGGCATGAAACCGAGTCCCAGAAACGGTTGTAGAAGTGAATCTCTTTAAGAGGTCAGCTTAAAGCCAATGTCTCATTCCTGGCCGTTAGCTGAGAGCTTTCCATTGGGCAAATAACGTTGCTTGGACTCTGCTGATTCACTAGTTTGTGTCTGTGGGGCACGGGCTCTATTAAATAGCATGGTACCATTGAGCAGTATGTCCGTGTCATGAAGCATAACATCCATTATTGTTGCAAAGACTATATCGGGAGAGAGGGGACTTGTGTGTGTTTGGGGAAGAAATGTCATGGCAGATGTCAGGGGCATGTATGGAGAGACTGAATGCATTGTTCCTTTGTTGTTATGCTGGTATGAAAGAGTTAAAAGCCATTTGTTTATATTGTCTCATGGCATGAATGTGAACTGAATGCTTTGAGTTTGAGTGACTGGGAGTTTTGTGAGTGGTTGGACTTAGTGATTTAGTTATTTTATGAGAGTGGAAGAAGTCAGGCACTTGTGTTCTATCATGGACATTTTTTTTCTAGAGTTAAACTTATTTCAAAATAGTTTTTTGTGGTTCATTGTGTGTATATCTTTATGCAAGTTAACCCATATTATCGATCTGCAGTGATCAAAGTCACACTGTTTTAAGTACCCCAATGGAGCCAAGTAAAGGTACTGACCGCAGAGAAGGGTGTGACAGAATAGGCATAGCAGAGAGAGAGAGGGAGAGAGAGAGTGAGGGAGAGAGAAAGAGAGGGAGAGAGAGAGAAGGAGAGATAGGTGACAAAGAGAGACATAACACACAGAGAGAGAGGTTAGTGGAGGTGGACCAAACTATCCCAACTGACCTGTTCAAGTCCTTCTGTGTCTTGTAGGCCATCTCCAGCTCATTGTCCTCATTCACCAGGACATCATTGCCGCCATAGGACTCTCTGGCAATGGAATGCGTGGTGATGGTTCGGTCTGCTAGCATGGCCTTAAGCTGTAGGCACTCCTCCCTGCGTCTCTCTAGCTCGTCTGCCATGGCCTCGAACTGGGCTGAGGAAACAACAAGGCTTTCAATTATCTACCATTCCACCATTCTGTGGTATAGTACAAAGCAAGGAGATGGACTACTCAGATAAATGACACCTTATGGTCCTAACATCTATAAGATGGTCCTTATGGTCATAATATCTATAGATGGTCCTTATGGTCCTAATATCTATAGATGGTCCTTATAGGCCTAATATCTATAGATGGTCCTTATGGGCCTAATATCTATAGATGGTCCTTATGGGCCTAATATCTATACATGGTCCTTATGGGCCTAATATCTATAAGATGGTCCTTATGGGCCTAATATCTATAGATGGTCCTTATGGGCCTAATATCTATAAGATGGTCCTTAAGGTCCTAACATCTATAGATGGTCCTTATGGGCCTAATATCTATAAGATGGTCCTTATGGGCCTAATATCTATAGATCTTTAATGTGAGACATTTAGATGCGTATAGAACTATAATTTGAGACGTATTTATAAATGTAATGATTTTTAAAACTAAAGATCTTAAATTTGAATCTATTATACAAGTACATGTCGTTGATAATGAGGCTTACTTATGAATGTGTGAATCTTTAATGTCAGGCATTTATATCTATATATAAGTTGATAATAAATCATGGGGCAGATAGTGCTACGGCCTCCTGTTTCAAAGGTGAACAATGATGTTTAGTGGCGATCACAAGGACTTAACATTTTTACTCGCAATAAAAAAAAAAGGGGGGGGGGCGGGCGAAGGTAGGTTGAATCCTATAGGATTTTCAAAATACGACCAAATAAGATCTCATATCCTTCCAAATAAGATCACAGACCCCTCGTTTCGCCATCCAGGCACTCGAACCAGTCGCCCACCAAGTTATTATCATTCACAATGAAGTTGTTAAAGATAACATCGCCTGCTATGATTATAATTCTCTTGGGTGCCACTTGTAAAAGGGGTGACAGGCTTACCATAAAACATTGCACTATCAGATCAACAAAATGCATTAGAAATTTCCTGATCGGACAGAGCCAGTCTGTTACATGCATCAAATGCAAATAGAAAAAAAGATATTTGTATTTTCTTTGTCTTCCTATTATTCCGACGTGTTTTAATTATTGAGAATAATGTGAACGCTCGTTTAGGGGGATAGGAAACATTATCAACCCAACTTTAAGATTTAAAAAATCATCATAAATACAAATAGTACAGATGGTGAAGAGGAGGAATCGTAGGGTCTGGACAAGTTCTAGGCATGTTTTATTTCAGGCATTATTTCTTGTCCCATTGAAGTCCGGTGGATCGTTAGACTATAAAATGCACACTTTCTGAAATCATTTCCACGTGTAGCTGTTCCACCAAGGACACGCCATCATTAATGGCTAAAAAATTTTGTTTTGGTCACATTTATAAAATATAGTTTTGTGATCTCATTCCAGCTCGAAATTGTTAGCCATTGTGCTGGCCACATAACACCATCGTTACCCCTTCCTATAAAAACAGGAGAGCACTTCTAAACATCATCTAAACAAAGGCCCGCTATTGACAGTTATTGCACGCATACTTTTTTTCCCCAAACAAAGGTTCGTGGCCAAGTTGAAGAACATATTTCTTTTAGATGTTGAAATAATCAACTAAATCTTCTTGGTAAAAAAAAAAAAGAATAACATGGAAAGTGAGGGGAGGGAGGGGCGGGACGCAATATAGATCTAACGTTCTGATTCAGTGATGCCCAAACGACGACCGGCGGGACATATCCGGTCCGTATAACAGTGCTAGTCGAATCCTCAAAACTTACGACCACAGTGCAGCATAAAGAAGCCACAGAGGTTCGCATCCATTGAACACCAATGATATGTCCGACACGCATACGGCCCACCGGGCATTAAAAAAAAAAGGTTTGGGCACCACTGCTGATCAAAACAGACTGGAGACGAGATAACTTTGACCTACGCAATGACAACCTGAGGCGAAAATAAAAGTTGAATGCAACGAATATGGATTGGGGATCGGAGAGGAGAGAAAAAAAGGAGGCAGGAGGGTAAAAATGGGGTAGCAATATTTGAACATGAAACGTTAACTCTGTGGAGTAAAGTAGAAAAAAAAAAAAGTAAAGTGAAGTATAGTTCCCCTTTCAGACCTTGCGATCTATAGGACAGATGATGTTGAGGTCATCTGTTTCTTTTCAGTATCAACAAACAAAAAAGTATGTACCAATGCAGGTAGATCTAGAAGTGAGCCACAACTAGTGAGCACTGCCGGAAATACTTTTTTTTAAGGGTTTAACAACCTTTTGTTGCCAAAGATAAAAAGGCATTTTAGGAAATAAGTAAAATGCATCTAATTCATTAACAGCTCCACCATCTGGGAATCTGAAGTCTTTAGTAGAATACAGCTTGAGAAGACAGATACAAAGTAGTATAACATTGAAAGGGGTGTAACTCAAATGTACCACTGAACTTTTCCAGTTATCTTTCTTTTAATTCGTTTGAAAGGGTCCGAAATTTTGGAGACTAACTATAAAAATAAATTAAACAAACTTTGATAGTTAGAATATAGATCGATCTAATCATTTCTAATCGTAAAGGTAACGCGACTTAACATTCATCTAGATCAAGGTCTGGTCTAGGATCGAGGAATCAGTCTTAACTGGTATTTGTCTAATGGTCATAGAACTAACCGTAGATTGAAACTTGCAAAGGAGAACCGCCCGCGCATGGTGGCTGAAGTCCAGGAGGCACGGGTGCCTCGCCATGCGCCTTGCTCTCCTGCCAGACTATAATCGGCATTAAGCAGATGACACTGACGGGGGGCAGGGCGCCGTGGCGGGGAGCTACAGCCAAGGTACGAGATCTACCTGGGTCGCACATCACAGCGTCTCCGGGCTTCGGAGGTGCAGTGCAGACGCCGGCCGGGGGTGTCCCGGGCTCCTTCGATGGCTGGCCACGGCTGGGTTCCAACAGCAAGAACAGGGGCGGCGAGAAGAGTCCGTAGGCTTTGAGCAGGTTGGTCAAGACAAACTTGTAGACGACGCTTAGGCCGAGATGGTGAAACATGGCGGCCATTTGAAAAGCACCAAAAGTGTCCTCAATCTCATACTTCTCTGACAATAAACGCCATCACGCTGGTGGTTCCAGCATTAAAAGGACAAAAAGGGGCTCGGCGTTGTTATGAATTTGCCGCTTTCTCTTCCTTTTCGATTGTAAACACATGCACACATTGTGCTGACGTCAGATCGCGGTGTGCATCGATGAGAACCTAAGTGAGCATGTTGCACAATCGGGTAAATCCGAAAATATTAAATAGCGCATTCTTAAAATTCTTACTGGCATAGAGGAACGAGCAACTGGCAAAGACGCTTTACGAAAGAGCTTGAGCTTGCCAACCCTTGTAAAGATGATAGTAGACCCTACGTACTTTTGAGTCCCAGAGAGAACAAATCGCAGAGGAAAGGCGCAGAAGACAAAAAGGCGCACCTCGACCACTGCAGCTAACGTGAAATGCTACTATCTTTCTTATTTAAGGTGCCTGTGTCACGTCAAGGCGGTGTTGCAACGTGTCCTCGTTGAAGTCTTGTTTCGACATATTTGCTTCCCTTTCTTCTCCATATAAACAAGTGTACACTAGTGCTTCTATTTACTTTTAATTTTTTTTGTGTCTCAATAATTTAATAATATGTAAAGAAACGCAAAAAAGAACGTCCTCGTTTAACATGGCGCAGCACTTTCATGGATGATCTCCAGGCATTGGACTGCAAACATTGCTGGTGGCCGGTTTTCTATAGACACAGTTTGCTGCCCAATGCGCCTAACGTTTGTCGGAGTCTAAGTAAGGGGACAACTGTTGCCTACAAAGTAGACCGTGACCATGTATTACTATTTTGTTGTTGATTTGTTTTGTTTGTTGTTTTAAGCTTATAAAAAATCGAACTACCGACTTATATCTGAGCATTTACACAAAGCTGCAGTGGAAGATACGTTTGATGCTGAAATTCAACTTATCCAGCTAAAGAGAATCCAAAATATTTCTCAAATATGATAGTAAACAAAACGGAATTCATGAATGAAACTTATGTTGTTGTTTGTTTTTCAGACCAAGGATGGGCAACAACAAATCTATTTTTTAACCCGAGATGGCCATCGACAAATCTATTTTCTAACCCGAGATGGCCATCGACAAATCTATTTTCTAACCCGAGATGGCCATCGACAAATCTATTTTCTAACCCGAGATGGCCATCGACAAATCTATTTTCTAACCCGAGATGGCCATCGACAAATCTATTTTTTAACCCGAGATGGCCATCGACAAATCTATTTTTTAAATAGAGAAAGGGCCAGCTAAGACTTTATTCAGACCAAGGATGGCCAGCAATGTATCTATAACTGCAATTTCAAATGAAAGTATACAGTATTCAGTCAAAGAAGTAAAACCACAGACATTCCAACTCAAAACAGCATTGGCATAAATATTGTGAACTGGTTTCTAATCCTAGTGTGTTTCATTTGTTTAAACAGAAAATTAATGTTTATGTGTTTGTAAAATGTTTAATATGTTTCAGATGTTCCCTCAGAATTGAAGATAATTTACTTCCAAGTCCAAACCTCCGGCAGGATGACGTGGAATGGGAGCGAGCAGGGTTTGAACCAGGGACCATCAATACGTCCGAACGATAGTCAAGCGCCAAGCGCCCGAACGATAGTCAAGCGCTCAAACCGCACAACCAGGCAGCAATCCAATGTTGTAGGGTGCTATCATCAGTGTGTCAGCTTCACTGACAATGACAGCTTCACTGACAATGACAGCAAATGTGTGGCCAGAAGAAATAAACAAGAGGTGGGAAGTGATTATTGGAACGTCATTTTTAGAAACCGGGCAAAAGGGTGGGGGTGGAGGGGTTGGTAATGAAGGGAGACGTGTAAAGAGTCTCACCCTTGAATGTGGAAACCTCGTCAGCCATCTTGGTGGAACCTGCAAGTTGTCAGGGGAGGGCATTCGGGAAAAGAGAACAGACGAGATAGATAGGAAGATTGGCGGCAATGAAGATGGAGAGGAAGAAGAGGAGAGACAAGAGAGAGGCAGCAGACGACAAAAGAGAGAGAGAAAAAAAAAACAGATATCATAAGAAGTCTTGTACAGACTTTTGAACATCAATAGAAAAAATAAGACTTTTAAAATAACCAATTACTTGGGGAGTCATTGCAAATATCACACATAACAATTAGTTACAATACATTAAGTATTTCTTAATTAATCTTGATTAATCTAATGCAAACCTCAGCTCAAGCTATGACAAATTTCATTCCATTGACTAACTAAAGGAGAGAATCATTTTCTTAGCATTCATTATACCCTCATTTGTAGTCTAGCTCTTGTAAAGTACTTTAAAGTGCTGTACTACTGGTCTAATAAATAGTTGAACATTCCTACTTAACAAGTGGCTAATATATTGTTCCAATGGCTAAAATCAATCTATACCACACCATAGACAAGGATCCACCTCTTGTTTTTCAATAATGTTAATAAAGTAAGTGGACAAGTATGACTTTTAAAAAATGTGAATTATGAACATCTATTAGATTATTAAACATGAACATTCCTATTACATTTATTATCTGGAAAGCTGGGCACTCTTTAGTTCTATTGATATATAAACTCCAAGAAATATTTGAAATCTAATTTACACTGTCTATTAAAGTACTAAAAATGGTGATCTTTGTACCAAGTGCTTATAATCATCAAGGGAAAAATTGTAGAAAAAAGAAATATAAGAAATAAAAGATCCATAACTCAAGAGCATTGTCTTAACAGATTTTAACTCAAAAAAATAAATCTTTTTAAACAAAAAAGTACAATAAACTAGAATAGAAAAGGTTAAAATACCATGAAAAAAAACTATGGCAAAATACAAAAATCAAAATAAAATAATTATTTTTTTTACCACTAATTTCCTCCGCTAACCAAAAAAAAACAGATACATTAAAGGCAAAACAAAAATATACAGGGCTGCACAAATGTATGAAATAATGCACTACTGACACCAATTAATTTAATTAAATTAGTATGGCATTTAAAATGATTGTGTCGAATGCCTACTAGTTTTAGACAGTACTTTGTAATCCATAGTTTCACTTCTTTCTGGATTCATTGAAACAAAGGGAAACAGAGAGCATGCTGAGTGAACAAGAGAAACACAGTCTTCAACAAATCAAAATCTAAGTTAAGGTCTAAAAGAAATATTAGAATTCTTCAAAAAAAAAAAAAAAGAATTGTTAGAACATGAAGTCAAAAGAAAGACTAAATGAAAAGCATAAAACAAATCTAGACTCTAAGATTTGTTTGCAAAACAATTCAGTCAGGGAGAAATTCCTAGTTTTTGAAAAAAAATTTGAAACTAATGAACAAAGAAACAAGTGAATGACATAAAAGAGTTCAAACATGAATAAATAAGAAAGAATTTTCTTTATGATCAACAGAAATGTTGAGATCATGCTGGGTGGAGAAGACTATACCTTCTTCCTCTGCTTCACTGGACTCAGAAGTAGGGTCTGATTGATGAAATGAAACAAATCACATGACAACCTACTCATGCACAATACTTTGGTTGCTCATTTGGCAGTTATTCAGAAAAGTTCCACAAAGAACTTCTCCCTCTACAGATAAAAGTGATTTTATTTGAGGCTAACTCAATTGACAATGTGTACATGACTTTGCTAGTTCTAAACAACCTAAAATAAAGCGTTGGCACAAAAGTGAAGCCATTCGCTGTTGAACTCAGGGTCTTGGAGTATCTGACATGAGATGAGGACAACAAAAAAAATATTGTTCTTTAGGACTCCTTTGTGAACTGCACTGTCCCTGTAGCTTGCTAGGACTTGGAAACACTAATATGCTATAATGTGCGTTGATAAGAAGGCCCGGAGGCTGAGCGGTAAAGCGCTTTGCTTCCGAACCGGGGTCTTTGGGTTCGAATCCTGGTGAATATTGGGATTTTCAACTTCGGGATCTTCTGGAGCCTCAGACCACAAGGTCTGAAAGGGGAATTTTACTGTTGATGTGGTGAGATGATAACAGCCAAATAGAATATTACTTTTATTTTCAACGTCGCTAACACATTCCCACTTTTTTTTATGTTAAATATGATAATGGAAAGTTAGTTTAAGTATTTAAAAATAAAGTTCCCCCTTTCAGACCTTGCAATCTATGGGGCAGATAATGTTTTCTGTTTATGTATCCCATGGTTAAAAAGGATGTCATGTGGCCAGTACAATGACCAACCGCCTTTACTTTTCCCTAACTAATGTCAAGTACCAGTTGGAGCTGGGTGGACTCAGAGGCGTCCTAAAGATCCCGTAATAAGAAATCCCAGTCTTCTACAGGATTTGAATCTGGGACCCCTTTGGTACGGAAGCCAAGTGCTTTATCACTCAGCCACTGCGCCTCCAAGTTTAAGTATTTGACCGACATAAATTAAACTAAATATTTATTTTTTTTGGCATGTATTAGATTAGATCCATTACAATATATACACATCTAGTTCTAGTGCCTCTAAAGTTAGTAAGCTCAGTAAAAACCACAAAAAAATACCACAAACAATATGCCTGATGAAGTTCAAGTCAAAACTCACCAAAAAACTCCTGGCCAGCTTTGGAGTTGCTCTTCTTTGTGTTCTCCATGGGCACAGACTCAGCGATAGACTTCATCAGTTTGCTCACTTCTCGTTTCAGCTTGTCGTTGTCATTCTGTAAGTCCTGCATCTGTGGAGATAGAACAATACAATCTTTAGAAATGCATTAGTAACATTTTTTTTTTTGCTTACAGTGAACTAACAGACTAGATGGATCAACTGAAAATCAGTAAGATAAGGTTAGTCCGCATTATTGTTGAAAAAAACAACAGAAATCAGTTATGGAGGTATTCAAATACAAATTAAAGAAAAAATATGCATTTTTTATAAAGTGTGGAAAAATAGTGTGAAAAAAGAGCTGGGCTATCAACTTCTCAAAAAAATTTTTTTTCAAATCCAGGTGTCATACAGTGAAAATATTTTTTCCCTCAGTTAATTTGTAACATAAATATTTTGGATTTGAGTGAAATCTCCTTTTTTTAATTTTACTATATAAACTAAATAAAATATGTTAGAAAAATATTATATTAATTTTTGAACTGTTCAGTATTGGCTATTGGTATCTAGTCTTAAAATACCTTAAAATATAGACAGTCTTTAAAAAGAAAATTATACTCTCTTATCACTTATGCTAATTAGGCATTTACATTGTTATATAAAAGTCTTAAGTTTTTGAGGCTAATTTGGGCACATAATTTTATGATCACATTAAAAAAAAAAGAGCTATATATGAAATAAGTGAAAACATGAAAAGTAACAAAAGTCAGGGCTTTAGTAACTCAAATAATTTTATAACTAGTCACACATTGTAAAAGATTTTCTAAACAATTATTATTATAAATTTACAAAATTAATCTAGCAATACAAACCATAATTTACAAAAAATAAAAACATTAATATTTAATTTATTAATGTGCTTAATCTCATATTCACCTAGAAATGAAAGCAATAAATAAGAAAAAAAAAATGGCAAGTCCTAGTTGTTAATATATGCTGATCAATGTATTAAATCAACTGAAAACAAAAAGATTTTATTTAAAATACAGATCTTATCATTTTATGTGTTTCTCATTATTTTTTTTATACAAAAAAACAGCATAGCCTTAAATGACACTGCCAAAAACATTGGGTAAAGGAAGCAACTTGTACAGTCAAACTTCATTCAAACCAATGTCTTGAAATCAATGGTATTTATATGTTACGTTACTTAACTTTTATACCATGACCTCAGAAGGTGCTTGAGGCTGATGGGACATAACTGATGATCTTTTTCAAAATTATTTACCCTGAGACTAAAGATAAACTTTGAAATAGCTAGCTGTAAGTTTCCTACTTTGTCTGAATTGAAAATGATTTTGAAAACCAAATTAATCAATTTAGCTAGCTAGAATAATAAATTAATAAATATTGTAGTAAATATTGTAGAAAATAGAGAAATTGTTGTGTGATAAACCTTACATATAAGAGTGTAAAACGTAAAGTCAAAGAAATTTTTTTTTAAATTCCATAACCAAAATTGTTTAAGAAAAGTTTAATGATAAATAAGAACAACCAACTGAGATTATATAGCCTAGAGTTTCACACGTCATGGCCAGAGCTTTCATAATAAGTAATATATAGATATATATATCAATCAGATATTTCAGATAGCCAATATACTTGAATGGTCTTGGGAACATCCAGATATACTGAGCAACACACTATACCAGGGTTTGAAAAATAGTACTTTCAAGTCAGATGCTCAAACACTTAGCCATTAGTAGGGTTACCAGACAACAACAAGTCCAGAGAAGGACAAAATCTTACAAAGAAGAACATTTATCAAAACTGAAAATCAAAGGCTGTAAAAATACTTAATTTTATCATATTTCACAGACGAATGGACATTTCACGGTACATATTAGCGCAAATATATGCACAGAACACCATGATTTGAGGAAATACATCTTTTTTTGTCCACTGTGTGTGTTCATCAGTGTAAGTGCTCTTTCAATGTGAACATTATGTCCAGGAATACAAAGTAACAAAGCTCACAACTTGAAGAGCTCTGAGTAACAAGTTGCTTCTGAAAAGCTTTGAAAAATAAAGGAATGTATCAAAAACTTAAATTATTTCTGCTTTTTATGATTTTATTGTTTCAATCAAAAGACAGCAGAGAAGCTTACAATATGGCTTTTGCTTTTATTACCCCTTAATTGAAGTCTGATCCTAAAAACATCAATAGTGAAGTGTCAGAATAGCAAGAGTCAACAGTAATATATATATATATATATGTAATTGAAAAAAAAACAACAAGAGAATGAAAGCCAGACATTTTTGCTCTTTAGACCAATGATTGTCAGTAGGAGGACAAGGTCGCAAATGAGAGGTTTTCCTTTTACAGGACATATGGTAACCCAAGCCATCAGAGTCTCAACTATGTTTCCAACAATAAGCATATTTAAGGAGAATTTATTTATTGATATTGATACAAGATTAGTGCTAAACTAGGCAATAGGATCTTGTTAATATATACCCATACACAGACACACACCCATTAAATAGGTCTACACACACACACAAAATTTTGTGCATTCCTAAGGTCCAAAAAATATCAATCCCAAATGGTTATCTTTTTATTAAAAGTACACAAAAATGATTGAAAAAGGAAAAAAATCTGACAACAGTAGGAAAAAAAAAAGATCTTGTACAGGAAAGAAAATGAATATAAATATTTTTATGAATAATAGTTCACCAGTTAAAAAAGGCAACAACAAAGAAATATATAAGCTAGCTGTGCAAACAATATTTGTGTTAATAGCTCATATTATCTGTAGTCAACTAAATAGAAAAGAATATGTGCTAGTTGCAGAAGCGATAGTTATGTTAGTAGCGCCAAGCCAAAGAGACACCAAGATAACAGGTAAACTTCAACAACCTTTAAACTTTCAAAAGCATCTTCAGTCCACGTCGCTGGGCGGTCAGACTTATCATCCTCTCGCTGGTCCAGCTCCCGGGTCAGCTTCTTCTTGACAGCCTCCAGCTCCCTCACTCTCTTTTGGAGCTTGATGACAATGCCGACTTCCTCAGAGCTGACCAGTTCTTGCTGTTGTTTTTCACACAAACACACAGAGGCATAAAAGAGAGAGAACTCTTGACAACAAACATGCAGACACAAAGAAGCCATGGATTCAAACAAAAACTGTACAAGAAACAATGGCTATTTGAATTCATTCTCCCAGCTCTTCAACTCCGAGACAGCAGTGTTGCAATGTTAAATGCATAGCGATGGTGTTTTAAAGTTTAAAGACAAAGAAAATCAGACTTTGGAAAACATGCACTGGAAGACAGAATGGAAAGGGCAAAGCAGTTTTATTTATGTATTAGAATGTTGCTTTACATTTTTGCATCTCTTTTTTTTATTATTATTTAGCTTTTTTTTTTGAACGCTTTGAAGTTGTATTTTTGGTTAGAAACTGCCAAAAGCTGTCTTGTGCTTAGATATATAAATATTAAGTATAAAAAGTCTAAACATAAACTTAGGAACTGTGACATGGCCATCATTAAGTACATAGTTTCAGAGAGGATAAGGGGTATACCAAGAATCAGAAAATATTAAAATATGAGCTTCTTCTGTGTTGTATTTTTTAATTATTATCAGACTAGAATAAATGTAGTGACATCACTTCTATGAAAGTCATTCAAATTTGAAAGATTCTTCAAATCTTGATGGTCACCACAAAATTGAGACATAGTCTCTTTGAATCTTTGTATATGAGCATTTAATTTTAAGGGGTGCAAATAAATATTGGTACAACTCAAAGTGTCCTTGTTTATGTCAAAGAACATCAGTCTACATCGGAGCTCCTGTTTCATTTTTTTCCTATTCAAATTTGTCAATCTGTTTCACAAGTCATAGGAGGTCTCACTTCTTGCTACGCCTCTCTGTCAGGCCCCACTTCTACCATATTATCATTAGATCGTGTGCCATTGTTATAGTTATCCATCTGTTTTTATGATTAAAAAGATCTTATTTAAAAAAGGTGGCTCAATTTGAGCTTTTCAGACAGTTACCTTGAGTGCATCAAAAGCAGAGTCTGTGATGATGGTCCCCCTTGATGTGTCCTCCTCCATGCTTTCAATCTTCTCCATCAGCTGCTTCTTCTCCCTCTCTAAATCTTTCACCTTGTTCTGGAGCTTCAGGACCAGGCCAATGTCCACAGCTTCTGCTGGAGCTTTCTACAAGTGCACAAAAACAGTGAGTCTATGAAACAATTATTACTTACAATTGTAGTATTCTAATACAGAAAATTGTTTTACAAGAATTTTGTGTCATACACCTGTCAAGCTTTATAGCTACCAATAAATAATTACTACCAGTTTTCTATACATATTTATAAATATTCTTTTGTAAAAAAAAAATAAAAAATATGAGGCCATCACAAAATTTCAAAAATGTCAATTTTATAGAAAAATGAAAAATCTTGTTTTTTCAGAATCTTTGAAGTATCAAAAGTAAAAGAAGGGACAGTGTCCTACATATATGTTACTGTTAAAGTGCAAAAGTTCCATAACTTATGCATTGTGCAGATTTACTTGGGTAATTTTATAATGTGCTGAAAATTGATTTGTTTTTCTCATTACTTAGGTAACTTGAGCATTACCTACTAGGCACTCATTTAAGTAAAAAAAAAAAAAAAAGGATTTATGTGCAAATTACTTAGATAACCCTGACACTAAGCCCTACCCCTACTGTAACCCCTAACCTAAACTCTAACCCTAAGCCTAATCCGAAGCCCTAAACCAATGGTTAACAAGGGTGCTATGGGGTCAGCACAATGAACAACAGCCTTAACTTTCCACAACTCAAGTTAAGTACCCATTAGAGTTGGGGAGGGGGGGGGGAATCTGGGGTGTCCTAAGAATCCCGAAATTAAAAATTTGTCTTCATAGAGATTCAAACCTGGGACCTCTTAGTTTGGAAGCAAAGCACTTCACCACTCAGCCACCAAGCTCCTAAAGACACCGTTTGTCCTTCCCTTAATGTTTTCAACTTTTTCTTCCCCACCTTAACCAAAGTGAAACAAGTTCTTTCTTCCAGATCACCTTTTCTATTGCTACACATTCAGTTTACCTTCTCTTCTTTGTCTCCTATGTCTCCAGAGGGTGGCTCAGGTGCCCTCAAGTTGCCCAACTTCTTGACCTCATGCTTTCTGGCTGTTGTGTCATAACCTTGATCCTGTCAAAGAAGGAAGCATATTGTCTTTGCACATCATTCTGTTCACAAATTCTCACCATGTAAAAACAAATTAGAGTTAGAGATTTTCATGCTAGGAAGCAAATCCTTGAATAGCAAGTTTGTTGGTGTATCAGAAGTACAGAATACAAACTACTGCTATGCAAAATATTTGAGCAAACATCTCTATGCACTTTTGAGCACTGCAGAATTAAATTTCTAAATCTCTTTCATTTGTAGCAAAACGTTTTTTTTAATTGAGTTGGCAACAGCTATCTTTCACTATGGCATCCTTGACATTGTTCACTTTTGTCTATTTTATTTTCAAATCTTTTCAGCCTCTTTTCATTTTCTTAAATTTTTATTTAGCTTCTATTTTGTTGCCACTACATTTCTTCAGATCATTTTCTCTTCTTTTTTTCACTAACTGAATTTGATTGTTTAAAACTAAAGAGCATAAAAAGTATCTCAAAACTTTGATTACTTATACCTACAGAGCATAAGAGGTCAAAGTGTAAACAAAGAGAAGATTGCTGTGATTAACTTTTAGTATGAAA
Source organism: Biomphalaria glabrata (assembly GCF_947242115.1). Classification (NCBI taxonomy): domain Eukaryota; kingdom Metazoa; phylum Mollusca; class Gastropoda; family Planorbidae; genus Biomphalaria; species Biomphalaria glabrata. The sequence goes on along the minus strand of NC_074728.1, from coordinate 18,632,054 downwards.
ACCCCCATGGAAATTAAACCAGGTATCAGTAAAATATTATACTCTTTGATTCTTTACAAGTTTTGTTTCCTTCAAACTGAGAATCCTATAAAGCTACTGTTCCAACAGCTAAATTAGGCTGAAACAGAGATAATAAACATCATGGTAGCCAAAGCTTACATTTTGTAATACTCAGCCTTCTAAAACATTAAAAACATCAATCATTACCTCGTCTTCCTCAGCTTTTCTCTCACTATCAGCTGCACTGCTGCTGTAGGATTCAATACTGATGGCACTGATGTCCGAAGGTGATCTGTGGTGTCCTTTTGTTGGGCTGGTTAGTACCTGTGTTATCAGAATTCAAAATGTGAGTCCATTTTTACAGGATAACATTTGAATGGTTATCTTAAGAGATACGATGAAGTTTAAAACTAGAAATTCTAAGATGTTTCACAGGACTGACTTGCACATTTATTTAATATATTTTTTATTTGAGGTACATTCTATTATTATACTCTGGAAGTGTTTTGAAACTTGCACATTTTAACCTATAAATTGTTGTACTCTTGTAACTATGATTTTCTACTGACTATTTTTAGCTCAGTTCTAGAATAACAGACTTTTTAATAGAGTTGGGATTTTTTAAAAATTATTCCTTAAAATGACACCTTAAAAACCAACACATTACAATCTTTTCTGTTCTAATAATAAACTTTCATGCAGGTCTTATTGATGCATTTATGGTAGGTGTAGGACATAATCTTCTCTTTTTAAAATAACATCTGTATATCATAAGATAAGATAGTTTGAACATTGTTGTATTGCATACTTTCTACACTCCATGTCCATTTTCTTAGCCTTTCCTCCAAGATGCCAATGACACTGTTATTTAGTGGCTAATAGTTCAGTAGGAAGAGTTGAATAGGATGGGGACGTGTTCTGTATGACTAACTTAAGAACTGGATTGTGTTAACATGTTTTAGTTCTGCTCTCTTGTCATTGGAGTTGCATCTTTGGACATCATTACGCCGCACTGTTAGCACAACATGCAGCTGCAGCTTAACCTCACAACCTAATTTTGTTTTCAGATCTTCAACCCCCAAAACATAATTGCAGCTAAATTAGGTCACAGATTATATTTGTTATAACAATGTACAAAATACAGTAAATAAAGCCCCTTAATATTAGCCCAACCACTTTAAAACCTTATGGAAATAACAGATCATGAAAAACCAGTACTTTTGATGACATATTCTGTCCACATGTAAGTAGATCATAGACTTAATACTTATGTGTAGAACTGATTCGTTTTCAGATCCAACAAATATGGAATGAAGCTCAATTTGGGCAAAGATTATATTTGACAAAATAAGGTATGTATAGTATAGTAAATAAGAGTACAGATAGAGCCCATTACTTATTAGCCGAACCACTTAATAGCCTTATTGTAACAACAGATCGTGAAGGACGTGTTCACCTATTCTGTTCACTCTAAACTAGATCAAAGACTTAATACTTAAAACATTATTCGTGGGACTGACCTGCATCTCTGAGTGAAGGTTCTCCAGCCTCTGTTGAAGCCTGGCATGTTCCTTGACCAGCTTCTGGTGATGTGCTCTCTCAGACTCAAACTCTTGGATCAACAGCTTGTTGGCAGCTGCAACTTTCTCTCTCACATATTCTAAGAGCATAGACATATATCATACTTCAGCAAACAGAATCACATCTACTGCAGTGGTGAAAGCAGGGGTGAAGGAAAGTTCAACACCACTTCTCACACACAAAAATTAGTATCTATTTCCTTCTACTCTGAACAGTTTGTAATGCTAAGCAAGCCATCAAAATATAAGGAAATTGACGAAAAACAAAATAGAACCTACGTAACCAAAATGCAGAAATTTTTCTTTCCAATATAAATTACTTACTAAATATAAATATATAATAATTTTCTCTCTAATTGTATTTAGCACTTAAAAACATTTCATTTTTGGAGCATGCATCAGTGCATTTTAAGTGCTTTATTTTAGTCTTTAATAATAATTGACATCTTTTTGATGAATGGTTGCAAAACATTTTTTTTTTGAGATAGCTAAGCATTGTCAAACTGTGTGGCTTTTCCCATAAATGAAATTTGTTTGAAGTATGCACAAGATATATAGGTGCAATCACTAAACATACCATCCAGTTCTTCATCATGACGCTTGATAGTGCTTTGTGCCTTATCCAGTTCTTCTTTTAATATCATCTTCTCTTCAACCATAGCTGTAATGACCTACATACAAAGTAACAAAGGAATTATCATTGTCTGGAAATAGATATTTATTATATCAATATTTGGTGATAGATATTTATTATATAAATGTTTGGTGATGGATATTTATTATATAAATATTTGGTGATAGATATTTATTATATAAATATTTGGTGATAGATATTTATTATATAAATGTTTGGTGATGGATATTTATTATATCAATATTTGGTGATAGATATTTATTATATAAATTTTTGGTGATGGATATTTATTATATAAATGTTTGGTGATAGATATTTGTTATATCAATGTTTGGTGATATTTATAAGAACATGCAAAAAATGTTAAAGAAATGATGGCAGCAATTAAAGGCCTAAATAATGGAAAGCTTTTCTTTTTTCCCAGTTAATTCTCACCCCTAAATTGAAAATAAAAATTATTTATTATAGAGGTATGATTATAAAGTTTTTATCAAATCAACAAAAAAAAATATTTAAAGCTGGTATGAACACTGTCAGGAAATGTCTAGATAAAATGAGCTATCCCATTGAAACTCAGTTTTGGGAAAGTTGCTTACCTGGTCATGCTGTGTGACCAACATATCTTTCTCCATGATCAAATCTTGCTTCTCTCCCTTGACTTTCTCCAGCTCCGCTCTCAACCTTTCTAGTTCATCCTGCACAATTAGAGCAACACGTTTTTTTTTATTGTGAATACAAGTAGGTATTTTAACATGCAACATTTGTATACTGGACTGGATTAAAAGATTAAAATTAGACCACACCAAAAAGAAAATACAGGAAAAAAAAGTAAAGCCATGATATAAGAAGGTCTTGTACTTCATAAGGCCCCAAACCTAACAAATGTTGGCTACATTGCTTACAATAAAAGTAAAGTAAGATTAAGCATTACACTTCAGAAATCCCCGCCTGAGTGACTACTAACAGCTTCTTAATAAATATTTACAAATCAAATCTAATAATATGGCATTGTCTTAGTCCCCAGGTTAAAGATGAGTGCAGTAGTTCACATGACAATTAAGAAAATGTGTCACATTTGGTACATATACAAGCAACTATACAAGACATCCAGCCTGGCCTATGTGTTTTTTAGGTGGAAATTGGATTTAAGCAGACCAATTTCACTCCTTAGGCTAAATGTCAACCACAATAGATCAGTAGTCTAATCTAGTTACTATACATGAGATCAGAGCTCGTGAACAAGACTGAATTCGGAAGATAAAACCATGTTTAACAGAGCACACATATTCTCTGGTAAAGATCTACTTACAAACAAAGCACAGATATTCTCTGGTAAAAATCTACTTTACAAAGCACAGATATTCTCTGGTAAAAATCTACTTTCAAACATAGCACAGATATTCTCTGGTAAAGATCTCCTTACAAACATAGTACACCTACTCTCTGGTAAAGATTTACATACAAACATAGCACACACCTACTCTAAGGTAAAGATTTACATACAAACATAGCACACACCTACTCTAAGGTAAAGATCTACTTACGGCCAAGTCCACCACCTTGTTGGAGGACAACTTCGCTTCCTCCTCTGTACTCTTTAGTTTATTCATGGCTTCTTTCATCTTCACTATCTCCACCTCGTACATTTGTGCTTGATGTGCGATCTTGGCCTGGGAATAGCAATATGTGACATGGTTAATCAGCTGTAACATCCTATACTTCATAAATATCTGGTGTTACCCACCAAAAATTAAAGACAAAAAAAACATTCTATACAGTTTTAATCTTTTAGAATTTAAAATACTATCTTTATTTTGATAGTATGATTTCTAAATAACTTATTTTGTTTTCATTGAATTAATTAGCTCCCTAGATATTTTTAGAACAACTTTATAGTGAATACAATCTGCATACACCAGTGATTCATATGAGCACATAAATTGTCTTTTGACAAAGGAGACAGAAGAAAACTAAACACCTTTAGTATATCTATATCTATAAATTACAATCATTAATCAGCCTTACTCCAAAAACTCTCCCTAACCCAAAATTTAAACCAATCATTCATTTATTCAAACCAAACACTTCTAAAAAAAGAACTGATATATTTCAAACTATTTTAACATTGAAACACCAAAATCAATTATATAACTAGTATAGATAAAATAAAATCCCTAGCAATTTATAAAGAAAATATTGTTTCCACATAAAAACAATGGAGACTGATATTCATGTTGTCTGCCTTTTTATTAATTCTCTAGGTGTTCAGCTCATGAATTCCCATTAACCAAAGGATAGATACATACAGTGGTGCAACTAAAAGGAAAAACCAATACCTTATGTCATACCAAAATTACATCTGCACAATCTTATCTTCTTAAAGTATATCACAATCTTATCTTCTTAAAGTATATCACAATCTTATCTTCTTAAAGTATATCACAATCTTATCTTCTTAAAGTATATCACAATCTTATCTTCTTAAAGTATATCACAATCTTATCTTCTTAAAGTATATCACAATCTTATCTTCTTAAAGTATATCACAATCTTATCTTCTTAAAGTATATCACAATCTTATCTTCTTAAAGTATATCACAATCTTATCTTCTTAAAGTATATCACAATCTTATCTTCTTAAAGTATATCACAATCTTATCTTCTTAAAGTATATCACAATCTTATCTCCTAAAAGTAAATCACATTCATTTGCTATGTAAAAGTACAAATTAATAGAAGACATATTTCATAAGACCTCATATTGTAATGACATTTCTTTGGTCTCACCTTTTCATCCAGCCTCTGTTGCAGCTCTATGATCTTGTTTTCTAGACCTTTGTTCACCTGTTTGATGTGGTCCACTGACTTGGCCTCCACCTGCAAACACAAACAACAATGATGAGACTTTAAAAACCTTCATATTTTAATGTCATCTGAGAAGCGTCCTTTATATAACCTCCTTCATTTGCAAAACGACTATGGATCATCTAAAAAAAAATGAGATGAATGCCTGGGCATTAGCTATGGAGCAATGTCTCCACACAGCTGATCTATCCAAAGAACGTAAAGTGCAGATACAGTTAGGGATCAGTGGCCTCACATGCTCTGCCAGGGTGTGGTACTTTATGCTGTAAGCTGCTTAAGGGTCGCCAGCTCCTGATTTTTCCTCACGGATTAACTCCAGAAACATTTCTCTTGTTTGAGTATAGCTGCAAGGCAGTAGAAGTTTGAAATCAGCGTTTTCCTTATCCTAGGAGGGTATCCAGCCAAGATTAATGAGCCCGTCCTGCCAAGATTAATGAGCCTGTCCTGTCAAGATTAATGAGCCTGTCCTGTCAAGATTAAGGAGCCTGTCTTGTCTAGATTAATGAGCCTGTCTTGTCAAGATTAAGTAGCCTGTCCTGTCAAGATTAAGGAGCCTGTCTTGTCTAGATTAATGAGCCTGTCCTGTCAAGATTAATGAGCCTGTCCTGTCAAGATTAAGGAGCCTGTCTTGTCTAGATTAATGAGCCTGTCCTGTCAAGATTAAGGAGCCTGTCTTGTCTAGATTAATGAGCCTGTCCTGTCAAGATTAATGAGCCTGTCCTGTCAAGATTAAGGAGCCTGTCTTGTCTAGATTAATGAGCCTGTCCTGCCAAGATTAATGAACCTGTCCTGTCAAAATTAATGAGCCTGTCCTGCCAAGATTAATGAGCCTGTCCTGTCAAGATTAATGAGCCTGTCCTGCCAAGATTAATAAGCCTGTCCTGTCAAGATAAATGAGCCTCTCCTGCCAAGATTAATGAGCCTGTCCTGCCCAAAAGTCACTTAAAATGTTCAAAAAACCTTCCTAGGTAATCAAACAATCATTTACAATATTGACAAGCTTAAATTAAAAATGAAAGACAAGTTTGAAAGTAGTTTAAAAATGTTCTCAATAAATGCAAAAAATAAATAAAATGTTAACCATGTGCAAACTAAGTGGTCTCTCGTCCCTTTTAACAAAATAGGCAAAAGCATTTTATCTAACATTTCTTTGTTTTAAGTACAAACAAAATTTAATTCTGCACTAGTAAAAAATATGGAGCAGCAGTGGCAGATTAGTAAAGTGCTTGGCTTCCCAAGTTTGAATCCTGGCGAGGACTAGGATTTTAAAATTCTGGATCTTTGGCGCCTCAGAGTCCACCCAGCTCTAATGGGTACCTGACAATGGTTGGAGAAAAGTAAAGGCGGTTGGTCATTGTGCTGGCCACATGACACCCTTGTAAACTGTTGGCCACAGAAAAAGATGCCCTTTACATCATCTGCCCTATCGATCGCAATGTCTGAAAGGGGACCTTTACTTAACTTACTTTACTAGTAACAAAAACATGAATTCTTAATAAAAGAGATCTTGATTGTATCTTATGTAGGCCTATTGGGTATTAAAACTGAGAAAACAAATTACCTTCAAGATCTTGAGTTGCAGTTTTGCCTTGCGTCGTCTAAAGTGACTCTGCACCAGCACGATACCTCGCATGACTCGTTTGAACTTCATCCTCTGGGTGAAGGCTCGGATGTTCTTCTGGAGGATCAGGACCTTATGCCTGCGGAGCAATTCCATGTAACGCTTCCTGGCAAACATGGCACGCACGTGTGCCTATAATATAGTCAGAATTAAAAAATTAAGAAACTGTTAAAAAACACTCATATACTAGTAAAAATTTGCTACAAGTAAAACTTTATTGGACCATTCCTTTCAATATGTTTAGCATTCTATGTTTTGAGTTAGGGGTGAAGGGTTAGGGGTGAAGGTCAGACCTAGACTTCTATGGTTAGTTAATGAGAGGTAAATGTCACATTCATGAGCTGGTGACCTAACCTTCAACTTTGCTTAATACATTCTTAAAAAAAGTATAAAAGGAAAAGTGAGCTTATTGTCAAGGTTTATTGGGTACATTAATGCAGTTGGTTAGTTTAATTAATAATAACGAGCTGACACTCGGCGTCGCATACGCCCCCTGACTATTTTTTTTCTGAGCTTCGCTCTGTCACAGCGCAAATTATGTGGGGTAACTCTAGTTCAACTTGCAGAAATAAAAGAGTTATCTTTCCATTATATAAAGAGATAGTTTGGGTTAAAAAAATTATTTTATGTGAATTCAATATTGATTTTAATATATGTTATAATATATATTATATATTCAAGATGAAATTATTTAATTAAAACTTGTGTATTTCAATTAATGGATATTTGTATATTTCTTATTTGCTTTCTATTCCATTAGGGAGCAAGTAGTGTCTGAGTATGGACAAAGAATCCACTCAGATTTATCATTGCAAAAGAGATTGTATACAAGCAAGGAAAGCACAATGTAATGAAATTTCAACTGCCCAAGGGTATCAAATATGGTTGCATCCTGATAAAAGGAGCCACACATTGGATGGAGGAATTGCAGGGTTTTTAACGCAAAGCATTCTAATTTTTAAGTCCTACATTTTAAATAGATATTATAGATATTCCTGAAATCCAAATTATGAAATGTCTCAAAGGAGAACTTAAATTGTGAATTATGGAATTTAAAACCATCCAACAAAGATTAGTTTTTCAAAATCTACATTACCTGTAAGACAACGACAGCAGAATGAATGCTGTTGAACTTTTGACGTTGCCTGTAGCCTCTCCATCTGGCCTGGATGCGGGTAGCAGCTCTGGTTTTTCGGAGGAAATCTGCATGTCTGTGGGTGTACATTAAATGAAATATTAATTTTATCCATCTCAATAAAGTTGTAACACAAAAAAAAAAAACATTAAAGAACTGAAGACACTGCTTCTAAGTGAAGGAAGTCATAAACACTACTGGTAACAAAATACTGCAATATTTCAAATGAAATGTTTTGCATTTTTACCTTCTGGCCAATAGACCACGTCCAAATGTCTGGACCAGAAGGACAGACTTGCGTACACGCTGGTACTTTCTCCGCTGCAGCCAGCCACGGATGTGTTTCTGTATCATCACACCACAAGCCCGCAACTTGTCAGCTCTCAGTTTTTCCAAGTATGCCACTTGGCCTGCTCGGAAGAATATCTTAGTCTTTCCAAATCTGTATTTGTCATTGTCCTGTGAGTTTAAAAAAAAGCAAACAAATGTTGTCAATGTAGCTGATGAAATGTGAAGTGACCAAAACTGTTAACCAAGCTGATCACGACAAAGACAACTAGAATACGATGATGTAGCAGTTCACAATGATTAACTAGGAGCTAGCATCATTTTGTAACCACTATGTTCAGAAGGAGAGTATACAGAAGGCTCTGAACCCCTTAAGAGCATTGTGGAATGCACAAATGGGATTACATGTCCAGCATACTTGGTGTGTTTCCTAGGTGATGGTGACGAGATGTTAAGCGATTCAGTGGATATGTAGTGAGGATGATGAAATTAAAAGAGGCTCTTGTGTAATGCAAAAATGCAGATGTAAAACAGCAGATGACCTAAAGACATCATCATGTAGTTGTTTTCTTGTAAGATTTTGTTTAAACATTCATTTGTTCATTACTATTAAATCTATATCTAATTTCAAGTTAAATTTTTTAATAATGTATGAAAAGTTATATTAAGTTAATGTTCAGGAGAGAAGTTTGTTCAAGTTGTTTATTATTTAAAGTTGTACTAGCTGTTTGGAGCTACAAGCCAATGACAGGGCTGACATTCTGCATTAGAAGAGTGTTATCACCCACACCAAAATGCACCATAATACACCAAGAAAACCTTTGGCAGAGCTGAAAATTCAAAATGAAAACTTGAGCTCTGACTTTTCCCTAATAGATCTTGCATTGGGAATGTAGCAAGTTTTTCCTTAGTTTAAAAGCTAGTATTAGTGATTCTATACTATCCATTAAAAAATTATATATGATGTAGCATTTTATGACTTGATCTGATAGTTTAAATTATAAATTGCTATTTCAAATAAAGATTTTTTATTATAAAATTTTTTTTTTACATTTAATTTATATTTTTTTTAGCAAGAAAGGACCTTTTTTTTTGTTGGCCTCTTTCAGCCGTAGAGCGACTTTGGTTTATCTAGAACACTTTTTTCATGTGACTGTGTAGCCATATTTTGGAGAGACACTCCCGTCAACAAATATCACAGGTTAAAGTGGCTTTCGCTTTGGTGGTAGAAAAGCTGGCCATTTTTCGTATGGCACGCTTTTCTTCCAGAGCTGAGGCCCATGTTTTCTCGCTGTCCATAGCTTTCTTGGTCACCATCTCTCTCCATCTAGTGCAGTCTAGAGCTATGTCTTCAACAATAGTTAAAGCTTATGAGCTTATGTTGGAAACACAGTTGATGTCATGACAAAAGTCAAACAAAACAACAACTTACACTGATCAATGCAGGTAGAATAGCTTCACACGTCTTTCTCATGTCATTTTTAAAGATGTGTTTTGATAAGGCCAAAACTCTGTATCTCTGAAAGAACTCTGGGTAGGTCCACCTGTTGTGGAAGTAATAAGTCTATAGATCACCACCAGATGATATATTCTAGTTATTTCACGAACAATATTTCAAAACAAAAAAAAAAACATGTAAATAAAAAACAATATTTAAATAGATGTGGATTAAGAAGAGGATTTAATTAGTCTAATGAATATTCAAGGAAAAAAATCTATAGACTGCAATCAATTTTGATCTGGCTTAAAAATTGTGCTTATTTTAAAATAGAAATTTTAAGAAATTAAAAAAAAAAACAGCAACAACAAAATATTAAGATGAAATACATTTTTATAAAAGAGTGTAAATATAAAATGATGGGAGTCAAGACTTCTAAACATTTCCCCAATACCATTTGACCTATATTACTTCCTCTAAGAAAAAACATGAAAAAACTAAGAAAGTGGTGTTTTGGTGACTATTGACAATGTTAAGTCATGAGGTTGTTAAAAACATTTATTTCAATACAGTGTGAGGTGATGCCAAGTGTAACACAGACAACAGAAAAACTCTTTTTAGTTACTACACAGTACAGTGACAACACAATTCCTTAAGCACTTGCCTAGATGGATAGCCAGCAGCACTGATCCTTATTGTCTCCAAAACACCACAAGCTCTCAGTTGCTCCACAGCTCTCTTTGGGTCAAATCTTATCAGATAAAAATGAACATGTCCGTTAATGCTCAAGCAATTTTTTATTTTGATAAATATATATGTATATGCTTAAGATTTAAACTAAATTACAAATTAATTTGTTTAAATTGAAATACACTTGTAAAACTGGGCCTTTACACAGCACATAGGTGTGCTCTATTGAAAAGTAAAATGATCTACAAAAAATTGAACAACTTTAATCATTTTACACAAGATAAAAGAATCTTAATTTTTTCTACTCGCCAGCTTTTTGCTGCTGAACTGTAAGCTCTTTTGCAGACTGTGCCAAGGAAAAATATTGTGCTGTTTTCTTAAGTTGTTCAGCACTGCCATACAGGGTGTTGGTTATGTTGGGCTGGAGTGGTAGTAGGGTCTGCTTAAGGCAGACTAGGAAGGGGCATTCAAAAAGGATATGGTTTACGGTTTCATAAGAGTGGGCTACAAAGGGAGAATTGTGTGGAGTTTATTTTATTGAGATGGTAATTTAAATCTTAATTTCTAAAATAAACAAGAAAAACACAAAAAAATACTTTTTAAAAAAGATAAAACCTCCTTTATACAACTTATTGAGCAATATTCACTAATGAATGTTAGGTTTTTAAAAAAATGGAACTTTTTTCACCCTGCCACATCCCCCCATGCAGAAATATCTGAAGACTTTTTTATCCATTCAAGATAAATCTTTTCTCTTTCTCTAGCCAAATCAAATTTATTTTTTTCGTTTTCAAGATCCAAGTACCAGTTCCACACACTAAGATATTAAGATAGAGGTATTGTAAAAAGGGACTCACATAAAAGCCTTTAAAATGTAAAATTACTTACGCAAACGCCTCTTTCAAGTCATTAGGCTTGATACATCGGATGTAATGTGGTGTGGTAGCATTTAGAGTCTCCATGAGGGCACACAGAGAATCTCGGAACTGTAAATAGAATTGATAACTTTAAACTAATCAGAGCTTAAATGACAAACAATTATTAAGAGCCTAAGAATTTTTAATTTTTTTTTTCTAAACTAAGTAATTTAAAGTCAAAATTTTTAAGCCTGTTTCAAGAAAAAAAAACATAATAATATACACAGCATATGTAATCTATATCAATAAAGAGTATGACTAAACCAGCTAAAAAAATGTCTATTTCCAAATCTAGACAGTGGCGTAGCTCGGGGGAAGTGTCCAAATTTGAAAATCCTCCTGGGCCGCACTTGAGAGGGCCCCCCCTAATGTGTCTGAAGTTTGTTTTTACATTAAATATTAAACCATTATCTCATGTCATGATGTCGAATGCAAAAATGTAGGAGCCCCTAAAGAGGTCAAGCATCCAGGCCCCCAAATCCCTAGCTACACCTCTGAATGTAGAGATTTATAAAAAAAAAAATACTTTCGAAAAGAAACTAAATACTTAAAATTTCAGGATCAGAGTTTTAGAAATAATGATTGTAATGTTTGAATAGCACCTACCTGTGAACCAACTGTTTTCTTATGCTGTTTGCTGCCAGCTTTAGGCTGTGCTTTGATTGGCTGAGTGGTAGATGATGACCGACCCCTCTTGGCCCCAGCCTGGGCACTGGAGGATGACTCCTCTGTGAACAACTCTGCCACAAGCTCATACTATAAACCCAAGATAGAGAACAATACAATCAATCAATCACACTGACATCATAAGTGTTAAGGCGCTTCCGCGGTGTCGAATACAAACAATGAACTGGAGGTAATACTCAAAATAATTCAGTAACACCGGCGAAAGGCCGAACAATTAATATAGATAGTCGACTCTGGTGTTGAACAGCAAACACTTTTAATACCAATGAAGGGAACAGTCGAATGTCATCTACTTCTAGCCGTTTATAAAAAGCTCTTTATTTCTATGTTGTTATGAAAGCGTCTTACTTATGTCGACTTATATCCCGTTTTGTCTTGTTAAAGTTATATCATGTCATCGTCACTAAGTAAAAACTTACCCTATTCACGAAACAAATAATTAATTCTTAATCGTGCCATAACATAAGACAAGAATCAATAAATAATTTATAGTCAATTCTTATTTCTTTCAACTCAATTTTTAAAAATTGTACTCCATATGATGTTTTGGGAATTTATAATGAAAACATAATTACTTGTATAAAGTAATCAAAACAGTTAATATTTCATAGCAAGAAGGGAAGGGGTGGATCAGTTATAAAAAATGTTGCTTTCCAACGGAAGGGTCTTGAGTTAAAATCCAGGTGAAGACAGTGATTTTACATTTTGATCTTGTTTCGACACCCCTGAGTCCACCCATGGTTTCCTGACATTAGTTAGGGAAAGTAAAGGTGGCTGGTCATTGCCCTGGCCACATGACACTCTAGTTAACCATCGACCAAAGAAACAATCAGCCACAAAGATCACAAGATCTGAAAGGGGATACTACTTACCTCACTAGCTTTCAGTGTATTGATTTGTTCTTCCAGTACTGTGTCTCGGTTTTTCTCCAAGAAACCATCAGCTTGGTATTCTACCTGGAACAATCAAATAGGAAAATACAGTTCTTTGTTAAAAGATTGTAAAGGCAGTTACATGCCTATGACCAACAGTTTACAGGCAAAGCAGAAATCCTGTACTTTCTTGTTATTATAACTTATATATATAATCAAACAGTGAGTAATTGTATGCTAAGTGACAATGGATAATTTACAACTACAAATTTATCATTATTTAAAATCATCTATTTGTCCATTTTTATAAAGAGATTTCCTTTTTCAGTTTTATTGAACTTAGTTGGACACATGCTTTCCACAAATATTTGACAGGATCCAAAGCCAATATACATGATCTTAATATTACAATAGGCAAGGCCTTTTTAATAATTATTAAATATTGAACACTAACTAGAAGATGAAATGATATCATTGCTTTTATAAGAAAATTGTTTTCCTAAACTGTTGTTCCCTCAGCCGTCATAGCATGGAAAAATCTCTGGTAATGATCAGCTAGACAGGAAAAAAACATTGTTAAACAGTTACTCACCCTATCAGCAAAGTGGTTGATGATGAATGCTGACCTTGACATTCTAGGCTTGTCAAAATGTTGTGATTTGTTCAAGTGTTTGTCATACAGCTTCTGACACCAGTTGGCATCTGAGCCTTTGGGCATCTGAAAAACAGAGACCAACCTTATCTTATCTTATATAATATAGATGTTACTTTAAAAAAGAAGATGATTACGTCTTAGGCGTCATGCATTCAGTCATGCATATTAACCAATGACTTAAATTCTGCCAAGTCACTGGTTTTCCTGGCTAGCTAGGCAATCCATTCCACGCTCTAATAGCACTAGGGAAGAAGGAGTAGTTGTACAAATTTGTCCTAGCATATGGGATGAGGAATGTGCCTCAACCTTTCTGTTTCACATGAACATGAGCTGTAACATCTTTAATTAATAGATGCTCAATCTAAAAGCACAATATTAAGTCACATGATGATTTTATCCCTCAAATGTTTTATAGAGTCACATTATAGTGACACATTGTTTTTCCTTGTTGGATTTTCCTGCTAAAATGTCTTTTGAAAAACAAGAAGATGAAATTCCACAAGTTGAAATGGAAGACAATTTATTGATTAATTTGTTTGTTTTCTTGGGGTTTCATTAAAATACTGTTGTTGTTTTTTTATTTTACTCCTTTACATTTTCCTATCACAAAGGTTTATTTAAAATCATCAGCAAAGTAGTATTTTAAAATTTAGAAGCTTGAATAATGATAAAGTGACATAAGTATTTGTAAAATATCTGGCATCTTCTTTTGAGTTGAGGTAGTAACCTTCACCTCCTACCTTACACTCCTCATCCAGCAAGTCTAATATGCCAAGTTTGCTTTCAATCAAATCTATACATGGTTGGTTGTCATAGAAGTCAATGAAAGACCACTCAATCTTTTCTCTCACATACTCTTCTTGTTCAAGTTTAAAGACATGCTGTGGAATATAAAGAGTTCAAATATAGGTCACTTCTGATGCAGCAGTAAAGTAACACATTCTTTAGGATTTAATAACCCTCTTCTTTGTCAGCTCAGACTAAACAATTTTCATTCTCTTTTAAATCTAACAATATATAGAAGACACATATGTCAGGGGCAGGTATGGGATGAGTGAATATTTTATTTCTTTGATGATATTTAGGTACGATAGAGTTATACCACTTTGTTTATTGACTCCCAGGTTATGAATGTGAAAAGTCTGCTGTGATGTGACCAGAATGTTTTATTCTTCCTTGTATGTGAGAGATAGTGTGTTAGTCAGTGGGGTCTTTTTTTTTCCTATACTGGTGTTTACCACATAGAAGAAGAGGACAGATTTTTTGTTTCCTATTACAGAGTGTTTTCTATGTACATAAAAAACGTGTAATTTCATGAGAGATAAAGTTGTTCTGGATTCTTTTAGAATATATATATTTGTTATCATTAAATGTTTATTAGAGATCTAGAGTACTTGTTCATAAGTAACCCTTAATAAGCCAAGCAAAGAACCTGACATTATACACAAACTTGGTTATGGGAAAAGATTTATTTTACCTTATATGTTAACTCTTTCTCTCCTAATCAATGATACAATGGTTGATTTGACCCCATTCCTTCAGCTGAATCGATGATATTATCATCAATGCTTTGAAAGTCAATTGTTTGTTTTTTTCCTCCCAAAATGTTTTTAATTGCTTAAAATTAAATCTTGAATAGTTTCCCCTTGGAAAACACAGATTTTTTTTTCATTTTCAAAGTGTTTTTACCGAAAACAATGTTTTTAAAGAGTGGGAAGGCTCTATTTTTTTAATACTAATTTTCTGTATGGTGGTAACATGGGATAGTGAGCTCAAGACAATTATTTGATGTTATTATTTGATACATGTTAGGCATTAAGTTTTGTGATATCATGAATAACTATCAATAGCAATCATCATATAGCTAGACCTAGTCTATACCTTGTTCTATTGAGACTAATCCACAATCAGTAAGTTTTATTTTTAAATTTCATTTACCAAAATAAAATTTAATTCAAACATTTTTTTTAATCTAAAAAAAGGCATCCATACCCATTTAAATCTATATCAAATAAAAAAAATTTCCTGATAACAATAAAAAATTATTTAAGTTTAATCATAACAGAGTAGTGAAATGTATATGATTAAAATGGATACTTCCATAGGAAATTGGAAAATAATTAGGAAGAGAAAGAGTTAGTACCTACCATGTTAAAAATCTGTTGAAGTTTTTCATTAGCATAATTGATGCAGAACTGCTCAAAACTATTCACAGCAAATGTTTCAAACCTAAGGAAACAAATAATGATTTTCAAAGAGTAAATCCCCCTGAACAAGACAAACAAATATACTGATTAAAAGCTGGGTGCAAGTAGCCATTGAATGCAATGATATTTGACTAGCAAGCTTAGTTGAGCCTCAGAAAACACTAAAATCATCAGTGGTTGGGAATGTAGACCACTGCAAAGTTCATCTAAACATAAGAAACTGGTCATTTAATCCTTCTCCAATGTACAATAAAAAGAAAGCTCTAGTTTGTTGTTTTTTTTCAACAGGAGAGTTCTACAGAAATATTAAACACACCCAGTGCTTTGCTTTTTTTTTTCCTAGAGTATTTTAATATAAGCATTGATTTTGTTAAAAATAATAATCTGAACCGCAAATTAATTTAGTCATGCTTCGCCGTATACTATATTAGTAGAGTATCAATTACAGAACTCTTTATGTAAATTAAACAATTTCATCAAATGGTATTTTTGTAGAAAGAAAAATCCTTTGTGAAAATGGTAATTAAGACAATGTTTATTACCAAATCCATTACAAAGTTTTCTTTATAATTGATTAATATACATAAAGTCTTTAATATAATTTTTAAATTATCATACAATCTTTGATATAATTTTAAATTTTTCATCCAATTTCTTTATTTTGCTCTAGCTATCTTTCAATTCCAATGGCTTACTTCTCTACACAAGGCTATCTCCCCTTAGCTTAGTATATTTCCTGTACAAACAATTCAATCAATTAAGATTAAGTGTTTATTTAATTAGTAAAATGCAAAAATCTGAACCATCAAGAAAGATATAAACAAACAGGACAGATACAAACATTCAGAAAAGATATAAACATACAGAAAAGATATAAACATAAAAAAAGATATGAACATACAGAAAAGATATAAACATACAGAAAAGATATAAACAAACAGAAAAGATATGAACATACAGAAAAGATATGAACATACAGAAAAGATATGAACATACAGAAAAGATATGAACATTAAGAAAAGATATGAACAAACAGAAAAGATATGAACATACAGAAAAGATATGAACATACAGAAAAGATATGAACATACAGAAAAGATATAAACAAACAGAAAAGATATGAACATACAGAAAAGATATGAACATACAGAAAAGATATAAACAAACAGAAATAATATGAACATACAGAAAAGATATGAACATACAGAAAAGATATAAACAAACAGAAAAGATATGAACATACAGAAAATATATGAACATACAGAAAAGATATGAACATTCAGAAAAGATATGAACATACAGAAAAGATATAAACAAACAAAAAAGATATGAACATACAGAAAAGATATAAACAAACAGAAAAGATATGAACGAACAGAAAAGAGATGAACATAAAAGAAAGATACTAAGTGAGTTAATATAAGCATTGTAAAAAAAGAAGCCAAGAAATATATCTAACAATGAATAAATTTGACAATTGTTAACTCATTGTCTTAAAAGCTTGCAGTGGGTTGGCCATGAATATGTGAATCATGGAGTGAAAATAAACCTAGGTATAATCAGAAATATGCTAAGTATGAAAACCACTGACCCATATATATCAAGGACACCTATAAACTTGAATGTCTTTGTGTTACTTTGTAAAGCTTTATTGATCTGTGTAACTATCCAATCAAACAGACTAGAGTAGATATACTTGACCAGGGCATCTCTGGCAAAACTGGCCTAGACATCAAAATTAAAGAAAATTATGTTAACATGAAGAAAAAAAAACAAACACTTTTTTTACATTAACATCTCATTAAAGACTTTATGTGATTTCATAGTGAAAAGAAGTATGGTGGTACTTTTTCTGATGTTTAGCAATTTTCTTAGCAACCAGTTATTTGGTCATTCTTCTTAGGAATAGTAAATAAAAAAGGGAAAGTTCCCCTTTCATAATAAATAATAATAATAATAATAATCTTTACTGTCTGTCTTACAATTTGTGCATTACACCAAACAAAAAACATTATAACTATAAGAAACCAAAGAGTACATTCTCACCAGACTCACTCATAATTTACAATGACAAAGTCTATACCAGATTGTTCTTATTTAATGGATTGCCAGGAGAACAAAAGAGTGTTTGTGTCTGTTTGTCTTTGCTATCAGTGTCTTGTATATCTTTTGTGATGGTAAAATCACAAAATCCTGACACAAAGGGTGATTCTTTATTTCGAGGATCTTGTTAGCTTTTTTATAGATGTTTGTCTCAAACAACTGCCCAAATGGGTTTTGTTTTTTGCCAATGATTTTGCCAGCAGCATTTAGGATTCTATAAAGTTTATTTTTATTTTTAATGCTCAGATTGCCATACCAGGCAGTGATATTGAAACTTAAAATATTGCAGACCTTGTGATCTAAAGGAAATCTTCTTTGGCATAGAGTAATGGCAAAAAAACAAACAAAGTGCACAACTGTGTAGAGTAATGGCAAAAAAACAAACAAAGTGCACAACTGTGTAGAGTAATGGCAAAAAAACAAACAAAGTGCACAACTGTGGTGCCAGGTTGTGTGCTTTGCACTTTGGCCTGCCATCGCAATAGTCATGAGTTCAAACCCTGCCAGCTTTCATCCCCCTGCAGGAGGTTTGTGCTAATTATCTTAATTTCTGTGCAAACAAAATATAAGAAATCCTTTTTTTAAAAAAAAAACAAAGCTTATCTCATAAGGAAGAGCTCTGTCATTAAAAACTATATCTAAATAAATAAATCTATAATAAATGTACAAACTATTTCCCTTATTTGATATCAAACAAAATAATTAATCAGCAATAACTAATTGACTAAGTGAGTATTTTTGCTTATAGATTCATGTTTTGTTAGGTACAATAAATAATTGTTTAAAGTTTCAAACTTGTTCAGAGAATGCATGAGGCAGAAATAGTGTTAACAATTATTTAAGGTGAATAAACCCAACAAATTAAGCCCTTGTTGCTATTTAATTAGTTTTTTACCTTTTTTTCATTGATTCATGTCTTGTCTATGTCAATTAATAATAATGCGAAGTTTCAACTTGATCCGAGAATGGGTGTGGGAGAAATAACGTCTACACACTTTTATCAGACAGACAGACGAGTGAGTTGATATATAAGCTTTATAAAAATATAAAAAAAGAGAACCAAGCAGAAACACACTAACCTGTGATTCTGTCAATGGTTTGGTCAGCGTCTCATTGACTGTTTGAATCTTCCTGTGGCACAGCCACATCCTCATCTGTGATTCCTCAATGCCCAGCAGTTTACACATGATTGTGATGGATGGATCTTTTGCCTAAAGTACAGGATAGAAAAAAAGCTTCTCTCAACAATTTACTAAGATAGTAGAGGAAGCAGTGGTGGTCCCTTTCAAAGCCTGTGAGCAAGGGACACAGTGAAAATTACAAATAGAATGTCTGTCAGGTCATGTAGACACCTAGAGGCAACAATATACTGAAGCCATGAACAAATAACTCGGATTCAACAATTTTACAAGCATTTAGAAGTACATGTTTTTTATGTCAGCTTCTTTTTTGTTTTTTAGTCATTTTTGATTTTATGATTAAGTATATATCAAAATCTGTAGATATTAGTTTAAAATTATCTATAACCCAAGAAAAACATACAAAATGTTAATTTTAAAAATGACTTTTCACTTTTCTCTATATAGATATGTAAATCTAAAAGGTAAAAACAATACATTTATTTTTTTAGAACTCAAAATTTGCAAATATATTCTCTATAATTATGAAACTAAATAAAGTAACTAAATAAAACAAAATATTTACATAAAACAGCTACAAATAATATTGTATATGATCTGAAACATACAATATATTAGGCAACATGAGAACTATACTCTAATGGAACCATATCTCAGTAAACTGGTGAGATGTGATAGGCAACTGGTTTCCCATCGAAGAATATACCACTCCACCGATTTAAGCTTTCAGATTAAAACACTCATGCAGACTGCTTTACTTTAAAGGAACCTGACTTTAATAAAATCACAAACTGGCAGTTTTTGAGTGTCAAAAAGAAACATGTCAAAGTGCCATATGAAATAAAAGGTAGCACAGACTCACTGGTATCTCACAAGACTCTCCTTCCTTCTCTTTAATGGTAACATTTCCAAAATGGAGCACAGCACTTAGAATTCGAAAAATCATCATTTGATCTTTCTCTGGGAATCCTGTCAAACATAAAAGTGAAAAAAAAAAACAACGTAAATATATCATATGCACTATTCTGGCAATATCAAGCTTTTCAAAAGACAATGAATTGGAGCAGAACATCAAAACTTAAAAGTGTTCAAGGTAAAGACAACTGTTTATAATAGAGATGTTTAAGCACAATTTTCTTTTAAATAATCCAGAGTTTCTTAAATATAGAAGAACTTTAAAAATCTCTAATGAAACAAAGTCAATATGATAAACAAAATAAAAAATTATTAGTTGTTTTTTTTTCCCCTGTAAGTCAAATCATTGTATATACTTTCCATTAAGTATAAAAGAAAAACATTGTATTATCTGCAATGACATGATGTTTGGCATTAAACAACATTTTAAGAACATTGCAGTGACTGGCCTGTAATATTGCAGTGACTGGCCTGTAATATTGCAGTGATTGGCCTGTAATATTGCAGTGACTGGCCTGTAATATTGCAATTCAAAGAATCCAAGTATCTCAAGATCCATCATATTCTTAAAACATCTCATCTAACTTTCCATTTATTTTTTTTTTGATGTAAAAATTGCCTTTGAGACTGTTCCTTGAAATAAACATAAAGCTGTCTTTTTTTTAAATTTAAGTCACCAAAGTCACTAAAGCTACCAAATCTTAGAGGAAATGAGGTCTTAAGTCCACTCAGTCATGATTTATAGATGACAATCCCCTGCTATGAATTATGTCAAAAATAGATGAACATCACACATTATGGTGCACCAAATTCCTAAACAAAACTCATACCTAAACACAAATTTTTCTCATCAAATTCCTAAAAAAAACTCATGCTCACCCAATTCCTAAACTAAACTCATGCTCACCAAATTCCTAAACTAAACCCATGCTCACCTAATGTTGTGAAAGCTTTTCTTGTTTTGACTAGTTCCTCTGCATCATCCACATCCCTGATCTGTGGGGCTGCTCCTTGACTAGTGTAGAAAAAATCTTCCGGTGAGCCTGGATACAAAGTAATTAAAAACAGCGTTAAAAATATAACAATACCATCACATGGTTCAAAAGGTCTGGTAATGAAATATAGCGATGCCATCTTACAATATGAATTAAGCAATTTATCTTAAGTGGAAAAAAACTATTTTTTATTAAATATAAAAATGATAACCTCATTATTGAATATCTCACTTAATGAATATTTCCTATCAACAATAAATTTGAATGAATAGAGCTAGAAGGATAAATAAAATTGAGTTTGATATAAAGATGTTTTAACACAAATACATGGCCCAGTGATAGAAAATGGGGCAACCTTTTGATCTGCACATAACACAAATGGGTCTAGTGAACGCATTTGTTAGTCTCACAAAGAGCTTTTACTTTTTAACAATCTAGAATTATTAATGTTACAATCCTTTACTTGATTGAACTATCTTTGCTCCTCTGTTCACATTCTTTCAAGGTGACCTGCGCAATGTAATCTGTTCCTTTTTATTTCCTATTACTTACCTAGATGAAAATCTTTAAACTCTGGCAAATCGTCAGAGGCACACAGCTGATAAAATATGTGGTAATTTCTTTCTTCTGATGCCTGGAACACGACCCTGTGACATGAAAGAAAGTAAAAGTAAAGCAGCAATTCTACATAAAACACTGGACAATAATCTTCAAAAACAAAATCTAATAAAATACTCAGAAAGACGCAAAGATAAAGGTACATTCCTCCTCCATATGCTAGGACAAATTTGTACAAATGCTCCTTCTTCCCTAGTGCTATTAGAGCATGGAATGGGTTGCCTGAGCTAGCCAGGAAAACCAGTGACTTGGCAGAATTTAGGTCATTGGTTAATATGCATGACTAAATGCATGACACATAGGACGTAATCATCTTCTTTTCTGAAGTAACGTCTGTATCATATAAGATAGGAAGATAAGATAAGACGAAACAATGAATGATGCCCTAACCCTAACATTTTCAATCATTAAAAGATATTTTACCCAGTGACTTGTCAGAATTTAAATCATTGATTAACATGCATGACTAGATTGACCTAGGGGCACATGTAGGATGTAATCATTTTCTTTTTTGAAGTAACGTCTGTATCATATAAGATTAGATAGGAATGAGACCCAAGCTCTCTCATTGTAAGACTTATTAAAATGTAAAGTATGAAAATAGAAGATAGTATAGTTATGTATTGTTTGTTTCAAACTTACTTTAAAGCAGTGACCTACAAAAGGGTCTAATTCAGCTTATACCACCACCTCAGTCAAGTAAAATTTCTTTCCCTTGTTTAAGATACCAAACAAAGTAATTCTTGAACAAAACCTGTGCATGTTTCTGGTCTTTCTAACCTGATCATCATGAATTATGGAAAACTGATCTGACTCTGAAAATGACTTGAAAGTGAGGCTATGTTTCTTACCTGGATTTCTCCAGCAAGTATGTTCTCATGTGTGCCCCCACAATGGAGTGTTGTTTACTGAAGCTAATCTCAATATACTTGCCAAACCTACTGCTGTTGTCATTTCTTGTTGTTTTAGCATTACCAATGGCCTGGAGATAAAAACTCAAGGAGTTATTGTGATGGTTCTGTATTGTTGGGTAATTAAACGTGTGTAGCCACGAGAAATATTGCATTCCTCATTAATCTTCAGACTCAAAGACAAGCCTTATTATTAATATTTATTTATTAATGTAACAATGTTTGTAATAAAATGTTTCATTAATTATACTGGCAATAGTTTGCATTAATAGGTTTTACTAGCTAGACCAGCATCTATTATTATAAATATCAAAACCATAGTTTTATAGTTGAATATTAATTTATACAGAGAGGAATGGAGAAAGACAGTTGACAGTTCTTGTATAATGCCCCAATTGTACAACAGACTAAGGGATAGGTGAAGGTGATTAATTTATACAAAGATTGTAATAAAAAGTTAAATCTTTACAAAAAAAAAAAAAAAAAGAACCACACATACAAATCTAAAGTCCATTATGCAAGCTCTCTTACATTGGATGGTTGTAGTCAAATGGAATTTCCATTTGTTTGGACCAATACAATTATCTTATCATAATTGAAAACTTAAATCACAATGGTTTAAAAAATCTGACAATGTCTGGTGTGCTAAGTCAGTACTTTTGCCTAATACCGAATGTGAAAAAAAGTCTGCTAATTTCAATAGGTCAATACTTTTGCCCAATACAGAGCGTGAAAAAGTCTGCTAATTTCAATAATCTTTTTTTTTCAAATTCTAATTTATCATTGTAATATACTAAGTCAATTCATAACCTTAGAAACAAGGCTTTATTTCAATAAAACACGACTGATACACACAATAACACAGTACAGACTGGTCACGATTCACAGACTACGATAATGCGAACACGATTACAAATACTAGCACGATTACAAGCACGGGTAACACACAAGTTCATTTAACGATCACTCCATTCACCCCTCCTTTATTTCTTTCTGGGTCTTAGGTTATAACCATGCGTATGAAGGGAAGGATCCGGAGGTATCTCTGGCGTAGACTTTTCTCCTTGCAAGTCGTAACTGTCCTGTACGGGACTCGAGTCAATATTGGCCTCTGGCATTGGGTGGCTCCCCTGAGAGTCACTGATGACTTCTGGCTGGTTGTACATCATTGGGGTGGGACTCTGTGAATTACTGATAGTTTCAGGCCCGTAGCGACTCCCTGGTGAGAGATCCAAAGAGTCACCGACCTCTTGAGGCAGAATACCGTTCTCTGGTTCGAAATAGTCGTTCATGGAACTTTCCTTTGGTGCCAGGTGCCTAAGCGACACTGTCTCCTCCCGGCCGTTTGGAAATCGTATGTGGGCGTACTGTGGGTTGCAGCTAATAAGTTCAACCTCTTGTACCAATGGGTCAAATTTTGAAGATCTTACAGGGGATTTTAGTAATACTTTGCCTGGGTTCTGTAGCCAAGTAGGCAAGGATGTTCCCGTTGGCGATCTTCTGTTGAATTTGAAGATCCGTTCGTGTGGAGTTTCATTAGTAGAAGTACACAGTAATGATCGAATTGAGTGAAGTGCCTGGGGCAACACAGATTCCCACTGTGATAGTTCCAACTTCCCTGAGTCCAATGCTAATAAAATAGCCTGCCACAATGTTTTATTCAGCTTTTCTATTTGCCCATTTCCTTTGGCATTATAGGGCATTGTCCTGCTAGTGGCTATGCCCTTAGAATGTAGATATTCTGTAGTTTCTGTGGACATAAATGATGTGCCACGATCAGAGTGGATGTAACTGGGTGTTCTAAAGAGGAAAAATAACTGGTCGAAGCACTTTATTACTGTCTTAGATGTCATATCAGGACAGGGAAAAGCGAATGGAAACCGCGAATACTCGTCAATCATTGTTAACAAATACTTGTTGCGAGTAGCTGATGGCAAAGGACCTTTAAAGTCAACACTTATTCTTTCAAACGACTGTGTGGCCTTGATGAGCGTACCTGCAAATTCCTTATAGAATTGCGGTTTAATTCTATTGCAGGTTCTGCATTTTTGAATGGTCTGTCTGACCTCTTCAACCGAGAAGGGTAAGTTCTTTGACCTGACATAATGTAGAAGTCTAGTGACACCTGGATGACACAGGTAGTCATGGTACGTCTTCAGGCTACTTTGTTTCGTCATGGTTGCACAGTGCCCTCTAGACAAGGTGTCTGCTGCTGTGTTGGCGTTCCCAGGTCTATACCGTATATCAAACTTGAAGCTTGCTAGTTCCAATTTCCACCTTTGTATCTTATCGTTTTTAATTTTCTTGTCATGGGTGTCTTTAAATATGTATGAAATAGACCGCTGGTCCGTAATAAGGGTAAAGTGATTGCCACACAAATAATGCTTCCATTTGTGTATGGCTTCAATTATTGCAGTGGCTTCTTTCTCTATGGCAGATTGATGCCTTTCAGTAGGTGAAAGAGTTCTAGAGAAGAATGCAATAGGTCTTCCCTCCTGATTTAAAGTGGCAGCTACTGCGATGTCAGAAGCGTCAGTTTCCACAATTAGAGGATGGTCATACTTTATGGTGAAAATTGCTGCTTTCTGCAATTCTTCTTTCAAGTCTTCCAACGCTGTTTTTACTTCTGTAGGTACAGGAAAAATTTGATTTTTCATTATAGGATACATTTTGTCGGAGAAATTTGGTATCCAGTGAGCATAATATGCCAAAAGTCCTACAATCCTTTTCTGAGACTTCAGATCTTTTGGAGGTGGCAAATCTCGCAGAGCTTGAAATCTATCAGGGTCCGGCTTCAAATGCCCTTTGGATATTTCATATCCAAGCAGCTTTACCTTCTTAGTAGCAAATACACTTTACTTTCGTTGAAAGTTATTCCGTATTCCAGAGCTACCTTCTGAAAATGCAACAGATTTTTGTTATGGGAGTCTACATCTGTACCACATATTGTTACATTGTCGACATAGGCAAACGTGTCAGACAACTTTTCTTTTTCTATAATAGTGTCTATGGTTTTCTGGAAGCAAGCTACACCGTTAGTGACCCCAAAGGGTATTCTGCAAAACTGGTAGAGTTTACCACAAGCTTCGAAGGCTGTGTATTTCTTTTCGCTCTGTTGGATGTATTTGGTGATAAGCACTCTCCAGATCCAATGTGCTAAAGATTTCATACCTGGAAATTTTCTCCACCATTTCATCCACTCTAGGCATGGGGTAAGCGTCCAGGTAAGTAAATCTATTTATAGTTTGGCTATAATCAACGACCATTCGCTTTTTGTGCCGCTCATTGGTCGTGACAAGGACTTGAGCTCTCCAAGGTGATTTGGAAGGTTCAATGATACCGTTTCGTATCAATTTCTCAACTTCAGCTTTAATAAATTGTGTGTCTTGGAAGGAGTAACGACGAGATTTAGTAGCAATAGGTCTGCAATCAGGGGATAAATTTGCAAACAATTGTGGTGCCTCTACCTTAACAGCATTGAGCGAGCAGACATGAAATGCAGGTCGACCACCGTTGAATGGAATTATCAGTTCTTTGTGTAATGCGAGGAAATCTAACCCAAGCACTACATCAGTGCAAAGTTCATCTAGTAACGAAAGTTTGAATTGATTGTAAACTTCCCCTTTGTATTTTAGCGATGCAAACGTGTGGCCTCTTGTGACGCTTGACAGTTGAGATGACGCCATAGAAATTTTGTGCTTTGAACGTGTCACTGACCAATCGTACTCTCTTGGTATGTTTGAAGAAATGTAGCTTTCCCCGCTACCTGTATCAATTAGGGCTTTTAGGTTCACGCCATTTACAGAGATGTGTACTGTTGATTTAGTTAAACCAGGTACAGACGAAGTAGCAATTAGTGATGTTAGATGTGTAGAGTCCTTAATGCAGCTACAATCTTTACAAGATTGTCTTTTAATCTCGTGGCTAGGAGATGTTTTGACTTTTGTTTTGGTTATAGGAGTGTTGCGAGACCTGCAAACCTTCGAAAAATGTCCATTTTTCCCGCACGAATGACACATGCAGTCTTTGGCAGGGCATTTCGCTCTGAGATGCCGACTACCTCCGCAAAAGAAACATTTAGTATTCACTGTTGCGATTGTTTCTGAGTCCACCATTTCTTCGGTCGAGATTGCCGATGACGAAAGAGGTGACTCTACCAATTGAGACGGAGTACTAAACGAACTGGATTCTTTTTGGGCCATGTCGAGAGTCTTGGCAATATCTAAAGCCATTTTCAAGTCAAGGGATCTTTTCTCAAGTAGCCTCTGTCTAATTACACTCGAACGCATGCCGCTAACAAAGGCATCGCGAATGGCGTCCTCTTCATTTTTGTCAGCACTGACAGCTCGGAACTGACAATCTCTGGCCATCACTCTCAGCTTGTGTACAAATTGATCAAGACTTTGATCGACTTCTTGTTTGCAAGTTGCAAGCAAATGTCTGGCCAATGTTTCATTAGGGGCCTTCACAAATAAATTCTCAAGAATAGATTTTGCTTCTGAGTATTTAGAACAGGTAGAAATATACTGATATAAGGATGGAGACACAAAGTTGCATAGCAGGTCAAACTGTTCGCTTTCACTAGCCCCTACCTTCGTTGCGAATCTGTCAAAACAAGAAATCCAATGTTTCCATGTAACTGAAGCATTAGTAGAACTAGGATCAGCATCCAGTCTATTGGGACGCAAAAACTTGTCCATTTAAGAATGGTTTTATTGAAATAAATTGTAATATACTAAGTCAATTCATAACCTTAGAAACAAGGCTTTATTTCAATAAAACACGACTGATACACACAATAACACAGTACAGACTGGTCACGATTCACAGACTACGATAATGCGAACACGATTACAAATACTAGCACGATTACAAGCACGGGTAACACACAAGTTCATTTAACGATCACTCCAATCATTCATATTAATTAAAGATTATTAATTTGAACTATGAATGAGTTTTCTGAATTGTCTGTTTCCTATAATCCTCTCAATAAGCCTTTCTATCTTGTATGGTTTAAAAGGCATTTTATATATATATATATATATATATATATATGTATAAACACCGTATTAACCAACAAGTCCCTCTCCACCTGGAGAGAGATGGTGACCAAGAAAGCTATAGACAGTGAAAGAACATGGGCCTCCGCTCTAGAAAAAAAGCGTGCCACTTGAAAAATATCTACCACCAAAGCGAAAGCCCCTTTGACCTGCAATAGATGTGGACTGGAGTCTTTAAAAAAAAAAAGCTCCACAGTCACATGAAAAAGTGTTCTACAAGATGGACCATCGTCCTTACGACTGAAGAAGGCCAACAAATAGGACATACCTCCATTATAGGGTTGGAAGCCAAAACTTTTCTTTCCACCTGGGTTTCTGCCTGGGAACCACCCACTGTGGCAAAGTACCGCATAGCAAACTTGGCTGAGACAGTTTTCCCTGCTCCTGATTCTCCACTGACAATAATTGACTGGTTGCGATCAAACCTACGTTAATGTAGAAATCCATTTTGTAGTACACATAAATACAGACAAATATGACAACATAGTTTAGCTTGGCACACAAAAATATAAATAAATATTCAAACATAGACAGCCCATTATTAATATACTTACTACTGACTGTAAAGGTTTAATAATAGACTAAAGAAGCTTTGTAAACAGAAGGAAAACCTCTATAGAAAATTTAAAGAAACTAATGCAGAAAGAGTTTACAAAAAGTATATAAAAATTAAACACTTAACCCAAAAAGTAAGCAGACAGCTGCAGAGTGAATACATAAACAATGTAATATCTAAAGATAACAACAAAAACCTATGGTCATACATTAAGTCTAAGAAAATGGAAACAACAGGCGTAGCGCCATTAAAAGATGAACATAACATAATACATAATGATAATGAAACTAAAGCAAACATTCTAAACAAATACTTTGCATCAGCATTCTCAGCCCCAGGAGACAAAGACATATTACTGAATTTGAACCAAGTAGACAACATAGAAGATATAGTAGTACAAGAAAATGGAATTCAAAAACTATTAGCCAACACCAAACCAAATAAAGCTTCTGGACCTGATGGTATTCCAGCTAGATTACTCAAAGAACTAAGTAATGAGCTAGCCCCAGTGTTCAAAATACTCTTTCAGGCTTCACTTAACCAGGGCAGAGTACCAAAGGACTGGAAAGAAGCTAATGTCACCCCCCTATTTAAAAAAGGAGAAAAATCTGACCCAGGGAACTACAGACCAGTATCACTTACCAGCATCACATGTAAAATCCTAGAACACATAATATGTAGCAACATCATAAACCACTTAAACAAACATAATGTCCTCACACCATACCAACATGGCTTTAGGAAATATAGATCATGTGAAACACAACTAATAGGACTAATTGATGATTTTTCAAAAGGTTTAGATAATAGTGAACAAATAGATGCTATCTTACTAGATTTTTCTAAGGCTTTTGACAAAGTTCACCACCATAGTTTGCTTAAAAAATTAAAATATTTCGGCATTAATGGTCCACTGCATCAGTGGATTAAAGACTTTCTGATAGGGAGAGAACAAACTGTAATAATAAATGGCTCTAAATCAACTACGATAACAGTAAACTCAGGTGTACCTCAAGGTACAGTCTTGGGTCCACTACTATTTTTAATTTACATAAATGATTTACCAAATTGCATTAGTTCAGGAACAAAAGTCAGATTATTTGCAGACGATTGCATAATATATAGAACAATAAAAACAACACAAGACACAGATATTTTACAAAGAGAATTAGATGAATTACAGAAATGGGAATCAAATTGGAGCATGTCTTTCCACCCAGAAAAATGTCAGTTGTTAAGAGTAACAAAAAAACTAAAACAAATTAATTCCACTTATCTTATTCATGGCAAACCAGTATCACAGACTAAAAACGCAAAATACCTAGGTGTTATAATAAATGAAAAACTATCATGGAATCCACATATTGATGAAACTACAAAAAAATCAAACAAAGCATTAGGATTTATTAAAAGAAATTTCTATAAATCAAATAAGAACATAAAACTAAAATGTTACTTAACCTTGGTTAGGCCAATAATAGAATATGCATCCTCCGTTTGGGACCCCTCAACTCAAGAAAACATTAAGAAACTGGAACAGACACAAAATAGAGCAGTGAGATTCATAACAAACGAATATTCACATTTGACTAGAGTAACACCTTTAGTAAAATCACTAAATTTAGAAAGCCTTCAGGACAGAAGGCTCAAAAGTAAAGTAGCAATCATACATAAAACACTGAACCATAATCTTCAAATACAAAAACAAAATTTAATAAAATACTCTGAAAGACACAAAGATAAAGGCACATTCCTCGTCCCATATGCTAGGACAAATTTGTACAAATACTCCTTCTTCCCTAGTGCTATTAGAGCATGGAATGGGTTGCCTGAGCTAGCCAGGAAAACCAGTGACTTGGCAGAATTTAAGTCATTGGTTAATATGCATGACTAAATGCATGACGCGTAGGACGTAATCATCTTCTTTTTTGAAATAACGTCTGTATTATATAAGATAAGATAAGGTAATTCATATTACACTAACTTTTTTTATTTCACCATAAAAAAAATTGTTTTAATAAATTACACAGAATATATTTTTGAGATTTTGTGTTTCAAAGATTGAAGCTAAACAAATGAATAGTAAACCAAAGACATTGAAAGCTGACAAAGCGTTTTTCATTCTGGTCATTGAGAAAGAAACAATGGTTTCTAAAAATAGCAATATACTCATAATGAATCATATTGATAAGCATTCCCATTAAAACACTATTTTTATGCAACAGAGAACATGACAACCAAAAATTTGAGTAAAAAGACATAATCTAAATTTGTGAAAAACATAAATAGCATTGGTTTTGTTCTACAATTCATTTAGAACCTAGTAAACCAAAATTAAATTCCTAGAAAGATTCACTCCCTTTTGTCACCGTTTGGATGTCTTTTCACAACTTCTTACTCAGTGACTTTGCTGCTGACCTTTCTTCTCATAAGTTTACATTTGTATTTCAACTAACCCTGAAACTTACCATAAGAAAATATAACCCCTGTTTTGTTTTGTTTTTGCCTTAAGCCAAAATGTGAGTTTATATTTCAAGCCAAAACAAAAGCAAAAGTAAGCGCCAACAATCAACTAAATATATATTTTAAAAAATAACCTAGACATCTGTTTGAAAGCCTCTTCTGATACAGCAAAAATGTGTGGGTCCATAGCCCCCATGTCCTGTCCACTGTAAGCCTGTATGATGTCATTGCTGTAGATATCCAGATATTCATAAGGGTTGATAGCGACTAGAACTATACCTGATGAAACAAAATTAAAAATGGCAGGATTGATTAAAATTGAAGAACAAACTTCATTAAAAACATTTGATTGCAGCATAAGGAAGAGAATAGGAAAAAAAAAGTAATGGTAGTCATTTAAGATCTTGCAATCTAAGGGAGCAGACTATGTAAAGAGTATCGGTTTTATGGTCAAGGGTACCATGTGACCAGTAGAACAACTCCCCTTAACTTTCCCAACATAGGTCAGGTACTCATTAGAGTTGGGTGGACTCAGGGATGTTCTAAAATCCCAGTCTTCACCAGGATTTGAACTCAAGACCAGATGATTTGAAAGCCCAGTGCTTTACACTTTACCACTCATTTATTTTTTTTAGACCTATAGATGACTATGTCAAAAAAGTATAATCAACGGTTGAATAAAAAAATGTTTTTTACAAATTAAAAACAGTATCACTTAAGAATTTAGACTTGTAATATCGAAACATTGTAATTTACAATTAAATTGAATTTAAAAAATCAATTTATTTACTTTTAAATATCTATAGGATGCCAAATTTTTGCACATGTCAAATAATTCAATTAATGCTACAAATACTTTTAGATTGAGGCCTTAAAATAAAAAAATAAAAAAACACTTACCACAGTACGTATATATAAGGTTTTGTTCTACAAAACGCACTTTTAAATTATATAAAACTGTGGAAGACAATTTAAAAATCAAAAAAGAATTACATTCAAGGTTTTTAAATCTAAACTTCTGCATATAAATCTTTGGTTTAATTTTCAAGATATAAAATAATAACTTAAAAAACGAAACATCGTAAAAAGGACAAGCCTAACTAGCATAAAAAACAAAACATTGTAAAAAGGACAAGCCTAACTGACATAAAAAACGAAACATCGTAAAAAGGACAAGCCTAACTAGCAAACATGAAACTTTGTCTTCCTATAGATAAGAGAAAATAACTCTAACCTTCTGGTTCATTTAAATAACTGAGAGATGTCAGATCATTTTCACCAATTAATATCTCAGGGTTTCGTAAGTGGGGAAGTGTTTTGTCCGTCACATTTATAGTTCCTTCCTGGAGAAATAAAAAACAAGCATGACTTTCTTCCTTAATATAATGATCTAATTCATGACTTAGGTCATTGAAAGATATATGAAAGATATATAAATATATATTTAATTATTGAATTTGATTTCTACTTTAATAAAAAAGAGATATGATTTAAATATTAACAACTTTTGATGAGTGTATTATAATACAAGTACAGTTTATTTACATATAATTTAAACATTTCAAGAAGCTTATTACGATATATTTTTGAAACTTTACTGTCTTTTTATTTATTCTAAAGAATTATTGTGTCAATAGCATGCGGTAGAAAAATGAAATGCACAATTGGTTGCTATACAATTTGATGCTGCCAATAATAGATCTTTCAAATGACAACATTCTCATTTCATGCTTCTGATTTCATGCGTTCTAACATGTTTCTGATTTGTTTTTCATTCAATAGCCTTATTTTACAATTAAAAATGAGAACAAAAAAACTGAAACAAAATAACAGAACAAACAACAATGTTTGCAAATCTGAATTTAAAAAAAATGAATGTAAGTTGCTAGCAGAAATGAGACCTAAGACATATATATTTTAAAGATGTTCACCAGTTTTATTATAAATAAATAAGAAATAACATTGGTTATTGTGTTAGATCAGTCATACTAATGAAGTGAAATTAAATTTATAATCTAAAGAATGATGTGGTCAGGAAGATCAGATTCATTATGCAGAGTTTACTCATTTTAAACAGCACATCGATCTTCAGCTTAGGTGCTGATTAAATTTAGTTGTTTATGGATCCGACACTTTGATACGGACCAAATGCAATGAGCAATAAAAGAAAGACAACTCATTGTCTCACATTTGACAGATACAAAAAAATAATAGTCTAAAAAGAATAAATGTACTTATTATGAGGTCAGATAACACATATATGGCCAACCTCAACATTATCAAAAATACATTTGATTTGATATCTGAAAAGCTGGTATAGTTCTTATGACGTTATCAATTTTATAAGAAGACAAACATAAAAGAATGAACATTGAAAAAGATTCTATCCAAGGCATATAACAAATGAATGGAGAAAGAGGGTCAACAGATTTTGTTTGGTGCCCCAACTGTCCAACAGACTAAGGGTTAGAAGAAGAAGAAGGTGAACAATATTTTTTATAATACAGACTACACGAAGAAATATGTTACTGGTGATGCAAAATCTGTATAAGAAAATATATATAGATAAATAGATAGATATACAAATATTAGTGTGACATGGATGGTAATTGGCAGCAGCCTAAAATTCTCAAGACATTCTAGCTCAATACAGAACACTGAAATGCAAATGTAATGGGGGATATATATGTTGATGCACTAAACTGTTGATTGTGTTGTAGTCACTGGTGCTTAATGACTGGGGAATGGAGCAGGCAGCTATTTACTAATATGTAGAATAAAGTTTCTATATCTACAAAAATGCAATCTTGCATCATGCATTCAAAAATAGTGATGCTTAAAAAAAAAAAGGTTTGCTAAAAATCTTCAGGAATTCTCAAGTTATGTAAAGCAAGTTTATATATAGTGTCAACTTAATGCTAATAGACAATGCATAACTATCATATACACAACTTTACTGAACTCTATCAAAGACAAATATAATTAACATTCTGTCCCAAGTGAGTCCCAACTTCTGTAGCCAGAGATGACTGGCTTCTGGTGTAAATCTATACAAACTTAAATTATCATTATGTCATAAAGAACTCTTCTTTTTTTTTTAAAGTCTGTCATTAGTCAAGAAAAGGTTTTGAGAAAATAGAAACTGTTAGTAAAGATTTGTAAACTCAAAATATCCCATTAGTTCTTGGGCTACACTAAACCTAATTGCTAGGAGTGAAACCAAAACATCACCAAGTTGATTCTTTTCAACTGGTGAAATAGCTTGTCGGATTTAAATCACTCTGAATTGATTCATTTGGAAGTCTCAAAAAATAAATAGATCCAAATGTTTCAAGCTGAAGTTTGAACTGTTGTATGTGGTTTTTTTTTAATTAATTGACCAAGAAAATGAGTTAATTAATTTTCGTTTAGGTTTTTAACAATCAGCATGCAATATACAAACAGGCAATTATCGTAATGTATGCAACAAGTAGTCATTTGACAATTAGTTGGGTTAATATACTGGACTTGCTAGACTGGCATCACACACTCATAACTTGCTATGTGACTGTTAATTTATTAATACCTAATTTGCTGACAATTCCCATGCTTAGAATCGATGCAACCTATCTGGCAGCAGTATATTAACTCTCACACATTATCTCACAAAAAAAATGAATGTTCCACAAATCCAGCACTCTGAAATGGCTGTACAAAGTTTAATTGTCCATCATTAATTGTGTTGAGTTTGTTATGTCACTAGCAAGTCTAGTAAATTAACTCTAATTGTCTAGGCTAGGGTTACAAGGGGAGATCACTTACAACCCACAAGTCCTGAAAGAGAGAAAAAAAAAAAGGCAGGGAATGGGTTAATAAAGCAAGTAAGTTAACTGTAGAGGCAGTACTTCTGTTGGGACAATATTGGTGCAAGGTGCTGCTTCCTTTATTCCTAATTCTATCATCTTTGTGTGGGGCATGGTTGCTTCAGTCCTAGAAAAAAATGTTCCCCTTTCAGACCTTGTGGTCTATAGGGGAAGATGATGTAAAGGTTGTCTGTTTCTGTGGCCTAGGGTTGATGAGGATGTCATGTAGCCAGCACAACGACCAACCGGCTTTACTTTTCCCCAACTAAGGTCAGGTACCCATTAGAGCTGGGTGGACTCAGATGCGCCCAAAGATCCTGAAATTAAAAATCCCAGTCTTCACCAGGATTTGAACCCGGGGCCCCCAGTTCAGAAGCCAAGCGTTTTACCGCTCAGCCACCGCGCCACCCTTTGGCCCAAAATTGGTAGACAGATTTCTAGAAAAAAGATCCCCAGATTTATAATCATAGTAGCCATGTATGTAATTGTATATTGCTTCACACAATCAAGAAAATGTGTAATTAATAATGTCGAATTCAAAACCGGCCACCTCTGCACACACACACACACACACACACACACACAAACATGCACGAGGCAACAAGCAAAGGCCCTTAGAACTTTGATTCTACAGTGCTGAAAAAGTGCACACAAAATGATTAAAAGGCTTATTAAAACATTTCACTTATCAACACTTCTGTATTCTGTACACCAGATACACCAATAATGTATGGGTCTCCATTTTTGAAAATCTCAAATGGGAAGAAACAGTCATTGCTGTTGGTTCAAATTAAATTTTGTTTTGTTTTATTTTAAGGATTTCACATTTTTTAACAATTTTCTCAAAAACAAAGGAAAAAAATATAACCACAACAAAACAAAAGAAACTCAATAGTAACACAATTGGTCGATGCTGTTAGTTAGGCACAACCCAAAATGCTTTTTTTTTAAATCTCTAAAGAGACTAGCATGTTGACTTGTTCTTTTGTTTTTCAATCCAAGATTAAATGTGTTCTTCCCCCAAATTTACCAACCGTTGCTTCATAGACTTCACGATGGCACACCACAGTCTTTAGCTGTAAACAGAGGAGACTTTTGGTGGGTGGGTCCAATTTTGTTGCGATGGTTAGAATAGAGCATTAGTAGCATACAATGAATGAGAGAGAAGAGAGGGAGAGAGAGATGGACAGGAGACAAAGAGAGAGATAGACATGACTGAGAAGAAGAGAGATGGAGAAAGGAGACAGAGAGAGATAGAGACATAGACTGAGAAGAAGAGAGATGGAGAAAGGAGACAGAGAGAGATAGAGACATAGACTGAGAAGAAGAGAGATGGAGAAAGGAGACAGACAGAGATAGAAACATAGACTGAGAAGAAGAGAGATGGAGAAAGGAGACAGAGAGAGATAGAGACATAGACTGAGAAGAAGAGAGATGGAGAAAGGAGACAGACAGAGATAGAGACATAGACTGAGAAGAAGAGAGATTGAGAAAGGACACAGAGAGAGAGAGAGAGATAGAGACATTGACTGAGAAGAAGAGAGATGGAGAAAGGAGACAGAGAGACAGAGAGAGAGAGAGACATAGACTGAGAAGAAGAGAGATGGAGAAAGGAGACAAAGAGAGAATGTCTGTCAGTAAGACAAAAAGAAATAGAGAAATGGAGAAAGAGACTGGAGAAAGAAAGAGACAGAGAAAGACAAAGAGAGATGGAGAAAGAGACTGTGGAGACAGAGAGAGAAAGAGAGAAGTAGACTGAGGTGAAGAGGAATCAGAGGTAGACACAGGGAAGAGAGAGAGTACAGAAGGGGATGAATGGTCAACAGGCATTATTAATACAAATAGGATGTAGAAATGTGTCACTGTTTTCATGGTGAACCCTGACTCATGGGAAGAATTGAAAAAGTACAAGCTAGAGGAATGAGAGACTTTTCTGTCCTAATTCATCATTCAGCTGACGAAAATTCATTCAGATTATTTACGGTAAAGTTTTAGCCCCTAATGGAAGCAAAGTATCTCACCAGTTTACAATTCTTTTTACCAGGACAGAAAGAACAAAAATAGTTTATTTCACAATAAAATATCATAATATCGCATTTTCAAAATCTTTTCTAGTTTTTGAGATCTAAAAAAAAAAAAAGGTTCTTTAATGTAACACTAGGTCAACCTCTTAACTGGACTCTTTTCAAAGGTGGTTTTTTTCATGGTGCTGAAACTGCAAAGCACGTTGACAGGCAAAGAATGAAAGAATGTCTTGTGTTGGCGCGTGCATGTGTGCGCGCATGTCAAGTGAACATTGCCATTACAAACAAAATAAAAATAAAACAAATAAACAATTTGCGTATCTCTACCAACAGATACTGAGACGTCACATCGGCTGGAGAGAGAAAAGAGATTTCTAGTTCTTACAGTGAGAGCCAGTTTTCATGATCTAGGGGAAAACAAAATTCTTTAATTTCAAAGTGAAGAAAAAAGGTTCTTCTAGGTTTTAAGGTATTTGATATTTCATATTTTAGGTTTTTTTTTTGGCACATCGGCACAATTTAGGTCATGTCGTTCCCATAATCCCCCTAGGGTTAGGTGAAGAATTTCTATTCTAGTTTGAAAGATATTGTCAAGATTAAGTAATGACAATTTATTATGGTTTGCAAAATAATGTGTATCTTTTAAAGCAGATAAGGAAGGCTTGGGGGAGTCCAGAATGTCGAAGGCAGGTGTTCTTATAAGACAACAGCAGCTACCTGAAAACTGCTGCCGACAGAGAGGAAACATTACAAATGTTATTTGTGAAACATGTATTTAAAACCACCTTATAGAAAGGATGAGATCCTATTGAGCTACTGGCTTGAATATTATAAAAGGTTCCTCAGCCAAGCCCTACCGAGTAGTGGGTGAGTGTACACTAAATGAGTCAAACATTATTACAGCAGCAAACTCGAAATGTATCTTCAGTGGAATAGGTAGGGATTTGGGGGCCCGGGGGGGGGGGCTTGGCCTCTTTAGGGGCCCCCGCATTTAGACATTCGACATCATGACATAGGGCAGATGATGTAAAAGTCATCTGTTTCTATGGTCTAGGATTAACGAAAGTGTCATGTGGCCAGCACAACGACCAACCACCTTTACTTTTCCCCAACTAATATCAGGTAACCATTAGAGCTGGGAGGACTCAGAGGCACCCAATGATCCCGAAAAAAAAATTCCCAGTCTTCACCAAGATTCGAAGCCGGGACCCCCGGTTCAGAAGACTATCGCTTTACCACTCTACCACTTTGCCTCCATTACATGAGATAAAGGACTTAATAAACATACAAGTCTAGTGTGTGGAACATTGTCACTAACGTATATAAGAATGTGAATAGCAACATAACATGGCAGTGACCTAACTCTTTCTCTCCGTAATTATTTACTACATTCTGGTGGAATCAACGCTGGTATCGTCAGTTAGGAGAGAAAGAGTTAATATTTAACGTAAAAAAAAAATAATTGGGGACTTTCAAATTTGAGTCCCTTTCCCTCCCCTAGCTACGCGCCACTGTATATCATTAACCTGGTCTGATCTGAGTGTGTATTTGCGCTATGGTTTTCAAACGTTAAGCTATATCAGCCTAAATAACAACCACCTCTTCCTGTATGCACTCAAAGGAGGGCCTACTCACGATAGTTGACTCAATGGAGAGTGTACAGTTTGGTGTCAATCAAGGGAAGTCACCTACCTCTGCTTCTTCGTATTGTATCTTCAAACTTGTCTGTCCTTTGTAGTCTTCTAACAGCTCTGCTGCTCTCCACACTTTCTCAGGGTCGGGTATCCACACCCTGGCGCCCTGCGAATACAACAAGTTGGCTGTTAAGTCGCGGAGAACAGGGGGTGTTGATAAGTAGGCAAGTTTTGTTGCAGATCAAAACAGAAACTAAATCATAACATCTAAATTAACTCTTTTTCTTTTTCTGAACATTCATAATTAACCTTCGTACTGTACCCTCTTAACATTCATAATATATTCTCTGAATATTCATGATGTAATGTATGAAATTTCATAACATCTTTTTGAACATTCATAACATATTCTCTGAACATTCATAAAATAATGTATGAACTTTCATAACCTATTCTCTGAACATTCATAATATAATTTATGAACTTTCATAACATATTCTTTGAACAATCATAACATAATGTATGAACTTTCATAACATATTCTCTGAACATTCATAACATAGTGTATGAAATTTCATTCCCTATCTCTGAACATTCATAATTTACCCTATGAACTTTCATAACATATTCTCTGAACATTCATAACATTATGTATGAAGTTCATAATTTACCCTCTGAACTTTCATTAAATTTCATAATGTTCTCACTGAACATTCATACCGTCCTCTCTGAACTTTATTTAGTTTCATGCTGTTTTAATACTGAATACGAAGCCTGTGAAACAAACGAGTTTCATCCCTAGAAGAAAGCTATTTTCAGACTTTGCCTTTGGCAGATAATTTGGACAATATTTAACCACTAGCTTACACTGTCATCCTGGATGGACAACAGTTGGTCAAAAGTTGGAAACACAGAGTGCGCAGCATGGTGTGGCATGTGGAATGGTGCAAAATGAAGGTTGAATTTTTTTTTTAGAAGAAAAAAAGACAGGGGAGGAGACCCAACTCATAGACTTATAAATATTATATATAGACTGAACATGGAGATCTTCTAACGCAACAAAAAATGTGAAAATGTTTTTGTTTTGTAAAGCATAAGTAAAGTTGTTGTTTTTTTAACCCTAACCTATGTAACATATAATTTGATTTTTAAATCTAGATGTAGCAATTGAACATAAAAAAATAAGAGCACTCTCGTCTCATAATTATTTTGCAATTTTTATATACATAATCTAAAAAGATCTAGGTAATCAATCTATTTAAATATACACAAGATGATTAAAATCAACAGACATGAATTATTATTATTATTATTAAAACATTATCTCAATGGAAACTATCAGGAAATGGCTTTGTTTCATATATTTGCGTGAATATATAGTTCTGTGATTAATAGCCCATTCTAAAGAAAATCCGAGAAATGATTTTGCATTATTTCTAAACTTTGAAAACTAAAGATCATTACTTTTCTAAGACAGAAAAGATTGATTTGGGCGACTTCCCTTAGAGCTTGAAAATGAGTTACGTACATAAAAATCTATATATATAAGTCTGTGTATCGATCAATCGCGGATAAGAATTTGTTTCCGATTTCCAGTCAAGATATAATATATAAGTCTATGGCCGAAATGTTTTTGTTCTAACCGCTGTAACCAACGTGAATGTTGTGGGTTCGACCCCCTTTACTGTCCATTGGTTTCTCTTTATATTTCAGTGACAAATAAATGAATGCATTACTTTATTTATTATTGGAAAATAAAGTAGGCATTGATTTTCTTGTAATATTAAGTTTGTTAACTGAATTAAGAGTAACACAAACATTTTTTGGAATGGAGTTGAGGCTCTTATCATAATGTGTGCTTTTACTTCAAGCACCATTTGGTGACTTTTTATCACAGGATAAAAGGGAAATCAACTTCGGAGGGTAAGAAATCTAGCTCTATCAGATTACAACTCTGAACTTTGTAGAAGTCGCCAATTGCTCCAGGAGAGAATGAAGTAGTGAATTTATCTTGTACATTAAAGAAACCTAATAGAAATGTTTGCAAAGACGCAGAAGACAAGGTGTCAAAGCCGCGTGATCTTTTCTTTAAAAAAAAAAATAAAAAACTAATTGTACCTTGACATAAAAGTCTGAGGTCTCTATATTGTGAACCAAAAATTGGAGATCGAACCGCCTGTAGGGGTCATAAGTCAAAGGCTGCACCTTCTTCGCAGCCCTCTGAACTACATTTTTGCCAAACCCTCCAACACTGAGATCCGATTGGCTGCTTCTTCTGCTGGTTGCAGCGGAAGTGAAATCCGATTGGCTGCCTCTTCTGCTCCCGAGGTAAAAGCTGAGATCTGATTGGCTGGTGCGGCGGCTGTCGACAACAGAAGCGTTGCTCAGGTGTTCGAGAATGCTGAAGTCCGACAAGCTGTATTCTCTGCTGGCTGTTTGAGAGCTGAACTCAGATCTGCTGGTCCTACCGCTTCCGGTCAGTGGGTGAGCATGGTCCAGTGTTTCTTCTTCTCTCATTTCTTCAGTACCCTTAGAACTAAAGCCACAGTCTGGAGCTGACACGTGACTACTTTCAGAGTCCGCCACTAGCCCCTGACTAGCATCACTACAACTTAGCCCCTGACTAGTATTGACACTCTCGTGTCCTGCTTTAG
The DNA here is from genome assembly GCF_947242115.1 of Biomphalaria glabrata. NCBI lineage: Eukaryota > Metazoa > Mollusca > Gastropoda > Planorbidae > Biomphalaria > Biomphalaria glabrata. The sequence continues at coordinate 18,591,548 of NC_074728.1, read as the reverse complement.
AAGGGGCATCTTTTTTACCCCAGAAATGAAGCAACTTATCCATTGTTGCACACACACGCACACAACTACAAATACTTGAGGAACATTATTCTAAAACTGAATGGGCACATTCAATACACCGAAGATGTAGAAAAGCCATTTTAAAAAGAATCGTTACTTCAATACACAATCGTGGCGATTCTTTAACTTCTAACATACACTTTGCAACTAAGTGCATACAATTCTTGATAACACAATGTGTGAACCGTCACATAAGTCTTTATATGAATATGTATCTTCGTACTAGAACAGACCCTATTTATACCCTCCAGTCAAGTATAGTGCTGCTATGCAATAAACGTAATCCTTGGATTGTAATGAAATTAAGACAATATCTCCTCTTTCAACGATACAGTTTTAACCAGCAAGGCCTAGGCATTTCTGGAAGTCATTTGGACTTCGATTTGAATCCCACAATCGTTACACATCATCAATATGCTCACAGCAATGCTACACTTCACATGTAACCAGTAATGCACAACGACAAGCCGATGGTACTCTACACTAAGTATCGCCCCATCTTGATGAAATCACTTTTCAGTTTGAGAAAACGTAAACATGTGCCGAGTCTTCTGTACTCTGCTGATTTTACTCTCTGACAGGCTATGGAGAAAACCAATCATACAGCGCCCATGACGAATGTTTAATTACTCACCAATTATTCGCGAGAAATTGGACGGGGTGTGTGCCTGTGGGTGAGCCTAGATTAGTCCAAGCAATACTCAACCTTTTTTCATGACCCAGGGAGGGGAAGGGGGCGGGGTTCCGACGTAATCGAAGCGACATATACATTATACTCTTCGTGTGAACATGTTATGTACGTGTCATTGTCACCCCACTCACCCCTCTAGTGAAACACACCAATTTACTGGGAGCTAGTGGCGCCAGCATACATGTAATTATTGGCGATATAAGTTACCAACAATGTTGGTCCCACACACAAAGATGGAGGCAATATCAATTCGAGCGGTCTTTTGAAGAGATTAGAACAGGATTACAAAGTCGACTGGGCCCACCGATGACCTGCTGACCACTATCAAAAGCGCAAACCAAAACTTTAAGACAATATCAGGGCTCGCAAAGACCTTCCTCCAGTGAACAGCACCAGGAAAAAAAAGAAGAAGCATACAAAGAAAGCGATGGGAAGACATCATGGAGAAAAGATTCTATTCAAGGCAAAAGACGGAGAGTAATGGAGAAAGACGGTCAACAGATCACGTGTGGTGCCCAAAAGGTCCAAGGGATAGAGGAAGGTGTGGTCTACTTTCAAAGAAGTCAGCATCAACAAGCCCTGTCCTAGTCAGTAAAGAGAGGACTTCAAGTGCAAGTAGGTACATTTATACATTTAATAATGTGGGCAACAATTTTTAGTACAACATAATATTAAATAATAAATTGTAGAAAATCTTTTTTTTTCTTCTTAGCTATTCCTTCCATGTTTAAAACAAATGTACACCTGTATCTAACAAATAAATAATATTTCTTCACGCAGTTTTTTTTTTTATTCGTCATCTAGTTCAGCCATCCGGATAATATAAGGTAATAATATATGTATCTTGAAGTATGCATACCCCCTTGAGTTGCGAAACCCAGAGAAAGAATGTTTAGCCATTGGCCAGCAGGTAGAACAGTCATTACGCGTGCGTTTATTGAATTATTGCGATCAACTCATTTGGCCTCGGTATTGATACCAGGTCTGTGGATGGTGGGGAATGAAGGGACTTTGTCGCGGCATGATTGTAATTAGTGGATCTAGTGTCTGGGTGCTTGGTTTGAACTGAGAAGTAAAACATAAAACATAGACCGTAATCATAATTGCTTTTTTTTGTTTCTCTTTATCAAAGTTTCTCTCCGTTTCCCAATCTCTTGCTTGAATATTTTTCTCATTCTCTGTCTTTGTTTCTCAATCTCTTTGTTTGAATATTTTTCTCATTCTCTGTCTTTGTTTCTCAATCTCTTTGCTTGAATATTTTTCTCATTCTCTGTCTTTGTTTCTCAATCTCTTTGTTTGAATATTTTTCTCATTCTCTGTCTTTGTTTCTCAATCTCTTTGTTTGAATATGTTTCTCAATCTCTTTGTTTGAATATGTTTCTTAATTTCTGTCTTTGTTTCTATGTTTCCTTGCTTGAATATGTTTCTATTTGGGTTCAATGTACTTTTCATTCTTCATGTTTCTTTCAATCTCCGTTTCAATTTTTTTTTCACTCCGTCTTTCTGTGTTTCTTACTTTTTTTTTATGGATGTTTCTCATTCTCTTTGTTCGTCAATCTCTTAGTTTCAGTGTGTTTCTTTGTTTCTATATTTCTAATGCTCTTTCTTTCCTTATGTTTCTCGTTCTCTTCGCTTGTCTATGTTTTTTTTTTATACTCTGGTTTGGTTGTTATAATTTTCCCAGAAAACAACATCCAAATACTCTGGCTTTCTACAACCACACATTGACCTATTCTGAACATCATATCAGAAATGGCAAGTGGGCAGTCTACGAGAGGCGAAGTGAGGAGGGGTGCAACAGGGGCACGGTACCCCTGGCGTCACCCTCACGGGGGGGGGGGGGGGCGACACATGTAGATTTTTTTATTAGGTGATTTGTATTATATTATTATTAAATACTTTTTATTTATAGGCTTTCTATGTGATGTTCATTGAAAATGTGGAAGGGGGGGGTGCCAATAAATTACTTGTCCTGGGCGCACATTTTGCTCGCCCACTACGCCTCTGCAATCCACAAACTATAATTCTCGTTCACACGTGTGTGTCGTAACCTAGTCGGTCAGTACTCAAATGTATACCACCGAGCTACGGTCATTAGGATGACACCGAGGAAAACAGAATCTCGAGCAAACTCGCTCTGCCATTATTACACGAGAAACATTCAATGAGCAAGCGATAGGCTGTAACACTAGTTGATACGTGAACTAGGTTGATCGAACTAGTGACAACATCAGATGGTTGGTATCTGTGAAGAAATACCAAGAGCTTGGATGAAAGGGGAGGGAAGGAAATCAAAGAGAGGGGAACAGTATTTGCTTTGATTTGACGTGGGTCAACACTGACCATCTCGGAATGGCCAGCGGTTCTCAACGATGTAATCCAAAGTGAAGTCAAACTTGTCTCCCAGTGCCATGAGGGGAGGAAAAAAAAACGAGGACCGGCGTTTGGGTGTACGCAGCGGTGGACAACAGGTGACCAACTGGCCTGGCAAGGCCTGCACGACTTAGTGGACAAAGGATTTGGCCCGAAGCGTTCCGATACTTATCGCCAAGCTGACAACGCCTGACTGTCCTTGTGATTTAATCGCACGCCTGTTTCCTGTTGACTTTGTTTTAAAGTCGAATTTCGATCCTGATAAAAAACAGCGAATAATTTATAAAACAAATTTAAAACGAGTTTTAAACCTGTGAAAACAGGAATTTAAAAAAAAAATTCCAACTTTACGTTCAATGAATTGTAAAATCGTATCTGATCGGACAGTCATTGCAAAAAAAAGTATGACCAGCATGGGGATCGAACCACGACAGCATCGTTAATAGAGCTATGCTCTATCAACTACACATCCAGTTTCGGAAATCCCCATCTTCAAGCAGCCTTTTACAGCTTCAATAGGTAGCCTTTTTACAGCTTCAACAGGGGGCCGTTATTACAGCTTTAAGTAGCCTTCCACAGCTTCTACCATAGCTTACAGCTATGACAACAAGTAACGTTTACAGCTTTAACAACGGGTGGATTGGTTCACCCAAATGTTCATTACAAACTTGGGAAACACAATTTTAAACAAATCTTTGTCTCAGTCATGGAGCCCTGGACCACCCCAACCCATATATATGCTATTATTACTGAATATTCCCTGCTATTTTGATAAGTTACAGTTCGGTCATTTCAGTTATAGTAATCTAGTTCAATCAATCAATCACTTCTGAGGGGGGGGGGGACGTTACATATTCTATTAATGTAATCCCTGTTCCACGCGCTGGTCAAAAGATGATTAAACAGATTCTCGTCTGTTTGACCTCGTTAATTTAGTGTATGATTTCCAAATTCTGTCATTACCGTCATGCTCGTAAAATACACAGGGGAGTGGGAGAGGGATGGGGTCGTGGATACAAACTTATAAAATCTAATTTCAACTAGTCTCCGTGCAATCTAATTTCAACATTTCAATCATTTGAGCAATTCAGTAACCGCATAGCACTTTTTTTTATTTCCGCCTGAGCCGAATAGTAAAGTAAGATAACTGGCAGTTGCATTACGTCAATCAATTTAGAAAGACTTTTAAAAATTAAAAGATTAACGGGAAGTAAGGAGCTGGGGGATCTTATCAGTCTTGCCAGCAATCCAGTCTCAAACTAAATTGACAATGGAGAAATAAAGGTTGCCCTGTGATCAGAGTCGACTCCAAATGACCCTTGATACCACTTTGCTAAGCAAAATATAAAAAATACTTAAGAAAAACAAGGTTACAAAGACAGTTTGTGTAGAAACACAAACTCAAAAACGGCCCCCGAAGTGGTCCACCCAGGCAGGTAAAAAAAGCAGGTATCAATATTTTCAGAAAGAACATCAGAATTAAATTCTGTTAAAGACAAATGACAGAGAAGAATGGAGAAAGAAGGTTGATAGATCTTATGTGGTGCCCCAGCAGTCCAAAGGATAGGTGAAAGTGAATGTGAAGTTAGATGTGACGGACGGACAGACATTTCACACAAAACTAATAGCGTCTTTTTCCCCTTTCGGGAGCCGCTAAAAAAGCGTATATTAATAGTATTTGTATCAATTAGTTTGGATCATGATTGAATTAGACATAATAAATCGGTGCTATTCGAAATATTTTTAGCAATGGTTATTGTTTAGATTTCTCAGTGCGCTATGATCCTATCACTTGTCTGGATCAGTTGTGAAAGGGAAGGGAAAAAGTAGGTATCTTGGTGAATGTTTACATGATCATTTTTTAAATGCATAAAAAAAAATGTTCATTCAGGGCTCAAGAGTCCTCAAAAAAGGATTAATTTATACCACCACATCTGTCAAGTACGATTTCTTTCCCGTGTTCGAGCTATCAAACAAAATATTTTATTAACAATAGTTAATAAATATATTGGTTAATTTGTTTTATCTATTCTTGTGTTGTCAGGTAAAAGATATAATAGAGCGAAATTTCAGCTTGACCCGAGATTGAGTGTGGGAGAAATAACGTGTACACACTTTTTACCAGACAGACAGAGTGAGTTGATATAAGCTTCGTAAAACAAAAAATCCAATGCTACAGACGCGTATCAAAGAAAAGCAGAAAACTGATAAAACTGTTATCGCTGACTTAGTGACTAACTCGGTCGAAGAAAGTGCCATAGAAAAGTTGTGAAAACAAATACACGAAATTTCACTCGTTAAGCAAGCAAAATAGAAACCAAGTTTATCTAATGGAAAGAACCGCTAATTATTGCCATGTACTGAAAATTAAAAGGTTTTAGCTCCTTAATGTTATATAAAACTAAAATTAATAAATTAATACTAAGTGATTAAATAATCGGTAAATTTTCGGATTGATTCGTGTATTGTCATCGACTATGGATAATTATGCAAAATTTCAACTTGATCCGAGAATGGGAAGTGAGAGAAAAAAACGTTCAAACTTTTACCAGACAGAGTTGATAAAAGCTTGGTAAAACTCCTTCTTTTAAATGTATATTTACAGCCATCTCTCAAAATTGTAACTTTTTTTTCATTTTTTTTTTTTTTACAAATTAATTACTTAATTAATTAATAATCACTAATTAATTAACTGATTGGTTTTTATTTTTTTTTGATTGATGCGTCTTTTGTTTAGGACAATGAATAATTGTGCAGTGTTAACTTTATCCAAGAATGGGAAGTGGGAGAAATAATAAAGTTGTACCAGTGAGTTGATGTAAGCATTGTCAAATAATAATTACAACAATGAATACCTATTTGTCAGCTATGTCAAATTTATGGTGAGGAAAAGACAACTTTATAATTGATAACTTTTTCTATGAGCTATTGGTTTAAACATGACACTGGAAACTTTATAATGCAATCTGAAGGAGAGGGCGCTAGAGATAGAGAGAATCTATATATCGTTAGATAAGACAAAATAGAGACCTCTACTATCAAAATGTGTCCTCGGTGGACACCCAGTCTTCTGCTAATGTTGATTTTCCCACAAGTTTAGATTGGTTTCAAATCTTCCCACCAGTCACGCATGACTGAGCGGACACTTCATTCAACGCTGACGGCGTGTTGACAAAAGAGGGGAGGCGACTGCGTGCGTGTCTCGGACGTTGATTGCAATGAGTCACCAAAAGTGTGCGGCGTTCCTCTACACATGAGCGCCCCCCTCCCCTTTTCTACTCCACCTCTCAGCACATTCCTACACATTTCAATGGTAAATGTGTGAAACTATATGGCTTACATACACAGCACAATCCGGGCGGTAATTAGCGAACATGTAAAATAGCGCGCTTGACTATATCGGCCACGCAATGAACCAGGTGCTAACGATATCGAGCCGTCATCATTTTTGTTATAGTTTGTTCTGATTTTAAAAACTACTAGGGGTATACATATATAATTAAAACCACCATTCCGATTTTGCTATTTATAGGGAAGTGTCAAAATTGTGACAAATAAAAAATTATCTTCTCCAAAACAAATGCAGAGAAACTGACCATATTTGAAAAGATTGTATCCCTTTGGAGAATAAAATCATTTAAAAAGAAGCTTGTTCAATATGGAAGAACTCCGCACTTACAACCATATATTTCAATGATGTAACAGTTATTTCCCTTATTTGTTGCCAAATAGAAAAATTAATTTCTAATAATTAATTGACTATTGTTGGTAATTTTTGTTTAATTGATTCATGTTTTGTGACCTGGTCATGGCCACATTCTTATGTGCTTGTGACAACGCAATAAATAATTGTTTTAAGTTTCAACTTGATCCGTGGGAGAAATAAAGAGTACAGCTATCTAAGGGGACAAACACGACATAATTAGCTAAATTTGTGAATACTGAAGGATTAATTTCCCTTGTTGATATCAAACAAAATAACTAATTACCGGTGATTAATTTGTTAGATGTCTTTTTTTTTTATTGATCCGTGTCTTGTCTATGCTAATGAATAATTGTGCAAAGTTTCAATTTGATCCGAGAATAGGTGTGAGAGAAATGGCATGTACATACTTTTATCCATACAGACAGAGTGAGTTGGTATAAGCTTTGTTTAAAAAAAAAAAGTATACACAAATAGGGGAGGGGGAGATACAGGAAACACAGGAAGGGCGTTACACTTCCTGCCGGTGGAATCAGTCATAAATTTCAAAAGGACATTTGACATAGATCAGTGGTGCCCATTCTTTTTCGGCCTAGGGGGGTCACATCAAACATGCCGTGCCACCGCTAAAGTAAACATCGTGGAGGAATCGAAGCTTTGAGGCTTTATCATGCGCTGCGTGCAGAAATTGTAAAGGGGCCGAATAGCACCGAATCAAAGATCGGATTAAGATCTGGTACGCGGGCCGTAGTTTGGGCATCACTGACAAAAACACTTTCAGCAGATTGTTAAAAAAAAAAGTGAATTCACTATTGCTGAGCAAAGCTAAACATGTAGATTTAGATCGAGATTGAATGGGAACACGCTGCATCATCCGGTAACTTAGTTGTTGTTTTCTAAATAATCTGAAGCAATAACAAGAGGCCTGTGTACAGTCGTCTTCGGAGATTTGAATTTATGGAAGAAGTGTCGTATTTAATGTGGAACAGCCGCCATATTACACATCTTCAGTAGTCACTGCTAAGGGAGACAACTTCATTGTTATTTTCCCAGTGGCGTAGCAAAAGACTGGGGGCCCGGGGGGGGGGCCTCTTTAGGGGCCCCTTCATTTTGACATTCGACATCACGACATGAGATGATGTAATTAATAAATATATAAGTCTAATGTGTCGAATACGTGGAGCATGGTCACTAATTTACATACCAACATGAACAGCAAGAGAACATGGCATTGGCGTAATATTTAAAGTAAAAAAATAAAATTGAACACCCAATTTTGGGCCCCAATGGATAATGTTATGTCGTCTCGTGCTCATTTGATTTGTATCATTGCGCTATTTGATCTAAAATCCAATAAAGTCTATTGAGTTCATAGAGTTGGAAAACTTAGGCAACTTTTTTTTTAAACAGTCTTCTGCTTGTGGTAGGGTTACTTTACGTATGTTAGGTTTACCGTTAGTATCTAAGGAACATTTACGCAAAGTTTAATCAAGATAGGTCAAACGGTTTTGATTTTTTTTTATTAGGGATAAACAGACATAAGTATTCCTTACAATATTGCTTGAAAAATGATTTCTACTAAAAGTCTTAAAATATTCGTTTTCGTAAAGAGTAATTCTGTTTTGGTCCCAAACAATTTCCTCATGGGGAGCTGTGTGCTGAAAAGCGCTCCAAGCGTTTAAAAGACAACCTTACTTAAGAACTCAAGGAGTGTGATATTGGCATCAAAGGCTGGGAAGCACTAGCTCTCCATCGCTCCTCGTGGCGTGAAGCTGTGAGTGTCAAAGTCTTAAGATACGAGGCAAGGAGAGCAGACATCATGAAAAAACGCAAGAGCCAACAACAACAAAAGAAAAAAAAACGAGACTCTACAGGCCATATTTTGAGCTCATAGGAAATGAAAAACGTGATGTTAGCCATCTTTTTGAGTTCGCATGAAATGAGAAATGTGCTATCTTCAACCACAATAGAGGAGCTATATATCTGTGTTTCCATTCTGCAAAGTCAAGCCCACCCAGTTCTAAATCCAAGTATCACAGTGACACCATCTTTAAGTCAGCCAAGATGAGAAGTAGACTTTAAAACTGTACGTCTGGTGAGTCTGACCATCCCTGCCCTTAGTATACAGTGACTATCGGTGCACTCAGTAAGAGTAAACAGCACTTACAATAACCAATGAACACCGAGCACAGATTCCCTTTAAAGAACTCTAGTGATTTTAACAAGAAAGGCAAAAAATAGATCGATACTTGATTCCATGCCAAGGCGTATTACAAGCATATAGTTGTTGTCTTCCAGATTAACCGATGCGCCCTCAACAAATATCAAAATTTCTTTTTTTTTTCGTGGAAAGGGGTAAACATAGACTTATTTAATGGAAAGAACCGTACATTTACAGCCATGTCTAAATACGGTAAGAATGTATATATATATATATATATCAAACAAACAAAAATTAAATACCACTAATTATTTAATTAGTTAATGTTTTAGACTTATCTGTGTGTTGTTAGCGCCAATAAATAATCGTGTACAAATCAATATGATCCAAGAATGGGAAGTGGGAGAAATAACTAACCTATAAAAACACATTTAGCAAGACACACAGATGGCGTGAGTTTATATAAGCTTTTCAAAGCAAAGTCTTTAAACAAGGTATTATACAGATTTGGACCCAAAGTCAACTGCCATACTTTATTACATTTCCAAATCTGGCCTGGCCAAGAAAGAAAAGTGCGCGCCCCAGCACAAGATTGCCGTTTAGCGAACTATAGATCGTGGCGCCCACCCGACGATGGCGCAGGTCTTGTCGAGGTCACGTTAACGTTACTTGCAAATCTTATCTTATATAATACAGACGTTACTTCAAAAAAGAAGACGATTACGCCCTTGCGTCATGCATATTAACCAATGACTTAAATTCTGCCAAGTCACTGGTTTTCCTGGCTAGCTCAGGCAACCCATTCCATGCTCTAATAGCACTAGGGAAGAAGGAGCATTTGTACAAATTTGTCCTAGCATATGGGATGAGGAATGTGCCTTTACCTTTGCGTCTTTCTGAGTATTTTATTAAATTTTGGTTTTGTATTTGAAGATTATGGTTCAGTGTCTTATGTATAATTGCTACTTTACTTTTGAGTCTTCTGTCCTGAAGGCTTTCTAAATTTAGTGATTTTACTAAAGGTGTTACTCTAGTCAAATGTGAATATTCGTTTGTTATGAATCTCCAAATATGTGAAGCACATTTCTCCTCAGTTGGCTTTAATCGCTTTCATATGTAGACCAGAGGGTGCCGAGCAAGGTCTGGTGGTCATTATCAATTCCGGACACGTGTCATTTCACCAGAAAAAATCGCTGAGTCCAATCCATTGTGGGCCTTATTTCTGTGCTATAAATATTCAATGTGGGCAGCCGTGGAGACCAAATATAAAATGGAACCTTACAAGGTGTACATTTTCTTCTTCTTCCTCGTTCTCATTTGTATGTTGGCGAGTTCAGATGACTGGATCAATATGTGAGGGAAGCGTGGTCGAGAGGCTAAGTGCGCTTGAACTTGGCTTGGCTACCTATGAAGGGGGCTCGAGGTTAGACACCCGAATCAGGCAGAGTTGTGTTTATTGAGCGCCTAAAGGCAGCACGGAAAAACCTTCTCCTAGATACCCCCCCCCACCACTGGTCCACAAATGATATTGGACCAAAGCGCTCTGAGCATGCTATAAGCATGAAAGTAGCGCTATATAAAAGCCATTATTTATTTTTATTTATGAGATGAACTGCGCAGTGGTTTCCAAACCAGGGAGCTCTCCATATAGATTTTTTTTTATTGGTAAGAGAGTGCAGTCCTGAAGGACATGGTCAGCATTCTCTGGTGACACTCCACATGGGAAGTTTTCACTGGTTCCAATTTTGAGCTTCCGGTACATATGTAGTCGCATTCTGTTGTGTTGGGTCCTGAGTCGAAAGATTAAACGTTGATCTTGTCGGGATAGCTTAAAATAAGGTGTACATTTATGTGTTGTTTTTTTCCGTAAAGTAAATGTCACTTTGGGTTTAATGTGATCTATTTGGTTGTCCTCCTAAACCTGGGTATTAAGGTATTTAGTCTCTGAATCAATAACAAAAGATGAGGGTGTTGTTTTTTTTCCTAAGATTCAAACTGTCAAACTCACGCTAACAAGCATATGTCCCATAAAAAAAGAAACCTGAATCTAGGCTTTGATGTCGCATGCCAAAAACTACATTCAAAACATAGGCCAACTTAAGTCCATTTAAACAAAGCATGTAATTGATCAGCAAGATTATTCTTTTTATATTCTAACAAAGGGCATTTCTCTCCCATGTCCTGTCAAAAGGTAAAGCGAACAAGGTTGTCCTAATCAAAGCCTATTTTATACTACTCTGGCCCGTGAATTCTAGTATCCCTGATCTTCACTGCATTGATAGGCTACAAACTGGTTAGGAACAGCCTGCCATTCTTTCACTTCCAATATTATGGCTTGCATTAGAACACTTCCAAACACAACAGTTTGGCCCTGTGATTTCTAGTATCCTTTAAATTGAGATATTTTATAGACTGGTATTATATATGTGCTATACTTTAGCAGAACTCCCCCCCCCCTTTTTTTTCTTTTGCATTGCCCTGCCAAAGGTTGAAGCGAAAAAATGTTAGCATAATTAAAGCCTCGATTTAAAATGTACTTCCTCACACATACTCTTCCTCCATGAATTCTAGTATCCCTGATTCTCTACCTTCACTGTGTTCAAATATTGTTTTCTATTGGGCAGAAAACCATATTCACCAACACATAATTTTGGACTGTGTTGTCTAGTTTCTTTAATTCAAATAGTTGATGGTTTTATGTTGTTTTGTTGTTTTTTTTCATCCTGCACATCATAATGCTCCGCAACATTGGGTCTCTGAATTTTAATATCTCTAATCTCAACCACAACAAAAAAAATGGTGGAGGGGGTAAAGGGGGGGGGGCAGTTGTGTACCAGGGCTGTAACTGTAAGTCACTGTAAGTGTAAGAATAAAGTTCCGGTATTTTCGGTACTGTTGAAAAAAAAAAAAGGGGGGGGGGGAATCTAAAAACAAAATTTCACAATGAAAATCCTGTTTGTCTTTTAGAGGTGAAGAATTAAGTGTCAAATTTATTTTAAAATTATATGTGTTATATGTGTTAAAATTATATATATAATTAATGTTTCTAAGCATACACACAAAAAATGAAAAAATATAATTATATTATTAAATGTAATTACTATTTTTAATTTTTTATGCAGAATTTAAATATTATGTCTATTACTCAAATTTGAATAACCATTAGTTTCCATTTAATTCTACATCTATCTAAAAGTCTAGATCTAGAATCTAGATAGATTTAGAAAAATCTAGAGATAATCTTGATACTAAGTCAGTAAGTACAGTCTAGTTCTATGTCATTTAGATAGACTAGAGATCTCTAGAGTCTAGATCTAGAAGAGTCTGCCACTGTAGACAAAGTAGATCTAGATCTACATTAAATATAATATATTATATATAAATTCTAGATGTAGTATAATCTAGAGACTCAGAGTCAGAAATTATATACACATAAAAATAAAATGATCTAGCAATCTCTAGAACCTAGATTCTAGAGATTGTATTTTATTCTAGATTCTAGATAACTATCTTAGAGTAATCTAATATATAATAATATATATATAGAAATCATAGAGGTCTAGAATCTACTTCTTGATTTAGATCTAGATCTAACTATAGTTAAATATAGAATTTATAGATCTAGATTTAGTTCTAGTTAGCTTATTCACCTAGCTAGATCTAGTCTCTAGAGAGTCTAGACAAATAAGTTAATAACTCACTCTAGCCTCTAGAGTCTAGACTAATCTAGACAGTCTAGAGTCACTCTAGACTCTAAGACTAGGTATACAATCTAGATTAGAATCTAGATTATATCTAAGTCTAGGGCTAGAATCTAGTCTAGATTTGATTATTGAAAACTAGAATACTAGATAATTAATAGTTGTTTATAGATTATAGACTATAGAGTATAGACCTAGATCTATTAAATACTATTATATAATTATATTTAATCTAATACTTAAGTTTAACTTATACTAGACTAGAGTACTAGAGTCATACTCATACTCATAGTCATAGTAATACTACTAAGACTAAATTACTAGATCTAGAAATATAGATCTAGATAGATCTAAATTCTAAATTAAAATATAGATCTAGAATCTTAGTGAATCTAGAATCTAGATCTAGAGATCTAGTTACCTAGTATTCTTTATTTCATCTTTCAAATAACAAAAATTCAAGATCTATAAAAAACACACCAAATTTAACAATGATAATATAATTGAATAAATAAATAATAAATAAACAATTACAAAACTTGTCAAAACTAGAGACTAGAGTCTTGTCTAGATGAGTTAGACTCAGTAAGTAACTAAGTTAGCGTAGAGTGTAGGTCTAGAGAAGAGACAGTGACAGTGACAGAGTTACTAAGAACAATTTCAACAAGCAAGTCAAGAGGAAGAGTAAGAGAAAGAGTAGTTGAAGTTTAAGTTTTAGACCTCTAGACCTAAGCCTAAATGTTTAAAAAATGCTACCTTGGAGTAAAGTTCAGCAGAAGACATGTTTATATTCCAAAGTATATTTAGTTTATGTTTATTCAGTCATGGGAAATCATCTAAAACACTGGCATCGGCTGGTTATTCTCTTGGGGGTGGGGTCGAAACATTCATCATTAGAAAATCCACCGCCATCTTAGCTAAGAAGGAAACAAAAGAGGTCACATCCGCTCAAAAGTATAGACTAAATAACGGGAGACTAGCCAGAAAAATAAATACTTTCAGTGCAACTAACGTTGGTTTAAAACCCTTTATTCATATTCATTGTAGCTGTATTTTGATTACATTTGTATTATCTTATAAATTACAGCCTAGAGCCACTGTACAGGGGACAGTACGGGACTGTGCCAATGAATACTGGGTAGATCTCAGTGAGAATATTCAGCTCGCAGCCCAAGGCAAGTGGGCAACATAGGAGGGATGTATGAAGGAATCAAAAAGGCTCTCGGACCCTCCCGAAACAAGTCAGCACCTCTATCAACCACTGGGGAAATTATCACAGACAAGTGCCAACAGATAGGTTGACCATTACTCTGAATTCTACGCTACAACAAGCTCAGTCTCTGCCTCAGCCCTTAAGGCTATCATACAATTACCCACATTGAACAAGCTACACGAAACACCCACCCTGTTAGAGCTCAACAAAGCCATAGACCACATGGCTGTCCGCAAAGCACCCGGATGCGATGGTATTTCCCCCCCCCCCCCCCCCAGATCTTCTAAAATAATGCAAAAGTTATCATAAAATGAAATCAATAGAAACAATAGGAATAGAAACCGTAGGCCACAGAAACAAATGACTTTTTTTTTATCATCCGCCCTATTTGTCTATTAGGTAGCTAAAAATGACCTGTCGCATTCAAACAGAATATATATAGGCCTACAATGAATGATGTTATGAAAGGCTATCCTAGGAATTAGGAAATTAATTTCAGACCATTTGCTGGCAAAATCTAATTTCCAAATTTAAAAAGTTTTGCATAGAGAATATTTGCAATGTTTTCATCTTATACATTTTAAAGCAGCTTTTTTTTTTTGTAATCATGTTTACAAAAAGATGTGTTTGATAGATTAATCACAATAAAGCATAATTAAAGATCTAAAATTAAACTCAAATTATGATGAACTGTTATTTTACCAATAGCATCTTCATACAAAACATTAGTTTCATTTTTAATTCATTAAATCATATACTAAATTTCTGTATTTGCTAAATTAAAAAATTAATGACCCTCCAAAACTTCTTTTTATTTGAAATAATTTTTTTTGCTTGCCTCTAATAACTTTGCCCATCACTAAAGTAAGGTATGGGTGAATATGAATTTCCATTTATATCACGTGCGAAGATAAGATTGGAAACAAGCCTCCCGTTTATGGTGAAGCCTTTTTTAAATTCTGGTATTATATGATACAGAAAAATATTAAAGAGAAGAGAATAGATTGTTGCAGCATCCTGTATTAGTTTATCTGCAATTAGGTTAGGCTGAGAGAAATCTGTGTTGGCTACTTTACATTATTCCATCTATAATTGCCAAACATGTTAGAATATATTAAGAGGGAAATTGTTGTGTACGAAATGCCTTCTAAATTGCTATAGAGAATATGTTTTTATTTTTTTCATTCCTTTTTTTTTTTTTCTTTAAATAATATACGCACATCCAGGAAAAAGACATTTCAAAGTAGAGAAAGCTTATTTTTTTCTGCCCACATGCGGGTTTAGCTAGTTTTGTTAATATTTTCTATTAATATAATTAAACTATTGAACGTAAAATTGGTTAGAAGACAAACGTGCTATTTTCAAAAGATTTAAATTTTATGAAAATAAATGCATAAAATACTTTTTACCTTGTAACTTTTTTATAATGATAAGTTAAATAAATCATTTTAGTATTGAAATGACATTTGCACCATTTATTGTAAAATAAAATTTATTTTGAAATAAAATGCAAAATTTTCTCATTAAAACACACGCAGAGTTCTCCATATTGTTGTACTACGAAAATTAAAAACCCAAATATGTCATCTTTTTAAAATTTACAATAGATTTACTAAATTTAGCATTTTAAAGGTCAAATAGAGTGTCAGCATTTAATGAGCAGTCAGCGTAGGGGGTGTGACTGATGGTTAAGCGCTTGGCTTCCGAAAATGGGGTTCTGGGTTCGAATCTCGGTGAAGACTGGAATTGTGAATTTCGGGATTTTTAGCGCGCCCCTGAGTCCACCCAACTCTGAGTTCAGCTGGGGAAAGTATAGGTGGTTGGTCGTTTTGCTGGCCACATGACACCATGCTCGTTAACCGTTGGCTAAAGAAACAGATCGCCTTAACATTAACTGCCATATAGACCGCATGGTCTGAAAGGGAAACTTTATTTTTTGGATGCGAGGTGGCTGAGCGGTAAAGTGCTTTGCTTGCAAACCGGAGGTCCGGGTTCGAATCCTGGTGAAATCTGGGGTTTTAAATTCGGGATCTTTTGAGCCTCTGAGCCCACCCAGCTTTAATGGGTACCGACATTAGTGTTGGGGAAAAGTAAAGGCGGTTGTTTTTTGTGCTGTCCACAAGAGACCTTCGTTAACCATGAGCCACAGAAACAGATGACCTTTACATCACCTGCCTTATAGATCCCAAGGTCTGAAAGGGGAACTTTTTAATGAACAATCGAAACATTGTAAGTATCCACCTCCCCCCCCCCCCCCCATAAGCCTGTAGACTTTTAGTTTCGATATGCCTCTATAATTTTTAGTTTTGATGTGTGATTACATAATCATCTTTTGTTCAGAAAATTGATTGATCATTGATGATATTAACACACATACACTCACAACTAGGAGGCGCGGTGGCTAAGCGCTTGGCTTCCGAACCGGAGACCGGGGTTCGAATCCTGGTGAAGACTGGGATTTTTAATTTCTGGATCTTTCCGCGCCTCTGAGTCCACCCAGCTCTAATGTGTACCTGACATTAGTTGGGGAAAATTAAAGGCGGTTGGTCGTTGTGCTGGCCACATGACACCCCGGTTAACCGTAGGCCACAGAAACAGATGGCCTTTACACACACAAATCCCTGCCCCATAAATAGCAACAGGATTTGTTGTTTTTTTTTCAACTCCCAATTACGTCCCAGTCCACTAAATAATGAAACAGGTCGCATAAAAGAAACAAAATTTAAGATTCGATGTTCCTCCCTCGTGACTCTGATGTTGGTCTAGGATTTCTTCCATTTCAGGTATTACAAGAGGTCCTTCCACGAGCAAGTTCTTCTAATAACAGACAAGTTAATGATTTCTAGAGAAGATGCATTCTGGCAGTGGCGTAGCTAGGGTCGTTTTCTTTGTCAAAACTAAATCCGGAACATTCTTTGCCGATTAAAAACTTTCTATATATGTTTCAGCAAGAAAATTAAATGTAAAATAAGTCTAATAAACCTTACGGGGGCCACTAAAAGTGATTTTCAATATTTTTTTCTAGCAAATTACTTTCTTATTTTAAAATCCTGAACAACCTATTGTCGATACTTTTGAAAAAAAAAGTCATTTGACATACATTTGTTTTAAGTTGAAAATACGGAACGATTTGATATCGATAATTAAACTATAGTAACGTATTGTCAAAGAATATAAGTGTAATGTAAGTCAATGATGCGATTTCAAACAATGATTTCACATATAACAATTTCAGGAACAACTTTATAGTTAGGCTAATGAAATATAAGCCCGTATGGAGATTTTCATTTAGCATTTATATGCTATTTACATCAAAAAACAGGAACAACATATGATTGATCAAGTGTTTTGCATCCTTTAAGCATGGAAATTTAATATAATATAAATTAGAAAGGCAAACAGACATTCGTTGACATTGATTTGTTTTCACAAAACTATCCGGAACAATCTATAGTTAAAACTATAGAGATGTTTCTAAAGGAACATTTAAGGTTAAATCAGATTTTCAATTGTTTCTAGTGATGTTGTTTTTTTTTTAATCTAAACGTGACGGACAGACTGATCAACAGACTAAATGCACAAAAATAAGAGGCTTTTATCCTAATGTGGCCCTAAACAAAAATAAATAAAATCTGCTTATTTAGAAATTTTAAAATTTAGTATGCCTCAATGTTGCGACGTTACGCTACTGCACGAAAGTCGCTGCATAAAAGGTCCATTTAAAAAAAATGTGCGTGACATTTACATACAAAGTGCATTATTAGCCTTTATAAACAAATATAAATGTTTTCTTTTAATTTTAGCAGCTAGTTGGCCAGAAAAAAACACCTTTAACTACTATATATATATTTGTTGTAAACATTTCTTGTACATTTTATAAATATATTTGACTTGGTGATACTGAAAATACACAGAAATTGTCCATCTTTGTTAGCATATTGTAACATTGCCTCCCTTACATTTACACAATTGTTTTAGAATTGGTGAATTTTTTTGAAAAAATCGCTTGCATAATTAATTTTATAAATTAAACGGTTTGCTTTTAGAAAACCAAAAGCATCCGTTGCTACTAAACTTTTCAAGCCGCATCGCATGGTGAAATAATATTTATCATATCTCTTCTAGTATTCGAGATCTGATTGTGACAGACGGACAGACGGACATTTTGCACAAACCTAATAGCGGCTTTTCCCTTTACGGGAACGCTAAAAAACGGCAAAGCAGGATATGTTTTAGTGGCCTCTTAGAAGAATACATAGTATTTTTAAAGTCTTATGAAATTGTTTGAAAATTAAAATTATTTTGAAAACTCAGCCTATGTTGTTATTGCTCGTTTTGTTTTCAGGAACAGATTCCACGGTTGGCGATGACTTAAAGCAGGCTAAAAAATTGTTTTACATGGTAGGCATCTAACACAAATGAATGAAACCAAACTCCGACCGCAAGGAAAGAAACTGACTTTCATTGTCTCTTTTATCGAGATTTAAATCTATTTTAAAGAGTTTTACAATCTCACGTAACGTTTGTTAACAAATGAATTACTGCCTAAGGACACCGATATCTATGAAATTTACATAACAATGCTCTATGCTTCTATGATGTAAATTAATTTTAAAAAAAATGAATATAAACAACAATTATTAAACACCTGTTACTGATGCTCAAATAGAGTTGCAGGAGTTGCAGGAAAAAAATAATTTACAAAATTATGTCTTCAGTAAAAAGAATGTTAACATAGGAGGCACGACAGAGATATGTTTGCATTTGAATTTTTGAGTAAAATTCCAAAACTGTGGTCGAAAATGGAATTATGTTTCAGCTTTTTCATCAGCATGCATGGTTAACCTAGATTTAGCGCGTAACAAACAAAGAAATAGACTGGATGAAGCCACTAGAGGAGACCTTCGCCTTGCTTTTGCTAATTTAGAGCTTGAAATTTCTAATATTGTCAGCAAAAATAATGTTTATATATAAAAATAACTAAATTTACAATTGAACCTAAAAACATTAGTCCCAAATATTTAAAAGGGGACTATTCGTAGGATTTGAAAGAAAGTCATGACGATGAGATTCATTTTTGTGTGTAATCAGTGCAAATTATTTGACATAATTTTTGTAGAATGATAATATTGGCAATGCCTTCGATTCCTAAGATTAAGGCTGCGTGCTGTGTTTTACATAACTACAAAAAAAAAAAAAAAAAAAAAAAAAAAAAAATTAAAAAAATTGCGACCTGCATATTTCTCCGAATTTCGTGCAGACAAAGCCATTGTCTGCTGGCGGTCAATTTAAGTCTTCTTTCCGTCTTTTGCACCTGTCTTCAATAATGGCTTTTCTTTGAGTCTCAAATGATTGTGCCGCAGCTTTTGTGAGAGCTTTCCAACTCTATGCCAGTGAGAGTGAAATGGCGCCTGATTGAATCTTTATAGCACTTACGGGAGGCACCTCTGTAACTCCGTCCTCCTCTAAGCTCGCCAAAGAAGATCGCCTTTGGCATGAGGTCGTCTCCCATGCGCGATAAGTTTTATTGACAGCTTAAAAATTAATAAATAGATTTTGTTAAAATTTGACTTATCACGCTTCTTTATAACTGTTTTTCTTAGAGGGGGCTCTGGAGGATTTTTTAAAAGAAAAAATACAAAAAGGGGTCGGTAGGCCAAAAAAGGTTGAAGACCACTGATCTAAATGATGTTACAGACACTGGCGTAGCAAGGTGCCCGTGGGCCCGGGTTCAAGAATATCTTGGTGGGCCCCCCCTTCCCCTAATAAGATGAATGTAAAGTGAGATCAAACAATTGAGTAATTTGAATGTATCGGTAAATTTACTGAAAGAAATTCCAATGCAAGTAGAGTATCTTTTTTATCAGTAAATATGACATTACGTTTGATTCAGTTGGGACTCAGACAAGTATTAGTGTCTTGAAAGTCAATGTTTGTTCGATGTCTTAGGAGAATTAAACGACTTAAAGATGTTTCAAATAAAGAAAGAAATGTTTTATGAGTTCTACATTCAATACATTTACATTCCTAAAACTTCTAGGTGATAATTTTTAAATAATAATACAAACTTTATTCTAATTCTACTTCCATTATGTAATAGTAATTGCATCGAACATTTTTCTGGCCTTTTATGTAGCAAAGTCAGTAACCACTAACCAGTACATCTATTTCTAGACTTTAAGGTTGCTTCTCGCTCAATGGAAAAATGTAATGTATATATTGTGTCACAGACCGCTATTCATGATCACATTGATACAGACAAAGCGAGAAATAAGATGCATGCTGGGACAATGTCTGAGAAACATGATGATAAATATGTAGTTGTCTAAAATAAAAAAAAAAACAGCCAAAACTCATGTATCTGTTTACGATTAAAAAAAAAAAAACAGCTAAATCTCGTACACAGACTATATATGTCTTTATGAAACATTGAATCCGTGAACAATAGTCTAAGTCAGTATCATCTGGGTCAAGTGTGACTAGAAGAATAGAGGCATCATAAAACTCTTTTGTCTTTGCACTTGAAATTAAACTGGGCATTAACGCATGATGACCATTTTGTATGTCCATGAAATCTGTCAAGTAATTGTAAAACGATGACAATGGTAGTTCGGTAAAATACGTTTTGAGTTTGAAAGTTGATTTTGAAGGTCTTCTCTTAAATCTTGAATTTGAATTATTTCTTCACAGTAATTAGTGGTAGGCTCATAAAATTCCCTGATAACTTTCAGCAATGATACAGTGCAACAATTGTACCAACACCTCAAGATGGAGCTACTTCAGCAGCCGCATTTCTTACCCTCTTAAAGTCAGTTCTCCAATTATTTACTTTAATCGAGATCTTGTTCAGTTGACTTCTGCTTTATGTATGTCTAGCTGATCACTTTCAAGCATTTTTGACACAACTCTGGCCGCGCTTACAATTTTGTACTCAACAATAAGCAGAATTATATTATTATTATATTTCTAATTTACCTCTAAGTACTGTAGCTTCCAGCCCTTTTTTTATTCCTTAAAGGAACACAAAGTAATTTGTGTTAAAAAAGCTTTAGGACATCAAACTATCTGCATCTCATTGTTTTTAGAGAGAATCATTCCTTGATGACCACCTTGTGGGCAACTTTTGTTGAGTGTCCTAAAATTACACTCTCCCTATTGGATTCAAGACGCGACCATCTTGAGAAGGTGTGAGCAAAAACACATACTAAGTCATCGAAATCTGCAACAAATTACACTCTCCCTATTGGTTTCAAGACGCGACCATCTTGAGAAGGTGTGAGCAAAAACACATACTAAGTCATCGAAATCTGCAACAAATTACACTCTCCCTATTGGTTTCAAGACGCGACCATCTTGAGAAGGTGTGAGCAAAAACACATACTAAGTCATCGAAATCTGCAACGTCTTTTACAGAGCTGACGTAATCATTTAAGACCAAGTTTAAGTTGTGGTTAGCACAGTGAACATAATGCGCAAGCGGCTTCTTTTTATTAAGCGATTCTCAAAGGCCATTATACTATTGTCACGAGTCGAGTCTGTGACCTATTTCGACCAGTTTCTAGAAGCTCGAGTTCAAACCAGTGCAAGTGTCCAGCGTAAACAAGTTAATTTTAGGTATCCAATCAAAGAAAGGGGTTAAGGAAAAAAATAGCACACGTCAGCTTCTAGAAGGTCAAAGTTATTAAAATAATTAGGGGAGAAGTTTCCATGATTCTGGAATGTACGATTAAGAAAGGTATAAATTGAGGGAAAGTCAGTTAGACGGGGTCCTCGCTCAGTTCTTGATTAGTAATAAGTTTTGTGATATTAGCGGGTCCATTGAGTAAAGTTTTAGTAGTTGAAGTTGAAGTTATACTAAGTGAAGTTTTATGTATCTTTAAGTTTTATTTATGAAGTGTCAAGTTGTTATTGAATTAAGAAGTTAATTTGATGTGAAAGTTGAAGAAGTTATTAAAGAAGTTTGAAGAAAATACAGAGAGATGTTTCTTTCTTCATTTCATTGAATTGTCAAGTTTGATCATATAATCCCCGGCAAGTGTGATCATCACACTATCCACTCATATTGAAAGCACCATCCTAGCTTTAGCCTTGCAGTTTATTTAAGGATAAATTATTCATTATTTGGAGCAATTGTATAGCCAATTCTTCACAACTATGAAAACCTAGAAATGACTTTGTCATTTCTATTTTCTTGGGTATTCCTACATCGAAGATCACAAAAATTATGTTAATTTGATCAACTTTTGATATGTCTTGAGTGCTCTCACTAATGAAAAATGGCGCCGGTTGGCCCTCTAATTATACCATTACTTTTGTTAGAACTGCATTGTCCAACGGTCTGTTATCTCTGAGGCTTTGTCGTCCAGTCAAATTTCAAAATTCATAGCTATTTTAGATGTTTTTGTTTAAATATAATGGTGTTAACTTTCTTTAAAAACTATGAACCAAATATATACTAAGCATTGGCCAGAGAATGACATTATTCCATGATCAAAAAATTAGACATCTCTCTATCTTCTAAATATTTGTTATAAACCTGCTGCCCAATTCTGTTTCGCCATTCATTGTAATAACACACGCACGATTGTTATGTAACATACTTTGGTGTTTCTTTTGCTTGCTTAATATTTAATGTTATATTTGGTTTGTTTAGATTTTATTTTCTTCTTTTTTTTTTTAAATTCTGTTGTTAACATTTTTTTTTATACACAATACAACAAAACATTATGACGATGACGACTTCTATTTTATAGTATCTACTTTGTTAGGTCGGATACAAAAGTTTTTAAATCACATTTGATTTTTTAAAAATAGTAATGAAAATATTATTTAATAGCAAAGAAATACTACTTAACTATTGAAACCATCAGAGACAGAAAAATGATACAATGATAAGCATATCAACAACTAAAGGATAACCAACCAAAATTAAAAGCAAATACATTTGATATAGTTATTATATTTTTTGTTCTATTGATTAAATAAAATTTGAAAGGATATTGTATGTGTATAATGGCTGATGCAATTTTTCTACTTTTAAATACAAAAAATAAAAGAAAAAAAATTAAGGTTTGAGAAAATTGAATAATTATCAGATGAAATATTAATTCGTGACCAACAGGGCTATCTCTATAGCAACACTTCTTTTCTTATTTTTCTGTATAACGCATTACTATTTTCTAAATCAATCCCCCCCCATTTCCCAATTACTTCTAATACTATCAATGGTTCATGAACATACAGAGAAAAAAAGTCGGGTACAAACTGGCAACAATTGTCCTTTCAAATGTGCAATAAAGGCTCGCCACCATTACAATGAACCTGATGGAAAGCAGTTCCTTACATTCAAGCAATCCAACCCGCTGGTGCATACACTCTAGATTAAACCACGGGTAAATGTTTTAAAACTGATATAAAGTTCGTGCAACGTTGTGGATATTTTGAGGGAGCTCTTCAGATTCTATGCTATACTTGGTTTACAAAAGGGCAGTTTTCTTCTATAGTGTCATCCCTATGTTCTCACGAGGGCCCCAACTGGTCAAGAGTCATGGGCCCAAGTGCGATAAACCCCTTTGCTACGCTATAGTCTGTGGGCCCCTAATGGTCGTGGGCCCGTGTTCATTGAACCCCTTCGCGCCATGGATGCTACGTCACTGGTTACAGATGCCTTTGCCACACAGAAAGCACGACGTGAGGCGGCACCTTCGACATGGAGGTCACGACGTGAGGCGATATGAATTGAGATTTGTCACTTAAGCATTATCTCGCCTATAAACAACGGTATTATTCATTCAAAGAGTCTTAATGATTATTTATTTAGTTAATTTTACTTATATACTGTACCAATAAGAATATAGACATTAGACATATATTTATCAATTACATTATTTCACGTCATGATGTCGAATGTCAAAATGCAGGAGCCATAAAAAGGTCAAGTCCCGGGGCCCCCAAATCCCTAGCTACGACACTGCGCTCCTGACTGACGTTCAGTGGTCTACAAGATCCAGTTGTCAAATTCTGACCGCTGCCATAACGTGGTTGGTTTAGGCTATGATGTAATTATCTTCAGAATCTGGAACATTCGAAACATATAATTCAATTACTTTTACAAATGTTTACATTTTTCTGTTACTAACAACAAAGAAATGTACAAGTCGAGTGCGGTCATTCCTGCACCCGTGTTCATTTAAAAACTTTTTAATGGATTATATTTCGAAAAATGTATAACGGTCAAACCAGAGTTTTCACTGTGTAACCATTTAGGTAGCTATTGTAAATTGTAAAATTCCAAGGAAAACCGTTGGAGCCTTTTTTTTAAAAAATCGTATGTAGAAATCATTAGCTGGACTTATATAAATGTCATGCTGTTTCTCCAGTGTGCTTAAATAAAACTAAAATGTTATTTAACCTTGGTTAGGCCAATAATAGAATATGCATCCTCTGTTTAGGACCCCTCAACTCAAGAAAACATTAAGAAACTGGAACAGACACAAAATAGAGCAGTGAGATTCATAACAAACGAATTTTCACATTTGTTTACCTTTAGTAAAATCATTAAATTTAGAAAGCCTTCAGGACAGAAGACTCAAAAGAAAAGTAGAAATTATACACAAAATCCTGAACCATAATCTTCAAATACAAAAACAATCCCAAATGCAATATTCAAAAAGACAAAGATAAAGAGACATTCTTTGTACAGATTTATACAAATACTCCTTCCCTAGTGCTATTAGAGCATGGAATGGGTTGCCTGAGTCAGCCTGGAAAACAACTTGGCAGAGTTTAAGTCACTGATTATCATGCATGACTAGATTGATGAAGGGATACGCGTAGGCCGTAGTCATCTTCTATTTTGTCACGAAATTCTAAGAGACGACACTACTCTCCCCTGCCAGCCCGTGACGATAGACCTTAATTATGCGCATCTCACTGGGAGGACTTCTTGCCATAATAAAAGAATGACTACATGATAGAAATAGAATGAGACTTTCAAGACCACCGTCATTAGTTTCAGTAAGTGGCATTAGTTTAAAAAAAACAACTTTTTTTTACTGGAAATAGAAAAAAATATTATCTTAGCTATTTTTGAGGATTAAGTAGATTTATAAAGATCTTGAAAAACTTATCATTACAAATAAGAAAGATCAGTAAATTACTAGAAGCATTGGTTGTATAAACAAGGAAATAGGTGGCGTTACGGAGGTATGTCTGAACGTCACCACAACATGGCGAGAAATAGATTATGAAAGAGCCGCAAGCACGCGTGAGAATGAACACCACGGATGTGGCCAGGAGCGTTCGCGTTGTTCTCGGCGACCACGTGACCTTGCTTGCCGATGACGTCAGTCTCATCCTATTCCTAAGCACCATTTTCACTTTGACCAGGATTGTAAACGTCGCCGATGTGACAAGTGCCAGAGGGATCCATGACACCAAAGTGTCCACCACAAGTAGATCAATTCTGTCTATGATGTATTTGTTATTTCTGTAGAACGTATTGGCGGTAATGATCATATAGTTGACGTCTCTGGAAATCTTTTGTTTGTAAACTTCATAGATAAACATTTTGAAGACAGCCCACGGCAACCAGCTGGAAAAACAGAGTAGGATACAAACGAAAGCTCTTTTTCCGGTGATCAGTTTTTTAAAAGCCATAGGAGCAAAAATGGCAAAAAGCCTTTCCATTGAAATACACATCTGTAT
Source organism: Biomphalaria glabrata (assembly GCF_947242115.1). Lineage (NCBI taxonomy): Eukaryota > Metazoa > Mollusca > Gastropoda > Planorbidae > Biomphalaria > Biomphalaria glabrata. The sequence continues at coordinate 18,565,940 of NC_074728.1, read as the reverse complement.
GAAAGGATTGACAAACCGGCCAACGAAGCCAAAGAAAGTGCAGATTAACGCAGTAATGACTAGAAAGTAGTTGATAACGTCATGGTACTGAAACCCGCAGTTCACTGGGTAAAGTTTGTTTGGTCCAAAGTAAAGGATTGGTAGACTGTAGTCCATGGTCATCAAGAGGCACATGCAGTCCGCTATGACCAAGCCGAACAGAAGAATATTTGATGGTTTGTGAATCCCGCTTTTTCGGAGTACAACGAGACTCATGATGTTAGCCCCGAGGCCCAAGAAGGACAGAATTGGATTGACGTAGCATTCAATGGTTTGAAACAGAAGGAGCTGTTCCAGTGAATCAGCTTTGGACCAGCACACATAGTACGCTTGAGCTGTGGTGGTAGTGAGAGCTGCAGTGGTAGATTTAGTGGTGAAACCAAAAGGTGGACTGGAATTTGAGCTGGTAGAGCCGAGCGTCGTTATGTTCATTGTATACGTTGTCATGGTTTCCAATCACGAACTAGAAAGCAACAAGAACAAAAAAAAAAAGACCCTTGTCTTTCTTATTGCATTGTGTGACTTCTTGCTTTGTTCGTACGCTAGGCTGATGTCACAAAATAACAAACATTATGTCCATTATTTCCATGTAATTCAACTCCAAATTGGTTCAATTTTGAAAAATTGCAATAAAATACAAAATAATTGTCAACTTCTAGATATTTAAAGATATTTTAAAAATAACCAGACTGTAGACAATGTAAAATAATTGGAGCAATTAGATTGATCCATGTTTTACATATGTTCTGTTTAATGTATACATTGTTTTATTTTAATTTTATTGTACAACTCACAATGTTCCAATTATTGAACGACTTGAAATAAAATTAAGGTAAACATTTTATAGTCAATAAAAATGTCTCTATCAAAAACAAAATTCAATTATTGTATTTTATCTTTGTATCCACAAGATATAACAAATCTTGAATGTTGTTAATTTACCGTCATGTGGTTGATATAAAAAAAGGAGGCAGCTAAATTAAATAATACTAATAATAATAATAACACCCGTAATATAGAGAACATATAGATTCAAAATCTTATTGGATAATACATTTAAAATAAATATATCAAAGCGGCTGGAAGCTTAAACTCAAACTTAAAATGTTTTTTTTAACAAAACTAAAAAAAAAAGTTTTTGTCAATAGAAAGCAATTATGTAAACAAAATCCTAACGTTACTTCATAAACTTAATAATATATCTGTAAAAATACCACTGATTGATCACTAGATCTCCGAAACTGTCGTATGGATTCTCATCAAATTTCTCACACAGGTTCGTTTTACCTCCTAGACTTTAAAAAAACAACAACCCAGTTTTGTAAGATTCGCAAACCTGACGATTATAAACAATATAAAGCCTGGGAACAAATCAACGAACAGAGCCGGTGTGTGCACTGCTAGGAAATATATCCTTTCATGCTTGAAACAGCGAAGTCAAGCCTACTTCTTAATAAACTGATTGTCCAAGAAAAATAAGAAGAGAAGAGATTTTTTGAACAGACATGTAGTAAGCCCACACATAAGAACGAACTGCAAATTAATTAAATGATTATCATGATTCTAGTGATACTATTACTTATAGTGATAAAATACCTTATAATTCCAAAAGAACTGTGACTTTATTTGTGTTAAACTTTCAGAAATAAATAGTAAATACCTGCAGGGGCAGGGATCGAACCATTTACCTTTGAGAGAACGGTCTTACTAAGTTTATGATAATTATAGCATCTAGTCATTGACTTATTCTAATAAATGATTGTGGAAGTAACTACTCACTAGTGCTCAAATGAAAAAAAAATTAACATTAAAATTACATATATGTAATACCTAAAGGAAACTCTTGTCTTAAAAACATATCTACATAGAGCAGCTATCTCTAAGCCCAGCTGCGTTTGTAAACGAGCAAAATAATTGTAAAATCGTTTTTTTCTAAATGAAAAAAAAAAACAACAGTTTATTTAAAGGGGAAGAACTCCATCATTAAAACTATATCTACCAATGATGTACACGTTATTTCTCTTATTCGATATCAAACTAAATAATTAAGTACCAATAATTAATAGACTAATAGAGTATTTTTGTTTATTGATTCATATATTGTTAGAGAAAATGAAGAATTTTTTGAAGCATCAACTTGATTGGAGAAAACTTAAGGGATTTTAAAACATTTTGCTTGATTATTGGTTGTTTTCTACTGCCCAGCACTTGTTAATATCTCTTTCTCGCCTCTTATGTTAAGGTAATTATTCAAAAATGTGGATCAGATTTTACAAATCGAAACGAAAACATAAGAATAGATAACTGACAAACACTGAACATGAATCCTCACTGTATCTTTTTTTGAAGTAACGTCTGTATTGTATGATATGAGATAAAACAATCTTCAATCTAGGTTACACAGGGTCTGCATACTCACCTGAAATATTGCACTCAATTTTTAAGTCGTGGGGGTTGTTCGACTAGGGACAACTGTTTTCCTGAAATGCTAAGACTAAAATAACTATTGTACTCAACTGTAAAGTTATTGGTGTTGCACTACTAAAGACAACTGTTTTCCTGAAATGCTAAGACTAAAATAACTATTGTACTCAACTGTAAAGTTATTGGTGTTGCACTACTAAAGACAACTGTTTTCCTGAAATGCTAAGACTAAAATAACTATTGTACTCAACTGTAAAGTTATTGGTGTTGCACTACTAAAGACAACTGTTTTCCTGAAATGCTAAGACTAAAATAACTATTGTACTCAACTGTAAAGTTATTGGTGTTGCACTACTAAAGACAACTGTTTTCCTGAAATGCTAAGACTAAAATAACTATTGTACTCAACTGTAAAGTTATTGGTGTTGCACTACTAAAGACAACTGTTTTCCTGAAATGCTAAGACTAAAATAACTATTGTACTCAACTGTAAAGTTATTGGTGTTGCACTACTAAAGACGACTGTTTTCCTGAAATGCTAAGACTAAAATAACTATTGTACTCAACTGTAAAGTTATTGGTGTTGCACTACTAAAGACAACTGTTTTCCTGAAATGCTAAGACTAAAATAACTATTGTACTCAACTGTAAAGTTATTGGTGTTGCACTACTAAAGACAACTGTTTTCCTGAAATGCTAAGACTAAAATAACTATTGTACTCAACTGTAAAGTTATTGGTGTTGCACTACTAAAGACAACTGTTTTCCTGAAATGCTAAGACTAAAATAATTATTGTACTCAATTGTAAAGTTATTGGTGTTGCACTACTAAAGACAACTGTTTTCCTGAAATGCTAAGACTAAAATAATTATTGTACTCAATTGTAAAGTTATTGGTGTTGCACTACTAAAGACAACTGTTTTCCCGAAATGCTAAGACTAAAATAATTATTGTACTCAATTGTAAAGTTATTGGTGTTGCACTACTAAAGACAACTGTTTTCCTGAAATGCTAAGACTAAAATAACTATTGTACTCAACTGTAAAGTTATTGGTGTTGCACTACTAAAGACAACTGTTTTCCTGAAATGCTAAGACTAAAATAACTATTGTACTCAACTGTAAAGTTATTGGTGTTGCACTACTAAAGACAACTGTTTTCCTGAAATGCTAAGACTAAAATAACTATTGTAATCAACTGTAAAGTTATTGGTGTTGCACTACTAAAGACAACTGTTTTCCTGAAATGCTAAGACTAAAATAATTATTGTACTCAACTGTAAAGTTATTGGTGTTGCACTACTAAAGACAACTGTTTTCCTGAAATGCTAAGACTAAAATAACTATTGTACTCAACTGTAAAGTTATTGGTGTTGCACTACTAAAGACAACTGTTTTCCTGAAATGCTAAGACTAAAATAACTATTGTACTCAACTGTAAAGTTATTGGTGTTGCACTACTAAAGACAACTGTTTTCCTGAAATGCTAAGACTAAAATAACTATTGTACTCAACTGTAAAGTTATTGGTGTTGCACTACTAAAGACAACTGTTTTCCTGAAATGCTAAGACTAAAATAACTATTGTACTCAACTGTAAAGTTATTGGTGTTGCACTACTAAAGACAACTGTTTTCCTGAAATGCTAAGACTAAAATAATTATTGTACTCAATTGTAAAGTTATTGGTGTTGCACTACTAAAGACAACTGTTTTCCTGAAATGCTAAGACTAAAATAATTATTGTACTCAATTGTAAAGTTATTGGTGTTGCACTACTAAAGACAACTGTTTTCCCGAAATGCTAAGACTAAAATAATTATTGTACTCAATTGTAAAGTTATTGGTGTTGCACTACTAAAGACAACTGTTTTCCTGAAATGCTAAGACTAAAATAACTATTGTACTCAACTGTAAAGTTATTGGTGTTGCACTACTAAAGACAACTGTTTTCCTGAAATGCTAAGACTAAAATAACTATTGTACTCAACTGTAAAGTTATTGGTGTTGCACTACTAAAGACAACTGTTTTCCTGAAATGCTAAGACTAAAATAACTATTGTAATCAACTGTAAAGTTATTGGTGTTGCACTACTAAAGACAACTGTTTTCCTGAAATGCTAAGACTAAAATAATTATTGTACTCAACTGTAAAGTTATTGGTGTTGCACTACTAAAGACAACTGTTTTCCTGAAATGCTAAGACTAAAATAACTATTGTACTCAACTGTAAAGTTATTGGTGTTGCACTACTAAAGACAACTGTTTTCCTGAAATGCTAAGACTAAAATAACTATTGTACTCAACTGTAAAGTTATTGGTGTTGCACTATGGAGTGATCGTTAAATGAACTTGTGTGTTACCCGTGCTTGTAATCGTGCTAGTATTTGTAATCGTGTTCGCATTATCGTAGTCTGTGAATCGTGACCAGTCTGTACTGTGTTATTGTGTGTATCAGTCGTGTTTTATTGAAATAAAGCCTTGTTTCTAAGGTTATGAATTGACTTAGTATATTACAATTTATTTCAATAAAACCATTCTTAAATGGACAAGTTTTTGCGTCCCAATAGACTGGATGCTGATCCTAGTTCAACTAATGCTTCAGTTACATGGAAACATTGGATTTCTTGTTTTGACAGATTCGCAACGAAGGTAGGGGCTAGTGAAAGCGAACAGTTTGACCTGCTATGCAACTTTGTGTCTCCATCCTTATGTCAGTATATTTCTACCTGTTCTAAATACTCAGAAGCAAAATCTATTCTTGAGAATTTATTTGTGAAGGCCCCTAATGAAACATTGGCCAGACATTTGCTTGCAACTTGCAAACAAGAAGTCGATCAAAGTCTTGATCAATTTGTACATAAGCTGAGAGTGATGGCCAGAGATTGTCAGTTTCGAGCTGTCAGTGCTGACAAAAATGAAGAGGACGCCATTCGCGATGCCTTTGTTAGCGGCATGCGTTCGAGTGTAATTAGACAGAGGCTACTTGAGAAAAGATCCCTTGACTTGAAAATGGCTTTAGATATTGCCAAGACTCTCGACATGGCCCAAAAAGAATCCAGTTCGTTTAGTACTCCGTCTCAATTGGTAGAGTCATCTCTTTCGTCATCGGCAATCTCAACCGAAGAAATGGTGGACTCAGAAACAATCGCAACAGTGAATACTAAATGTTTCTTTTGCGGAGGTAGTCGGCATCTCAGAGCGAAATGCCCTGCCAAAGACTGCATGTGTCATTCGTGCGGGAAAAATGGACATTTTTCGAAGGTTTGCAGGTCTCGCAACATTCCTATAACCAAAACAAAAGTCAAAACATCTCCTAGCCACGAGATTAAAAGACAATCTTGTAAAGATTGTAGCTGCATTAAGGACTCTACACATCTAACATCACTAATTGCTACTTCGTCTGTACCTGGTTTAACTAAATCAACAGTACACATCTCTGTAAATGGCGTGAACCTAAAAGCCCTAATTGATACAGGTAGCGGGGAAAGCTACATTTCTTCAAACATACCAAGAGAGTACGATTGGTCAGTGACACGTTCAAAGCACACAATTTCTATGGCGTCATCTCAACTGTCAAGCGTCACAAGAGGCCACACGTTTGCATCGCTAAAATACAAAGGGGAAGTTTACAATCAATTCAAACTTTCGTTACTAGATGAACTTTGCACTGATGTAGTGCTTGGGTTAGATTTCCTCGCATTACACAAAGAACTGATAATTCCATTCAACGGTGGTCGACCTGCATTTCATGTCTGCTCGCTCAATGCTGTTAAGGTAGAGGCACCACAATTGTTTGCAAATTTATCCCCTGATTGCAGACCTATTGCTACTAAATCTCGTCGTTACTCCTTCCAAGACACACAATTTATTAAAGCTGAAGTTGAGAAATTGATACGAAACGGTATCATTGAACCTTCCAAATCACCTTGGAGAGCTCAAGTCCTTGTCACGACCAATGAGCGGCACAAAAAGCGAATGGTCGTTGATTATAGCCAAACTATAAATAGATTTACTTACCTGGACGCTTACCCCATGCCTAGAGTGGATGAAATGGTGGAGAAAATTTCCAGGTATGAAATCTTTAGCACATTGGATCTGGAGAGTGCTTATCACCAAATACCTATCCAACAGAGCGAAAAGAAATACACAGCCTTCGAAGCTTGTGGTAAACTCTACCAGTTTTGCAGAATACCCTTTGGGGTCACTAACGGTGTAGCTTGCTTCCAGAAAACCATAGACACTATTATAGAAAAAGAAAAGTTGTCTGACACGTTTGCCTATGTCGACAATGTAACAATATGTGGTACAGATGTAGACTCCCATAACAAAAATCTGTTGCATTTTCAGAAGGTAGCTCTGGAATACGGAATAACTTTCAACGAAAGTAAAAGTGTATTTGCTACTAAGAAGGTAAAGCTGCTTGGATATGAAATATCCAAAGGGCATTTGAAGCCGGACCCTGATAGATTTCAAGCTCTGCGAGATTTGCCACCTCCAAAAGATCTGAAGTCTCAGAAAAGGATTGTAGGACTTTTGGCATATTATGCTCACTGGATACCAAATTTCTCCGACAAAATGTATCCTATAATGAAAAATCAAATTTTTCCTGTACCTACAGAAGTAAAAACAGCGTTGGAAGACTTGAAAGAAGAATTGCAGAAAGCAGCAATTTTCACCATAAAGTATGACCATCCTCTAATTGTGGAAACTGACGCTTCTGACATCGCAGTAGCTGCCACTTTAAATCAGGAGGGAAGACCTATTGCATTCTTCTCTAGAACTCTTTCACCTACTGAAAGGCATCAATCTGCCATAGAGAAAGAAGCCACTGCAATAATTGAAGCCATACGCAAATGGAAGCATTATTTGTGTGGCAATCACTTTACCCTTATTACGGACCAGCGGTCTATTTCATACATATTTAAAGACACTCATGACAAGAAAATTAAAAACGATAAGATACAAAGGTGGAAATTGGAACTAGCAAGCTTCAAGTTTGATATACAGTATAGACCTGGGAACGCCAACACAGCAGCAGACACCTTGTCTAGAGGGCACTGTGCAACCATGACGAAACAAAGTAGCCTGAAGACGTACCATGACTACCTGTGTCATCCAGGTGTCACTAGACTTCTACATTATGTCAGGTCAAAGAACTTACCCTTCTCGGTTGAAGAGGTCAGACATTCAACAATGCAGAACCTGCAATAGAATTAAACCGCAATTCTATAAGGAATTTGCAGGTACGCTCATCAAGGCCACACAGCCGTTTGAAAGAATAAGTGTTGACTTTAAAGGTCCTTTGCCATCAGCTACTCGCAACAAGTATTTGTTAACAATGATTGACGAATATTCGCGGTTTCCATTCGCTTTTCCCTGTCCTGATATGACATCTAAGACAGTAATAAAGTGCTTCGACCAGTTATTTTTCCTCTTTGGAACACCCAGTTACATCCACTCTGATCGTGGCACATCATTTATGTCCACAGAAACTACAGAATATCTACATTCTAAGGGCATAGCCACTAGCAGGACAACGCCCTATAATGCCAAAGGAAATGGGCAAATAGAAAAGCTGAATAAAACATTGTGGCAGGCTATTTTATTAGCATTGGACTCAGGGAAGTTGGAACTATCACAGTGGGAATCTGTGTTGCCCCAGGCACTTCACTCAATTCGATCATTACTGTGTACTTCTACTAATGAAACTCCACACGAACGGATCTTCAAATTCAACAGAAGATCGCCAACGGGAACATCCTTGCCTACTTGGCTACAGAACCCAGGCAATGTATTACTAAAATCCCCTGTAAGATCTTCAAAATTTGACCCATTGGTACAAGAGGTTGAACTTATTAGCTGCAACCCACAGTACGCCCATATACGATTTCCAAACGGCCGAGAGGAGACAGTGTCGCTTAGGCACCTGGCACCAAAGGAAAGTTCCACGAACGACTATTTCGAACCAGAGAACGGTATTCTGCCTCAAGAGGTCGGTGACTCTTTGGATCTCTCACCAGGGAGTCGCTACGTGCCTGAAACTATCAGTAATTCACAGAGTCCCACCCCAATGATGTACAACCAGCCAGAAGTCATCAGTGACTCACAGGGGAGCCACCCAATGCCAGAGGCCAATATTGACTCGAGTCCCGTACAGGACAGTTACGACTTGCAAGGAGAAAAGTCTACGCCAGAGATACCTCCGGATCCTTCCCTTCATACGCATGGTTATAACCTAAAACCCAGAAAGAAATAAAGGAGGGGTGAATGGAGTGATCGTTAAATGAACTTGTGTGTTACCCGTGCTTGTAATCGTGCTAGTATTTGTAATCGTGTTCGCATTATCGTAGTCTGTGAATCGTGACCAGTCTGTACTGTGTTATTGTGTGTATCAGTCGTGTTTTATTGAAATAAAGCCTTGTTTCTAAGGTTATGAATTGACTTAGTATATTACACACTACTAAAGACAACTGTTTTCCTGAAATGCTAAGACTAAAATAACTATTGTACTCAACTGTAAAGTTATTGGTGTTGCACTACTAAAGACAACTGTTTTCCTGAAATGCTAAGACTAAAATAACTATTGTACTCAACTGTAAAGTTATTGGTGTTGCACTACTAAAGACAACTGTTTTCCTGAAATGCTAAGACTAAAATAACTATTGTACTCAACTGTAAAGTTATTGGTGTTGCACTACTAAAGACAACTGTTTTCCTGAAATGCTAAGACTAAAATAACTATTGTACTCAACTGTAAAGTTATTGGTGTTGCACTACTAAAGACAACTGTTTTCCTGAAATGCTAAGACTAAAATAACTATTGTACTCAACTGTAAAGTTATTGGTGTTGCACTACTAAAGACAACTGTTTTCCTGAAATGCTAAGACTAAAATAACTATTGTACTCAACTGTAAAGTTATTGGTGTTGCACTACTAAAGACAACTGTTTTCCTGAAATGCTAAGACTAAAATAACTATTGTACTCAACTGTAAAGTTATTGGTGTTGCACTACTAAAGACAACTGTTTTCCTGAAATGCTAAGACTAAAATAACTATTGTACTCAACTGTAAAGTTATTGGTGTTGCACCACTAAAGAGAACTGTTTTTCTAAAATGCTAAGACTAAAATAACTATTGTACTCAACTGTAAAGTTATTGGTGTTGCACTACTAAAGACAACTGTTTTCCTGAAATGCTAAGACTAAAATAATTATTGTACTCAACTGTAAAGTTATTGGTGTTGCACTACTAAAGACAACTGTTTTCCTGAAATGCTAAGACTAAAATAACTATTGTACTCAACTGTAAAGTTATTGGTGTTGCACTACTAAAGACAACTGTTTTCCTGAAATGCTAAGACTAAAATAACTATTGTACTCAACTGTAAAGTTATTGGTGTTGCACTACTAAAGACAACTTTTTTCCTGAAATGCTAAGACTAAAATAATTATTGTACTCAACTGTAAAGTTATTGGTGTTGCACTACTAAAGACAACTGTTTTTCTAAAATGCTAAGACTTTTTCATCTTCTAGCCAGCTTTTTGTTGCTGAGCTGTGAGCTCTTTTGCAGACTGTGCCAAGGAAAAATAGTGTGCTGTTCTCTTCAGTTGTTCAGCACTGCCGAAATGCTAAAACTTAAGTACCAAAAGAATTGCTTGATAGTTTCTTATCATCATTATCATCATCCTTTCTTTTTTTTTCTTCGTGGAACATAGGGCCTCTCTAAAAACACACCACTTTCCACTATTAAATTGCCATTTAAACAAAATAAACTCCACACAACTCCCCCTTTGCAGACACTGTGCCCACCACTTTGAAACCGTAAATCATATCCTCTTTGAATGCCCCTCCCTAATCCACCTTAGGCAGATCCTACTTCCACTACAGCCGAACGGAAGTGCTGAACAACTGAAGAGAACAGAACACTTTTTTCCTTGGCACAGTCTGCAAAAGAGCTCACAGCTCAGCAGCAAAAATCTGACTAGAAGAAGAAGAAGAAGAAGGTCTATTGATCTTCGTTAAAATGCTTGCCAACAACTTTCCTGTTCTATCCGTTTTCTCTGCGTCGCCTTGTTATTTTTGGTCTTTCTCTGCTACTAGTGGTCATGTTCACAGAATGTCACAAGATCGACTCCAACAAGACATTCTGTATGGTGATCTAACAGAAGGCGGGAGAGCCGAAGGTCACCCTACTGATGTATGCAAACACGAGCACTTCAAAATCACTAACAGTTGAAACAAAAGAGGCACTCGATAGATCCACATGAAGATCAAACATAAAGGAAGGATCCTGGATTGTAGATGACATAGACACCAGAAGTAGAACGAAGGGTGAAAGTATAACAGCTCCTGGTGATTACAGATGCCCATCCTGTGACCGCAGCTGTGTGTCAAGGATTGGCTTCTTTACTCACATGAGAAGTTCCAAAGGAAAAGAATTACTATTTGAGAAATAAAATGCCACAAAAAAGTGCCCTGGGGGCACTGCCAGATTAAGAGTGGAAGTGGGCTACCATTGCTTAACAGTTCACCTTAGCATCAATAAAAACAAGTAGCCAGAAGCGACAAATTAACTTCGCGTAAGGCTATAGTTATTTCTACATGAAAAAGTCAGAGGTCATTTATATCCTTGTAAGAAAAAGGTAATTTTGAAAAATTGAATTTTTAAAATGAAAATTAATAAAGAAATAAAGTGTTTGCTTACACTTTCGAGGATGGGGCGCTGTGGTCAAGTGGTTAAGCGTTTGGCTTCCGAACCTGAGGTCCTGGGTTTGAATCCCGTTGAAGACTTTGATTTTTTTGAGTTTCTGGATTTTTAGAGCGCCCCTGAGAATACCCAACTCTAATACGTGGGTACCTGACTTTAGTTGGGGAAAGAAAAGGCGGTTGGTCGTTGTGCTGGCCACATAACAACCCTGTTCGTTAACCGTTGGCATAAGAATCAGATGACCTTTAACATCATCTGCCCCATAGATCGCAAGGTCTGAAAGGGGAAACTTTACTTTTTTTTTTCTTTCTTTAAACTTTTGAGGAGGATACGTTCCGAGACAGCCTGCGAAATTAAAATTTTTGATTTTGGATACGCACAGTATCACAAGACATCCTTCTAAATACTATTTCATATCCTCTAAATAACGTTTACATGCCAACTGTTTCTGACGTCACGACACGTGACCGGGCAACAGGTTATGACGTCGCAGGTCAGTGTTGAGATCTACTCTAACGATTGGTGTCGATTGAACCAGCTCATGTGCTAGGCGGTTATTTCAGCCAATCAGCATCCAGCCAGAAAGTTTGACAATGACGTGTACACTTGTTTTTCCAATAGGCTACTGTGCCTGTACATCGAGCTCATATCCATCGGAAGGCCGTGGGGAAAAAATAAAAATAAATAAAACGAGGGAGTATTTTATTTTATTTTATTTAGTTTTTGAAAACACGTGGTATAGCCCTTTAGCGAAAGTCAGAGCTGCGAACGTCAAGCGACAACTGTAGCTCCTATCGCAAAACTTATTCTTAAAGAACATGAATTTAACTTCGGCATTCGGACCGCGCTAAGGAGAAAGAAGATACATGATATTATCATTAGTGCAAAGCGACAAGCCAGGAAAGTTCCGTGACTTAATCCGTCTTTGACAGTCTAAGCAACTATTTGGTTATCTTATCTCATCTTATATAATACAGACCTTACTTCAAAAAAGAAGATGATTACGTCCTACGCGTCATGCATTTAGTCATGCATACTAACCAAAGACTTAAATTCTGCCAAGTCACTGGTTTTCCTATCTAGCTCAGGCAACCCATTCCATGCTCTAATAGCACTAGGAAAGAAGGAGTATTTGTTCAAATTTGTCCTAGCATATGGGGTGAGGAGTGTGCCTTTATCTTTGTGTCTTTCAGAGTATTTTATTAAATTTTGTTTTTGTATTTGAAAATTATGGTTCAGTGTTTTATGTATAATTGCTACTTTACTTTTGAGTCTTCTGTCCTGAAGGCTTTCTAAATTTAGTGATTTTACTAAAGGTGATACTCTAATCAAATGTAAATATTCGTTTGTTATGAATCTCACTGCTCTATTTTGTGTCTGATCCAGTTTCTTAATGTTTTCTTGAGTTGAGGGGTCCCAAACGGAGGATGCATATTCTATTATTGGCCTAACCTAGGTTAAATAACATTTTAGTTTTATGTTCTCATTTTACCTTATAGTTAATTTAATCCTTTAAATATTTATAAGGTAAAAATTATATATTAGTGTATGAAAGAATTACATTAATGGGGTGTAAAAATTAAGGTCACGACCTGCTTAAATGAAATCTATTATCGTAGACCCCCAATTTATTTTTTCACTTTTGTAGACCCCTTGGAAGTCTTCGTAGACCCCTGGGGGTCTATATAGACCACTTTGGGAATCACTGATCTAGATCTAGATCTAATTTTAAGAACTACACTTTGCACAGATAGTTTTTTACTTTGACACATGCAAATACAAAATATAGTCTACTGGTTTCATTATTTAATAAAATTAACCTTCAAATTTGTGTTTCAAAAGCATTTTTACATAAATTCGTTCCATATATCTACTATGGGCGTAGCCAGGATTTTTTTCGGGGGGGGGGGGTGGTTGGGGGGGGATTTTTTTCTTCCCCCCCCTTTGCGAAAAAAAAATTATATGTATGTATGTGTGTGTGTGTGTACATAATCTTCATTGCATTCTGACCATTCATTCTTTCGGAAGATGTTTATTGTGCCCTAGAATAGGTTATTCTTGGAGTAAGTGGAAAAATTGTAGACACCCCGCCATTGACAGCGAAGGGGTCTGGGGGAGCGCTAGGAGTTCCCCAGCGCGGGGCGGAGCCCCGCCGCCAAGCACTATTTCTGGTATTGAAAGCCAACAAAATGCATATTCTGAGGTATCTACAGTGCATTTTCCTGCTATTAAAAAGTTTTATTTCAAAAACCTAATGTGCTATTCGTACTGACTTAGACCCCCTCGCGCCGTTCGGCGCATTTGCCGTCAAGCTGCTTCCACAAAAATCTGTCACTGGTAATGTCTGAAGCATCTTCCCACCTGCTTTGAGGACCTCCATGAATGTGTGGCGCCAAGTTGTACTAGGATGTCATCGCAACTCATTATGCGTAATTCATTTTGTCGGAGAACATGTCCCGCAAACCTCATGCGACGCTCTGTCACAATCTTACTAAGGGGTCGACTCCCAGTTCGGCATAGGATTTCCTTGATTTAGACCCGATCCCGATCTCTATAACTCACTCCTAAATTCCGTCTTAGCCATCTTTGTTTTCAATTTCGTCAGATGATTATTTACAGCACTTTATTAATGGAGCCCCGCCACTGGTAGAAATGTGTAAACTCTCTTGAATACGCTCTTGGAATTAGGTTGCTGTAGTTTGCTTTAGATGTTATATCGAAAAGGGAAGTTTTATCGTCAAAATCATCTGTTGGTGTTTTTAAACTAAAATATATCTGGAGGTTTTTTTTTTATATTCAAAACCACATTTAGCTAAGGTCATAGAATTTGGTGACTGTAGTTTGCTTTAGAAATAATATTGAAGAGAAAGGCTTTCAGCCTTAAAATGCTATGTAGGGGGATTTTAAACTCAAAACTATCTTGAGGGGTTTTTAATTTTTTAAAAAGTCATCTGGAGGAGTGGGGTTGAAATTCAAATCCCCCCATTGGCTTGGCTACGCTCAAAGAATTATAGTGTGTAATTTGCTTTATTTTCTTATATTGAAGACTTATTTTTTACACCAAACCCCTCTGAAGGGAAATTTAAACTCAAAACACCCAATAGGCAATAGACTTGGCTAGGCTCGTAGCATTTTGATTTTTTTTATTTTGAAGATTTTTTTTTTAGCTTCAAACCCCGCTGGCGGGGGCTTTATACTAAAAAAAACATTTGGCTATGCTCCTAGTATTTTGAGTGCGTAATTTGCTTTTTTTTTATTTTGAAGAAGTATTTTTAGCTTCAAACCCAGCTGAAGAGGTGTTCAAACTCAAAATTCCTTTTATACAATACAATTTTAAACTCAAAGCCCCTGGTAGGGAGTTTTAAACTTAAACCCAATTGGTAGGGAGTTTTAAACTTAAAACCCCAACTAGGGGTTTTTAAACTCAAAACCCCTTGGTAGGGGTTTTCAAACACAAAACCCCTGGTAGTAGGTTTTAAACTCAAAACCCCCTGGCTGTGCTAGGTCAAGTGATGGTTTAGTATTAACATTTCCCCTAAAATAAACCAAATTAAAGCAAAAAATCAGTCACTAAAATCCGACACCATGTGGAGGGGTTTTAAACTTTAAAAAAAAAAAGCCATCTGTAGCTCAAAACCCCCGATTGGCTTGGCTACGCTCAAATAATTTTAGTGTGTAATTAGCTTTTTTTTTTACATTGAAGATGTATTTTTTAGCTTCAAACCCAGCTGGCGGGGGTTTTAAACTCAAAACCCCTTAGGCTACTCTCGTAGAATTTTGAGTGTGTAATTTGCTTTTTTTTATATTGAAAAGGTATTTTTTAGCTTCAAAATCCACTGGAGGAGAGTTTAAACTCAAAACCCCTTTGACTACATTCATAAAATTTTGAGTGAAAATTTGCTTTGTTTTTAATATTAAAGAGGTTGTTTTTTTTTACCTTCAAACCCGCTGAAAAGGGTTTTAAACTCAAAACTGAGTCAAAACCCATTTAGCTACGTTCATAACATTTTGAGTGCTTAATTAGCTTTTTTTTTATATTGAAGAGGTATTTTTTTTAGCTTCAAACCCTACTGAAGAGGGGGGGGGGTTAAACTTAAAACCCCTTCAAAATTTTGAGTGTGTAATTTGCTTTTTTTATATTGAAGAGGGTGTTTATCGTAAATTTTGTAGGGGGTTTTAAAAACAAAAATCTTCCTTAACTGTGCTCTTGGAATTTGGGGATTGTCGTTTGTATTTTTTTTTTGTTTGGTTTTATAGAAGAGGGGGATTTAACTGAAAAAAAACCCTTGGTAGGGAGTTTTAAACTGCAAACCCCCTGGTAAGGGGGTTTAAACTAAAAAATCATTGGCTGTGCTGGGGCAAGTTATGGTTTAGTATTAAAATCTCACCTAACATAAACAAAATCAAAGCAAACAAGATTACAAAGACAGTTTGTGTGGAAACACAAACTCAAAATCGGCCCCCGAAGTGGTCCAACCTGGCAGGCTTCAATATTTTCAGAAAGAACATCCAAATGAAATTATATCAAAGACAAATGAGAGATAAGAATGGAGAAAGAAGGTTGACAGATCTTGTGTAGAACCCCAACGGTACAGCAGATCAAAGGATAAGTGCAAGTGAATGCAAAGTTAGATGTGAACCTGGCCTAACTAGTTCCCCTTTCAGACCTTGTGGTCTATAGGGCAGATGATGTAAAGTTCATCTGTTTTTGTGGCCTACGGTTAACGAGGGTGTCATGTAGCCAGCACAACGACCAACTTTACTTTTCCCCAACTGGGTGGACTCAGAGGCGCCTAAGGATTCCGAAGTTGTAAATCCCAGTCTTCACCAGGATTCGAACCCGGGGCCCCCGGTTCGAAAGCCAAGCGCTTTACCGCTCAGCTACCGCACCTCTACTGGCCTAACTGAAGTCTTATAATTAATGTTATTGTTTTGAAAAGGCTCAATCACTTATTCAAATACTCAAAAAAAGACAAAATGCAAAATTTACGTAATAAAGTAATAGTTCACAAAAAATGATGTTTACAAGATTACTATTCGTTTTGATTTAGGTCTAACTTATAATGCATACTAATTAGCTTTTTCTCTTTAAAAAACTGCTTGCATAACTGATTTTAAGAATTAGATTTTTCGCTTTCAGAAACAAAAAAAAAGTAGCCGTTGCATCAGAACTTGAATGGTCTAAAATATTGTGATGTCGGATTTTCACTATCTTTTCTATTTTACGAGATCTAAACGGGACGGACGGACAGACGCACAGCCGGACAGACGGACAGACATTTCTCACAAAACTAATAGCGTCTTTTCCCCTTTCGGGGGCCGCTAAAAATCAATCACTTAATTCCGATTACCCCCTGGGGGAGGGGATCTCATTTCGGGGGGGGTTGAACCCCAAACCATACGAGCATAAAAACCAAAACCGTTTGACCAATCTTAATAAAACTTGGCCTAAATGTTCGTTACATCATGTTGGAGATCGTAGTGTACGTTTAATGTCCCACCCATAACTGGACGCTCTAAAATAAAAAAAAAAACACATAAATTCATCTCTATTAAAGAGCGAAAGTTTTTAATAAATCGGGTAAACCCATTTTCACTCTTTGCCTTTTTTTTTTTGTCGCAAGATAAAAAAAAGTTGTAGGGAACATTGGCTATGTTTGTCATATATATATAAATCCAATGCTTTAGATCCGTAAAAGCCTAAAGAAAACCTGACAAAATTTGTTGAGATGAAGGATGTAAAATTTACAGTTGGATGTATATCATAGATCTATAAGAAATGCACAAGCTTGATTAGATTCAATTTTTGAAAGGCTCGTGCAATCGTGGATGACTTGCTGTTTGGTAGTATATTGGAACAAGAAAAACAAAAAAACAAAATTAAAAAAATTTAAAAAACAAAACAAAGCTTAAATTAAGTGGAATTGTATCAATTAGTTTTGATCAGTGATGTCATTACTGTTACATTGAGCTTTTACATAATAACTCTGTGCGATAAGAACTACTATTACCAATTGTTTTGTTTGGCTTTTAGCTTTCCGAATACTCTATGATCCTATAACTTATCTTATCTTATCTTATATAACACAGACGTTACTTCAACTGGACCATTTGGGAGAGGGGGAGGGAGAAAGAACAGGAGGGTATCTTGGTAATTGTTGACATATTGAATACATTAAAAAAATGTTCACTAAGGGTTCAAGTCAAGAGTTCTCAAGGGGACTAATTTAAAATTTGTCAAGTACAATTTCTTTCCCTTGATGAAGATAACAAAACAAAATAATTACCAAAAGTTAATTAACTAATTTTTTTTTGTTTTTTTTTTAAATGAGTATTATACTGTCAAGTAAAGGAAATAATTGTGAAAAATTTCAGCTTAATCCTAGCTTGGGTGTGGGAGAACTAACGTGTACAAGATGTATTTGCCAGAATTGATATAAGCTTCTATGATTCTATTTCCGAATACCGAGTACATTAATACAGATCTTGAAAAAGTTGTCGTTACAAACAAGAAAAATCAGTAAACTACTGGATGCATTGATGGTATAAATTAGAGCGTAGGCCGCGTTACGAGTGTAAAAGTCTACATCACTTTCATCTGGTGACAGATAGATAATCAAAGAACCACATGCATGGCAGATAATAAACACCACGGAAGTGGTCAAAAGAGTTCTTGTTGTCCTCGGGGACCACGTGACCTTGTTTGACGATGACGTCAATTTCCGTCTATTCTTCAGGGCGATGTTCACTTTAATCAAGATTCCAAACGTTGCCGAGGTGACGAGAACCAAAGGAATCCATGACACCAAGGTGTCTACCACAATCATTTCAAAAAAGTCTATGATTTCTTTATTTTTATTGTAGAAAGTGTTCAGGTTAATAATCACAAAGTTGACGTCTCTTGATATTCTTTGTTTATAAATGTCGTAGATACACATTCTGAAAACAGTCCATGGCAACCAAGACATAAAACAGACTACAATACAAACAAAAGCTCTTTTTCTTGTAACAAATTTTTTGAAAGTCAATGGAGCGTAAACTGCAAAAAGTCTTTCGAATGAAATACACAATTGTATAAATGGGCTAACATACTGGCCCCAGAAGCCAACGAAAGTGCATATTAGACCAGTGATGGCTAGAAAGTAATTGACAAAGTCATGGTACTGAAACCCACAGTTCATTGGGTAAAGTTTGTTTGGTCCAAAGTAAAGGATTGGTAGGCTGTAGTCCATGGTCATCAGGACGCACATGCAGTCCGCTATGACCAGCGCGAACAGAAGAATGTTTGTTGGTTTGTGAATCCCGCTTTTTCGGAGTATAATAAGACTCATAATGTTGGCACTGAAGCCTATGATGGACAGAATTGGGTTGACGTAACATTCAAGAGCTTGAAACAAAAGATATTGTTCCAGTGAATCAGCTTTGGACCAGCATACATAGTACGCTTGAGCTGTGGTGGTGCGAGTTACAATGGTAGATTTAGTGGTGAAACCAACTGATAGGTTGCCAGTTATAGTTACGTTCATTGTGTACGGTACTTTGCAAGTGTTTTCAACGACTAACAGAATAAAACAAGATGATAAAGTTCACACAGAGCCTTCACTTTTAGCGTCTTTAAGACATCAAGCTTAGTTCTTATAAAAAGCTGATGAAAAAAAAAGGAACTTTTATTATTTGCATATAAATTATAAACAAAGGTTTTAAATGTGATCAGAAAAACTAAGTTTTTGTGAATTAAAACAGTTATTGTTGAGAAACTCAACTGAAAAATATTCGACAATTTTAACACTTGACATTTTCAATGAGTGTAAATATTTTCGTATCCACAATGCATCTTTTTAGAATATTTATAATGACAAGTTTTCAGACAATTTTAAAAATCAGTTTATCAAAATTTACAACAATTTAACAATTTAACTCTTTTTAGCTTTACAACGTAACATCCAATCTATAAAATAATTAAAGCAATAGTTGTTGTTTTTTAATACAGATACAAACTATATTTTTATAAAGTTTTCTTTATTGCAAACTGTAAGATAATTGAGCGATTACATGTTTATTGAGGAATATAATAGAAAACAAAAATTCTATAAAAGTGAACACGTCATCCAAAGTGTTGGGAAGAAGCAATTTTCTATTATTTGAATCGCAAGAAAGCTGAAGAAATATGTGAGGGGTGGGGTGGGAGAAACTACTTATCTCTCAAGAAATTTGTTTGACAATTGAACGCTGAAGATAACGACAGACTTTTATATAATAATAATAATAAGGTTTGTCTTCCAGTCCAAAGATTAATGAGAATGCAGTATTTCCCGTGGCTACTTTTGTATACGCCTTTGTTATATATACAACAGAAAACTAGTACATTTAATTAGAGGGGGGGGGGTGAACTAGAGGTGAAGTGCTTTGTTTCCGAACCGAAGGGTCTAGAGTTCGATTCTATTTGAAGACCCTGAATCCTTCCAGCTCTAATGGGTACCTGACATTGATTAGGGAAAGTAAAGCTGGTTGGTCGTCATGCTGTCCACGTGACACGTGTCGGATAAAGAATGAGATCATCTTTACATCAGGGGCGGACAGGCTATATGGACATTCGGGCAAATGCCCGGTGGGCCGATACCCAGTTGGGCCTTTAGGGCCACCGAAAGGGCCACATGAATGCCTGTAAATAGTTTTAAGATTTAGAATATTCTCTTTAAGAGCAACACTTTGAGTGTCGTGATATAAATATTATGACAAATATGAAGACATGTTCAGTCACATACGAATTCTAATTGGTTTGGTGGAGTTATCGCATGATCTCGAACTGCCCCGCTACGAAGTCTTTCACAAATCACAATTATTATCTTGAACAGTGTAGAAATGCGTTGATTGGAATCAAAATGCAGAAGAATAGAAAAAGAAGCAGCAGAAAAAAAGTCAGATAAAAAGCAACTATTGTTGGAATCCTGTGCAAAAAAAAATGTATTAAAATGATGAATGTTTTCTCGCAAGCACTACCGATTTGCAAACGTTATGATGACAGCATTTTATGAATGAACAGGCGCAACGCCGTAAGACGACATAGATATGACTGGAGTCGAAATACAAAGAGGTTTTGCTAAAATATGAAACAATCTTGACAGAATTGGTTTTACTGAACGTAAGGATATTAAATCACCTTCAAACTAATGAACATGTTCTGTTGTGTGTGTAACCGAGACCCATCGGCACCTTCGATTTGGGTTCACGGAGGTCACGGACCAATCGTTATACGGTGTAGCAGACAGTTTAAGTAGGTTTCCAAGTTATTGCGAAAGCAATATGTGTGAATAAAGCTAGATTCCTTTTTCAAACCTTGCCGTCTATAGGGCGGATGATGTTAAGGTAATCAGTTTATTTGCTGATGGTTAACGAGCAGAGTGTCATGTGGCCAGCACACTGACTACAAATCTTAACTTTCCCCAACTAAAGTCAGGTACCCGTTGGAGTTGGGTGGAATCAGGGGCGACCTAAAAATCTCGAAATTCAAAATCAAATTTTATCACCGAGATTTGAATCCAGGACCTTAATTTCAAAAGCATTTAACCACTTAGCCACCGGGCACCCTTGATCTTGATAGGTTAGTGGCATCTGTCATGTTCTTGTATTTATCAAATTATTATTATATATTTCCAATGCAAATATTTATTAATATTAAATATTATTTCAATTTGTATTATTGTTATTATTTTCTGAACTTATAATATTTTGGCTCAAGTTCAGCCTGACAAGCACATCATACACATATAGTTGTAGATAAACTAATAAACTAAGTGTATGATGTAAATAACAATAAAATTTATTCTTGTGATATATTTACAAATGACTGATTCATGATGACTGATAATAATAGTATGAAATATCAATATGTAATAATATGTAATCTACAATGATCCAGTTAGTCTCCTTAGATACAGAACATTCATATAATTATGAAACACATAGTATATTACCTTAACTATAATAAGTAGTTCAATGGATCACCTAGTCCTTCAATCTCAAAAACAACAACTGGTAATATATGTAGATCTAGCCTCTAGATCAGGTACTGTCCACTGACGACAATTCCAAAAAGTAGAAGTTCATAGTTGACACTATACCATCAGGTCTGACCACTGCAACCCGCAGTCTGGAATCTTGAACCTCAGACTCATGTACAAATCCACGTGCACACCAGACGACCAACTGAGAGAAAGACCTCAGTCCTGTAGACTGTAGACCTAAAGTTGTACTCTCAATATAGAACTGAGACTGAATAAACAAGTCTTGACACTGAGACTTGACACAGAGTCTAACATATAGACTTGACACTAATACTTGAAATAGAGTCTTCAACTGAGACTACGACTAAAAACTTAGTCTTGACGCTAAAACCCTATAGAAGATAAAAGAAAGGATTCTTCTAATCATCTATATCTAGTCTAATTATAGACTTACAAATACGAACGAATTCAAATAGAAAAACTATACAATGAAAAATAAAACTCACCCTAAACAGGGGTCAAGATAATCCAACAAGAAAATGTCCAAGGCAAATGCTAAGGCTATCCAATAACAAAAACCAAGGAGAAATTCCAGAGCTCTCAAACCACGTCTATCTGTACCAACGTACAAAACAATGGAGAGACTGTACTAGACGATAAATGACGCAAATCACACACACACTAAATTTACGTCACTAGAAGTTGTGACAAGCAACAAAAGCTCAGTCCTCTAGTCTACACAGAAATTATTAATAATGTAATGACGTCATCAATATAGTGATCAACGCCGCACTATCAATTAGAGAACTAATTCTACTATACAGTTACATAGATAACTGCGACATTCCCCCTCCTCAACGAACTGGCAATTTTGAAAAAAAAATTCCAGTTATCATAAAAACTGCAAGAAAATTCTCCAGAAAATCAACTTCACCAAGATCAATACTGCAAATACGTTTCCAAGAATTACAAGAAGAGACCTCAAACTCTCACTGAGAAAAAACAACTGAGAAATCCTCAACAACCAATAATCATTATGATTACCTCAACAATAAAAAATCTTCATTATACACTTCAATAGACAAAATAATGTTTGTCTCAAAAATTTACAGTTAAAGTTACAACTGTTTGCATGTTACATAGTTACATTATCAAATTTGATCAATATCAAAATTAATATAACATAAGTACATGATTGCTCAAATGAATCAAAAAAATTATACAAGTCTTGAGCATACATCAGCAAAAACATTTAATTCTCCCTTCAAATGGACAGAATCAAAACAATAATCCTGAAGTGTTAAACACCATCTAGTTATTCTTTTGTTACAATAATTACTATTTGCTATGAATGACAATGCCTTGTTATCGGTCTGGAGATGAAACTTCACTCCTGCCAAATAACGATCTAGCTTTTTGATCGACCATACAATGGCCAGTCCTTCCCGCTCAAGGATAGAGTATTTCTGTTCACGTGGCAACAACTTGCGACTGACAAACTTCACTGGATGTAACACACCATCTCTCATCTGACTAAGTATACCTGAAATGCCTTTATCTGATGCATCTGTCTGCAAAAAGAATGGAAGAGAAGGATCAGGCAATCTTAGAATAGGATAATCACACAAATAAGTTTGTATTCTTTTCAGTGCCACAATACACTCATTACTCCAATCAATTCTCACAGATTTCCCTTTCTTCAATAACTCTGTGAATGGAAACACCAAGTCTGAATAACAAGGTATAAATTTAGAGTAATAGTTAACCAACCCAATTAATGACCTTACTTCCTTCTTGGTACTGGGTGGTTTAAACTCCAGGATCTTCTGAACATTTTTACTATCTGGTTTCACTTCTCCCCGACCTACATTATGTCCCAGAAATTTAATGTTAGTAAAGCCAACCTCTAATTTAGATGGTTTTAGAGTAAATCCATGACTTTTCAATACACCGAAAACATTCTGTACATCTCTAACATGAGTCTCCCAACTTTCGCTAAATATACAGATGTCATCAAAATAAAACAATACATTCTCAATATCTCTTAAAATACTCTATTAAAATGGTTAGGGGCACCACTTAAACCAAATGGTAAGTAATGAAACATGTAGTGTTCCCCCAGAACTCTAAAAGCTGTGTACTCCTTACATTCTTCACTTATAGGTATTTGCCAATACCCTTTAGTTAAATCAACTAAAGTAAAATACTTAGCCCTGTAGAGTTTATTGAATAGCTCTTCTTGATCTGGTATTAATTCAGCTGGTATTTGTGTAACACTGTTTAACTTACGGTAGTCAATGCATGGACGTAGTGTACCATCACGTTTCTTAATAACCACAACAGGAGCGGCATATGATGAATCTGTGGGTCCTATGATACCCAACTTCAACATACTATCAATTTCCTCTTTTAATTTCTCCTTCATATTTATTGGTACCGTATATGGCTTTAATGCTATAGGCTTAGTGTCCAGCAACTTAATCCTAAATTCTTCCACATCTGCTTTACCCGGTATGTCTGATATAACATCTTTGAATTCATCCAGCACCTTCATTATTTCACATCTCTGATTACAGTTTAAATCTGGGTTGACCTTCAATTGAGATAAAATGTCTTCATTCGTCTGCTTCTTATTATTGATTTCTAATGTCGGAATGCTTGGTAAAATATCTTCATTTGTCAAGTCTTCATCAAATTCCTCCTCATCATCCACAACAGACACCATATTAGCAGACAAAATACTGTTCTCATGTTCAATATTAATAACAGTTTCACTTGTATCATCTTTACTTCTGCTATGATATTTCATCAATCTATTGATATGGTAAAGTTTTAACTTATCTCCCTTCTTTACCAGAAAATTGAATCTTGATACCTTCCTTATAACTTTAAATGGTCCTTGCCAATATACAGATAATTTGTTTTCTCTTTGAGGTTTAAGTATCAATACACAATCACCTTCATCAATCTTGCGCAATGTAGAGTATCTATCATACTGAATTTTGTACTTTTGCTTTTTAACCTCACTATTTCTGTTGGCAATTGATGTCACATGAAATAACCTCTCCTTCAAATCCATTAAGTATGAGTAAACATTCCTGTATTCATCTTCCTCCTCTTTGTTTACAAATACTTGTTTCAGAATAGCCAATGGTCCTCTCATCTGTCTTCCATATACCATTTGAAATGGCGATATTCCTGTAGTTTCATTTGGGACCTCTCTATAAGCAAAAAGTGCAGCGCTAACCTTTCTATCCCAATCCTTTGGACTCTCTTGTGTAACCTTCCTTAGAAAACTTTTCAATGAAGAATTGAAACGTTCATTCATCCCATTCGACGAAGGGTGAAAAATAGTTGAGTGCACTATTTTAATATTGTAGAAGTTACACACTTCCTTGTATAAATCCGCAGTGAACTGACTTCCGTTATCACTTAGTACCTCGTGCGGTATACCAATTCTACTGAAGATTGTGTTTAATGCCTCAATCACAGTTTCTGTAGTAATATTTCTTAAAGGTATTGCCTCTGGCCATCTCGTAGCAATGTCAACAAGTGTTAAAATAAATCTGTTCTTGTTCTCGGTAACCTCCAACGGACCAACAATATCTATTGCCACTTTGTAAAATGGTGTTACTATATTCATATTTCCAAGTTCAACTCTGTCACATCTTCGTGGCATTCTACACCGTTGACAAATATCACAACTCCTAATAAAGTCTTTAACATCTTTATCAACTCCTTGCCAAAAGAAATATTGGTATATTCTTGACTTTGTTTTCCTAACTGACAAATGACCTGCAAATATACTTTCATGTGCTGTTTTCAAAATTACTTCCCTTTTTGACACTGGAACCACGAGTTGTTTCTCTTCCTGACCTAATTGACCTTTGAATACACGATACAATAATCTATCGAATACCTTGAATCGAACACTTCCATTTGTCTTATTATCCACACTCTTCTCCTTCTGTCGATTCCATAATTCTTGTAATGTAGGATCACTCACTTGTTCTCTCAAGAAATCTTCACATGATCCAAATAACTTATAACAATCTTGAATAACTTCTGAATGTTTCATAATATCAGCCTCATTCTCTTTTTGTTTCACTGCTCTTGTAACAGCAGCACCAATATGTTCATTATGTTGTTCATTTTGTACATTCCCTATTATTAGATCAGCTACTGGATTTTCAAAACAAGCTACAATATATTTCCCTGTGATATAGTCTGAATTGATGTCAACACATGCCAGTGGATATTCCTTAATAGTACCATCAATCAATTTTAATTTGTAGCTACCTGGAATTTTGTCTTTGCATTCAATTAAAGAACTTCTTACCCCAATAACACTAGATCCTGAATCACGCAATATAGACACTATTTTATTATTTAATAATCCTTCTTCAAAACGTAATTTCCCTACAGACTTTTTCCTCAATTTCTGATCAACAATAGACATAGTTTCTTTTCTACATGGAGTAAAATATTCTATTTCATCAGCCAGATTAGAATGACAACAACTTTGAATTTTACGTGAACAATTTAGTCATCTCTGCGTACCTGTGTTTTGCACTTTCTTTGACTTGTCTGTGTTTTTCTCCTTAGTATAATCAAAACCTGAATAATTCCTTCTGTTATTTCCTCCACCATGGTTCACATCATTGTAAGCTCCTCTCCAATTCCCTCCATCCATTCTCCTTCCTCTAGTATCAAACTGCCTCCTGTAAGTTCCATATGACACATTCCTTGTGCCTGACACATGTCTTGTTCCATCCTTATTATATGTCACCTGTTTTGGTTTCACTCCGGCTCCACCCACATAACATTCCGTTGACCTGTGACCTACTTTTCCGCACCTAAAACAAGTTATGACTTTCCTGTCACTAGCATAATTCTGACTTGTGGCTTCAGCAGCTCCCATTACATACACATTTTCCTCTTTACATAATGATTTTGTTGAACTTGCAGTCTTAAAACTTTCAATTACTTGTAGCATGTCTTCTACATTATCACTTTTATTTAAGATAAGTTGACGATACACTTCGCCTGAAACACTCTCTAATAATCTGTTTGTCACAATCATATTTTTCATGCCTTCTATGGTCTCCTTTACCTCCGCCATCTTCATCCAATTGTCTAGTGCCCTTTTCAAATCGGCTACATATCCCCTGAAATCATTTTCTTTAGGTCTAATTTGGTGAAATTTCTTCCTACACGTTTCTCCATTTATATCAGCCTGTCTCATTAGCATAACCTTTACTTCATCATAATTTTCCTTCTTAAACAGATCATCTTGCAGCATAAAATTCTTGAGTTTCAACGTCAATTTGTACGATAACAACATAGCCCAACTTTTCTTATCAATACAACATCTTGTTGCCACCGCCTCAAATAGAGTCAAGAAACCAATCAAATCCTCATCTTCCTTCATATTCTGAAAACTCTTGTCCAACTTATCAATTATATGTCTATGTTTATCCTGGATCTTAGGTTCTCCTTCTTTGTTTTCAGATTTACTTTCTTTCTGCAACTCCTTCTCCACAATTTTCTCCTTAAGTCTAGCCAATTCCAATTCTTCCTGCCTCTTTTTAGCTTCCACTACTTCCCTTTCTTTCCATCGTTCATGCTCCTCCGCCCTTTGTTCCTTCTTGAGCCGTTCCTCCCTATCCAATCTTGCTTGTTCTGCCTTGACATATTCTTCCTTCTGTTCTTTCACATAGTTCTGCAAGTCAGCTCCTGTAAAACCCAACGCCTGCCCATCCGCTATAAATTGTGAATTTATAGAAAACCTAGTCTCCATCCTTAGAATTTCCAAACAATATAAGTTTAACAGGTCAAATCGGAAAAACTAATTAGAGCACAAGATATACTATTAGCAACCAAAAAAAATACACTTAGCTGTGCTTTCTCCTGCGAAGATAGAATCTGCCTCAGCACCAGGAAGATAGAGTATTGATGACAAGGTACAGCCAGATACACCAGGACAACTTGAGAATCCCAACAAACAGATCACAGCTCCAATTTAGGTCCACCAATCAGTTTGGCATGTAACAAAATTATATCTTATTAGTATAAATTTTAAAAAAAATATTATATATAAGATACAATGTTAGCAATAACAATATGATACACTGGCACCAATAAAGTCTCACACAAAAAATGTATACGATGCCTTTCCTGAGTAATAAGGTACAATCACATAGTACCGTTATGAATAGTAATGTGACACAAACAAGTGTCTAGAATCTGAAAATATACTCTTACAAGTACAGAAATTTATTTAGCAAATATTCAACTGTCAATAATATAACAAATTATGACTGAGATAATCCCTCAAATAACTCCTTTAACAGTTTAGACGAGCCCCCAAAATACTTGTCAGGTTCTTGTATTCTTGTATTTATCAAATTATTATTATATATTTCCAATGCAAATATTTATTAATATTAAATATTATTTCAATTTGTATTATTGTTATTATTTTCTGAACTTATAATATTTTGGCTCAAGTTCAGCCTGACAAGCACATCATACACATATAGTTGTAGATAAACTAATAAACTAAGTGTATGATGTAAATAACAATAAAATTTATTCTTGTGATATATTTACAAATGACTGATTCATGATGACTGATAATAATAGTATGAAATATCAATATGTAATAATATGTAATCTACAATGATCCAGTTAGTCTCCTTAGATACAGAACATTCATATAATTATGAAACACATAGTATATTACCTTAACTATAATAAGTAGTTCAATGGATCACCTAGTCCTTCAATCTCAAAAACAACAACTGGTAATATATGTAGATCTAGCCTCTAGATCAGGTACTGTCCACTGACGACAATTCCAAAAAGTAGAAGTTCATAGTTGACACTATACCATCAGGTCTGACCACTGCAACCCGCAGTCTGGAATCTTGAACCTCAGACTCATGTACAAATCCACGTGCACACCAGACGACCAACTGAGAGAAAGACCTCAGTCCTGTAGACTGTAGACCTAAAGTTGTACTCTCAATATAGAACTGAGACTGAATAAACAAGTCTTGACACTGAGACTTGACACAGAGTCTAACATATAGACTTGACACTAATACTTGAAATAGAGTCTTCAACTGAGACTACGACTAAAAACTTAGTCTTGACGCTAAAACCCTATAGAAGATAAAAGAAAGGATTCTTCTAATCATCTATATCTAGTCTAATTATAGACTTACAAATACGAACGAATTCAAATAGAAAAACTATACAATGAAAAATAAAACTCACCCTAAACAGGGGTCAAGATAATCCAACAAGAAAATGTCCAAGGCAAATGCTAAGGCTATCCAATAACAAAAACCAAGGAGAAATTCCAGAGCTCTCAAACCACGTCTATCTGTACCAACGTACAAAACAATGGAGAGACTGTACTAGACGATAAATGACGCAAATCACACACACACTAAATTTACGTCACTAGAAGTTGTGACAAGCAACAAAAGCTCAGTCCTCTAGTCTACACAGAAATTATTAATAATGTAATGACGTCATCAATATAGTGATCAACGCCGCACTATCAATTAGAGAACTAATTCTACTATACAGTTACATAGATAACTGCGACATTCCCCCTCCTCAACGAACTGGCAATTTTGAAAAAAAAATTCCAGTTATCATAAAAACTGCAAGAAAATTCTCCAGAAAATCAACTTCACCAAGATCAATACTGCAAATACGTTTCCAAGAATTACAAGAAGAGACCTCAAACTCTCACTGAGAAAAAACAACTGAGAAATCCTCAACAACCAATAATCATTATGATTACCTCAACAATAAAAAATCTTCATTATACACTTCAATAGACAAAATAATGTTTGTCTCAAAAATTTACAGTTAAAGTTACAACTGTTTGCATGTTACATAGTTACATTATCAAATTTGATCAATATCAAAATTAATATAACATAAGTACATGATTGCTCAAATGAATCAAAAAAATTATACAAGTCTTGAGCATACATCAGCAAAAACATTTAATTCTCCCTTCAAATGGACAGAATCAAAACAATAATCCTGAAGTGTTAAACACCATCTAGTTATTCTTTTGTTACAATAATTACTATTTGCTATGAATGACAATGCCTTGTTATCGGTCTGGAGATGAAACTTCACTCCTGCCAAATAACGATCTAGCTTTTTGATCGACCATACAATGGCCAGTCCTTCCCGCTCAAGGATAGAGTATTTCTGTTCACGTGGCAACAACTTGCGACTGACAAACTTCACTGGATGTAACACACCATCTCTCATCTGACTAAGTATACCTGAAATGCCTTTATCTGATGCATCTGTCTGCAAAAAGAATGGAAGAGAAGGATCAGGCAATCTTAGAATAGGATAATCACACAAATAAGTTTGTATTCTTTTCAGTGCCACAATACACTCATTACTCCAATCAATTCTCACAGATTTCCCTTTCTTCAATAACTCTGTGAATGGAAACACCAAGTCTGAATAACAAGGTATAAATTTAGAGTAATAGTTAACCAACCCAATTAATGACCTTACTTCCTTCTTGGTACTGGGTGGTTTAAACTCCAGGATCTTCTGAACATTTTTACTATCTGGTTTCACTTCTCCCCGACCTACATTATGTCCCAGAAATTTAATGTTAGTAAAGCCAACCTCTAATTTAGATGGTTTTAGAGTAAATCCATGACTTTTCAATACACCGAAAACATTCTGTACATCTCTAACATGAGTCTCCCAACTTTCGCTAAATATACAGATGTCATCAAAATAAAACAATACATTCTCAATATCTCTTAAAATACTCTTTAAAACTCTATTAAAATGGTTAGGGGCACCACTTAAACCAAATGGTAAGTAATGAAACATGTAGTGTTCCCCCAGAACTCTAAAAGCTGTGTACTCCTTACATTCTTCACTTATAGGTATTTGCCAATACCCTTTAGTTAAATCAACTAAAGTAAAATACTTAGCCCTGTAGAGTTTATTGAATAGCTCTTCTTGATCTGGTATTAATTCAGCTGGTATTTGTGTAACACTGTTTAACTTACGGTAGTCAATGCATGGACGTAGTGTACCATCACGTTTCTTAATAACCACAACAGGAGCGGCATATGATGAATCTGTGGGTCCTATGATACCCAACTTCAACATACTATCAATTTCCTCTTTTAATTTCTCCTTCATATTTATTGGTACCGTATATGGCTTTAATGCTATAGGCTTAGTGTCCAGCAACTTAATCCTAAATTCTTCCACATCTGCTTTACCCGGTATGTCTGATATAACATCTTTGAATTCATCCAGCACCTTCATTATTTCACATCTCTGATTACAGTTTAAATCTGGGTTGACCTTCAATTGAGATAAAATGTCTTCATTCGTCTGCTTCTTATTATTGATTTCTAATGTCGGAATGCTTGGTAAAATATCTTCATTTGTCAAGTCTTCATCAAATTCCTCCTCATCATCCACAACAGACACCATATTAGCAGACAAAATACTGTTCTCATGTTCAATATTAATAACAGTTTCACTTGTATCATCTTTACTTCTGCTATGATATTTCATCAATCTATTGATATGGTAAAGTTTTAACTTATCTCCCTTCTTTACCAGAAAATTGAATCTTGATACCTTCCTTATAACTTTAAATGGTCCTTGCCAATATACAGATAATTTGTTTTCTCTTTGAGGTTTAAGTATCAATATACAATCACCTTCATCAATCTTGCGCAATGTAGAGTATCTATCATACTGAATTTTGTACTTTTGCTTTTTAACCTCACTATTTCTGTTGGCAATTGATGTCACATGAAATAACCTCTCCTTCAAATCCATTAAGTATGAGTAAACATTCCTGTATTCATCTTCCTCCTCTTTGTTTACAAATACTTGTTTCAGAATAGCCAATGGTCCTCTCATCTGTCTTCCATATACCATTTGAAATGGCGATATTCCTGTAGTTTCATTTGGGACCTCTCTATAAGCAAAAAGTGCAGCGCTAACCTTTCTATCCCAATCCTTTGGACTCTCTTGTGTAACCTTCCTTAGAAAACTTTTCAATGAAGAATTGAAACGTTCATTCATCCCATTCGACGAAGGGTGAAAAATAGTTGAGTGCACTATTTTAATATTGTAGAAGTTACACACTTCCTTGTATAAATCCGCAGTGAACTGACTTCCGTTATCACTTAGTACCTCGTGCGGTATACCAATTCTACTGAAGATTGTGTTTAATGCCTCAATCACAGTTTCTGTAGTAATATTTCTTAAAGGTATTGCCTCTGGCCATCTCGTAGCAATGTCAACAAGTGTTAAAATAAATCTGTTCTTGTTCTCGGTAACCTCCAACGGACCAACAATATCTATTGCCACTTTGTAAAATGGTGTTACTATATTCATATTTCCAAGTTCAACTCTGTCACATCTTCGTGGCATTCTACACCGTTGACAAATATCACAACTCCTAATAAAGTCTTTAACATCTTTATCAACTCCTTGCCAAAAGAAATATTGGTATATTCTTGACTTTGTTTTCCTAACTGACAAATGACCTGCAAATATACTTTCATGTGCTGTTTTCAAAATTACTTCCCTTTTTGACACTGGAACCACGAGTTGTTTCTCTTCCTGACCTAATTGACCTTTGAATACACGATACAATAATCTATCGAATACCTTGAATCGAAACTTCCATTTGTCTTATTATCCACACTCTTCTCCTTCTGTCGATTCCATAATTCTTGTAATGTAGGATCACTCACTTGTTCTCTCAAGAAATCTTCA
The DNA here is from genome assembly GCF_947242115.1 of Biomphalaria glabrata. NCBI lineage: Eukaryota > Metazoa > Mollusca > Gastropoda > Planorbidae > Biomphalaria > Biomphalaria glabrata. Next base: position 18,533,951 of record NC_074728.1, on the reverse strand, counting down.
CATGATCCAAATAACTTATAACAATCTTGAATAACTTCTGAATGTTTCATAATATCAGCCTCATTCTCTTTTTGTTTCATTGCTCTTGTAACAGCAGCACCAATATGTTCATTATGTTGTTCATTTTGTACATTCCCTATTATTAGATCAGCTACTGGATTTTCAAAACAAGCTACAATATATTTCCTTGTGATATAGTCTGAATTGATGTCAACACATGCCAGTGGATATTCCTTAATAGTACCATCAATCAATTTTAATTTGTAGCTACCTGGAATTTTGTCTTTGCATTCAATTAAAGAACTTCTTACCCCAATAACACTAGATCCTGAATCACGCAATATAGACACTATTTTATTATTTAATAATCCTTCTTCAAAACGTAATTTCCCTACAGACTTTTTCCTCAATTTCTGATCAACAATAGACATAGTTTCTTTTCTACATGGAGTAAAATATTCTATTTCATCAGCCAGATTAGAATGACAACAACTTTGAATTTTACGTGAACAATTTAGTCATCTCTGCGTACCTGTGTTTTGCACTTTCTTTGACTTGTCTGTGTTTTTCTCCTTAGTATAATCAAAACCTGAATAATTCCTTCTGTTATTTCCTCCACCATGGTTCACATCATTGTAAGCTCCTCTCCAATTCCCTCCATCCATTCTCCTTCCTCTAGTATCAAACTGCCTCCTGTAAGTTCCATATGACACATTCCTTGTGCCTGACACATGTCTTGTTCCATCCTTATTATATGTCACCTGTTTTGGTTTCACTCCGGCTCCACCCACATAACATTCCGTTGACCTGTGACCTACTTTTCCGCACCTAAAACAAGTTATGACTTTCCTGTCACTAGCATAATTCTGACTTGTGGCTTCAGCAGCTCCCATTACATACACATTTTCCTCTTTACATAATGATTTTGTTGAACTTGCAGTCTTAAAACTTTCAATTACTTGTAGCATGTCTTCTACATTATCACTTTTATTTAAGATAAGTTGACGATACACTTCGCCTGAAACACTCTCTAATAATCTGTTTGTCACAATCATATTTTTCATGCCTTCTATGGTCTCCTTTACCTCCGCCATCTTCATCCAATTGTCTAGTGCCCTTTTCAAATCGGCTACATATCCCCTGAAATCATTTTCTTTAGGTCTAATTTGGTGAAATTTCTTCCTACACGTTTCTCCATTTATATCAGCCTGTCTCATTAGCATAACCTTTACTTCATCATAATTTTCCTTCTTAAACAGATCATCTTGCAGCATAAAATTCTTGAGTTTCAACGTCAATTTGTACGATAACAACATAGCCCAACTTTTCTTATCAATACAACATCTTGTTGCCACCGCCTCAAATAGAGTCAAGAAACCAATCAAATCCTCATCTTCCTTCATATTCTGAAAACTCTTGTCCAACTTATCAATTATATGTCTATGTTTATCCTGGATCTTAGGTTCTCCTTCTTTGTTTTCAGATTTACTTTCTTTCTGCAACTCCTTCTCCACAATTTTCTCCTTAAGTCTAGCCAATTCCAATTCTTCCTGCCTCTTTTTAGCTTCCACTACTTCCCTTTCTTTCCATCGTTCATGCTCCTCCGCCCTTTGTTCCTTCTTGAGCCGTTCCTCCCTATCCAATCTTGCTTGTTCTGCCTTGACATATTCTTCCTTCTGTTCTTTCACATAGTTCTGCAAGTCAGCTCCTGTAAAACCCAACGCCTGCCCATCCGCTATAAATTGTGAATTTATAGAAAACCTAGTCTCCATCCTTAGAATTTCCAAACAATATAAGTTTAACAGGTCAAATCGGAAAAACTAATTAGAGCACAAGATATACTATTAGCAACCAAAAAAAATACACTTAGCTGTGCTTTCTCCTGCGAAGATAGAATCTGCCTCAGCACCAGGAAGATAGAGTATTGATGACAAGGTACAGCCAGATACACCAGGACAACTTGAGAATCCCAACAAACAGATCACAGCTCCAATTTAGGTCCACCAATCAGTTTGGCATGTAACAAAATTATATCTTATTAGTATAAATTTTAAAAAAAATATTATATATAAGATACAATGTTAGCAATAACAATATGATACACTGGCACCAATAAAGTCTCACACAAAAAATGTATACGATGCCTTTCCTGAGTAATAAGGTACAATCACATAGTACCGTTATGAATAGTAATGTGACACAAACAAGTGTCTAGAATCTGAAAATATACTCTTACAAGTACAGAAATTTATTTAGCAAATATTCAACTGTCAATAATATAACAAATTATGACTGAGATAATCCCTCAAATAACTCCTTTAACAGTTTAGACGAGCCCCCAAAATACTTGTCAGGTTCTTGTATTCTTGTATTTATCAAATTATTATTATATATTTCCAATGCAAATATTTATTAATATTAAATATTATTTCAATTTGTATTATTGTTATTATTTTCTGAACTTATAATATTTTGGCTCAAGTTCAGCCTGACAAGCACATCATACACATATAGTTGTAGATAAACTAATAAACTAAGTGTATGATGTAAATAACAATAAAATTTATTCTTGTGATATATTTACAAATGACTGATTCATGATGACTGATAATAATAGTATGAAATATCAATATGTAATAATATGTAATCTACAATGATCCAGTTAGTCTCCTTAGATACAGAACATTCATATAATTATGAAACACATAGTATATTACCTTAACTATAATAAGTAGTTCAATGGATCACCTAGTCCTTCAATCTCAAAAACAACAACTGGTAATATATGTAGATCTAGCCTCTAGATCAGGTACTGTCCACTGACGACAATTCCAAAAAGTAGAAGTTCATAGTTGACACTATACCATCAGGTCTGACCACTGCAACCCGCAGTCTGGAATCTTGAACCTCAGACTCATGTACAAATCCACGTGCACACCAGACGACCAACTGAGAGAAAGACCTCAGTCCTGTAGACTGTAGACCTAAAGTTGTACTCTCAATATAGAACTGAGACTGAATAAACAAGTCTTGACACTGAGACTTGACACAGAGTCTAACATATAGACTTGACACTAATACTTGAAATAGAGTCTTCAACTGAGACTACGACTAAAAACTTAGTCTTGACGCTAAAACCCTATAGAAGATAAAAGAAAGGATTCTTCTAATCATCTATATCTAGTCTAATTATAGACTTACAAATACGAACGAATTCAAATAGAAAAACTATACAATGAAAAATAAAACTCACCCTAAACAGGGGTCAAGATAATCCAACAAGAAAATGTCCAAGGCAAATGCTAAGGCTATCCAATAACAAAAACCAAGGAGAAATTCCAGAGCTCTCAAACCACGTCTATCTGTACCAACGTACAAAACAATGGAGAGACTGTACTAGACGATAAATGACGCAAATCACACACACACTAAATTTACGTCACTAGAAGTTGTGACAAGCAACAAAAGCTCAGTCCTCTAGTCTACACAGAAATTATTAATAATGTAATGACGTCATCAATATAGTGATCAACGCCGCACTATCAATTAGAGAACTAATTCTACTATACAGTTACATAGATAACTGCGACATTCCCCCTCCTCAACGAACTGGCAATTTTGAAAAAAAAATTCCAGTTATCATAAAAACTGCAAGAAAATTCTCCAGAAAATCAACTTCACCAAGATCAATACTGCAAATACGTTTCCAAGAATTACAAGAAGAGACCTCAAACTCTCACTGAGAAAAAACAACTGAGAAATCCTCAACAACCAATAATCATTATGATTACCTCAACAATAAAAAATCTTCATTATACACTTCAATAGACAAAATAATGTTTGTCTCAAAAATTTACAGTTAAAGTTACAACTGTTTGCATGTTACATAGTTACATTATCAAATTTGATCAATATCAAAATTAATATAACATAAGTACATGATTGCTCAAATGAATCAAAAAAATTATACAAGTCTTGAGCATACATCAGCAAAAACATTTAATTCTCCCTTCAAATGGACAGAATCAAAACAATAATCCTGAAGTGTTAAACACCATCTAGTTATTCTTTTGTTACAATAATTACTATTTGCTATGAATGACAATGCCTTGTTATCGGTCTGGAGATGAAACTTCACTCCTGCCAAATAACGATCTAGCTTTTTGATCGACCATACAATGGCCAGTCCTTCCCGCTCAAGGATAGAGTATTTCTGTTCACGTGGCAACAACTTGCGACTGACAAACTTCACTGGATGTAACACACCATCTCTCATCTGACTAAGTATACCTGAAATGCCTTTATCTGATGCATCTGTCTGCAAAAAGAATGGAAGAGAAGGATCAGGCAATCTTAGAATAGGATAATCACACAAATAAGTTTGTATTCTTTTCAGTGCCACAATACACTCATTACTCCAATCAATTCTCACAGATTTCCCTTTCTTCAATAACTCTGTGAATGGAAACACCAAGTCTGAATAACAAGGTATAAATTTAGAGTAATAGTTAACCAACCCAATTAATGACCTTACTTCCTTCTTGGTACTGGGTGGTTTAAACTCCAGGATCTTCTGAACATTTTTACTATCTGGTTTCACTTCTCCCCGACCTACATTATGTCCCAGAAATTTAATGTTAGTAAAGCCAACCTCTAATTTAGATGGTTTTAGAGTAAATCCATGACTTTTCAATACACCGAAAACATTCTGTACATCTCTAACATGAGTCTCCCAACTTTCGCTAAATATACAGATGTCATCAAAATAAAACAATACATTCTCAATATCTCTTAAAATACTCTTTAAAACTCTATTAAAATGGTTAGGGGCACCACTTAAACCAAATGGTAAGTAATGAAACATGTAGTGTTCCCCCAGAACTCTAAAAGCTGTGTACTCCTTACATTCTTCACTTATAGGTATTTGCCAATACCCTTTAGTTAAATCAACTAAAGTAAAATACTTAGCCCTGTAGAGTTTATTGAATAGCTCTTCTTGATCTGGTATTAATTCAGCTGGTATTTGTGTAACACTGTTTAACTTACGGTAGTCAATGCATGGACGTAGTGTACCATCACGTTTCTTAATAACCACAACAGGAGCGGCATATGATGAATCTGTGGGTCCTATGATACCCAACTTCAACATACTATCAATTTCCTCTTTTAATTTCTCCTTCATATTTATTGGTACCGTATATGGCTTTAATGCTATAGGCTTAGTGTCCAGCAACTTAATCCTAAATTCTTCCACATCTGCTTTACCCGGTATGTCTGATATAACATCTTTGAATTCATCCAGCACCTTCATTATTTCACATCTCTGATTACAGTTTAAATCTGGGTTGACCTTCAATTGAGATAAAATGTCTTCATTCGTCTGCTTCTTATTATTGATTTCTAATGTCGGAATGCTTGGTAAAATATCTTCATTTGTCAAGTCTTCATCAAATTCCTCCTCATCATCCACAACAGACACCATATTAGCAGACAAAATACTGTTCTCATGTTCAATATTAATAACAGTTTCACTTGTATCATCTTTACTTCTGCTATGATATTTCATCAATCTATTGATATGGTAAAGTTTTAACTTATCTCCCTTCTTTACCAGAAAATTGAATCTTGATACCTTCCTTATAACTTTAAATGGTCCTTGCCAATATACAGATAATTTGTTTTCTCTTTGAGGTTTAAGTATCAATATACAATCACCTTCATCAATCTTGCGCAATGTAGAGTATCTATCATACTGAATTTTGTACTTTTGCTTTTTAACCTCACTATTTCTGTTGGCAATTGATGTCACATGAAATAACCTCTCCTTCAAATCCATTAAGTATGAGTAAACATTCCTGTATTCATCTTCCTCCTCTTTGTTTACAAATACTTGTTTCAGAATAGCCAATGGTCCTCTCATCTGTCTTCCATATACCATTTGAAATGGCGATATTCCTGTAGTTTCATTTGGGACCTCTCTATAAGCAAAAAGTGCAGCGCTAACCTTTCTATCCCAATCCTTTGGACTCTCTTGTGTAACCTTCCTTAGAAAACTTTTCAATGAAGAATTGAAACGTTCATTCATCCCATTCGACGAAGGGTGAAAAATAGTTGAGTGCACTATTTTAATATTGTAGAAGTTACACACTTCCTTGTATAAATCCGCAGTGAACTGACTTCCGTTATCACTTAGTACCTCGTGCGGTATACCAATTCTACTGAAGATTGTGTTTAATGCCTCAATCACAGTTTCTGTAGTAATATTTCTTAAAGGTATTGCCTCTGGCCATCTCGTAGCAATGTCAACAAGTGTTAAAATAAATCTGTTCTTGTTCTCGGTAACCTCCAACGGACCAACAATATCTATTGCCACTTTGTAAAATGGTGTTACTATATTCATATTTCCAAGTTCAACTCTGTCACATCTTCGTGGCATTCTACACCGTTGACAAATATCACAACTCCTAATAAAGTCTTTAACATCTTTATCAACTCCTTGCCAAAAGAAATATTGGTATATTCTTGACTTTGTTTTCCTAACTGACAAATGACCTGCAAATATACTTTCATGTGCTGTTTTCAAAATTACTTCCCTTTTTGACACTGGAACCACGAGTTGTTTCTCTTCCTGACCTAATTGACCTTTGAATACACGATACAATAATCTATCGAATACCTTGAATCGAACACTTCCATTTGTCTTATTATCCACACTCTTCTCCTTCTGTCGATTCCATAATTCTTGTAATGTAGGATCACTCACTTGTTCTCTCAAGAAATCTTCACATGATCCAAATAACTTATAACAATCTTGAATAACTTCTGAATGTTTCATAATATCAGCCTCATTCTCTTTTTGTTTCATTGCTCTTGTAACAGCAGCACCAATATGTTCATTATGTTGTTCATTTTGTACATTCCCTATTATTAGATCAGCTACTGGATTTTCAAAACAAGCTACAATATATTTCCCTGTGATATAGTCTGAATTGATGTCAACGCATGCCAGTGGATATTCCTTAATAGTACCATCAATCAATTTTAATTTGTAGCTACCTGGAATTTTGTCTTTGCATTCAATTAAAGAACTTCTTACCCCAATAACACTAGATCCTGAATCACGCAATATAGACACTATTTTATTATTTAATAATCCTTCTTCAAAACGTAATTTCCCTACAGACTTTTTCCTCAATTTCTGATCAACAATAGACATAGTTTCTTTTCTACATGGAGTAAAATATTCTATTTCATCAGCCAGATTAGAATGACAACAACTTTGAATTTTACGTGAACAATTTAGTCATCTCTGCGTACCTGTGTTTTGCACTTTCTTTGACTTGTCTGTGTTTTTCTCCTTAGTATAATCAAAACCTGAATAATTCCTTCTGTTATTTCCTCCACCATGGTTCACATCATTGTAAGCTCCTCTCCAATTCCCTCCATCCATTCTCCTTCCTCTAGTATCAAACTGCCTCCTGTAAGTTCCATATGACACATTCCTTGTGCCTGACACATGTCTTGTTCCATCCTTATTATATGTCACCTGTTTTGGTTTCACTCCGGCTCCACCCACATAACATTCCGTTGACCTGTGACCTACTTTTCCGCACCTAAAACAAGTTATGACTTTCCTGTCACTAGCATAATTCTGACTTGTGGCTTCAGCAGCTCCCATTACATACACATTTTCCTCTTTACATAATGATTTTGTTGAACTTGCAGTCTTAAAACTTTCAATTACTTGTAGCATGTCTTCTACATTATCACTTTTATTTAAGATAAGTTGACGATACACTTCGCCTGAAACACTCTCTAATAATCTGTTTGTCACAATCATATTTTTCATGCCTTCTATGGTCTCCTTTACCTCCGCCATCTTCATCCAATTGTCTAGTGCCCTTTTCAAATCGGCTACATATCCCCTGAAATCATTTTCTTTAGGTCTAATTTGGTGAAATTTCTTCCTACACGTTTCTCCATTTATATCAGCCTGTCTCATTAGCATAACCTTTACTTCATCATAATTTTCCTTCTTAAACAGATCATCTTGCAGCATAAAATTCTTGAGTTTCAACGTCAATTTGTACGATAACAACATAGCCCAACTTTTCTTATCAATACAACATCTTGTTGCCACCGCCTCAAATAGAGTCAAGAAACCAATCAAATCCTCATCTTCCTTCATATTCTGAAAACTCTTGTCCAACTTATCAATTATATGTCTATGTTTATCCTGGATCTTAGGTTCTCCTTCTTTGTTTTCAGATTTACTTTCTTTCTGCAACTCCTTCTCCACAATTTTCTCCTTAAGTCTAGCCAATTCCAATTCTTCCTGCCTCTTTTTAGCTTCCACTACTTCCCTTTCTTTCCATCGTTCATGCTCCTCCGCCCTTTGTTCCTTCTTGAGCCGTTCCTCCCTATCCAATCTTGCTTGTTCTGCCTTGACATATTCTTCCTTCTGTTCTTTCACATAGTTCTGCAAGTCAGCTCCTGTAAAACCCAACGCCTGCCCATCCGCTATAAATTGTGAATTTATAGAAAACCTAGTCTCCATCCTTAGAATTTCCAAACAATATAAGTTTAACAGGTCAAATCGGAAAAACTAATTAGAGCACAAGATATACTATTAGCAACCAAAAAAAATACACTTAGCTGTGCTTTCTCCTGCGAAGATAGAATCTGCCTCAGCACCAGGAAGATAGAGTATTGATGACAAGGTACAGCCAGATACACCAGGACAACTTGAGAATCCCAACAAACAGATCACAGCTCCAATTTAGGTCCACCAATCAGTTTGGCATGTAACAAAATTATATCTTATTAGTATAAATTTTAAAAAAAATATTATATATAAGATACAATGTTAGCAATAACAATATGATACACTGGCACCAATAAAGTCTCACACAAAAAATGTATACGATGCCTTTCCTGAGTAATAAGGTACAATCACATAGTACCGTTATGAATAGTAATGTGACACAAACAAGTGTCTAGAATCTGAAAATATACTCTTACAAGTACAGAAATTTATTTAGCAAATATTCAACTGTCAATAATATAACAAATTATGACTGAGATAATCCCTCAAATAACTCCTTTAACAGTTTAGACGAGCCCCCAAAATACTTGTCAGGTTCTTGTATTCTTGTATTTATCAAATTATTATTATATATTTCCAATGCAAATATTTATTAATATTAAATATTATTTCAATTTGTATTATTGTTATTATTTTCTGAACTTATAATATTTTGGCTCAAGTTCAGCCTGACAAGCACATCATACACATATAGTTGTAGATAAACTAATAAACTAAGTGTATGATGTAAATAACAATAAAATTTATTCTTGTGATATATTTACAAATGACTGATTCATGATGACTGATAATAATAGTATGAAATATCAATATGTAATAATATGTAATCTACAATGATCCAGTTAGTCTCCTTAGATACAGAACATTCATATAATTATGAAACACATAGTATATTACCTTAACTATAATAAGTAGTTCAATGGATCACCTAGTCCTTCAATCTCAAAAACAACAACTGGTAATATATGTAGATCTAGCCTCTAGATCAGGTACTGTCCACTGACGACAATTCCAAAAAGTAGAAGTTCATAGTTGACACTATACCATCAGGTCTGACCACTGCAACCCGCAGTCTGGAATCTTGAACCTCAGACTCATGTACAAATCCACGTGCACACCAGACGACCAACTGAGAGAAAGACCTCAGTCCTGTAGACTGTAGACCTAAAGTTGTACTCTCAATATAGAACTGAGACTGAATAAACAAGTCTTGACACTGAGACTTGACACAGAGTCTAACATATAGACTTGACACTAATACTTGAAATAGAGTCTTCAACTGAGACTACGACTAAAAACTTAGTCTTGACGCTAAAACCCTATAGAAGATAAAAGAAAGGATTCTTCTAATCATCTATATCTAGTCTAATTATAGACTTACAAATACGAACGAATTCAAATAGAAAAACTATACAATGAAAAATAAAACTCACCCTAAACAGGGGTCAAGATAATCCAACAAGAAAATGTCCAAGGCAAATGCTAAGGCTATCCAATAACAAAAACCAAGGAGAAATTCCAGAGCTCTCAAACCACGTCTATCTGTACCAACGTACAAAACAATGGAGAGACTGTACTAGACGATAAATGACGCAAATCACACACACACTAAATTTACGTCACTAGAAGTTGTGACAAGCAACAAAAGCTCAGTCCTCTAGTCTACACAGAAATTATTAATAATGTAATGACGTCATCAATATAGTGATCAACGCCGCACTATCAATTAGAGAACTAATTCTACTATACAGTTACATAGATAACTGCGACAGCATCCAATTTGTGGGCCGAATTGTATAGAAATGCCCGGGCCCATTTTGACACCCAGTCCGCCCCTGCTTTACATCCTCTGCATCGCAAGGTCTTAAAGGGAAACCTTACGTTATATATTTTTTTACATTCAATGAACGTGTGAACGAAATCCTTAGAGTTAGGTTCATCAAACTACAAAAAAAATTTATTTCACTTATCATATTCATGGTAAACCAGTAACACAGACTAAAAACGCAAAATACCTAGGTGCTATAATAAAGAAAAAACTGTCATGGAATCCACATATTGATGAAACTATCAAAAAATTAAACAAAGCATTAAGGTTCATAAAAAGAAATTTTTAGAAATCAAATAAGAACATAAAATTAAATTGTTATTTAGCCTTGGTTAGGCCAATAATAGAATATGTATCCTGTGTTTGGGACCCCTCAACTCAAGAAAACATTAAGAAAATGGAGCAGACACAAAATAGAGCAGAGAGATTCATAACAAACGAATATTCACATTTGACTAGAGTAACACCTTAAGTATAATTACTAAATTTAGAAAGCCTTCAGGATAGAAGTAAAGTAGCAATTATACATAAAACACTTAACCATAATCTTCAAATAAAAAACAAAATTTAATAAATACTCATAAAGACACAAAGATAAAGGCACATTGCTCGTTCCATATGCTAGAACAAATTCATACAAATACTCCTTCTTCCCTAGTGCTATTAGAACATGGAATGGGTTGCCTGAGCCAGCCAGGAAAACCAGTGACGTGACAGAATTTAGTTCATTGGTTAATATGCATGACTAATTGCATGAGACGTAGGACGTAATCATCTTCTTTTTTGAAGTAACGTCTGTATTATATAAGACAAGATAAATCTAAGCTAGAATTTACGGTAAAACTTCCTATCGAATGTGTTTACTACAGTGAGTAACCGCTCAGGTCCGGCTTTAGGTAATAGAAGGCCCTAGACGAACTTTAATTTGGTAACCCGAAATGAAAATTAAAAAATAAACAAGATTACAAAGAGAGTTTGTGTTACACAAACTCAGAGGCGGCCCCCGTCGAAGTCGGATCCCTGTCGGATCTGCATATTCGCAAATAATATTCAAGAGGTGATTTAATTTTGATGGTCAAAAGTAATAATGTTTCAAAGATTCATTTGCCGTAAATTTAAATTTAAATTAAATAATAGTAGATTAGCTTTAGTATATTAAAACATTACAATATTGATCAAAACGTTTGGAAATGAAAATCTACACTTTTTTTTACACTTTAAGTTTAGAAATTGAAATTCTACATCTTAATCTAGTCTATTTTAGTCTAAACTAGATCTAGAAATTCTAGATCTAGACTCTAAAATAATTTTAATTAGAATATAAAACCACATCTAGATATACTGTAATAAAAATCTAGATCTAGTTTTTAAAAATCTAGATTAGATCTAAATCAAGATATCATTCCTTTTTTAAACGCGATTCACATAACGAGGCTTAATAAACATTACTATACCGAGTTCTTTTTTCATTTCATTTGAAGAATTAATTCCATATAACGTCAGAGGAAAAAAAAAACACTACGTCACACGGCCTAGCTAGACTAAAAATCGCCTTCAGCAATAGGAGCCATTTATCGAGTGTTCATAGACTTTGGTGCACCGAGTGCGTTCTTTAAGCATTTCATTTAAAGAATTCATTCCATATGACGTCAAAGAAAAAAAAACACTACGTCACACGGTCTAGCTAGAATAAAATTCGCCTTCATCAATACGAGCCATTTATCGAGTGTTCATAGACTTTGGTGCACCGAGTGTGTTCTTTAAGCATTTCATTTAAAGAATTCACTCCATATGACGTCAAAGGAAAAAAAAACACTACGTTACACGGCCTAGCTAGAATAAAAATCGCCTTCATCATTACGAGCCATTTATCGAGTGTTCATAGACATTGGTTCACCGAGTGCGTTCTTTTAGCATTTCTTTTAAAGAATTCATTCCTTATGACGTCAAAGATAAAAAAAACACTACGTCACACGGCCTAGCTAGACTAAAAATCACCTTCATCAATACGAGCCATTTATCGAGTGTTCATAGCCATTGGTGCACCGAGTGCGTTCTTTTAGCATTTCATTTAAAGAATTCATTCCATATGACGTCAAAGGAAAAAAAACACTACGTCACACGGCTTAGTTAGACTAAATATGTTTTCATTAATACGAGCAATTTTTCGAGGGTTAATAGCCATTGGTGCACAGAGTGCGTTCTTTTAACATAAGCCTACATTTAAAGAGTCCATTCATATGACGTCAAAGAAAAAAAATTCCATTACCTCACAATAGGCTAGTACCGGTACCATAAAAAAAATGTCTTTATTTACACGAGATATTTAACAAGGGTTCATAGACATTGGTGCACTGAGTTCTAATAGAATTTATTTAAAGAGGATCAAAGCCGCATTGCTTTTGCGTTTTGTCTGTCAGTCGGTCTGTCCGTCATCTTGATATAAAAAAAGAACCACTAAAAGTTATTAAAAATTGATTAACCTTTATTTTACGTTTCAAAACATCGCAATAATTTTTAGGTATGAACACAATTGAAAAGTTTATATAATAGATTGTTCCGGATGTTTGTATAAATAGTAAAAGAAAAAGAGAATTTCAGATAAATGTAATACCGTTAATTAAATTTTATGGATGGTCTCGTATAAAAATTAGATGTACTACAGCCATGTGGAGAGATTTTCATACCTTAAGTTTGGTGTTTGGATTCTGTTTTCCTTAAAAATCGGACATAATATTAACGATAATTAGATTTTTACATGTTTTAGGTAGAAAGTTAAATGTACTGTAATAGAGTAGTAAGTTAAAATATTTTTCATAAAAATCCGTAAAAACATTATTTCGTAAATGAGAAGATTATTTGTTTATTAATTAGAAGAGGGAGTTCAAACAATTATTTGGCGTTAGTAGATTTTTAAATAAATTCGGAAATTTCTGGCGACGATTTGTAAGAAACAAAATCCGGAACTTTCTTTATCGATTACAAAACTTCTATGTTATATTTTAGCAAGAAAATTAAATGTCTAAAAAGTAATGTTCAGTAATCTATTCTAGTAAATTACTTTTTTTAATAGCCCTGAACAACCTATTGTCGATATTTTTAAAATTTGTTTAAAGATGAAAATACGGAACAATTTGATATTGATAACCAAATTATAGTGACGCATTGTGAAATAATATAAGTGTAATATTAGTAAATTATGCGATTTCAAACAATCATTAGGCATAATTCATGTTTTATAAAACAATATCCGGAACATTTTTACACTTAATGAAATATAAGTCAGTATAGAGATTTTGATTTAGAATTAATATGCTATTTACATAAAAAACGGAACAACATATTATTGATAATGTGTTTTTGCAACGTTTAAGCATGGAAATTGAATGTAATATAAATTAGAAGAGCAAACAAACATTTTTTGGGGTTGATTAGTTTTGCAAAAAAAAAATCCGGAACAATCAATTTTTAGATACTTAAAACTATTGAGATGTTACGGGAGGAACATTAAAGTGTAAATCAGATTTTCAATAGCTTTTAGAGTTCTAGTTTTTTTAATCTAATCGTGACGGACAGACCGACCAACAGACAAAACGCACAAAAATAATCTTCTTTTATTCGGATGTTTAGTGTCCCACTAAACAAAAAATAAATAAAATCTGATTTTTTAAAAAAGTTTAAGGAATTGGTTTAGAACCTGATCATGTAGCGACGTTACGCTACTGCACGAAAATCACTGCATAAAAAGTCCATTAAAAAAATATGTGTGATATTTACATTCAAAATGCATTATTAGCCTTTATAAACAAACAGAAATGTTTTCTTTTAATTTTAGCAGCTAGTTGACAAGAAAAAACATCTTTAACTATTATTTATATTTGTTGTAAACATTTCCTGTACATTTTAAAAATATATTTGACTTAGTGATACTGAAAATACACAAAAATTGTCCATCTTTGTTAGCATATTGTAACATTGCCTCCCTTACATTTACGTAATTGTTTTAGAATTGGTGTATTTTTATGAAAAAATCGCTTCCATAATTAATTTTATAAATTAAACGGTTTGCTTTTAGAAAACCAAAAGTAGCCGTTGCACCTAAACTTTTCAAGCCGCATTTAATGATGAAATAATATTTTTCATATCTCTTCTAGTTTTCGAGATCTGAGTGTGACAGACGGACAGACGGACAGACGGACAGACAGACAGATGGACAGACGGACAGACGGACATTTTGCACAAACCTAATAGCGGTTTTTTCCCCTTACGGGGGCCGCTAACAATGGAAAAATAAAATCACGCAATTTATTACAAACCTATCTGTATCTATATCGAAATCAATAAATATGTTTTCGACACGTTCTTTGTGGGCGTTGCCAGGGTAATTTCCCCCCCCCCCCTCCTGCAGGGGGAAGGGTAAGACAAGAAGAATTTAGTGACTGATTTTTTGCTTTGATTTTGTTTATTTCAGGTGAGATTTTAATACTAAACAATCACTTACCTAGCGCAGTCAAGGGATTTTGAGTTTAAACCCCCCTACCAGGGGGTTATGCAGTTAAATCCCACTCTTCTATAAAACAAAAAAACAGAAAAAAGAATGCAAACGACAATCCCCAAATTCCAAGAGCATAGCCAAGGAAGATGTTAAAGATTTTAAACCTCCCTCCAAAATTTAAGATAAACCCCCTCTTCAATATAAAAAAGCAAATAACACACTCAAAGTTCTATGAGAGTAGCTCATAAGGGGTTTTGAGTTTAAACCCATTTCAGCGGGGTTTGAAGCTAATTAATACCTCTTCTATGAAAAAAAAAAAGCAATTTACACACTCAAATGCTATGAGCGCAGCCAAAGAGGGTTTTGAGTTTAAACACCCCTTCAGCGGGGTTTGATGCTAAAAAATACCTCTTCAATATACAAAAAAGTAAATTACTCACTAAAATTCTTTGAGCGTAGCTAAGCTAAGTTTTTTTTTCAGTTTAAACCCCCTCCTCCAAATGCCTTTTTTAAAAAAGTTTAAAACCCCTCCAGATGGTTTTGAGCTTAAAATCCCCCTACTGAGAGTTTATTATTCTAAAGCAAACTACTCTCGCCAAATTCTATAAAGTAAAGTAAAGTTCCCCTTTCAGACCTTGTGGTCTATAGGGCAGATGATGTAAAGGTCATCTGTTTCTGTGGCCTACGGTTAACGAGGGTGTCATGTGGCCAGCACAACGACCAACCGCCTTTACTTTTCCCTAACTAATGTCAGGTACCCATTAGAGCTGGGTGGACTCAGAGGCGCCCGAAGATCCCGAAATTAAAAATCCCAGTCTTCACCAGGATTCGAACCCCGGTCCCCGGTTCGGAAGTCAAGCGCTTTACCGCTCAGCCACCGCGCCTCCAAAAAATAAAGTTTCCCTTTCAGACCATGCGGTCTATATGGCAGTTAATGTTAAGGCCATCTGTTTCTTTAGCCAACGGTTAACGAGCATGGTGTCATGTGGCCAGCAAATTCTATGAGCGTAGCAAAATGGGGTTTTGAATTTGTAAAAAAAAACAAACAAACTCCAGAGATTTTTTAGTTTAAAACCACCCAACCGATGATTTTGACGATAAAACTTCCCTTTTCGATATAAAATCTAAAGCAAACTACAGTCACCTAATTCCAAGAGCGTAGCCAAGAGAAGTTACACATTTCTACCAGTGGCTGGGCTCCATTAATAAAGTGCAGTGAATAGTCATCAGCCAAAATTGAAAAAGACTAAATGTGGCTCAACAAAGATGGCTAAGACGGATTTTAGGAGTCAGTTATAGAGATCGGGTTTCAATCAAGGATATCCTATGCCGAACTGGGAGTCGACCCCTTGGTAAGATTGTGACAAAGCATCGCATGAGGTTTGTTGGAGATGTTCTCCGACAAAATGAATAACGCATACCAAGAGTTGCGATGACATGGAGGCCATTACAACGAAAGCGCGAACAGGGACATCGTAGTACAACTTCACGCTACACTTTCATGGAGGTCATCAGAGCAGGTGGGAAGAGGCCTCAGACATGCATGCTTATAATAAGTAAATACAGCTCCAGCTTTTGCATGTAGCATTCTAAGAATAAATACAGCTCCAGATTTTGCTTGTAGCATTCTAAGAATAAGTAAATATGTACTGAAGGGAGAGGAGCCCCCACTTTGTGAGTACTGTGACTCTCGACTCACCGTGGAACATATCCTCGTTGATAGCCCCAGAAACCAGGATGTCAGGGCGAAATATTTTAGAGCCACTAATTTAAAAGCACTATTTGATAATGTCGACCCTGGGAAGGTACTGGGCTTTATCCGGGAAGTGGGGCTATCTACGAAGATCTGATATATGAATCTGTGATCATGCACTATTTACCTTAGATTTTTACTAAATATTTAAATTTTTACTAACTTTACTATTTTAACTGTGAATAGACCTTGATTTTAATGATATGACTGTATAGAATCTGGCCCTTGTTGTTTAGAGAGAGAGTAGTCCTTAAGGGACTGCAGGCACGACATGGCCTAAATTGTGCCGATGTGCCTCAAATCACAAAATCACAATAAGTAAATACAGTACAGCTCCAGATTTTCGACAGTGCGTCTACCAAGAGCCTTACCCTTAAAAAATTAAAAATTGTAAATTTTTTACAACTAAAATATGTATATGAATTTTTTTTTTTTTTTTTTTCAAAATGGAAAGTTGGATTAAATTTAAAAAAGGAATATATTTTTTTTTTTACTTTTAGAATATAGCATGCTTTTAGATATTAGTATTTTCATTAATAAGTGGATCCTTTTTAAAACTTTCAAAACGTGTAGGACAAATCCTGCCCCGGGGCCTCCACATACGTAGATCGTACAGACCTGTGACGTGGCAACGCCCCATTGGTCTCCACTGCCCACAGGTTGCGACGTTACAGGTCAGTGTTCAGTCCTTCTATGACGATTGGTCTCGGTTGAGATCCTGGCCAACAGGTGCACGTGAATTGAAGTAGGGATATATGGGGGTGTGTACATGAATTTTGATTGGGCGAAGTGACTTCTAGTTAGTTGGAGTGCGGAGATTGAGTTTTAGAGTTGAGGGGAGAGTGTGACTTGAGAAGTTAGTTCTTCTTCGTGTTAGAGAGTAGGAGAAGTAGTTTCCTGTCGGAGGTAGGCATTTGTTCTGTTCAGGACAATCTGATTGACTTACTTGAATTTCATAAACATATGCATGGACGCCCGCAGGGGGGGGGTGCACCCCCCTGGATTCTGAGTAGCCAAATTCTAGCCATTTTTTTTTGCACCATCAAATCAATTAGCTTCTAAGTAGCAACTGAACAAGTAGTGCTTCCACTGGTTAATGTAGTTGTAGATTAGTCTAGGCGTATCAGGGATTGATGACCAACCATGCACTCTGAATTCTGAGTGGCCAAATTTTAGCCAATTTTGTATCTTTTATAATAAAATACATCTTCCAGAAATGTTTTTATTACGTAGATGTAGATTTAGTCAGAATCCGATGGAGAGGGGTGCAAGAGCATGTACCATGTACGCCCCTGCGGGTGAGGATGCAATATTGATCAAAGAGTTTAATAAATTAATATTCAAGAAATTTTTTGCGCATCGTCTTCTAAGTCTGAATCTAAAGGCCTATCATTGGAATATTATAAAGTGTAGTAACTTAAACAAGTTGTGCTTCCACTGAAGTACAGTTGTAAAGATATGCTATTATTGTAACTAGAATAGGCAAATCTGTAGTTCATGTCCGACCATGTACGATTTATTATAGGCTTGACAATTCTTTGCACTATAAAGGGTGTCAAATATTCTATAGCACGTTAATCGTGACGATTTGTTTTCATTCGCACATAGATGTAGTTATGAATGCCACAAGGTCGACTTTCACAAGACATTTTGTATGGTGATTTAACAGAAGGCAGGAGGTCCGCTGGTAATCCACTGCTAAGGTAAACTGATGCATGCAAACGCGACATAAAGTGGCACTGGATAGATCCACATGAAGAGCGAGAATTAAAGGAAGGTCATGGATTGCAGATGTCATACACAACAGTTGTAGAAAGAAGGGTAAAAGTACAAAGGATTATCCTCTTTAGTCACCCAAGAAGTTGCAAAGGGAAAAAATCGTCACAACTACTTTTTATAATATCTAGTTAAGGTCTAGAATATTTATTTTTCTTTGCCTTGGAGGAGAAATCCTTGCCAAGTATCTTTCGATGTGATACATGTTCTAGTTTCTTTGAACGAAAGTAAAGAGTGTAAATGTAATTACGTCTTGTGGTCGGTGTCAGCGCTCGATAAAATAGCAGGTGAAACACGTCCACCAGTTGACAAAAGAAGAGATTCAAGAAAGTTCTTCACATGCCAACGTCAGTCAAAATTCAGTGAAGAAATTGTAGATATCTCAGGCATTGAGCAGTTGTCTTTGAGTGTTCGTTTTGTTGATTGCGATTGTGTTCGACTTCATTGGTTTAGTTCCTGTGGTTAAGAGAGACGCACTGCATGTGTCTAATGTCATTGTACAGTCTAGACATGGACTAAATACTCGGCCAAGGCTGCGACTTATGGCTAGTATTTTTTTCCCTAATTGTCCCTAGCGATAGCGTTGGTGCTAAATTTAGCCTACCTATTTTGCGTGAGACACAATCAACTGAAAAATACGAATCCATTCGAGATTTAAGTCTAGTTTAGATTTAAGTATTTACTGTGCACTTTTCTTTAATATTATAACAAGAAAGTTGAGGCTACGACTTTGAGCCAGGATGTGCCAATGCACATATGTTCAAAATTTCAATAAATTGATTAACTATCTGAGTTGGGTCTTGTTGATGATCCTGTGTTCCTGTCAGCAAACAACAAAGACCTGGACTAGTGTGTGGACTGTCTCGCCAGTTATCTAACCTCTAGCCTTCACAACCACGCAAGGCAACACCTATATAGAGACGACTTGTGGCAGAGTGTTCTGAAGATAATTCCATGTGGGGAACAGCATGATAGCCTATCCGGACTAGGTTAATGGTCTTTGTTGAGCGATCTAAACGAAATCACGTAAGGTAGGATTACAAAGGGAGTTTGTGTTATTACACAAACTCAGAGGCAGCCCCCCCATGGAATTCACCAATGGGCCTTAGTCTTGTTTTGATCGTTTAATTTAAAGTAATACAATGTTAACTAGAGTCTTCACCAGAATTCGAACACGGGACTTCCGGTTCCAAGTGCTTTACTTTTCAGCCACAGCATCTCCATATATTCATTTTGCGTACACTTATATTAAAAAAAATAACCTTATCTAGAATTAGATCTAAATCTACCAAGTTTACTATCAACTGATTTTTTTTAAAATTGATTATTGTGTTCACAGGTAAAAGAAATAATTGTGCGAAATTTCAGCTTGTTCCGAGATTGTGTGTCGGAAAAATAACGTGTACAAACTTTTTGCCATACAAACAGAGTGAATTAATATGAGCTTTGTAAAAAAAAAGGGATTCCCTTTCCCTACGAAAAAATTATAGTTCCATGGTTAAACTAATGTGCAAATCTGCTCAGACTATATAAAATTCTAATGATATGCACAAAGATCCAGACTTCGAAAAAGAGGCCTGTACATCTAAACCTAGAATATTCCTGAACTTTTTCTTTATTTCCCTCAGTAATGAAGACATGCGTGGATACCCGTTGACCTATGATGTATGTACAAGATAATGATTGTCTAGAGTAGTCTGTAGAGTCTAGACCAAATTTAATGTTAGAAGATAATATTTTGAAAAAATATAACAATAACGCTAGAGTTTTCACACTGTGGCCAATAAGCTAGTAATTATTTTCTCGAAGATATACATCAACTGTAAATTGTAAAGAGGACCCCCTTTTCCCAAAATGAGAGGAAGACATATTTGTGTAAATGCGGTGTAGCAGAGTGCGACACAGTTCTTTCGATAATACTTGCTTGTTATATTGTGACGGTGAGGGCTGTTGAGCTCCAGGCAAGTGACAAGAACTGCTCAACCTGTAGGTGGCTATGCGGCTGAGCCAGTGGCGTAGCTAGGGTGGGGAGGAGGGGGAGAATTTGAAAATCCCCCAGGACCCCACCTGAGGGTGCCCGCAAATGAGTGTTTTTTACATTAAAAATTATATATTATACAAAGATTTCTATCCCCCCATCCCCCAAACGATGGGAAATTCCTAGCTATGCCCCTGGGGGGAGCCGAACTAAAAAACATGACGACTGTTGTGTCTGTAGTTGTTTCGTCATCACGTCATCACATACTTTGTGTAAATAAACATCCTCATTCACTTTGACTCTCTTGCGTTGGTTTGATTGATTTACAATAACAGTTCCACGTGACCGAGCCTCGGTCGGTTGAATGATTTGGGAAAGATGTTTACCCAAGCCACTAGCGGATCCAGAACTTTGGAGTTTGGGGGGCGATTTTTTTTCCAAACGGCAGAAATGCTCTCTTCTGACGTCTACAGCTCATTATTCATCCTATTAAAAATAACCTTTTGAAAAATTGTTTATCGGAAAAAAAATTCTAATATGAATTTACAGGCCGTTACTACATTGCAAATACAATCGATTTGTTCCTTGAAAAGATAAGATACCCCACATATTTAGATTAAGGCTTAATAATATTTTAGTATAACAATAAAAATATATTCATATAATACTTATGTATAAATGAGAATAAAAAAAGCAGTGATTCTCAATAATCGGCGAAAAAACAAATGCCATGTTGAGGCCTTTCTCTTGACGGCTAGGGGGAGTGTTTTCTTGCATTTTTCACTGCAGAAATGTATTCTCAAGACGTCTACAGCTCATTATTCATCCTATTAAAAATGAATTTTTTAATAATGTTTCACCTAAAAAAAATATAGGTCCTTACTACATTGCAAATACAACCAATTTGTTCCTTGAAAAGATAAAATATCCCACATATTTAAATTAAGGCATTGAGGATAAAAAAATTATTCGTATAATAATATTTGTAAAAAAAAAAGCTCATTTGTAAGTTATACATTTTGTTCAATAGGCATGTTTGTAACTTTGTTTTGTTACAGAACTATAATTCAAAGCTCTAAACAAAAATTTCGGAAGTGGGAGGAAATATTAAATGGACCAATTAGATTTTACTCTAATTTTTTTCCATTTTTATGAATCAAGTATAAATTGTGAGTTATAGTCCCAAATTTATTTATACAATAGAAAATATCAGTATGTGTAAAGGTTGGAAAAAGGTGACTAGAAAATAATATTTGGGTTCAGAATTTATCTCAATTGTTACTCTGACACTAAAAATTTCGTATGAATTCTAAATTTTTCAAAATAAAGTCTTTCTTAAAATTGTTATGTAAATCATTTGCAATTACATAAACTCTGTCGCCATATTTGACTATTCTGTTTTAAAACGTCATGCTTTCTTCTGGAAAGGAGGGGGGGAGGCGGTGGAGTGAAAACGAATAATCCTCGCTCCTTTTTATAATTTCTGCTAATGATTGCATTTGGCATTAAAGAATAGTGGTGGGGCGACTCGATGAACGAATTTCATTTATAGCATATATAAATGATATCTATGACATTTTTTTTTTAAATTTTGTAATTTCTTAACTAAAATACAAAAAGAAAATAGCATTGGTTTGTACGATGGGCGGAGGGCTATTGCAAGTATCGCCCCTTTCATCTGGTACAATCCTTTTTCATTTTATATTTACTTATGATAAAATTTGAGATTAGAGTGTGTTTGCGACATACTATAGAAGTGGGTTCAAATATCAATATGTAGCTTATATATTATAGATATTCAACTAATTTTGTTCACAAACTATGATTTCTGCATAAAAATAGGACCGCCCCCCCTCCACTCAGAGGGCTAAAGTGGGGAGGGCAGTAGAAGCGATCCTCCCCCCCCCCATCACTGAATCGGCCAAGATACCAGAAGGGTAGCGACATAATATAAAAATGATATAATAATTCAACTAATTTTGTTCATAAACTACGATTTCTCCATAAAAGTAGGACCGCCCCCCCCCACTCAAAGGGTCTAGGTGGGAAGGGCAGTAGATATATTGCCCAACCCACGCAATCGGCTAACAGGGGAACGACATAATATACAGATCAGTTAAATATAAAGTTTTATAATCATATTTAATTCATTATGTTAACAAGCTGTGATTTCTACAAATAAATTGGACCGCTCCCCCACTCGAATGTTTATGGGGGGGGGGTGGATTGATGCCAAACCGGCCAACATACTAGTGGGAAAGGGGGGGGGAGAATCTAAAAATTGGTTGAAATATAAATAACTAGTATAAATTATAAACATAACTAATGAATTCGTATACAAATTGTGTAATTTCTTTACTAAATTTCGTCGCGCTACCGTGTGGGTGGGGGTGGGGCGATCGCATGGCGTTAGTATTCAAACGAATGCTCCATCAGATCCATTTTTTGGACAAAAAAAAGTCGGAGAAGTTAGTTCTAAATGTAAATTTAAAGTTTCTTTTAATGTTTAGATTTATTAATATTGTGA
The DNA here is from genome assembly GCF_947242115.1 of Biomphalaria glabrata. Lineage (NCBI taxonomy): Eukaryota > Metazoa > Mollusca > Gastropoda > Planorbidae > Biomphalaria > Biomphalaria glabrata. Next base: position 18,510,989 of record NC_074728.1, on the reverse strand, counting down.
TAATGTAGCCTCAAATTAAAATATTACACTGTTTAATAGATGACCTTTACATCATCTGCCCTACAGATCACAAGGTCTGAAAGGGGAGCTTTACTTTTACTACTTTTTAATAGGACTATGCTAATTATACTAAGCTATCTAAACGGGGAATAGTTAGTCATTTGCTGAGAAAAGAATACTCGACCTATTAGATTTATAATTACTATATATTTGTTTAGAAGAAATAACATATTAACTCAGTTGATACTTTAACTACCCCCCCCCTTAATCTTATCTTATCTTATATAATACAGACGTTACTTCAAAAAAGAAGATGATTACGTCCTACGCGTCATGCATTTAGTCATGCATATTAACCAATGACTTAAATTCTGCCAAGTCACTGGTTTTCCTGGCTAGCTCAGGCAACCCATTCCATGCTCTAATAGCACTAGGGAAGAAGGAGTATTTGTACAAATTTGTCCTAGCATATGGGACGAGGAATGTGCCTTTATCTTTGTGTCTTTCAGAGTATTTTATTAAATTTTGTTTTTGTATTTGAAAATTATGGTTCAGTGTTTTATGTATGATTGCTACTTTACTTTTGAGCCTTCTGTCCTGAAGGCTTTCTAAATTTAGTGATTTTATTAAAGGTGTTACTCTAGTCAAATGTGAATATTCGTTTGTTATGAATCGCACTGCTCTATTTTGTGTCTGTTCTAGTTTCTTAATGTTTTCTTGAGTTGAGGGGTCCCAGACGGAGGATGCATATTCTATTATTGGCCTAACCAAAATTAAATAACATTTTAGTTTTATGTTCTTATTTGATTTATAGAAATTTCTTTTAATAAATCCTAATGCTTTGTTTGATTTTTTTGTAGTTTCATCAATATGTGGATTCCATGACAGTTTTTCATTTATTATAACACCTAGGTATTTTGCGTTTTTAGTCTGTGTTACTGGTTTGCCATGAATAAGATAAGTGGAATTAATTTGTTTTAGTTTTTTTTGTTACTCTTAACAACTGACATTTTTCTGGGTGGAAAGACATGCTCCAATTTGATTCCTATTTCTGTAATTCATCTAATTCTCTTTGTAAAATATCTGTGTCTTGTGTTGTTTTTATTGTTCTATATATTATGCAATCGTCTGCAAATAATCTGACTTTTGTTCCTGAAGTAATGCAATTTGGTAAATCATTTATGTAAATTAAAAATAGTAGTGGACCCAAGACTGTTCCTTGAGGTACACCTGAGTTTACTGTTATCGGTGTTGATTTAGAGCCATTTATTATTACAGTTTGTTCTCTCCCTATCAGAAAGTCCTTAATCCACTGATGCAGTGGACCATTAATGCCAAAATATTTTAATTTTTTAAGCAAACTATGGTGGTGAACTTTGTCAAAAGCCTTAGAAAAATCTAGTAAGATAGCATCTATTTGTTCACTATTATCTAAACCTTTTGAAAAATCATCAATTAGTCCTATTAGTTGTGTTTCACATGATCTATATTTCCTAAAGCCATGTTGGTATGGTGTGAGGACATTTTGTTAGTCTAAGTGGTTTATGATGTTGCTACATATTATGTGTTCTAGGATTTTACATGTGATTCTGGTAAGTGATACTGGTCTGTAGTTTCCTGGGTCAGATTTTTCTCCTTTTTTAAATAGGGGGGGTGACATTAGCTTCTTTCCAGTCCTTTGGTACTCTGCCCTGGTTAAGTGAAGCCTGAAAGAGTATTTTGAACACTGGGGCTAGCTCATTACTTAGTTCTTTGAGTAATTTAGCTGGAATACCATCAGGTCCAGAAGCTTTATTTGGTTTGGTGTTGGCTAATAGTTTTTGAATTCCATTTTCTTGTACTACTATATCTTCTATGTTGTCTACTTGGTTCAAATTCAGTAATATGTCTTTGTCTCCTGAGGCTGAGAATGCTGATGCAAAGTATTTGTTTAGGATGTTTGCTTTAGTTTCATTATCATTATGTATTATGTTGTGTTCATCTTTTAATGGCGCTACGCCTGTTGTTTCCATTTTCTTAGACTTAATGTATGACCATAGGTTTTTGTTGTTATCTTTAGATATTACATTGCTTATGTATTCACTCTGCAGCTGTCTGCTTACTTTTTGGGTTAAGTGTTTAATTTTTATATACTTTTTGTAAACTCTTTCTGCATTAGTTTCTTTAAATTTTCTATATAGGTTTTTCTTCTGTTTACAGAGCTTCTTTAGTTTATTATTAAACCAGCATTTATTTATTTTGTTTGATGTGTATTTAGTTGGTATATGATTTTCTATAATGCTTTTAAGATGGTTTTTAATGAAATTCCAGAGGTCATCAACTGGTTGGTTAATGTCTTTTTCTAATAAGAATGTTTGTTGAAAGTTTAATGCAGCTTGGTGTAGTTGCGTTAGGTTACATTTATTCCAGAGTAAGATTTTTCTTTTGGGTTTTGTATTGGCTACTGCTTTTATTTGACTGTGTATTTTTATGATCTCATGGTCTGATAGACCAGGGATAATATCATAATCAACTACTAATCCAGGTCTGTTGGTTAAGAAGAGATCTAATGTGTTGTTTAATCTATTAAGACCCCCATATCTCAAAAAGAAAAGAAATAATTTACCCTATGGACCCCATATCTCAAAAAGCAAAAGAATAAATTACATTAGGGCCCCCATATCTCAAAAAGCAAAGGAATAAATTACCTTAAGGCCCCCATATCTCAAAAAGAAAAGAAATAAATTGACTTAGGGACACTTAGGGCCCCCATATCTCAAAAAACTTAGGGGCTTATTAAGTCTAAATCTTATTAGACTAAATTATATTTTGTCTTAATTAATACTAGACTAAATGACTCATTAGTTGAAGCTCTGACACAGTTGCTAATTCATTCAGAAACTTATTTAGAGACCAACATTATTATTTAATTTTTAGTTTAAGTTGTCTATTAGATATGCAACTGAATAAAACTTAAAATAATAATTACAAGAATAAACAAAGAACAAAAAAAAAAAGCAGAAAACATTTATTATATCTGAGAGATAGAAAAAGATTTACACATTTTCAAACAATACTTTTACATTAAGCCTACATGCAGTGCCAGGCTGAAGTAAGTAGGAGCCCTGGGCAGGACTCTTGTGGAGGAACCTACCCTCTTTAAGCTTCAACATAAATGCACTCAATAATATTTCCTCTAAAATCATGTCATAGTAGTGAAGAAATGTTACTTGAAATTAAGCTTATTTTTCTTATATTTAATGTGATTATTTTGTTACAAAAGTATACATTATGGAAATGTGGAGGCTCTTTTTAAAGTTGAGGATATGTGCAGCTGCCCAGTATTGTCCTGTATTGAATACTGCCGAGCATACATATCGATATACATTTTTCTTTCTTAAAAGATAAGTTTAAGATCTCAATGTCGCCATCGCCAACGTCAAATGGTTACATGTAATACAAATACATGTCAGTAAATTTAGACAATAAATCGTTAAATTAAAAATTATAAATATATTGTCAGGTATTTGATATTTTCCAGTCCATTATGGCTTGAAACAAACAAAAAATACTTTAAAAAAAATCTTATATTACGTACAATTGTATCCATCAGTTCTGCAAAGGCGCTCACAGCTCACCTGCAAAATGCTGGCTAGATTAGTTTGGATCCGTCATGTAATTCAATTTGTAATAGATCTGGACCAACGATAATTAATCTGAGCGATTAGAAATATTTTTAACAATTCTTTTTGTTTAGCGCAATTTCATTCTTTAAGCTTTCTGAATACTCTATGATCCTATCACTTATTTGGACCAGTTGGAAGGGATTGGGGGAGAAGAAAAGGATATCTGGGTGATCGCTTTTTAAAAGCATTTATTTAAAAAGCTGATCGACCTGAATTCGAACTCGTGGGCTTAATATTGCTCAGCCTCCTTAAGCCAATGGAATGTGGACTAACCACTGCGCCAGAGCACTGCTTATTAATGTAGAAGTTTTCATAGTTATCAATTGTTAGTTTCAAAATTTAAAGCAAATTATAAAGAAGACAAATTCAAAAATTATACTACCTTATCAGTCAAGTACTATTTCTTTCTTTGTTCGAGATACCAAACAAAATAATTAATTACCAATAGTTAAATAACTTGTTGGTCAACTTAAAAAAATAATTCTTGTTTTGTCAGGTAAAAGAAATAATTGAGCAAAGTTTCAGCTTGATCCAAGATTGGGTGTGGGAGTAATAATGTATACAAACTTTTAACCAGACAGACAGAGTTTACATCAACTTTATAAAAACCGAGACTGGAATGGTTTGCATTAGATAGCCAGGAAAACCAGTGACTTGGCAGAATTGAAGTCATTGGTTAATATGCATGACGCTTAGGACGTAATCATCTTCTTTCTTGAAGTAACGTCTGTATTAAATAAGATAAGATTTGTAAATAACGTTAACTTGACCTCGACAAAACATGCGCCATCGTCGGGTGGGCGCCACACTGTTCCCTACACTCTATAGTTCGCTAAACGGCAACCTTGTGCTGGGGCGGGCAGTTTTCTTTCTTGACCAGGCCAGATATGGAAATGTAATAAAGTATGGCAGTTGACTTTGGGTCCAAATCTGTATAATGCCTTGTTTAAAGACTTTTCTTTAAAAAGCTTATATCAAATCACGCCGTATGTGTGACTTGGTAAATTTTTTGGATATGTTAGTTATCTCTCACACTTCCCATTCTTGGATCATGTTGATTTGTACACAATTATTTATTGGCGCTAACTCAACACACAGATAAGTCTAAAAAATTAACTAATTAAATAATTAGTGGTATTTATTTTTTTTTTGTTTGATATATACATTTTTATCGTATTTAGAGATGGCTGTAAAGTTCTTTAAGTCTGTGTTTACCCCTTTCCACGAAAATAAAAAAAAAAGTATTCAAATTTTGATATTTTTGTTGAGGGCGCATCTGGAAGACAACAACTATATGCTTGTAATACGCGTTGGCATGGAATCAAGTATGAACTATTTTTTGCCTTTCTCGTGGAAATCACTAGAGTTCTTTAAAAAGAATCCGTGCTCGGTGTTCATTGGTTAACCCTAACCCTATCAACAAAAAATCAAAGTTTATAAAGTGGTTATCACCACAATTTTGAAAGGCGCTAAGACCTGGATGCTTTATCAAAATCATTTCAGGCTCCTCGAACGCTTCCATATAGGTGCCTTTCCTCCATAAGGGGCATCTTCTTCTTCTAGCCAGCGTTTTGCTGCTTAGCTGTGAGATGTTTTGCAGACTGTGCCAAGAAATAATAGTGTGCTGCTAAATGGGCATACGCTGGCAAGACTACATTACAAATAATCTATGTTCTGCTTGGGGCCTGTGTGGACAGTATAGAAGCACAAATTACCACTGGACAGCTGCGCTGAGGTAGAACACGCATTGAGACGATCACATGTTGAAGGCGATCTTCTTTTGCGAGCTCACAAGAGGAAGGTGTGACCGGAAGTACCCCCCTGTAAGAACTATAAAAATCAACTCAGGCGTAATTTCGCCCTAACTGGCAAAGAGGAAAATAGCTAATGATCTCTGAAAGAGACAAGTTAGAGAGCTCTCACAAAGGCCGCGGCGGGACACACATGAAAAGCCGTGGTTGAAGACAAGAGCAGAAGAAGAAAAGAAAACTTACATAGACAGCCAGCGGACAACTGCTATGTCGGCACGAGGTACATGAAAATATGTTATTTGTAACGTCTTGTTAGCGTATGTCCATTTATGAACTTTTGTGGAAACCTTCAACAAACCTTATAATAATTATTTTTGTTTTAAAGACCAACTGATAAGTCAGGGTGCTAGATCCTCATACTTTTTTTTTTAATTCTCATTTTTAACTCTTTCTCTCCGTAACTATTTCCAACGTTCCCATGAATTAATCATTTTGTTCATGTGGGTTTGACTACCCTGTTTGTGATTTAACTTATTCACTTTTTTTGTATGCAACGTTGGGAGAGAAAGAGTTAACGTAAACCAGAGAAGCAGAAGTAAAAGTAGTATTTGGATTTACAGGAAAGCTATTTGTTCTTCTAGCCAGCAATTTGCTGCGGAGCTGTGAGTTCTTATGCAGCCAGTGCTTGGAAAAAGTAATGTGTTTCTCATCTTATCGATCCTTTATCCACAAATAGTGTTTGATTATACTAGGTTGTTGAGTTAAAAGGAAAAAAAAGGTCTGCCTGAAATGAATTAAACTGGGGCATCCTAAACTATGTCTTTTTCATTTAAACATAGCAGCAACACACATTGTCTAAAACTTCCTTAAATGCACGGAATTATTCATCAAACTCTAAGGAAATCTCAGCCAATCTCAAAGCGTGGTGAAAAAGGATGACGCTAAAATAATTCATTATCATAGAATGCACACGATTAGATAAAAGATTTGTCTTCAGTTTTAAAGAGGTATTGAACAATCACGGACACCGCGTAGTCTGTTGGTTAATATGTATGGGCGAAAAGATGAGGCTATTTCCTAAGACCAATTAAATTGATAAAGATTTTGAAATAGTTGTCGTTACAAATCAGAAAAATGAGTAGATTACTAGAAGCATTGATGGTATAAACTAGATAGTAACAGGTGTTACGAATATATGTCTGCACATCACCTACAAATGGTGACAAATAGATAATCAAAGAAGCACAAGCATGGGAGATAATAAACACCACGGAAGTAGTCAGAAGAGTTTTTGTTGTCCTCGGGGACCACGTGACCTTGTTTGACGATGACGTCATTTTCCGTCTATTCTTCAGGGCGATGTTCACTTTAATCAAGATTGCAAACGTTGCCGAGGTGACGAGAACCAAAGGAATCCATGATACCAAGGTGTCTACAATAATCAAGTCAAATATATCTATGATTTGTTTATTTCTATTGTAAAATGAATTCTGGGTGATGATCATAAAGTTGACATCTCTCGATATTCTTTGTTTATAAATGTCGTAGATACACATTCTGAAAAAAGTCCAAGGCAACCAAGACATAAAACAGACTACAATACAAAGAAAAGCTCTTTTTCTTGTAACAAATTTTTTGAAAGTCATTGGAGCGTAAACTGCAAAAATTCTTTCCAACGAAATACATATCTGTATGAAAGGATTGACATACTGACCCCAGAAGCCAAAGAAAGTGCAGATTAGACCAGTGATGACTAGAAAGTAGTTGACAAAGTCATGGTATTGAAAGCCACAGTTCACTGGATAGAGTTTGTTTGGTCCAAAGTAAAGGATTGGTATACTGTAGTCCATGGACATCAAGAGACACATGCAGTCAGCTATGACCAGCCCGAACAGAAGAATATTTGATGGTTTGTGAATCCCGCTTTTTCGGAGTACAACGAGACTCATGATGTTAGCACCAAAACCAAAATATGAAAAAAATGGGTTGACGTAACATTCAAGAGCTTGAAACAGAAGAAGTTGTTCCAGTGAATCAGCTTTGGACCAGCATACATAGTACGCTTGAGCTGTGGTAGTGCGAGTTACAATGGTAGATTTAGTGGTGAAACCAACTGATAGGTTGCCAGTTAGGCCTATAGTTACGTTCATTATGTTCGGTACTTTGCAAGTGTTTTCGATGACTAACAGAATCTAACAAGATGATAAAGTTCACTCAGAGCATTCTCTTTTAAGCTTCTTTAAAAAAAAAAAGTGGGGGATGGGGAACTGCAGTTATTCGCATGTAAATTATTATTGACAAGCTTTTAAATTTGAAAATTAACATTAGAAAGAAAGTTATCAAAGTTGCTGGAATTTTGTTCTACACTTCCCACTTTACAACAATTTCAGCAATCGTATCGATTTATGTTTGACAATTGGCAATTTCTTTCTTCTGTAGACATTCTCTTAAATTGTAAATACGTGTCATTCTTTGTCCATAATAAATTAAACTTTTCAGAATTTTTGAATGAAAAGTTTTCAGTCGATATAAACTTTTTATTTTAAAAATGAAATTACGTTGATTTTTTTAAATTTGACCCTTTTTTCTGTGTTAACTCCAATGACAATTTATTGGAAAACAAAGTTGTTGTTTTATACAGCAACAACTTTTATAATTGGACGTTTATAACATCGTATATAAAGTGTCCTTGCTCCTTCTTCTACCCTAGTGCCATTAGAGAAGGGAATGAGTTGCTATTATAAATAAATGCTCTTTTTTCTTACATCCTCCCGCGTCGTTCGGTGCATTGGGCGGCAAGCTGTCTTCACAAAGATCTGTCACATGCAATGTCTTGTCACTCTTGGTATGCGTATTTAATTTGTCGGTGAACATGTCCCGCAAACCTTATGCGAGTCTCTGTCATATTGTAATGACACAGAACGCGCGGAAGTCGAGTTTAATCGGGTTTTTCCATAGTGACGCGATGAGTAATTAAAAAGTAAGAACAGAAATAGAGGAGTAACGGACAAGAAGAAAGGGCGACCCAAGTTAGCGACGACAAGGACTTTGCCACTTATTCCGCGTTTAAGTGTTTGAAGTTATCAGCTGTAGTTATTCAATTTATCTTCTTTGTTCATTCTGTTGATTGAGTCGAACTCGCGAATATCATCAACATGTATACTTGTCAACGCACAGACCATCAACAACATCCACACTAAGTGGTTGACTCCCAGTTTGGCATAGGATTTTCTTGTTTGAGACCCGATCTATATAACTGACTCCTAAAATCCGTCTTAGCCACTTTTACTTGTTTGTTTTTTTCAAATTTGGTAATTGACTTCCATGACTCACGGGCTTCTTTTTTTTTTTCAGGGTTGACTCCTGATGCATTTCCCATTTGTAAATTTAGCCCCAAGGTAGCGGAGGTTTGGATTCAGAGTTTGCCATTCTATTTGGAGGGGATGGCCAACCAAAGATCCCTTTCTGTCCAAAAATCTTTCTGGCGATAATTTCATTAATTTCTTTTTTTTTTTTTCTGTTTTAGGCGTAATGATGTCGTACAATGAAACCATCTTTTAAAATAGTTTTTTATATTTTTATTGTAACTTTTATTTGATATGCTAATGAATGAAGGTTCCGCAAGGTTGTCATTGCCGGAAGTGGTAATGGCTATAAGCACTCCACTGCCTATAAAATGCTTCCTATTGGCATGCGTCTCAAATAGCCTCTCACAACCAGTCCAACTCCTGGTCTTCACGTGTGGCTCAGATATTGAGTCCGGCGGAACTGTTCTCACTAACAGGAGAAGGGGCAAAGGCGAGTAACTGGCGCCGTAACCAGTAAGCTTCAGGCAGGAGGAGCTCGTTAGCAATGGCTCTACCCACCTAGGAGAAGGAAAACTCTGAATTCAAACCTCTGTTGCCTTGCAGCTTTACCCAATCATGGGAAAGGCTTCGGAAGTCAACCCTGAGGAAAAATCAGGAGCTGGCGACCCTAAGGCAGTTTGCAGCACCCAGTGCTACACTCTGGCAGAACCTGCGATTCCGCTGACCCCAAACTGTATCGGCACTGCCGTTCCTTTGGATACATCAGCTGCGTGGAGAGGGGGGAACTGATGTGTGGGCGACATCGTTCCGACCACAGCTAATGCCCAGGCATTCATCTCATTTCCATGAAATGATCCATAGTCGCTTCGCGACTAAAGGAGGCCATAGGGGAATGAATTAATGAATTCTCAGATACATTACAGACGTTACTTTAAAAGAAAAAAGAATTAGGCTACGTTATGTGTCAATCTAGTCATGCTTCTAAATCAGTGACTAAACTCTGTTATGTTGTTGGTTTTTCTAGCTGATTCAGGCAAACCATTCCTTGCTTTTAGATACAGATCTAGATGTAAGCCTGTCTTAAGTCTTTTAACTCTATTTTCTAATATTTTTTTCCACACCCTGAGGCTTGTATTTTTCCCAGCAATTTTATCAAGCAGAGGAAAAAGAAATATTTATCTTCTCTGAAATTTTTTTCTGTACATGTTACTTTGTTCTTTCTTACTCTGAAGATAACTACATCTGGAGGCAGCGTTATAGGAGGTGGCGAGTATTGTGCTAATATTATATGATATTACGTCATAGTTTGTTGTTTATGTTTTGTGCGAAAGCAAAAGGATTGAACGTCAATAAAAAGATAGTTTGTTCTATGTCTACTTTGATAATCACAGTCTCGTTATTATTATCATTACTATTGATTGATGTCTACAGTATGTTGATGTTAATGTTTATCGGTGACAACAGAACATGGTGTCAGATTTGGTTTCAGATCTTGTGTCAGATCTGGTGTCACATTGCTTTAAAGTGCTGGTAACAGGTAGATCTAGTGGTTTCTAAATTGCCAAAAGTACATTTTATTGTTACACCTGATCGGTGAACCAGCTCGAGACATCTACAATAGCCTACTTTTCAAGTATGTGAAGATGAGACTGTAGAAGATTATAGAAATCATTGTTAAGTTGTGTTTCCCTTGATTGTGTATATTCCTAGTTTCAGTAAACAATTTCGGCAGATTTTTTGATCATTTGTAAACACAATGAATATTACACAGAAATGTCGACGAATAGGTGTTCCAAATACATTTCAAATAAATTAAGTCCAACAAATTTAATCACAAAAGTTTTGAATCGCAATATTGTATTGAAATCACACAAAATGGATTTTATCAAGCCAAAGTAGTAATATGAATTTAATGAATAAGTTAAATCAATCAATCATAGGAACCATCATGTCCACTTTTGTACTTTTTTTTTACAGAAACTCGTCTATCCTAGTTGTTTTGTGGCACAGCATGTGATGTAACCAGCAAATTTTTTTTGTAGTCCTTTTCTAGTACCGATAGTTCACACTAGTTATTCTATTTGCAACTTTTTTGTAGTGTTATGGAGTGTGTTTGTGTTTCTATAGTTCTTCTTCTTCTAGCCAGCTTTTTGCTGCTGAGCTGTCAGCTCTTTTGCAGACTGTGCCAAGGAAAAATAGAAAGGGCTTTTGCTCCTTTGTCCTGTGGATCAGTGTTGTTTGGCTTTTATATAGAAATAGATGAATCCTTTGAGTATGCAAAGGGATGGTCTAACCCTTTTCCATTTTTATAAATCTGTTAGGGTTTTGAAGGATAAATATTTTGTTCCATACTCTTGGTTACTTTCACCCAATGCTGATTTATTTTGGAAAGGGAGAAGCAGCACATGACATAACTTATGTGGTCGCAGTGGGCCCCGCAACAACTGCATTGTCAGCTTTCATTAAATTAAAATTTATTACAATGACTAATATATTTTCTAATACAAAATCTTAATTTTTACATTATGCTTATACCTACCCAGACTCGCCCCGAGTAATCCGTTTCGCATAGGGCCCCGAAATTGTTAGGACCGGCCCTGCCCACGATAAAGGAGGGTGTCATGTGACCAGCAAAATGACCAACCATCTTTAATTTTCCCCAACTAATGTTAGGTATCCATTAGAGCTGGGTGGACTCAGAGCAGCCCTAAAGATCCTGAAATCTAAAAAAAATTGTCTTCACCAGAATGTGCCTCCCTCATCAGTAAATGCTGATTTAAAAAAAAGATTGCTTATATTGTTGTTCTCTAATCTGATGTTTTCTTTCTTTTAAATAGCAAATTATATAACTGAAAGGAAGTAGGAATCTTTTCACCAACAAATCTGCAGCGCAAGATTGATAGATAAGAGGTTGTGTAGAAGCATTGTCTTTTTATGGCATTGTTGGTTTCTTTATAATATTAGGATATTATATATAGCAGGATTTAGACGAAGCAGGACGTTTTGGCGCAGCCGTTTTGGCGCAGCCGGTTTGGCGCTAAGGTCGTTTTGGCGCAGCCGTTTGGTGCAGGGAACGTTTAGGTGCGAACTGTTGTGGTCACACTATTTACGTTCATTGTATTATTTCTTTTAAAAGACAGATACATGTCTTTGTTTTGTACGTGTGTTTGTGTTAAGACGTATTTTTCAAGTAAAGAGCAAGAGATATTTGTGTCCGTTATTTTTGGTATTAAAGTTTTTTTTTATTTAATTATTGTTAGATCACTAACATTACACAAGACCAGGCAGCAATCCATACTTCACGTGCATGGAATAGTCAAAGTCATTAAAACTTTTTTCATATGTGTGTGTGTGTGGGGAGGTTAATGTAGTAGTGCATATAGGACAGGCAGTGTAAAACCACCTTTCTGCATCTGCCATAATAACATCAATCGGTTAGAATATAGAAGGGAGATTCTGAATGTCCCATCCAAGTAAAGCTTTTTCATTTGACTGCTCCAACTGCCATTTGATTCTCTACCGAATAGTAAAATTCTTTTATTGTCATTTTGTCCCGAGTCACAAAAGAAGCTTTTCTTTTAGTTCAGGTCAAACTATATAGTTTTGGTATTCTAATGAAAAGTCAAAGTTGACCTACGTTCAGGCTGTGGAGAAGCTCCTTAGATTTAATTTCTTCTCCGAAGAATTACTTTACGCAAAGCGTCTTTCTTTGGCAATTTCACATGCACTGCTGCTTAATTTCCCTGTAGAGCGCTGTTTATGATACAAGATGGGATCTCTGTGGAAGAAGCAGCCCTCTTTTTAATTGTTTTAAAAGAGAGGCAGCCTGAAGTTGTGCAGCTTCACTTCCATGGCTTTGCTTGCTAGTTAATTGAGAACAAAGTCGTTGTTTACAAGTTCTGCACTCAACCTATCAAAAACATAGAGATATTCTTCATGTGAAATTTTGTCTTTTCTCTCGCTTCCATTGGACGTTTTCCATTGTTTGTATAGGCTGCTACCAGGTAGCTAAGTTTTACCAGTCTGTCAGCGTGCTGGACAAATGATTAGTGAATGTTCCAAACTACGCGTGATAAAGACGTAGGGGCGAAGAGATTGTAAGAGAAGGGTAGGCCTTGTGCCGCTCTCGGAATTAAAGATTAACGATTATAAATTCTCACCTAGGTATGTCAAGAGGAGTGCTAGAAACAGATTATCGTCTTACCCCTGAGAGAGGGAAGCGGTGGAGGAAAGAGTATGTGCAAGAAGTGAAATGTGCCCAGAAGAGAAGGGACGGGATATGTGTCACAGGTAATGACAAGTCTAAAGGACTAGTGCTTGGTGCTGGTCTTAAAGCGATGTCAATTCTTTTTAGCGGCATGTCTGTCCGTCCGTCCGTCCCGTTTAGATCTCAGAAACTAGATAGAAAATGAAAATCGGGCATCGTGATAATTTAGATCAAAGTTATGATGCAATGGCCACTTTTTCTTTTCCGAAAGTGAAACATGTAATTTTTAAAATTATATATGCAAGCAGATTTTTCAAAACAATTACACCACTTTTCAATGAAAAACTTGAGTGGATATAACGATTTTTACAAGGTCATGGTCTTCTTCATTCACAAATCAAGCTTCATTCATAGATTTGCGCATTGGTACAAAACATTTGCATCTAGGTTACAATGGTAAAAGTGTCAATGGATCATTATAAAATATATTTTTCATTTATTAACTAACTCATTGAATAGAATACCGATTCAAATGTTATTTTTAAAAAAGAATTTTGATACGAACTTCGTTTTTAGTTATAAGTTTAAAAAATAACTTTTATAGCGCGCAATTTGACATATCCTCATTATACGGGCCTACACTTGACAGTGACAGTCTAAATAAGACTAAATAGAGTGAAGATCTACATAATTATAATACGAGTTCTAGCCTAGATATAGCAGATTCTATATCAATATTCTATATCTAGTTCTAGATCTAGATCTAGACTTAGATCTAACTCTAGACTTAGAGACTTAGATCTATTTCTAGATCTAGGCTTAGATCTAGTTCTAGATCTTGACTTATAAATTGAATCTAGATTTAGATCTAAAACTAGGTCTAGATCTAGCTAGATATATATCTAGATTTATATCTAAAATTAGGTCTAGATCTAGCTAAATTCAGTGATTCCCAAAGTAGTCTATATAGACCCCCCCAGGGGTCTACAAAAGTGAAAAAATAAATCGGGGGTCTATGAGATGTCCATGGGGGTCTGCGATAATAGATTTTATTTAAGCAGTTCATGACTTAAATTTTTACATCCCATTAATGTAATTCTTTCATACACTAATACATGATTTGTACCTTAGTTAGTCCTTTAAATATTTATCGTTCTATTCAAACGAATAATTGTTGTATTCAATTTCATTACTTATTTAAATAGCTTAATTTTGTCTACTTGTAACTAATATTTAACAAAAGAAAATGTAGACTGTAAAGCGTTGATTATTTAAAAATGGGATTCATTCTAAGACAATATGAAACCAATTACGCTGTAGGATCACCTGAGACAATGCCACCCTGTCAAAAATAGATAAAGGTTTGAAAAACATTTGAACACTCAAAGATAAAGTTCACAATAAACCACCAACATCTCTCTGCCACATCATATAGAGAGGATGATGGCTTGTGAGCGTCTTACAAGATCTCTTTACTTATAGCCAAATACGGAATACAGCATAGGTCAAACATTGATTTATACCAGCCGTTGTACACAAACCTACATCTGATAGAATTAAAATAATTTTTTTAAGCAAAACTACTGATCAAGGGTGTCAGGTGGGTTTAGTCGCTTAGATAGGGTATGATATTACGGTCCCGGAGCCCCACCCTGAACAGTGTAATGCAAGACCCAACAGGTAATAACCTACAGGACTACAAGCACCAAATAAACGTTATTCAACTAGATGGTAGTAACTAAAAGGCAATTGTTCAACAAGAACACTGTGAATGTTAACAATAAGTGAACTGACACTAGCTAACAACCCAAGCGGAAATGTAAGTATTTAATGAACAGGTAACGTATTATGATAAAAATGGTGAAGACTTAATGGTAGTTACAACAGTAAGTACACATAATCAAATTATTTACAATAGCTCCAGCACATTTCAAAATATGGTGCCCCAATCAACCAGATTTCGCAACACCCTACAGACCAATAACCTCCTCCATCTCATCAACGATATCTAAGATCGGCTCCAAGGGCGGAAAGGTGACAATCTTTCCCATAGCCCGAGCCAAACACCCTGAAACGAAAAGAAAACCTAGATCTAGCGATGCCGCTACACCAAAGACCCTTCAATAGCGACACCCGTACCGAAAGATCAGCTTACTTAATAAAGCTATGCACTTACGTACCCTTACAAGGGGGAACCAACAAAACCAGCTACCCAGCTGACCACAGGATGACGTAAACACACACACACACACACACAATATTCTAGACAACAAAACACACTTAAAAGAAACTACTTCCTAAACGCCAGAACACCAATATCAAATGCAAAGAAAACTTCACGCGCGCACGACAAAGGGACATCGGTGGCATGAGTTATAAAATTAGAAGCTTCTAATCTAATTCTTTTCAAGCGACATATTTACTTAAGAATCAACGGTGTCATAGGTATGACAGGGTTTAGCGCTGTGTACTATTGTCACAGTCTCGGTTGACATTGCCTTGTTATAAGTTCACCTCAGGTTAAGAAGATGAAAACACACGTGAAACTCCTGAGATAGAAACAGGAAGTAAGGATGACTTAATTGACTTTTAGTTCAGTCAGTAGTATTTTTGGGTCCGGTGCGGACAGTAGTGACTTAGAGAGTCGAGTAGTAACTTTGAGTTAAGTAGTATCTTTTGGGCAGTCGAAGCCAGTAGTACTTTGAGACAGTAGGCCTACACGTATTTTGATAGTTTTTCTTTGAACTTTAAGAGTCAAGTAGTAACTTTGAAGTTTATTGTTACCCGCTGTGATGCGGACGTGATTTAATAAGATTTAGTATATTGGATATGTTCCTTATGGATATTTTGCTGACGCGACTGTATTCTATGCATTGGATCATTTTTTGTAACTACCATAAAGTGTGCAACAAATTGTTATATGAAATAAATGTTATATCTTGTCTGCCAAAATTGGACTCATTTAATCTCTACCATTTGTGTTGTTTACGTGTCAAGTGCGACTCCGTTTTCCTTCTGCTAGGTAGGCAGCAAGCCAAGGCTAATGAGCCCCTCCAGCCTAAAGTTTACTGATTTAGGCGCCAGTTACTCGCCTTCGCCCCTTCTCCTGTTAATGAAAACAATTCCGCAGATTTAATATTTGAGCCACACATGAAAGATTAAGAAATACACGAGAAACTGCTCTTAGCGAAACCTTTTACAATGATATTTAAGGCATATTAATTAATTAATTAATATTTAATGTTAAAAGGACTACTTCACAGAATAACAAATTCCTATATGAAACATAATATCCGTAGCAACGGATGATAAACCTGAAAAAAAAAAAAAAAAGCAAACATTTGCAGTGTGTTTGGTGATTCCAGCAATACATATTCATTGTTATTTTAATTGGTTTAAATTAGAATTTTATCAATAAAAAAAGTAAGTCTTTATAACTAAATATGTAATTTTAAATTATTTTTTCACTCTTCAACTCACAACAGCTTGAAATTTGTTATTAAAAAAATGTTGATAGATTTGCAAAAATTTGAAATTAAGCAGGGGGTCTACCGAAAATCAGACAAAAAGGTTTGGGAACCACTGAGCTAGATCTATGTCTAGTTTGTATGACAATGGAGATATTAATTTTTATTTGCGAGGCGAAAGTCTTGTTGCCATTTGTACACAATTGTAGCTTAAAGTAGGTCAAGAATTATTTTGTTTTCCTGTTGCCAATAATGTTATAAGTAAAGCGAATGCATGAATTCATGAATAAAAAAATATTATAAATGGAGCTAAAAATAACTAATTGACCTTAATTAAATTTTTTATGAAAACATTGGCAATCTATGAAAAAATGCTTTAGAAAAATAAATTTTAATTTTAATTTGATTAAATATGAAATGAATGGATTATAATTATTATGTTCATATGTTTAATTATAAAACTATTTTTGCGAAGAGAAGTTCTATCATCTTAGAGTTGAAATAGCGTTTGAGACCTAAGAATAGAGAGAAGCAGGGGCGGACTGGGTATCAAAATCGGCCCGGGCATTACCATATAAACCGGCCCACAAATGGCATGTCATATATATTCGGTGTGGGGTGGGGGATTTATTTCCGTTATTTTAAGCTTTAAAAATGCATATTCTGAGGTATCTACAATGCAATTAGCCTGCTACTCTTCCGCTTAAAAAATTCAAAAACCAAATCTGCTACTCAATGGAGTCCAGCGACTGGTAGAAAATGGTAAAATGCTTTAGTTTTTGTATTGGAGGGGGAAGGGAAACCACAAAACCCCTTTTGGCTACGCTCATGAAGTTTGAAAACTGTAGTTTGCTTACGTTGGTTGCACTGGGGCAGTAAGTAAAGTTTCCCTTTCAGACAATGAGGCAAGTGATGGTTTGAAGACCCATCCCTCCCGGCTACGCCCATGTGTTATATTATAGATGTAAGCCTAATTCTTTACAAAATATATAAAGTTTGATAACGCATCGAAAACTGGATGTAAGCATTCGTGCGATTACATAATGTATTCTATTTATACATGTATGTAGTCTGAAAACTATAAACAATACAATAGCAGCCTAATGAGTTTGAAGCTTTTTGGTATTACTTATAGATAACAGACGTTTCTTAAAAAAATAAGATTTTTACGTCTTACGCATTTCATGTGTCAATCTAGTCATGCATGTTGATCTTTGACTTAAAATATGCTAAATCATTGGTTTTCCTGGCTGACTCAGGCAACCCATTCCATTAAAATGTAAGACAAAGCACAACGGTTAGAGAGGCACTTACTTAATGTGAAAAGCTCTTGCTTCCTCCAAGTACATTCTCAAAAACGCGATTTGTATATGAATATACCAAGAACCATTATTTAAAATATAAATCTCCTTTCATTAAATATCGGATGAGACAGCGCTATATAAATTATTGTAAATATTTTCATCATTAATGACTTCATACTAAGCATAAGTTTGCCATTTATTATAATAATATAAATATTGATTTAGAATTAGATCTAGATTTATTTTTTAATTAAATAATATTTTTTTAAGCCTTAAGTGTAGAATTTTTAGATTTATGTTATTAAAAAAAAAAAAAAAAAAAAAGAAACTTGCTTTTTCTTTTCAAATCGCAGAAAGTAGAGCTTTATACCTATATTGAGCTGTAAATAAGTTGGGTGGTTTGCAATTTCGCGGCTGTGTGTATGTGTTAAGTCAATTTCTATTCAGTATTGTTAAAGAGCTAATTGTCGCGCCTATCTTTTTTTAAATTTTTTTTTTCTGCGTTATATCAATGTTTTCTAACTTAACCTCTCTCACCCCTCTTTTTGGTTAAATTTCATTGGAACCATTAAAAGAGGGGGGGGGGGAGGGAAGGAGCAAAAAAATGGGAGTGCCATCAAAGGCCCATGCCGACCAGCATAATGATTAGGCCAAACACAACCTCGAAGACATCAAAGCAGTCCCTGCCGCTCGTGCATAGCAGAAAGTACGGTCTAATGTTTTGCTAATGACAATACGTACAGTGTATAGTGTATAGTTTTGTTGTTGATATTCTTGTTGAATTTCAAACAAAATTAATTGTAATAAGAATAAAGTGTTCGGGCCTTTGTGTCTTGCTGCTGTCACTTTTTTTTTTGCATTGAAATTTTTTTTCTTAGGTCGCGACCAGACCGGCCCATTTGGTACCGGCCCACCGGGCATTTGCCCGTTTGCCCATATAGCCAGTCCACCCCTGGAGAGA
Source organism: Biomphalaria glabrata (assembly GCF_947242115.1). NCBI lineage: Eukaryota > Metazoa > Mollusca > Gastropoda > Planorbidae > Biomphalaria > Biomphalaria glabrata. The sequence continues at coordinate 18,492,326 of NC_074728.1, read as the reverse complement.
AGTGTAACATTGCGCGTAATGTCTAATGAAAGAATGTTTGCCAGGAATTCTAAATTCGCAGATATAAGGAACGAATTTATGTAAAAATGCATTTGAAACACAAATTTGAAGCTTAATTTGATTAAATAATGAAATCAATAAACTATTTTTTGTATTTTCGTGTTTTAAAGTAAAAAACTATCAGCGTAAAGTGTAGTTTCTAAAATTAGATCTAGATCTAGATCCTTTCTTTTCATGAAAATATGGTAAACACAGCCTAGATCGAAGAAGTTATAATGCTTTCATAGAGTTGGAAAACTTGTTTTTGAGGGTCTTAAGTTTGTTTAAGGGCTACAATACATACACTACGGTATAAGTTAGTACCCAAGGAACTTTTATGCCAAGTTTTATTAGGATTGATCAAACGGTTTTGATTTCTATTCGTAACATACATACATGCATGCGCCTTTCTTTCTATTTTATAATATAGATATGATTATTTTATTAAAATTTATACATTATTGACAAGTGGAGGCTCTTTTTTAAAATGAGGACATGTGCGGCTTCCCAGAATTTCCTGGTATTAAATACTGCCGAACATACATGTCAATACTATTTGTTTTTCTAAAAATCTCAATGTCGCCAACACCAACGTTAAATAGTTACATGTAATACAAATACATGTCAGTAAATTTAGACAATAAATCGTTAAATTATAAATTGGAAATATATTGTCAGGTCTTGTGTTCGATATTTTCCTGTCCATTATGGCTTGAAAAAAAATATTAAAAAAAAATCTTACATTACGTACAGTTGTAATAATGAGTTCTGCAAAAGCGCTCACAGCTCAGCTGCAAAATGCTGGCAGGAAGAAGAAGTATCAATTGATTTGGATCAATCATGTCATTCAATATGTAATAGATCTGGACTAACAATAATTAAACTGAGCGATTAGAAATATTTTTACCAATTCTTTTGGTTTAGCGCAATTTCACTCTTTAAGCTTTCTAAATACTGTATGATATTATCACTTATCTGGACCAATTGGAAAGGGGGAGAAAGAAGGGGATATCTGGATGATCGCTTTATAAAAGCATTTATTTAAAAAAAACTGAACGACCTGAATTCGAACTCGTGGACTTAATATTGCTCAGACTCCTTAAGCCAACGGAATGTAGACTAACTACTGCGCCAGAGCACTGCTTATTAATGTAGAAGTTTTCATAGTTATCTATTGTTAGTTTCAAACTATGAAGCAAATTATAAAGGAGACAAATTCAAAACTTATACTACCTTATCAGTCAAGTACTATTTCTTTTTTTGTTCGAGATACCAAATAAAATAATTAATTACCAATAGTTAAATAACTTGTTGGTCAACTTTCTAAAATCTTTATTCTTGTCTTGTCAGGTAAAAGAAATAATTGTGGAAACTTTCAGCTTGATCCGAGATTAGGTGTGGGAGAAATAACGTGTACACATATTTAACCAGACAGACAGAGTTTATACTTTGTAAAAAAAAAAAGCTTTTATTTTGTCGTCTCAAACTGAGAATAGGTCTCTTCACTTAGCAACAAAAAATCAAAGTTTATAAAACAGTGTTTGTCGCCACAATTTTGTGTCTCTAAGACCTGGGTGCTCTATCAAAATCATTTTAGGCTCCTCGAACGCTTCCATATAGGTGCCTTTCCTCTAAGGGGCATCTTCTTCTTCTTCTAGCCAGCGTTTTGCTGCTGAGCTGTGAGCTATTTTGCAGACTGTTCCAAGGAAAAATAGTGTGCTGTTTAATGGGCATACGCTGGCAAGACTAAATTACAAATAAACTTTGATCTGCTTGGGACCTGGTGTGGACACTATAGAAGCACAAATTACCACTGGACAGCTGCGCTGAGGTAGGACACGCATAGAGACGAACGCATGCTGAAGGCGAGGTTCTTTGGCGCGCTCACAGGAGGATGGTGTAACCGTCAGTAACCCCCCCCCCCTCCCCGTAAGAACTATAAAGATCAACTCGCCCTAACTGGCATAGAAGAAAGTAGCTAATGACTTCTGAGACAAGTTGGAGAGCTCTCACACACAAAGGCCGCGGGACGCACATTTATTGAAGACAAGAGCAGAAGAAGAAAAGAAAACTTAAATGAACAGCCAGCAGACAACGGCTTTGTCGGCACGAGGTATGTGAAAATATGTTATTTGTAACGTTGTCTTGTTAGCGTATGTCCACTTATGAACTTCTGTGGAAACTTTCGACAAATCTTTTAATACTTAGGCCTATATCTTTTAAAAACCAACTGATAAGTCAATAAGCTGGGTCCTCATGGTTCTTGAAATTATCATATTTAACGTAAACCAGACAACAGAAATAAAAGTAATATTTGTATGATAGGAAAGTTACTTCTTCATCTAGACCAGTGTTTCTCAAACCTTTTTTTTTTTTGCGTACCCCTTCTAGAATTTTTGTAACGCTAAGTATCCTTCGCCCCCCCCCCCCCCCCACCACACACCAAAAAAAAAAAAAGAATATATTTAATAACAATCAATATCCTTTTTTTTTTCTAGGCCTACATACACAAAATAATAATTACTCTATTACAATTAAGTGTTCCATCAGTGAGTTTATTTTTTACATGCTTCAAAGACACATCAAATACATTCTAAACAGGGTTACAAAGTCAGTTTGAGTGGAAACAAACTCAAATTCGGCCCCCGAAGTGGTCCACCCAGGCAGAGAAAAGGGAATGTTTCAATATTTTTTAGAAAGAATATCAGAATGAAATTCTATGAAAGTCAAATGACAGAGAAGAATGGAGAAAGAAGGTTGACAGATTTTGTGTGGTGCCCCTACGGTCCAGCAGACTAAGGGATAGCTGAAAGTGAAGGTGAAGTTAGATGTGAACCTGGCCTAACGGATGTCAAGCAATGATTATCAAATTGATCTAATTGTTTTCTAAAGGGTCAATCTCTTATTCAAAGTCTCAAGTAAAAAAAAAATCCTTTTTATTTATTTATTTTTTTTTTTCTATTTTTTTTCCTTATTTCCATTTTTTTAAATACCTCAGCGTTTTAGCTTTTGACGTCACTTTTCGAGCTGTTTACATCCTAGGAATCCTTGGGCTTTTGCCTCTTTTCTTTGCCTCTTTTTTTGGGCTCTGTCTCTTTTTGGGGCTAATGGCCTCTTTTTTTTAAATTAAATTTGTTATTAGTAAAGGTACAAATTAGATAGTTACATTTTTAAATACAATGATTACAAACATGGAAGAGGAAATAAATACATTTGGTTTGTCATGACATTTTATCGTTATAAGTTGCTTTGTGCAGGTTATTCACCACAGGGCATTTTTTTATAATAGCACAGAATGAATATTTTTTAATATAAAGTAATTCAAACGCATATAGTGAAAATGTTAACAACAGATAATTCAATAGAACAATCAAAAAAACGAAAGTAGTACATTAAATGATTTTTAAATATTTTAAACTTCTTAGTCACACTTATTTGTCTCCGTTGCTTTGGGTTGTTTCCCTTGTACTTTTTTGGTACGTTAACCCAGTTCTTTATAATAACTTTTATTAAACGTGTACATTTTACATACATATATATATACACACTGATACGTACATAGGCATTTAAAAGTTTATATTGTTTGTTTTTTTTATTATTTTCTCCCTTCACAGGTCAATTATTGATTTCCTCCTTTGAGATTCGGAACACTACTTCCTTATCATCAAGCTGGCAATCATGTCTCTTAGAGTCAGTATGTCTGGAGTTTCTGCTCTGCTCTGCGATAATTTCTCTGTGACTGTCTTTTAGTCACAGGGGTCAATTAGAGTCGTACAGAAAAGTGTTGTTTTTTCCCTTTCCCACCCTTTTTTCCTCCTCTTTTTCCTTTTTCCCCACTTTTCTCTTTTTTTCCTCTTCCCCTCTTTTTTTTTAAATAGTATATTTGTCTGTTGACAGCACAGGCATGTACAATATGAACAATGATGGTGGAGAATCATTGCTCCAACATTCGTAAAGCAATAAGATATATGTAAAAAAAATATTCTATGAACATAGATATTAACGTTTAAAAGTAAAAGTTTATACAAAAGTTTGTCGAGAGATCATGAGGTTAGGTTGAATGTTCAACATAAGAACAACAGAGGAGAAACAATGTTACAAAAATAGTAACAGTCTGGTCTTGTTCTTATTTTTTGAGTTATTATTTGTTCCCTTTTCTTTGGTTCTCACGTGGTTTACTTCCAATGTAAATGAATCTTTTTCTAACCATGTGACAATTTATGTGTTATTTTATGTGTCATTTTGTTTGACACTTTGTGTGTCATTTTGTGTGACATTTTGTGTGTCATTTTTATTGACACTTTGTGTGTCTTTTTTTTGTATCATTTTGTGTGACATTTTGTGTGTCATTTTTTGTGTCATTTTGTGTGTCATTTTGTTTGACACTTTGTGTGTCTTTTTTTTGGTATCATTTTGTGTGTCATTTTGTGTGTCATTTTTGTGTCATTTTGTTTGACACTTTGTGTGTCTTTTTTTGTATCATTTTGTGTAACATTTTGTGTGTCATTTTGTGTGACATTTTGTGTGTCATTTTTGTGTCATTTTGTGTGACACTTTGTGTGTCTTTTTTTTGTATCATTTTGTGTGTCATTTTGTGTGTCATTTTTGTGTCATTTTGTTTGACACTTTGTGTGTCTTTTTTTGTATCATTTTGTGTAACATTTTGTGTGTCATTTTGTGTGACATTTTGTGTGTCATTTTTGTGTCATTTTGTGTGACACTTTGTGTGTCTTTTTTTTTGTATCATTTTGTGTGACATTTTGTGTGTCATTTTTTGTGTCATTTTGTTTGACACTTTGTGTGACATTTTTTGTGTCCTTTTGTGTATTTTTTCACCAGCTTCATCCCCTTTCAAGACCGAGGCAGAAGTGTCTTTGGCATTGTATTCCTTCTTTTTTTTCTGGGATTTTTCCCTTCTCTTTCAGGGTGGTCCTATTGGGGCACTGGTTTGACCAGTGTTGGTCCTGACCACAGAGCCAACACTGCTGTCTTCTTCTCGGAATGGTGATGAGGACTTTATACACCCTAGTATCGTCTACGTATTTGAGATGGATGTATGAGGAACTTCTGTCCCTTTCTTAATTTTTCTCAATGTGGCCCATTTCTCAGAATCGCCCAACTTAACAGGTTCTACTTTGGAGCCTTCTTCGGTGAAAGACTCGAAGATCTCTATAATTTTGGTTTTAACAATTGTGGGCGCCACCCAATGTAATGCTACTTTGACTTTCTAGTCTTCTATGGTTGAGACCTCGACTTTGAGTGTATTTTCTTTCCCGAAAGACTTTCATAGAACACGGGCTCTCACCCTTGTACTGCTTGGAACTAAGAACAGAACCAGACAAATGGGTTCTCCAAATCTATAGAGAGATTCCACTACGTCCGGAGTCAGACTTAAAATAGTCATGAGACTAGCCATTGAGGCCTTAACAGCCTCTTGACCTGTCAGTTTAATGAGTAAAGTTCCGGAAGGGTGGACCAACCCACCTTCCAGATCTTTCTTCACAATCAAGAAAGTTTTTACAGACATGACAATGTAAACTCAAATGAGTAAATTCAAATAGAAATATAAATGAATGAGTGAACAAAACTTATGAAGTATTAGAATATAGACAATACAGAGTGTGTAGAATAACTACACAAAATACTCCTCAAGTCTCACTAATAATCCATAGAATAACACAGAAAACACAATAATCCAATATGCACAGAAAATCTTAGAAAACTATAGAAAGAGACCGTCCAGGTTAACTCGACGTCTCGGTAAGACTACCTTTTAGTGGTGATCCTTAAAAGTATGATTCCTTTAGTTTTGATCTATATTCTAGTGTACACTCTGTAGTTCATGCGATAATATTAAAAACTACTTCTTAATTGTTGTTTTAAATTAGGTTCCACTCATATGTATATAAAATAAATCTTTTATCTTTTAAGAAAAAGTAAACATTTTTTTAAGTAGTAGTTAGTATGACAGAATTTATATAACTTAGCAATACTTTAAAAACAAAATATTTTTTTTTTACAAAACTCTAAAACCGTTAGTTTAAATGTATTGAAAATAATGTAAATTGTGATCTCCCTTACTAAATAACTTCTCGTGTTTGTTACTTTTAATAGTGATTAGTTGTAAAAATTGTGTATTTTTATGAAAAAAACTGCTTGTATAGTTGATTTTAATAATTAAATTTTTCGCCTCAGAAAAGGAAAAAGTAGCCGATGCATCAGAACTTTGAAAGGTCTAAAATATCATGATGTCCGATTTTCAATATCTTTTCTAGTTTACGAGATCTAGACTGACTGACGGAAGAACAGACAGACAACACAAAACTGACAGAGTCTATTCCCCCTTTCGGGTGCCGCTAAAAATTGAAACCTAGTTATGAAATTTAAAAAGTGGGCGTGTCGACGGCAGTTGTACCATCCCTATACATTTCCTAATCTTTTGTAGAAATATGTCTTAAAATGTAAATTTGAACCGTGTTCTGTTGTCCCAGGTAAATAAATAAATTACTATAGCCATTCATTAATAATAACAATAATGATAACAGACTTTGTGTTTATACAAGTAGACATAGAAGTCTATCATTTTATTTCGTCACATCCTTTGAAGTACTTACGCACAAAAACATTCACACAAACAGTGACGCAATATATATTAGCACATCCTTCCTTTTAAAGTTATTATCACATCCTTCTTTTTAAAGTTCTGAAGACTGATATCTACTAGGTACTTTAACTACTCCACCACTTCTGGTTGTCTTGACTGGCACAACAGGTTCTCTAGACTTTGGTCTATAACTGTCTGTTTCGTTTGTTCCAACAGTTTGCAGTTCTTTGTCTTCATCGGTATCATAGTACCAAGAGATGTCTTCTACGAAATTCTGGTTTAAAAAACGTTGATTTCTTCTGTAGGTTTTTCCATCGTTTGTCTTAATGGTGTAAGATCTGGGTGATGAATGTTTTTTTTTAACGACAAATGCTTTCTGCCATGTTTGTCCCATACGAACTCTCACTTTCTCTCCGACAGAGTAATCTTTAGGTAATTTTGCATGAGCATCGTATTTCACTTCGCTTCTCACTTTTCGTTCTTTGAGTAATGTCTCTGCATTTTCAGGTACCGATGGTTTCAATAGTTTGGGATCAGTTGGAATTATGTCCCTTCTACTCATCAACAGTTGTGGTGGTGAATAAGGCAGTCCGCTTATCGGAGTATTTCTATACTCGAGCATAGCGAGATATGGATCTTTCCCACTTTTGTATGCTTAGTTGAATATCTGCTTAACGATACCAATATACAACTCACTTTGACCATTTTATTGAGGGTATTATTGTTGTTATCTTAAAACCCCACTCAGAAGCAAACTCTTTATTGATAGCTGGTGAATGGCATATTGTCGCTCACTATTTCTTCTGGTATGCTATGTCTAGCAAAAATACCTTTCAATGCCCTAGTAACACATTCTTCTGTTTTGTTCTTCAGTCGTTTTATTTCAGGGTATTTGGAGAAATAGTCCACAATTAGCAAGTAGTCATTGTTCCGCCATTCAAACAAATCTGTTGCAACCTTTTTTCATGGTCTTTCTGGTACAGCCAGTGGCGTAGCTAGCTATGTGCGGGTGGTGCGGGCCGCACGGGGCATCAAGTGATGAGGGGCATCAAACTAAGGGCAATTTAAACTTTAAAATTTAAAAACTACACATATTACAAACACAGACTATTCTATCTGAAATGTAAATTAAACATTTAATTATTAAGCTACTTTGTTAATATCTTCTTTTCTTTCTATACTTAAATATTAACTGAAGACTAGCCTGGCTTGACTAGGTTTATTTACATTTAACATGACTTTACTAGGTTTTTTTACATCTAGCCTGACTTGACTAGGTTTGTTTACATCTAGCCTGACTTGACTAGGTTTGTTTACATCTAGCCTGACTTGACTAGGTTTTTTTTACATCTAGCCTGACTTGACTAGGTTGTTTTTTTTACATCTAGCCTGACTTGACTAGGTTGTTTTTTTTACATCTAGCCTGACTTGACTAGGTTGTTTTTTTTACATCTAGCCTGACTTGACTAGGTTGTTTTTTTTACATCTAGCCTGACTTGACTAGGTTGTTTTTTTTACATCTAGCCTGACTTGACTAGGTTGTTTTTTTTACATCTAGCCTGACTTGACTAGGTTGTTTTTTTTTACATCTAGCCTGACTTTACTAGGTTTTTTTTACATCTAGCCTGACTTGACTAGGTTGTTTTTTTTTACATCTAGCCTGACTTGACTAGGTTGTTTTTTTTACATCTAGCCTGACTTTACTAGGTTTTTTTTACATCTAGCCTGACTTTACTAGGTTTTTTTTACATCTAGCCTGACTTGACTAGGTTTTTTTTTTTACATCTAGCCTTACTTGACTAGGTTTTTTTTTTACATCTAGCCTTACTTGACTAGGTTGTTTTTTTTACATCTAGCCTTACTTGACTAGGTTTGTTAACATCTCTAAAGGAAACGCGTAAACTTAACAATGAACTGAAGACTAGCCTGACTTGACTAGGTTTGTTTACATCTCTAAAAGGAAACGCTCTTTTACCCGTCCACGTGACTTTCTTCTAAGGAAAATGCCAAACGGCAAAAAAGTTTTCAGAAAGTGTTACAAGCCCCCCCCCCCCCCAAAAAAAAAAAAATCCCTATTTTGACAAGATGAAGTATAAGCTACATCAGCATTTCAAATCCAACAAAATGGATTAAACGATAGGGGTTATCACTGAAAAAAAAAGAGACCAGCTGAGATCACATTCAGCCAGCTGGGAGGAAATTTGTCTTTGTGTAAAGAGCATTATTCACAGCGATGGTCAAGATTTAATGAAACAAGAAAAAGCAAAGTGGAACGTTTCCAAGAGGAGAGTCTAGGGCATCATTTGTTTTCTCTCAGATCTGAATCTGGCATCGTGGGCATCACGACAAAAGTGAAAGAAGAATTTAAAGAACAAAAATGAAGTCAATTTGTTGAAGTTATTGAAATTACTATCCTAGTGGAATCCACTCCTGATGGAGTATTGGGTTCGAACCAGACTTACAAAAATACATAAGAAATTATTGTAATTTTGGTTGGTCATGAAAATAAATCCTACAGCAAGTAAAACAAGACAAAACTATTGCTCGATTATTTTCGACTCTATACCTGGCATCTAAAAAGTTGGATCTACCTTAGAAACTGGACGGTAATGGATGATGACGAGTCAATTTGTGTGAGTCTTTCGTCGATTTCATCGACACTAAGGATCAGCTTCTGGAATCACTGCAATTATTTGAGAGAAACTACGTTCCTATGGCTCAGAAATAATGGACTGCGGAGTTAAAGGCTTTAATATTGCTGCTGTCATGAAAGGTCAACACTAGGGAGTCCTAAAGTGTATTCTATAAGAAAATCCTAAAGCAGAATTATTGCCTGCTCAAACCATTCTCTAAATCTGGCAGAGTTAGATGAAGTCGATGTAGTTATATTTTCCGATATACTCTATCGTTTCTGGAGAGCATCGCTGAAATCAGTATTACCTTTGCTGAAAGCAATGCTCAAACCTGGGGATTAGTGCATAAGCTCTACGAATTCGACACAAGAAAAAGATGCCAGGCGAAATAAATGACGATTCTGTACCAACACACAAGAAAGCGACACGGAAATTATTTGTTGTACCGGAGTGTTGAACAAATTATCGGCCACATCTTAAGGTGTTCAAATTCGGTGGGGAAAAAATTGATTTCGCCAGCATAAAAAATGTAGAATTCATTGGAAGCTTTTATTTTTATTTTTTGTTTAATTGATATTTTTTGCGAATTAGCAATACTTGAGCAATATTTGAGCAATACTTGAGCAATAATTGCACATTCTCTGAGGGGAGGAGAGAAGTCGTTTGGCTGTTAGGTTTCCTTTTTGTTTTTGGAGGGCATCACGAGGAGCTCCCGCACAGGGCCATCAAATACCCTAGCTACGCCACTGGGTACAGCTGAAGGTAGCAATTTTTCTTTCACATTATTTCTTTTGAATGTTGCACATGTTGAGCATTTCATTATTGTCGAAAAATATCTTTGGACAATCCTGGCCAAAACACACTCTGTTTTGCCTTTGATCTGGTTTTCTCAAGACCAAAATGACCTGTGTGCAAATGGTCGAGAATTTCATTTCTCATACTTGAAGGAATTATAATTCTGTTCTCATAAAACAATACTCTATTCTCTTCATGAATACTGTCATTAAATGACCAATACACTTTTACTGTTTCAAAAACTTGAGTTTTTAACTTTGGCCAATCTCCTATTACATAATTAATTACTAGTTTACCATTAGATTAAGTTTTCCGTCTAATTTCAACAATCTTCTGATCACTTCCCGGAAACTGTGCTGTTGCGCTATGAATTCTCATAACCATGTCATCATTTGAATTTGATTGTTCTTGACCATTGATGTACGCACGCGATAACGTATCAGCTATTTGCATTTTTGAACCTGGATTGTAAGTTACTGTTAATTGATATCTCAACAGTCTTAACATCATCAACTGAAGTCTTGGTAAAATCTTGTGTAAAGGCTTCGTCACAATAGTTTGAAAAGGTTTGTGATATGTTTAGCTGCAAACACTAAAGCTAACATTTCCTTTTCTATCTGTCCATATCTGCACTCTGTTTCTGTCAATGATCTTGACGTATACGGAACTGGTTTGTCTTCTTGCATTAAACATGCCCCTAACCCTTTAGAAGAAGCGTCACACTGAATAGTAACTGGTTTATAAGGTTTGAACAGTTGCAGAACTGGAGCTTCACTAATGCCACAATGCATCTTTCTTTAGCAATTCACGCAACGGACTGGTAATTGTTGACATGTTTGGAATGAAACTTGACAGAAAGTTCCACATCCCTAGCAGTCTTTGAATTCCTGTGCGATCTGTCGGTGCTGGCATCTCCATTATTGCTTTGATTTTAGCTGGATCTGGACAACTAACAACTGCTCTAATTAACACCAGAAAGTTTATTTTGCATCTTGTTCTTGTTGAATATATATTGTTCTTTCTAGCTATCTCCAGAACATTTTCAAAAATTTGATCATGTTCTTTTTCATCTTTTGCTGCAATCAGCATGTCATCTGACATGATATGTACACCTGGGATGTCTCCGAATACTTGATAGGCACGTTTCTGTAGTACTTCACTCTTTGACGACATACCAAAAGGCATTCTCAAGAATCTGTATCTTCCAAACGGAGTATTGAATGTACATAAATAAGAGCTTGGTTCATCCACTTGCCAATATGCATCCTTTTGATCAAGTATACTAAACACTTTTGCTGCTCCCAGTGAACTATTGATTTGATCAAATGTTGGTATAGTGAAATGTTCTCTCATTATATATTTGTTCAGTTCTCGGGGATCTAAACACAACCTCAAAGAATTATCTTTCTTCTTTGCTATAACCAAGTTATGAACCCATTCTGTTGGTTCATCAACTTCTGTAATCACTCCATCTTGTTGCATTTGTGTGAGTTTTCTTTTCAATTCTTCATAGAGTGATGGTGCAACTCTGCGCGCACATTGAATAACTGGTTTTGCATCTGACGTCAGTTTAATGTGATACTTCATTTTGTATGTACCGAGTCCTTCGAATACTTGCTTAAATCTTTCCATCAACACTTGTGGAACTTCATTTTGTTGCTTGACATCGTGTACTTCGATATTTCTCTTTGCCTCAATAAGTTTTAAAGCAATAGATGTCTTTCAGACCTAGTCTAGGATTTATACTTTTCTTGATCACGTACACATAATCTTTAGCTTCTACATTGCCGACTTTAAATGTGACCGATGGAACTCCTTTCAGTTGTAATACTTCATCCCCTAATGCTCTTATTGTAGTATTTGAATGCTTTAACTGACTATCAGTTTCTAAAGTGTTCCATGTTGACTCTGATATCACATTAGCTTGTGCTCCTGTGTCAATCTTCATTTTAACTATTTTCCCCATAATATTGACATTAACCATCCAAACTTTGATATTGTTGTCAGTACTAATTGCCTCAAACCACAACTCATTTACCTGGCTTGCTTAACTTTCATATTCTAATGAATCAACAGCCTGCCTTAAAGTGTTTCGAACGACATTTTGGAGCGAAATGATTTCTATTTTTACATTTTCGGCATGACTGTCCAAATGCTGGGGAAATTGTATTATCCGTTAGATCTACCACAAGATCTGCAATCTCTAATGATACTTGTTACGTGATTCTTTGCCATTTTTTCCTTTGAGGTTTTGACTGGCTTTCTATCTTCTGTCTTCTTTAATTTATAAGCAGCATCTACATGTAGTCCTTTCATATCTATCATTTGGTTCTGGGTATGCTCGTCAGCACGAATTATGCTTGCTGCTTTCTCTAAAGGTAAGTCTACATCTTTCAAAAGTCTCTCTCTCTCACTCGATCCGACTGAAGCCACATAACAATCGATCTCTGATGAGTTCATCTCGAAGGTTGTCAAACTTGCATTCTTTTGCCGAATTCTTCAAATCAGTATAATACCGTCCTTCTGATATATTTGTGAAGAATTTAAATCTGTCATACACAGTGTTGGACTTAGACAAAATATGATTTTCAAACCTTTCAATTACTTTGTCTACAGTCATCTTCACAAACTTGAAAAGTATTGTAGATGTCTCGAGCGGGTTCACCGATCAGGTGTAACAATAAAACTTTCTTCACTGGCTCGGGCTTCGTATTCTTTTCAGTGGCGACCAGAAACAGTTCAAAACTTTGTCTCCATTTTGTCCATCTTTCAGATAGATTACCGTCTAGTGACAACGGTTTAGGAGGATCGAATAATTCCATTATTCATACTGATTCTAGATTCTGTGTCTAGATCTAACAAAATGATCACCCTTGATGCAAATAAAATGTACTTTTTGCAATTTAGAAACCACTACCTGTTACCAGCGCTTTAAACCAATCTGACCCTAGATCTGACACTAATTTGACATCAAATCTGACACAGCGTTCTATTGTCACAGATAAATAAATAAAACGCCGTAGACATTAATTAATTAATAACAACAATAATGATAACAGAGACTTTGTATTTATACAAGTAGACATAGAAGTCTACCATTTTATCATTTTATTTCGTCACATCCTTTCAAGTACTTACTCACAAAAACATTCACAACAAACAGCGACGCAATATAGCCTACACTTATTAGCACAAACCGTATTTAAATTTGCAAAAAACCTGAAATAAATAATAAAATGGATTTGAAACTTATTTTGTTCTAACTTAGAGACTAAATGGGTATTTAAAAATAAAATCAGAATAGTTAACCATGTACAACGCGCAGGGACGGACTGGCTATATAGGCAAACGGGCAAATGCCCGGTGGGCCGGTACCAAATAGGCCGGTCTGGTCACGACCAAAGAAAAAAAAATTAAATGCAGACAACTTTAAAAAAAGTGACAGCAGCAAGACACAAAGGCCCGAACACGTTTTCTTGTTGTTTTTTTTTAAATTATTATTACAATTAATTTTGTTTGAAATTCAACAAAAATAAAATTTAAGAATTACACTATGCACTGTACGTGTAATCATTTGTAAAACGTTAGACCGTACTTTCTGCTATGCACGAGCGGCATGGCCTTCAACACTACTTTGATGTCTTCGAGACTGTGTTTGGCATGATCATTTTGCTGGGCCTTTGATGGCACTCCTATTTTTTGTTTTGCTCCTTCCCTCGCCCCTCTTATGATGGTTCCAATGAAATTTAACCAAAAAGAGGGATGGGAGAGGTTAAGTTAGAAAACATTGATATAACGCGGCAAAATGGGAGACAATTAGATCTTTAACAAAACATAATAGAAGTTAACTATTTATTTATGTCTATGAAGTTAACTTAAACACATACACACAGCCGCGAAATTGCAAACCACCCAACTTATTCACAGCTCAATATGGGTATAACCGTATAAAGTTCTAGTTTCTGCGATTTGAAAAGAAAAAAGTAAGTTTCTTGTTGTTATTTGTAATAACATAGATCTAAAAATACTACACTTAAGGCTTACAAATAAAAAGATTATTTAATTAAAACATAAATCTAGATCGAAATCAATATTTGTACCGTTATGATTAATGGCAAACTTATGCTTAGTATAAAGTCATTAAAAATGAAAATTACTACAATAATTACAATAATTTATATAGCGCTGTCACATCCGATATTTAATAAAAGGAGATTTAGAATCATTTACATTTTAAATAATATATTCATATACAAATCGCGTTTTTGAGAATGTACTAGGACGAAGCAAGAGCTTTTCAAGTACCTCTCTAACCGTTCTGCTTTCTCTTATCTGGTAAAGGAATATATATATTTATATATAGTTCGTCATTCGTAGTTCGATTATGACCACTTTGTCAGCAGAGGGCTGAGGGCTTTGCACTGGGGTTTTATGTCTCCTTGTGTGGCTGGTGAGACCTATGTGAGCCCGGAACCTTCGGCCGCACACTAGGCAGGTTATTCCAGCTGGAGCTAGTGTCATTGGCCTTGCTTTTCTTCTCTGGCGTTTTTCTTCTGCCAGCGTTGTTCTCTTTTCCTCACCAACATGTGCGCCAGTTTTCACAGCGCGACACCATGATGCTCTGTCATGTGCCTCTGTCTCCCAGGTGGCTGGATCTATGCTGAACGTCTTCAGAGAAGCTTTGACGGTGTCCCTGAAGCGCTTTCTTTGACCACCTTGTGAGCGCTTTCCTTCGCTTAGTTGGCCATACAAGAGTCGTTTAGGGATGCGGTGGTCTTTCATTCTGCATACGTGTCCTGCCCATCGCAGCTGGGACTGCATCAGGATTGTGTGGATGTTTTGCAGACTCGCTCTTTGAAGGACTTCAGTATCTGGTATTTTGTCTTGCCATTTGACATTCAGTATTTTTCACAGACATGTCGTGGTAGTGATTCAGTTTCTTTGCATGTTAACTGTACACTCTCCTTGTTTCTGAGTCATAGAGCAATGTAGGGAGGACGACGGCTCGATAGATCCCTAGTTTTGTATTTCTGGTGATACCACTTTAAAGGAATGGGTTGCCTGAGTCAGCCAGGAAAACCAATGACTTAGCATATTTTAAGTCACAGATCAACATGCATGACTAGATTGACACGTGAAATGCGTAGGACCTAATTATTTTTTATTTTTTTTGAAGAAACGTCTGTAATCTATAAGTAATACCAAAAAGTTTGAAACTCATTAAGGCTGTAGTGTTTATAGTTTTCAGACTACATACATGTAGATATATAAATAGAATACATTATGTAAACCTACGAAAGCATACATCCAGTTTTCGATGCGTTATCAAACTTTATATATTTTTAATAGAATTAGGGAAAAGGGAAACTTTACTTACTTCCCCAGTGCAGCCAACTTAAGCAAACTACAGTCACCAAATTTCATGAGCGTAACCAAAAGGGGTTTTGTGGTTTCCCTCCCCCCCCCCCCACCTCCAATACAAAAAATAAAGCATTTTACCTTTTTCTACCAGTCGCTGCACTCCACTGAATAGAAGATTTAGTTTTTTGATTTTTTTTAGTGGAAGAGTAGCAGGCTAATTGCACTGTAGATACCTCAAAATCTGCATTTTTTAAAGCTTAAAATAACGAAAATAATGCTTGGTCCGGGGCGAACTGGGGGAGCTTACAGCGCTCCCCCAGACTCCCTGGCTGTCCCTTGACCATTAATACTGCCTTTCACTAATTATAGGAAGAGAGTATTCTAGGGTAGAAAAAACGCTTGAAAGAATGAAAGATAAGAATGTAATAAAGATTAATTACATATAGACACACACTGATATATATATAAGTAAATTGCGGAGAGGTTTAAAATCCCACACACACACGCCGAAAATATATGACATGACATTTGTGGGCCGGTTTATATGGTAATGCCCGGGCCGATTTTGATACCCAGTCCGCCCCTGACAACGCGTACCTACATCAAACCCTTTCCGTACCTCTGGGGTGACGCGTACCCCACTTTGGGAAACACTGATCTAGCCAGCGATTTGCTGCGGAGGTGTGAGCTTTTTTGCAGTCAGTGCATAGAAAAAAAAGTAATGTATCCCTCGAGTTATCGATCTCTTATCCACAAAGAGTGTTTGGTTATACTAGGTTGTTGAGGTAAAAAAAAAAGGTCTGCCCGGAATGAATTAAATTGGAGCATTCTAAACTATGTCTTTTTCATTTAAACATAGCAGCAACACACATTGTCGACAACTTCCTTAAATGCAGGGAATTATTCATCAAACTCTAAGGAAATCTCAGCCAATCTCAAAGCGTGGTGAAAAAGGATGACGCTAAAATAATTCATTATCATAGAATGCACACGATTAGATAAAAGATTTGTCTTCAGTTTTAAAGAGGTATTGAACAATCACGGACACCGCGTAGTCTGTTGGTTAATATGTATGGGCGAAAAGATGAGGCTATTTCCTAAGACCAATTAAATTGATAAAGATTTTGAAATAGTTGTCGTTACAAATCAGAAAAATGAGTAGATTACTAGAAGCATTGATGGTATAAACTAGATAGTAACAGGTGTTACGAATATATGTCTGTACAGCACCGTCAACTGGGGTCAAATAGATAATCAAAGAAGCACAAGCATGGGAGATAATAAACACCACGGAAGTGGTCATAAGAGTTTTTGTTGTCCTCGGGGACCACGTGACCTTTTTTGACGATGACGTCAATTTCCGTCTATTCTTCAGGGCGATGCTTACTTTAATCAAGATTGCAAACGTTGCCGAGGTGACGAGAACTAAAGGAATCCATGACACAAAAATATCTATAATAATCAAGTCAAATATATCTATGATTTTTTTTATTTCTATTGTAAAATGAATTCTGGGTGATGATCATAAAGTTGACGTCTCTCGATATTCTTTGTTTATAAATGTCGTAGATACACATTCTAAAAACAGTCCAAGGCAACCAAGACATAAAACAGACTACAATACAAACAAAAGCTCTTTTTCTTGTAACGATTTTTTTGAAAGTCATTGGAGCGTAAACAGCAAAAATTCTTTCCAACGATATACACATCTGTATGAAAGGATTGACATACTGGCCCCAGAAGCCAAAGAAAGTGCAGATTAGACCAGTGATGACTAGAAAGTAGTTGACAAAGTCATGGTATTGAAAGCCACAGTTCACTGGATAGAGTTTGTTTGGTCCAAAGTAAAGGATTGGTATACTGTAGTCCATGGACATCAAGAGACACATGCAGTCAGATATGACCTGCCCGAACAGAAGAATATTTGATGGTTTGTGAATCCCACTTTTTCGGAGTATAAGGAGACTCATGATGTTAGCCCCAAAACCAAAATATGAAAAAAATGGGTTGACGTAACATTCAAGAGCTTGAAACAAAAGAAGTTGTTCCAGTGAATCAGCTTTGGACCAGCATACATAGTACGCTTGAGCTGTGGTGGTGCGAGATACAATGGTAGATTTAGTGGTGAAACCAACTGATAGGTTGCCAGTTATAGTTACGTTCATTATGTACTTTGCAAGTGTTTTCAACGACTAACAGAATAAAACAAGATGGCCAAATCAACACAGAGCATTCTCTTTTAAGCGTCTTATTTTAAAAAAGGGAGAACTGCAGTTATTCGCATGTAAATTATTATTTTTTTTAAATTTTAAATTTGAAAATGAACCTGAGAAAGAAAGCTATTGAAACACTTTCCCCTTTACAACAATTTCAGCAATTGTATCGATTTATGTTTGACAACTGACATTTTCTTTCTTCTGTAGACATTCTACGTGCCATTCTTTGTTCATAATAAATTAACTTTTTTCAGAATTTTTTAATGAAAAGTTTTCAGTTTTCATTTTAAAAAAAAATCAAATTACGTGATTTTTTAAAATTTGACCTCTTTTCTGTGTTAACTTCAATGACAATTTATTGGAAAACAAAGTTGTTTTTTTTATACAGTAACAACCTATATAATTGGACGTTTATAACATCGTATATCAACTGTCTTTGCTACTGAGTAAATGCTTCTTGTTCTACCCTAGTGCCATTAGAGAAGGGAATGAGTTGCTATTTTAAATAAATGCTGTTTTTTTTCTTAGGCATAGACTTACATCCTCCCGCGTCGTTCGGTGCATTGGGCTGCCAGCTGTCTTCACAAAGATCTGTCACTGGCAATGTCTGAAGCCTCTTCTCACCTGGTAACCACTGTTCTGAGGTCCTCCATGAAGGTGTGGCGCCAAGTTATAGGAGGACGCCCCTGTCTGTGTTTTCCTTGTTTTGGCCTCCATAACATCGCAACTCTTGGTGTGCGTAGTTCATTTTATCGAGAACATGCCCCGCAACCTCATGCGACGCCCTGTCACAACCACACTAATTGGTCGACTCCCAGTTCTGCATAGGATTTTCGTGTTTGAAACTTTATTCTTTTTCAGGGTTGACTTCTGATGCATTTCCCACTTGTAAATTTAGCCCGAAGATAGCGGAGGAATTCAGAGATTGTCATTCTATTTGGAGGGCGATGGCCAACCAAAGATCCCTTTCTGACCAAAAAGCTTTCGGGCCACAATTTTATTAATTAGCCTATTTTTTAAAATTATTTTGTTTATTACTGTTTGAGGCCTACTAATGTCGTACAATCAAACCATCTTTTCATAGTTTTTATATTTTTAGTGTTAACTTTCTGTTCGATATTCTAATGAACGAATGCATTCTCTTATACATTACAGACGTTACTTTAAAAGAGAAAAGAATTAGGCTACGTCATGTGTCAATCTAGTCATGCTTCTAAATCAGTGACTAAACTCTAGCTATTCAGGCAAACCATGTTTAGATACAGATCTAGATGTAGGCCTAATAGCCTGTCTTAAGTCTTTTAACTATATTTTCTATATTTTTTTTTAACATGACCAGGAACACTTATTAATTCTTTATTATTATTAATGGCCAATAGCTAAAAATCTATATCCATATTACAAGGTCTTCGGGGCTCGCAAAGACCTTTCTTCAGGGAACAGTACCTGGAAAAAAAAAGAAGAGGCAGACAGAAAAAGCGATTGGAAGTAAAAGTAAAGCGTAAAAATTCAGGTAGGTCTTATATTCGCTGAGCCGAGTTGATACAATTATCATTATGATCATGTCCCACTCCTCAGGTTAAGTGTGTTAGTAGAAACCAAATAGAGTAAATAGAGTCATCCAGTGTATCGTTAAGTTTTAGTACATTTATTATTTAAAAAAAAAAAAAGGCATTCTGGTGGATGCAGTGTACTGTACGCGTATCAGGCGTATGGCTATATGTCGAAAATATAGGCCTAATTTAATAACAATCAATAGGCTGCCTATGATGTTACAAATGCTGAAGTACGATTTTAAACAATTTATTGATCTAGATTAGATATCTTGATCTAGATTAGATATATTCTAAATGTTTTTTTTTTACTCCTCCAAGAGCATGTAAATTTATTATTCGTCTTTAGTAAGATTGTTTCCACAAAAGGGGGAACCACCGATTTCCGACTTGTGCTCGCCATTTTAAGCGTTATCTACCGCAATTCCGTTACTTTACCACCAAATTAAAAAGTAATAAGATTTTAGACACTTCTGTAAGCAATTATGTTGAGTCTCTAAGACTAAACTCTATAGATCTAGACTAGACTCCATGGTAATATCTTAGAATCTATTTCAGTCTAGAGACGTACGGTAGAGACAGTAGAGTAACTTAACTCAGTCCTGAGTAAGAGACTTAAGTTAAAGAGTAAAAGAGTGTCACTAGACTCGAGTCTAGAGTTACTAAGAGTTCTGTTCTTCTCTTGCTGATGACCAGTGATGAGTCTCTGACTAGGACTAGACGTCACTAGAGTTTGACTAGAGTCTAGAGTCAAGATTACTCTAGATCTAGATATTAATCTAGATCTAGTCTTTACCATTTCAGCCTTTTCCCTCTTCCTCTAGTTTTACCGTAACTTTATAAACTTTCTTTGTAATTTGTTTTCATCTCATGTCTTTTCTAGAATATTCTAGATCTAGATCTAGATCTAAGTCTAGATATGATAGATCTAGCCTAATCTAGGTCTAGATGACAATAATTGAATAAATTAATTTGAGTATTTACTCTTATTTATAATACTACTAATCTAGATCTATCATTCTATGTCTATATATTAATTTATATATATATAATAGATTTTAGAGATCTATAAAATAGAATATAATCTATATAATTATACTAATTCATCATCATTGGCCTCCTTCAGTCGTAGAACTCTAGAACGACTATGGTTCATCTCGCACACTTCCTCTTGTGGCTGTGGAGCCCTATTTTGGAGAGACACTCCCGTCCACAAATATCGCAGGTTAAGGTGGCTTTTGCTTCGGTGGTAGAGGATCTGGCCATTTTTCGCATTATCCGTTTTTCTTCCAGGGCTGAGGCCCATGTTCTTTCGCTATCCATAGCTTTCTTGGTCACTCTCTCTCTCCATCTGGTGTGGTCTAGAGCTATGTCTTCCCAATGGTCAGTATTGTCATTTGATATTCACTGATTTGAGGTCCCGTTTTATTACATCTATGTAACGGAGGTGGGGGGGGGGACCAGTTTTTTTTTGAGCCAGTCGCAAGTTTTCCATAGAGGATGACTTTCGGGATGCGTTTGTCCTCCATCTGGCAAACATGTCCAAGCCAGCGCAAGCGGTATTGTCTGAGGGCTGTAAAGATGCTGGGAATACCTGTTTACCCAAGGATGTCAGTATTGCACACTTTTTCTTTCCAAGTGATTTTCAAAATCCTATAAGATATTATAATATATTACAGTAATATACTAGATTCTAAGTCCTACTAGATTACTAGATCTAGATCTAGATGATAGATCTAGATATCTATACTCTAAGTATTCTAAGTATGTAATTATGTATGTAATATATAGATCTAGATCTATAATGATATTCAATGAGTGTATATGAGTATGTGTATAACAACACAAACAGTGTAGATCTATCTACTATTATCTAGTTCTAGATCTAGAATCTAGAGATATTACTTGTATTATAGTCATTTAATTAGTGATTAGAATAAATAATCATCTAGATTAGAACTATTCTAAATGACATAGATCTATCATCTAGACAGTCACAATGACAATGAATGTATGAAGTATCACTACTTGACTACTAGTGTTTCTAGACCTGACCACCTGTATTATTATTAAAGGGTTATATTCATTATATATAATCTAGACTCTAGATCTAGTCTAGTTCTGGAATGGATATCTACCTAGTTTATACTAGGTCTATCTAGATCTATAAATTATAAAATATAAAAATAGACTGTTATCTAATAGACTGTTTCTGAACTCTAATATCTATATATATACTATTTTTGTAAACTACCACTCATTTCATTGATCACTCTTAAACTGTCATATAATATATAGACTATACTTATACATGCAGATTCGCATGAAATTTCGCACACAGGTTCCTTTACCTCCTAGAGTGCCTAGACGCTCACTAAGAACGTTTTTTGATTGGTTCACAACCTGAAGACTACTATTTGCAAAATACTATCTAGATAGAGGCATTCTATCAAACCTTTGTATTATATTTTTGTTATTTCCCCAAAAGGCATAAGTCTACATGTGTATATAAAACATTAAAGAAACATTAAAGGTTTGAACCTGGTAACATCATTGTATGCCTGTCCAGAGAGCATAGCACACAACCAGGCAGATTTGTTTAAAATTCCTTCAACTTTGTCAGTAATTCTTGCAGCTTTACACAGATTTTCCACTAGTTATTTACTAAAGCTCTTAAAAACAATACCAAACTAATTCTGTCCTCTAGTTATACTTTGAGTGCCTGGCCATGTGGTATGTTCTCTGTTTTCAATATGTTTTTTTGAATGTTTTCAATATAATGTTCTTTGAATGTTTTCATTATGTTCTCTAAGTTCAAATCCTGCTTGTTGTTATCACCTGCTAGTCTGAAAGAAGGCTTGAGCCAGGATGTAATTATATTAATTTATGGTGAAATAACAAAAAAGATATTGTTTTACTGTATTTTTGCCAAATCGATACAATTTGTATCGTTTGCTTAATTAGCAAGCAGTTTTTTTTTAAGCTGAATATTTATTAGAATTTATTATTAATTAATCTGGAGGCGTGGTGGCAGAGCAGTAAAGTACTTGGCTTCCGTACCGGGGTTCGAATCCTGGTGAAGACTGGGATTTTTAAGCTTGGGATCTTCTGGCGACTCTTAGTCCACCCAGCTCTAATGGGTACCTGACATTAGCTGTGGAAAAGTAAAGGCGGTTGGTTGTTGTGCTGGCCACATGACACCCTCTTTAACGTTGACCACAGAAACAGATGGTCCTTACATCATCTGCCCTATAGACCACAAGGTCTGAAAGGGGAACTTTTTATTATTAATCAATATGATTTACATTAAAACTAAAATGATAACTTCTCTTGCAGGTTACCCCTCATTGGAATGGAAAGTCTTGAAAATAAAGATGTCAGAATGCCTCTTTTTGTTGTCAAACTTCAAGGTAAGAGTATTTTTAGATTATGGGAATCATTGTGTTTTCCTTGATTGTGTATATTCTTAGTTTCAGTAAACGATTTTGGCAGATTTTTCACCTTTTGTAAACACAATGCCACTTTGAAATGAATACAACACAGGAATGTCCACAAACAGGTCTTTCAAACATTTTAATAAATAAATCCAACAAAAATAATCACTAAAGTTTGAATCGCAGTACTGTATTGAAATCACACAAATTGGAATTTGTCTAGCCAAACTAGTAATATGAATTTAACGAACCAAGGAAATCAATCAACCATATGAAACACCATGTCCTCTTTTGTAATTTTTTTTTTTTTTTACTCTTCTATCTTAGATGTTTTGTGGCACAGCATGTGATGTAAGAAGCTAATCTTTTTGTCTTTTTCTAGTACTGCTAGTAAACACTAGTTATTCTACTTGCAATGTTTTTTTGAAGTGTTATGGAGTGTGTTTGTGTTTCTATGGTGATGGTGAGAAGTTAGCATTGGTTGATGGGAATTCAATGTAAATGATGCAATATAAGCAGCACTGTCGTAAGTTGTGTTGGGTAGGCCAGATGACTCTACAATGCTACAGTGAACAGACATGTTTTTGTAGTGAGTTAAATTTGATTCAAAATGCTTTTTTATATTATTACTCAAGTCTACTACATTTATTTCATTTTATCTCAAGTTGAATTTGTCTATGTTGTAATAAAAGTTCTATTTAGCTTTGTTGACAAAAGAAGTTATTCAAGTGATTTCAAGTTGTACAAGTTAAACTATAATATGCCTACAGTGGTTTAGTTGTCTACCAGCAGTTTGGTGCTACAAGTCAACAACTGTTAACAACATGTAGTAATGAAAGTTTTATGTTAAGTCACCCACTCATCTGTCATGAATGTAACCTATGCAAATAGTAATTATGTGTTTCTGATGTGAATATAAAGTGAAACGTTTTTAGTTTAAGTTCATCATTGATTGTCGAAAGTAGTTGCTTAAATTTGTGTTGCTCTTTTTCAACTATTCCAACACCTCTTTTTGCTGATTGATTTGTTATATGATTTTCATTAATCTCCAGATATATGTTTTATATCTGTTTTCAGAAGTTAAAACAAGTTTTTATGTTATAAAATACTGGTAATGTATTCAATACGGTTAACTTTTGAACAGCTGACATTCTTCCATTTAACAACATCATATACTTTTTAGGGCTTGGTTTTTCCTAATGTCTGAAATGTGGTTTCATCCACCTTCTATTTGCAATTGGAAACCAGTATTGCGTTACCTTTTCTTGGCTCTTTTTATTTCACTTTTTTTTTCTTGATGAAAAACCTCTCTTCACTTCCACAGATAAGGTTTTTGCTCCTTTGTTCTGTGGAAGACACTGTTCTACTAACTTAGTGTTGTCTGGCTTGAATATAAAAGTAGATGAATCAGTTGAGTATGCCTAGGGATAGTGTAACCCTTTTTATAAATCTGTTAGGGTTTTGAAGGATAAGTGTTTTGTTCCATACTCTTGGTTACTTTCACCCTATGCTGTTTTATTTTGCAAAGTGAGAAGCAGCACATAGCATAAAACTCACTTGACATGTGATAAAGCTTTTTGAAACCTCAAGTTAATGCTTTTTTTCATCTGAACTTATATAAGTTTCATCAGTAAAAAAGTAAAGTTCCAGTTTCAGACCTTGCAGTCTATAGGGCAGATGATGTAAAGGTTGTATATTTCTGTGACCTTTGGTTAAGGAGGGTGCTATGTGGCCAGTGTGACAAGTCAAAAACTCGCTGTCAGAGTCACTCAAATTTATCACAGCATTAATTATTATTTTTCATTATTTATTTATTTTATTTTAATTATTTGTCCATCCTACCCCTAAATCATTCACCCGCCACACCTTTTCCGCTCCAGGCTAGACTTAGTTGACCACCTTGGAGATAGCTAAGGCGCGTCCTTTCATTTATCTGCCCTTGATCGGGGAAAGGTAGACACACAATCTCTTTTGTCTTCCTGCCGGATGTCTGAAGAACGGTCGCAGTGGACACCACCTTGGTTTGAATGCAAGCTAATCCTTCTCCCCCCCCTCCTCTCACGTCTCTCTTTGATCTAAGAGATTACCCTGGTCAACATACCGCGTGATATTCCAAGGTGCGGCTCCCACCTCGAGTCAAATCCACCCACGTGTAATATAAATCTTAGCCTAGGGCATTTCCTGTGTCCGCCCGCACTTTCCAGGCTTATATAAGGTAAACCAACTCAAATCAGACTCTCTTTCATTTGTCATTCGAGCTGAGCTATCGAGTCTGGACTATATCACTTATTCTCTCTCCTAGAGGAACACCTGGTGGTAAGCCGAACTTAATCACAAGTTCCACCTTAATTACTCTGTGTATATTTCCATTGGATATTATCATGTGTAGTTAATTATTTCATTTATATTTAATTAGTGCATTGTGTATTTCTCACTGGCCTAAGTAGAAAACATAAACATGTGCTATGTATATATTTTAGTATTGCATTAATCTATTAATGCTACGTTGCTCAATTGACCGTTGATGCAACCATATATATATTTGTACACCTTATTTTATTTCCTTTATCTCGGTTGATCGCCTTGATGATTTTACTATCGCACTAATACTGCGCTTAGAAAGGAGATATGAGTTATCTCCCCTGTATTGAATTATCTCCCCTTTACTCATTTTACTCTAATGAGAGTTGCGCCGCTTGAACGGACACACCATTCAAGCGCGCTCCATTGTTCTCGACCCACAGTCATATGTAAACAAACCATCTGGGTCGCTGACCACCGCCCATTCTCCCCCCCCCCCCCCTTTCTTTCTCTATCCACCTCTGTTGTTTATTTGAGATTATTATTTCCCCTTCTTTGTACATTCTTATGTTATTATTTCCCCTTTTATGTACATTTTGATATTGCTACTATCATCCAGCTATTTTCCAAATCCCATTTGTCGTCACCTCCCCCTTGTGATCTAAAGCAATTTTACCAATCTGACGAATGCACCTCAGTCGAGGGCATCGATAAGATGTATGAGAGACATGTCCTAACTTGTCTTTATTTATCCGCAGCCTCCCTCAGGTGTCTGCCTATTGCCTAGTTGTTGGATCAACGATCTATTTACCTGCAGTTGTGCTTAGTGCTATTCAGCGCTGCACTTGCCTATTTATTTATTGGATCAACGATCTATTTACCTGCATTTGTGCTTAGTGCTATTCAGCACTACACTTTCCTACTGAGATCTGCCTATTTGCTGTTGCTGTTCAGTGTCCACACGACACTACTCAACTCTACTACTTGGCGCTATCGGCATTGCCCGCCTATTCGACAGCCCACCTGTCATCTTATTAGGTGCGACGTCCCTATGGACTCAGGTCTGTGCGAGACGTCATAGCTACGCCAACCCTCTGCAAACTCACTGGACATATCCTGTCAACTACGCTGCCCGCGGCAGATCAGCTCTGCCCGCAGTAACCTTGTGCCCACGGTAGCCGGCCACCCGCCCTACTGTGCCCACTACAGATATTAGATTTTGGGGATTGAGACTCCGCAAGAACTATATCACCGGCGTCCCTCTATCCGCTAGAGCGCCACCTCCAGCTGCAGAACCTCAAGCCAGGACACAGCCAGCTGCGACATCAACAGGAATACCAGCTAAGTCAGAGGACAAAGTGACATACTCTCTTAATAGGTGCAAGAGTGATGATTAAATCCATTACTATCTAGAGATAGCTGCAAACCCTACCCCTTTTTATTCTTATATGTATATTTATGTAAATAAATATTCTTAAATCTTAACTTTTGTATCTATCTTTCATTGCTTGTCTCGTTGCGTGTCTGCTCCCGATTATATGCTGATAGGTTGGTGTGTGATAGCTTTAAAAATAATCATCCCCTAGACATTAAACGCGCCAAACACACGTCACATTTCCCCACCTGTCACAGCCAGCACAGTGACCAACTATCTTTACTTTTCCCCAACTAATGCTGGGTACCCATTAGAGTTGGGTAGACACGACATGGCCTAAATTGTGCCGATGTGCCTAAACTCAAACTCAGAGTTGGGTAGACTCAGAGCAGCCCAAAAGATACCAAAATTTTTAAAAAATTCGTCTTCACCAGAATTCGAACCTGTGACCCTTCAGCGCTTTAGCACTCAGCCACTGTGCCTCCTTCATTTGTAAATGCTGATTAAAATAAAGATTGCTTATATTGTTGTTCTCTAATCTTTCTTATAAATAGCAAATTATATAACTGAAAAGAATTAAGAATCTTTTCACCCAGAGCAAGATATAAGAGGTTCTGTAGAAGCATTATCTTTTTATGGCATTGTTTGTTTTTTCATAATATTAGGATATTATATATAGTAGGATTTAGAAGCTACATCACTCAAAAACATATTTATAAATGCATTAATTGTCCATTATGGAAAAATAACAATTGTTTTATTCATCACCTAATGTTTTTTTTTTGTTCTGGACCAAATCTAACTGTACTGTGCAATAATAGCAGGTGATATTGTACATTATTATCTGTGTACTACCACTAGCATAAATCATAATTATTTACCAAGCTTTTTTATTTTGACTTGCTCTTCTTTCTGCATTCAAACTTCTCTGTGGTTGAAGAAGTAGAAATTTTAATGTGATTCTATGGTTGAAGAAGTATATATTTTAATGTTATTCATTCTCCTTTTAAACTTCTCTGTGGTTGAAGAAGTAGCTATTTTAATGTGATTCTATGGCTGAAGAAATATATATTTTAATGTTATTCATTCTCCTTTTAAACTTCTCTGTGGTTGAAGAAGTAGATATTTTAATGTGATTCTATGGCTGAAGAAGTATATATTTTAATGTTATTCATTCTCCTTTTAAACTTCTCTGTGGTTGAAGAAGTAGATATTTTAATGTGATTCATACTCCATTCAAACTTCTCTTGTGTCTGAAGAAGTAGATATTTTAATGTTTTAATGTGATGAACTGAATCATAGTCTTCAGTAGGTCCAGTTTTTACAAAGCTTATATCAACTCACTCTGTCTGTCTGGTAAAAAGTGTGTATACATTATTTCTCCCACACCCATTCCCGGATCAAATTGAAACCTCACACAATTATTCTTTGGCATAGACAAGACCTAAATCAATAAAAAAAAAAGTAACCAATTAGTCAATTAATTACATTAGTTAATTATTTTGTTTGATAACAGAGAGGGAAACTAATCCTTCAGTATTGACAGATAAGCTTTGTTTTTTTTTTTTTTAAAGATTTTTTTATATTTAGCGTGTTTTTTTCTGTGGAATATTTTGTTCAGTGAGTATGCATGTTTCCATTTAGTAAGAATAGAATCAGGTCCTAATTCTGTCATGTTTTTTCAGTACCTTTATCACCTCTTTCATATGTAAGGATACTTCAAATGTCCCCAATTTACAACCAGTTTGTCAGTGATTTGACTAGAGCAGTGATGCCCAAATTACGGCCCGCGGGCCAGATCCGGCCCGCGATGTGGTTTTATCCGGCCCACCGAAACGTCTGCATAAAGTGTAGATTAGGTTGAAAAATGTATCTTTACCCACGCTAGGTTCCTGACTTTTTCTCTGATGAATTGGTTCCATGCCATTTAAAATGTGTAGGTTTATGAAATGAGAGAGCCGAAGAAACTACAAGTTGACTCTGAATTTAGAATCATACCAGGAAAATTGAACGGATCTTTAATTAATTTTTTTTTTGAACTTGATAATAAACCAACATGTTTTTTTTTTGTAAATTGTAGCTGTTTTAAAAACAACAACATATATACGGCTTTATAAAACAAATATGACGGCATTCTGGTTTGAGCCGCGAATAAAAGGTTGTTAAACTAAGCCTAGAAATTGGAGGATAGATGGGAATATTTACCAAAAAGAGACAAGAAAATGATTCGTTGGTAAAGCTAGCTACAAAGATGCTCACATTTTAAGAGAGAAATTAAGCCAGTTAATATCCAATAAATTAATGCAAGTATTAGATCCACTGGTTTCTAATAAAATTCTTTTAGGTCAATTTCATTTCGTTTATGTACATTTTCGGTCATGTGGCCCGCGAAATGAGTGTCAGAAATAAACATGGCCCGCAGGTCGAATTAGGCTGAGCATCACTGGACTAGAGTGTTTAAATATAGTATGGATTTGGTATTACTGATGTTATTATTGAGATTTTTAAAAAATTGATTCTTTATTGCACAACTTTCATGTTTATAGCATGCTCAGTGCCTATGGCCTTATCTCTTTCCTGCTATTACACAGTCAGAAAACACAACTCAGCTTGAGTCAGGATTTGAACTCAAGCCCCATTTGATAGGTAGCCAAGTGGTTTCTGCCACATTTTTAGTCTAAGCTGCCCCTCCTTATGGGTATAAGTCAGTTGTAGTGTTTTAGAGTAAAGGTCTTAAGGAGTGGTTTCATTCTTTCCAATGCCATGCTTACTTATTGATGTAGAATTTCTTAAAACAAATTAAAAACAAAAATTAACACCAATGTTCATTGCAAAAGAATATTCCTATTTTTTTTTTTTATTAATTTAATTTTTTTTTCTTTTTCTATTGTCAAGAGCTCTTTCTCCCTGTCTCCCTCCACCCCCCCCCCCCTTTCTCCTCTCTCTCTTTTTCTAGTACTGGTATTAACATATCTTCCATCAAAAAATACATACACTTTACATTGAATGCATAAGGCTTACAGCTATGAACATAAAACACCTGGAGAAATATTGAGATACTAAAACTGCAATATCTTGAACGTTCACCCTATCTTTAATAGCTGTTAGGTTGTGTACATAGAGTAGTTTAGGAAGTTTCATTTCTAGAAACTCTATTGTGTAATGAAGCTCTTTACCAAGATACCCAAAGGAGAGTTACTCCATTTTAACTTTCTTGTCTCTACTGCTTGTATATGTTTAGTAGACAGTGTAGTATTGCTTTTTTTTAATTTAGATATTTTTTAAAGGTATCTGCCTCTGTTTCGATGTATTTAGTTCTTTTGTGTATTAGATTCGGAGCTTAGAGAGGCGGCTCATTTAAAGTGATTATGTTCATTACATTTGAAAATTATAAACTACTATATACTACGCAAGCTAAAAATCTATGGCCATATTACAAGGTCTTCGGGACTCGCAAAGACCTTCCTTCAGGGAACAGTACCAGGAAAAAGAAGAAGAGGCAGACAGAGAAAGCGATGGGAAGACAATATAAAAGAATGGACGGGCCTACCATTGAAAAAGGTTCTATCTAAGGCAAAAGACAGAGGAGTGGAGAAAGACGGTCGACAAATCTTGCATGGTGCCCCACCTGTCCAGCAGACTAAGGGATAGGTAAAGGTAAAAAAAGAAGGTTAAATTGCTGTGAACTCTTCATTGAATTGTTTTGTTTGCTTCAACTCAATGTCTGAGATTGGAAAGAACTCCATACATTTATACCGGCAGTTCAAGTGATATCTGAGCCTTGCTCCAACCGGGCAGCTTTGTCTGCAGGGCCAGTAAGAATAATAGAAATATTCTTTTATAGGTGTAGCTGGTCCGTTATATGTATATCACTTTCTTAGCTATTAATTAGATAAATGTATGCAACATTATAGCCTATGCCTCTGTTCATACTTTGTCGCGACACCAAAGATCAACTTTTAGGATTATTGATGAACTTTGACCTCTGCACAAGTCTGGCTGGTGACACACTGAGAGTTCCCATAAGGCAGCCTGTTAATACAAGCCCAAGACCTGCGTGATCACATCGCGTCTCCCCCCCCACCCCTTCTTCTTTCTAAACTTTCT
This sequence comes from Biomphalaria glabrata, assembly GCF_947242115.1. Taxonomy (NCBI): domain Eukaryota; kingdom Metazoa; phylum Mollusca; class Gastropoda; family Planorbidae; genus Biomphalaria; species Biomphalaria glabrata. The sequence continues at coordinate 18,461,908 of NC_074728.1, read as the reverse complement.
TTCTGAACAAATCTTTTTATCAACAATGTCAGCTTTTGACGGGGTGATCTATTCAAGAAGAAAAATCTCGCAGAACCTTGCAGTTTTCAATCTTATCCTCGCTAGCAGACGACCCGCGCTTGGTGGACCGTTTCCTGTTGAATTGTCATATAGTCCAATGGAAACGTTGCTGTTATTTGAAGAAATAGTGCGGTGAAAGACTTTCTGCATATCTCATGCATTCTGTATTAAAAATTTCTCGATAGTTCGTCAATCTGCGACAGAAAGAAATGGAGAAGCTCTTATATATACATATATAATAATAAAAAAAGGGGGGGGAGAGCAATATAATGATAATACATTTACTTTTATTAAAACCCAAAATGGCAGCTTTCTATAGCATTCCATTTTTTTTTTTTGCGAGAGTTATTGACAATCACATTGACGAAATGCTTTATTTTCCCCACCTGATATCAGGGGCCCCTATAGTGCTGGAATGATTTCAAAAGGAAGTTGGTTGATTTGGAGTTCCTGTTTCCTGTATATTTATTAGTCGTCCGTTTTTATGTGACACTGTTGGTAAAATAAACATGTAAACGACTGCTGAGCCTTTAAAGACTCCCCCCCCCCCACCTTCATATTGTTACGTTGTAAAAACATAACCAAGTTGTTCCGATGTTTGGTCTTGTGGTATGTCCTCGATACTGTCGTCTCGATGGCCACTGGGTTCGAACTCAGCCTTCAGCCGCCTTGAAGTGGATTGGTCTAGGTTGCGATAATTTTCAATGGACCTCATTCACCCATCGTAAACAAACAACATTTAGCCACGTGATAGCCATTGTGTATTATTACGTAATTTGTATAGAAGAGAGAAAATCACGTTGCTAAATGTTGTTTTCAGCGTAGACCTAGACGACTCCACCACTTTCTAATGCAAGAGATACCAAACTTTGTACTTGATGGGAGTATGGGATTGAATGCTCTTATTTTTATCAAAAATCTTATATGTGTCTTACAAATTGTAAGACAAATCTTATGGATAATAAAGATTCTTATTTTAGTATTTATTCACGACTGCCAGAAAGGGGTGAAACTATTCGATGACTTCTCTACCTAGCTTGTACCAAACCTAAGTCTCTGACAATTCACTAAAGTAGTCGTTTCTTTAGCCTTAGAATGGACGTTTCGGTGGGTTTGAAGTCTAAGATAAGAATTCCTAATCCCTGTGGTACATTTGCTGTGACCTACTTATTATCACGGCCGCTTATCTCTTGCTTTATTTGCTGTTCGTTATTGGTGCTCTCTCTCTCTGGGGCTTAGCACCAGGAGCTGCCGAGAACATAGTTTCTGTACCGCGTACCCATGTATGGGACTGATCTAGAACAATGTAGGCTAATTGTCTTTGGTTGAAAGCTTTCTTTTTCTTTTCTGTCAATACTTGTACATGACTAGACACGCATTTTAGTGTTTATTTTAATTGCAGCTTTCTGAACGCTAGTCGCACACACACACACTTAAACGCATTAGAAACTCTAAACATAATCACGGTGTTTCTAAACATGGTCTTATTGTTCCAAAACATGATCACGGTGTTTCTAAACATGGTCTTATTGTTTCAAAACATGATCACTGTGTTTCTAAACATGGTCTTATTGTTCCAAAACATGATCATGGTGTTTCTAAACATGGTCTTATTGTTCCAAAACATGATCACGGTGTTTCTAAACATGGTCTTATTGTTCCAAAACATGATCACTGTGTTTCTAAACATGGTCTTATTGTTCCAAAACATGATCACGGTGTTTCTAAACATGGTCTTATTGTTCCAAAACATGATCACTGTGTTTCTAAACATGGTCTTATTGTTCCAAAACATGATCACGGTGTTTCTAAACATGGTCTTATTGTTCCAAAACATGATCACGGTGTTTCTAAACATGGTCTTATTGTTCCAAAACATGATCACTGTGTTTCTAAACATGGTCTTATTGTTCCAAAACATGATCACGGTGTTTCTAAACATGGTCTTATTGTTCCAAAACATGATCACGGTGTTTCTAAACATGGTCTTATTGTTCCAAAACATGATCACGGTGTTTCTAAACATGGTCTTATTGTTCCAAAACATGATCACGGTGTTTCTAAACATGGTCTTATTGTTCCAAAACATGATCACATTGTTTCTAAACATGGTCTTATTGTTCCAAAACATGATCACGTTGTTTCTAAACATGGTCTTATTGTTCCAAAACATGATCACTGTGTTTCTAAACATGGTCTTATTGTTCCAAAACATGATCACTGTGTTTCTAAACATGGTCTTATTGTTCCAAAACATGATCACGGTGTTTCTAAACATGGTCTTATTGTTCCAAAACATGATCACGGTGTTTCTAAACATGGTCTTATTGTTCCAAAACATGATCACGGTGTTTCTAAACATGGTCTTATTGTTCCAAAACATGATCACATTGTTTCTAAACATGGTCTTATTGTTCCAAAACATGATCACGTTGTTTCTAAACATGGTCTTATTGTTCCAAAACATGATCACTGTGTTTCTAAACATGGTCTTATTGTTTCAAAACATGATCACGGTGTTTCTAAACATGGTCTTATTGTTCCAAAACATGATCACGGTGTTTCTAAACATGGTCTTATTGTTCCAAAACATGATCACGGTGTTTCTAAACATGGTCTTATTGTTCCAAAACATGATCATGATGTTTCTAAACATGGTCTTATTGTTCCAAAACATGATCACGGTGTTTCTAAACATGGTCTTATTGTTCCAAAACATGATCACGGTGTTTCTAAACATGGTCTTATTGTTCCAAAACATGATCATGATGTTTCTAAACATGGTCTTATTGTTCCAAAACATGATCACGGTGTTTCTAAACATGGTCTTATTGTTCCAAAACATGATCACATTGTTTCTAAACATGGTCTTATTGTTCCAAAACATGATCACGTTGTTTCTAAACATGGTCTTATTGTTCCAAAACATGATCACTGTGTTTCTAAACATGGTCTTATTGTTTCAAAACATGATCACGGTGTTTCTAAACATGGTCTTATTGTTCCAAAACATGATCACGGTGTTTCTAAACATGGTCTTATTGTTCCAAAACATGATCACGGTGTTTCTAAACATGGTCTTATTGTTCCAAAACATGATCATGATGTTTCTAAACATGGTCTTATTGTTCCAAAACATGATCACGGTGTTTCTAAACATGGTCTTATTGTTCCAAAACATGATCACATTGTTTCTAAACATGGTCTTATTGTTCCAAAACATGATCACGTTGTTTCTAAACATGGTCTTATTGTTCCAAAACATGATCACTGTGTTTCTAAACATGGTCTTATTGTTTCAAAACATGATCACGGTGTTTCTAAACATGGTCTTATTGTTCCAAAACATGATCACGGTGTTTCTAAACATGGTCTTATTGTTCCAAAACATGATCACGGTGTTTCTAAACATGGTCTTATTGTTCCAAAACATGATCATGATGTTTCTAAACATGGTCTTATTGTTCCAAAACATGATCACGGTGTTTCTAAACATGGTCTTATTGTTCCAAAACATGATCACGGTGTTTCTAAACATGGTCTTATTGTTCCAAAACATGATCATGATGTTTCTAAACATGGTCTTATTGTTCCAAAACATGATCACGGTGTTTCTAAACATGGTCTTATTGTTCCAAAACATGATCACGGTGTTTCTAAACATGGTCTTATTGTTCTAAAACATGATCACTGTGTTTCTAAACATGGTCTTTTTGTTCCAAAACATGATCACGGTGTTTCTAAACATGGTCGTATTGTTCCAAAACATGATCACGATGTTTCTAAACATGGCCTTATTGTTTCAAAACATGATCAGTGTTTCTAAACATGGTCTTATTGTTCCAGAACATGATCACGGTGTTTCTAAACATGGTCTTATTGTTCCAAAACATGATCACGATGTTTCTAAACATGGTCTTATTGTTCCAAAACATGATCACGGTGTTTCTAAACATGGTCTTATTGTTCCAAAACATGATCATGATGTTTCTAAACATGGTCTTATTGTTCCAAAACATGATCACGGTGTTTCTAAACATGGTCTTATTGTTCCAAAACATGATCACGGTGTTTCTAAACATGGTCTTATTGTTCTAAAACATGATCACTGTGTTTCTAAACATGGTCTTATTGTTCCAAAACATGATCACGGTGTTTCTAAACATGGTCGTATTGTTCCAAAACATGATCACGATGTTTCTAAACATGGCCTTATTGTTTCAAAACATGATCAGTGTTTCTAAACATGGTCTTATTGTTCCAGAACATGATCACGGTGTTTCTAAACATGGTCTTATTGTTCCAAAACATGATCACGATGTTTCTAAACATGGTCTTATTGTTTCAAAACTTGATCACGGTGTTTCTAAACATGGTCTTATTGTTCCAAAACATGATCACTGTGTTTCTAAACATGGCCTTATTGTTCCAAAACATGATCACGGTGTTTCTAAACATAGTCTTATTGTTCCAAAACATGATCATGATGTTTCTAAACATGGTCTTATTGTTTCAAAACTTGATCACGGTGTTTCTAAACGTGGACATGATGGCTCTAAACCTGATCACGGTGGTTCTTAACAAGATCATTATGGTTTCTAAGTACGACTACGAAATCAGTCAAGAGTGGGCTACTCTCCAGACTGTGCGTGCCGTGTTGTTCCCGGTGTAACTGAATAATGTTGTTTTTTCCACCCTTTGATTCGCGCTTTTTTTTTTGTCAGAGACTAGAGCGTTGGGACAGCAATGTGTTGGGTGCACTGTTGTGGAACGGATCGGTCTGATCTCCACCGTCACGCTAGGCTACTGTACGAGTGTTGTGTCAGGGCATGTCTGTGCCAGCACAATGGCTTCTTCTATACCCCTGGCTCTGCGTGTTTGAGTTCATTATTCTGCACTAGCTAACTAGACCTTGGCTCACGTATGATACTTGACTTTTTGTTGCATTCTCTTGTGTGCGTTTAGCATAGTTTTGATTGGCCCTGCATGTTTATATTAAACCCATAGCATAATTGATTTGCCCCCCCCCCCTTTTTTTTGTCTTTTTATTGTTTTGGGCCTCTCTCTTCCTTCTTCCTCCTGTCTTCTTCTTCCCTCTCTTCCTTCCATTCCCTGTCACCGTCCCTCTCTCTATCCCACCCCTATCTCCCATTCTCCTTCCATCTATTCTCCACTTTCTCCTCTTCCTCTCTCTGGTCTCTCTCTTTTTTTCCTCTCTCTACCCTTACCCCCCTCCCTCTCTGTCCTTGGCGAAGGGTAGCTATTTGGGTGAAAGGTTAGTTGGCCCTTTGTGTCCAAGTAATATTAGTCAAATGATCCAATTCCATTCTTCCCTTCAGATGAGCTTTGTTTTTTTTAAATGAATTTTTAAAAATATTTTGCTTCTTTGCTAGTCTTTTTATATGTGAAAATGATGGTTTAAGGTACCAGGTAACCAAGTAGTTAACAAGTCTTGAAAGTCTTTGTGTATGTTTTCCGTTTTAAATATTTTTTTCTTATGATACCAAATTTGAATATTGGCAACGAGCAGGTAATCGTGGAAGTTGAATACTAATAGTAATTATAGTTTCACTAGTCGACCCGCGGCGTAGCGTACGCCGTTATTTTGCATGGCCGCCCTTAGGCCAATGCAACCTATGCGACCGCAGTGGGCCCCGCACTTTCAAAGCACCCGCGCTAATTCTATGTGTAAATGATTAAATTAAACCATTTTATAACGTATAACAGATTTCCTGCGGCCTCCTGATTTACCATGAGTTCCTTGAAACCTCCTGAAATTGCAAAATTTACGAAAGAGTCATGAAAATATCAGGAAATTATTAAAAATCTTTTGAAAACTCAAAAAAAAAAAAAAAAAAAAAAAATTCCTGAAATATATAGACAAAAAATTGTCATTTTTGGGTGTCATTTAAAATGGAATACGTCAATCCTACGCACGATGAAAAAAAAACGGCATTATGCAATACCCGTAATTGAGGAAAGAAGCTTCTCGCGCCTCAAACTAATGAAGAATTACTTGAGGTCAACAATTCTCGAAGATAGATTGAAACATTTGGTAATTCTTGCTATTGAACGTGATCTATGTAGGAAACGGAATTCTTTTGATATACTGTATGACTTCGCTACTCGCAAGGCTCTTTAAGTAATTCTGTAGGTAGTAAAGAATGAATAAAATGCAAATACGAATTTATTTTCCAATACAAATTCTTAATTTTCACTTATTATCCGTATCCCTACCCAAACTTGGCCCCGCCAAATCTGTTTCGCATAGAGCACCACAACGGTTGAGTCTAGCCCTGCTATTTAGTGACGGGTGAATACAGAGTAGATTACTTGTGTTCCTCCACCCCCCCCCCTTTTTTTTTGCGCCGCTAAAACTACTTGGGGTAGAAATAAAAAAGAGGGATCTTTCCATGACTTCTTGGTTACAATGGTGAAGTTCGGCGCTTCTATTTTGTGACGGGTAAATAATACTTGTTCTCCCCCCCCCCCCCTCTTTTTTTTTCTTAGGGTAACTCTAGTCCGACTTGCAGAAATAAGAGTGATCTTTCCTTTACTTCTTGCGTTTCCAAACTCTTGAGCCATGAAGAGAATTATATATATCTATTTGGTGATAGCTGTGTCAGGATGTATTATTGACGTTTTATTCTGTAACCATAACCCGTTGAGTTTTTTTGTGTTTGTAAATATATATATATATATACTTAGAAGATAATGAGAAAGTTGGTCATCTGTTAAATACGAACATTTGCCTTGTAGACCTTTCAGTTTAGAGTAGTTTTAGAGAGCGGCTTGTTCACGTAGCAACTTGTTTCAATCACTGAAAGCTCCAGTGAGGTTTGAAAGTGACGGTCGACGATTTCTCATTATTAGATCAAAAAAACTTCTCCTCATGCTCATGACTACCAAAACCTCCCCCCCCCCCCCATTCAAGCTCAACATTATGAAGGGTTTAAAAGTGGGGGGGGGGGTACAGTTCTTTCCAACCTTCACTGCACTACAACTAGACCTAGACATTTGTAAAGAACTTGGCAACAGAGTGGCGATATGCCAGTGGGAGCTTGTTTGTCGATAGAAGTACCTTTATTTAATTGAAGGAAGTGGGATTTTAATAAAAATGTATTGTTGTATAATAAATATCAATTTTCAGTGGATCTCACTTTGACTTTGTAAACAATCTTCTATTTAGTAGAAAGTGCATGCACTTATAATACTTACAGAAATAGTTGGACTGGATAAGGGCCGCTCCATATGAAAACAACCAACAAACAAGAAAAATGTAAAAAATTCGTTTAAAAATAAAACAAAGCTTATCTGTGGGAAATAACTCCACACTTACAACCATATCTATTAATAATAAAGAAGTTATTACCCTTATTCAATATTAAACAAAAGAATTAATTGACTAATTGGTTTTTTTTTTTTTATTGATTCGTGTTCTGTTAGGAAAAAAATAAATGATAGTTTTAAACGTGATCCGAGAATGGGTTTGGGAGAAAAAACGTGGTCTATTCTCTAAGGGGGACAAAACCATATATGTTTAGCCGTATCTGTGAATACTGAAGGATTAAAATATTTAATTACCAGTAATTAATTGACTAATTGGTTAATTTTTTTTTATTGATTCATGTCTTGTCTATGCCAATAAATGATTGTGAAAATTTTCAACTTAATCCGCGAATGTGAAAAATAACTTTAACAACTTTAGACTAGACAGAATGACTGACAAACATGTAAAGTGAGTATTGAGTTGATATTAGCTTTGCAACAAACACAGATCAGATGCTTCTTTTATTCATTTTAACATGCAAAAGTCAAAGGATCTTCTCACCAAACTATCTCAAACGACACAATTATTATTTACTGCGTATTCACAAATGAACAGCCAAACATCTGAATGGTTCACATCTACACACAAAACAACCTAGATGTTTCTAAAATGGAAGTCCTTATTGGATTTCGTATTGACGTTCCAACTTTGTAGCGAGACACAGTCTTGAGACCTTCTGTACCGGTATCACTAAGCTTTTGAGTGCCAAATATAGTATAACAATATTGTGATTGATTGCTGTGTAGTCTATAAACAAACCGTTTTAATGGAGAGTGATATCCTCCCCTAACAGCCAGAACGTAATTACAAGCTAAAAGTATATGTGCACGGAATCGAAGACATTGCCATTGATATGTCATGAGGATTCCATTCAATAAACTCTTGTAGCAGAGTAGGTCAGGTTTAAAGATCGCTTTCATCATTTGCACATCCAAAGCTCTCTCGGTCATAAGTCACCCTCCCACGCGGGTACATTTCTTTATCATATACATTATTATATTTTAAATGTTTACTGCTGCATGGTTTTAGCCATAGAGAAATCTGGATTATCCTAACTTCATTGCATGCTTAGCTATGACTTCTTTGTGACGCGATGCAAGGAAATGTTTTCCTAGTTAAAGGGCTGGTGGACATTGTGTATAAGTAATGTTGCATTGATTCATTGATCGTATCGAAACTAGACGAGCGATCGTTGCCTAGTGTTGTTGGCATAAATGGGTGTAAAATCAAATATGGGGTCAATATTTTTTTTTAAAGCTCAAGTAGGCTGAAGGTTTGATGCTTTCGTTTTTCAGATCACTTACGGCTGTTGAAAGTTAGTTCTAACCATGTGAAATAGGACTAGGGGTAGACCTGTGAACTATGTAGGGAGGAAACACGAGCTCTGCCTTATTTTCTCTTTCTCTCTCTCTGTTTTTCTCTGTGTGTGTCTCTCTCTCTTTGTCTTTCTGTCTCTCTAGCTCTTCTATTCTGTTATCTCTGCCTGTCTTGGTCACCGTTCTCTCTCTGTTTTTCGTGTGTGTGTGTGTGTGTCTGTCTCTCTAACTTTCTGTCTAACTCATCTATTCTCATATCTCTGCCTGCCTCAGTCACCTTTCTCTCTCACTCTGTTTTTCTGTGTGTGTGTGTCTCTCCGTCTTTCTGTCTCTCTAGCTCCTCTATTATCTAGTCTGTCACCTTTCTCTCTCCTCTTGCTCTAACACTCTCTCTCAAGCTGTCCCCTACTCTTGATCATTCTTACTCTCCTAGCATGTCAAATCTTGACTCCTGGTCTTGCATATAGGTGTACCATAGAACGAGCGAAAGCTTCCTCAAGTCTAACTCTCCGTATGTATTCCTCCTTAGATTTGTATTAACCCTTTCTATCCAGTGTACCTGGTGCTGGTTCAAAGCAAATATCGCCCGCTTTTATCGCAGTGGTCCAAATCAACTACCAGGGTGCAGAGTTACTGAAAGCATTCCCCCCCCCCCTTCCATTTGACAAGAACGGTTTAATATTGCCAGTGAGACGTGTGTACTTTAACCAAAGCTTGGGTATTTGTTTATATGAGGGGGGTGTGGAACGGGGTGGACCTGTTTTAAAAGAAATTCTGGGGTAGGAGGGTTCAAACTCTTTATGTATGCTATCTCTAGCACCATATTATATGCCAGTTTACGGTACTTAAATTTATATTTAGTACGCGAATCATTTCTAAGCCTCTCTAATGTATAGTTTCTGAGCTACATCTGACACCGTATAGAATAGAAAATTCAAAGCTTCACACTAAAAGCTCATTATGCACAACAATAAAAGCACAATAAGCACCTTTCTAAAAGTACAATAAGCCTCACTCTAAAAGCACATTAAGCCACATACTATATGCACATTAAGCCTCATACTATATGCACATTAAGCCTCATACTATATGCACATTAAGCCACATACTATATGCACATTAAGCCTCATACTATATGCACATTAAGCCACATACTATATGCACATTAAGCCTCATACTATAAGCACATTAAGCCACATACTATATGCACATTAAGCCTCATACTATATGCACATTAAGCCTCATACTATATGCACATTAAGCCTCATACTATATGCACATTAAGCCACATACTATATGCACATTAAGCCTCATACTATATGCACATTAAGCCACATACTATATGCACATTAAGGCTACATTAAAAGTCACATTACGTAGTTGACTACTTTTACTTACATAAAGGTGAATGCTGTCTAATTTATCACACATTTGTAGCGAAGATAACGACACAATATTGTGTCAGTCCACATCGTTTCTTTTGCCTATTCTTGCAGCTGTAGGAATTCGACTTAATTATTATCCAATTACTGTGCACTCATTCGCTGTTGCATGTTTTTATTCCTACACAATATCCACTTTTTTTGTGTGGTCTCCAACCTACTTCTGTCTAGAGCACCTCCTTGATTTCCCTCTTTTAGTACGATACATTGAAATTGTTTGTATATTTTTGGTTTAAACTTCAATAGACATGCTTTCGTTTTTTTTTTTCTGATGACTGAATGGCCAAGTATATGCCGGAGATTCCTCTTTTAAGGGAAGTAAAAACATAATTCCTATTTTCGAAATAAAATATTTTTATTCTTCAAGTAGAAATCACGAAAAGATGAACACACACTATAAGTCAAGCAATATTACAATTTATTTCTCAAACTCAGTAATAAAATCACAAGTGGACTTGACATGAAGCTTGAAAACTCAATACATTTATTTTGGACCCTAAAATAAGCACGTTTTCTTTCTCTCGCTCTGTTAATTTTAAAAATGAAAGTTCTAAAATATTCTACTGGAAAAAAAATATATATCTTTTTCATGAATTTACTTGCAGTGTAGAAACTGGAAGCTGCTAGAATGTACATGACTTCGTGTTAACATTTCTTTGGCAGCTTTGACGCGAACACCACGTGACAACAGATACATTTTTTTCTTATTTTTTTCCCCTCAAGCAACTTGACTTTTGACAACCTTACAGAAGTGGTCACTACTGGCTCATCCATGCGGCTATATATACCGGTATTTCAAAGTTGACAAAATGCATTGATTGTTTGATTGTTAACCCTGGCCAATAGTTTGATATAATAATTTGCTGACTGATTAAAGTGACTATAGCTTATAATTACAATGTATAGATTCCCATAGACTAATAAGGTATTCACACGTTGGAGTGGCATTTCGGGTTGGTCTACTTGAGAACACAAAATCTGTGTAAGGCCACGCGTTAAGTAGCCTTGAGATTAACACTTGAAGTCCCAGCACTGATGTATGTTTTACTTGTAATTTAAATCCACTTAAAGGCAGTTAACATTATCCACTGGCTGCTTGCGCACTTGGAAAAATGTTTTCAATTGATTCAGCATACGAACAGGGAGTAGTGCAGTTGTCTTGGCATAAATGGCCGGTCCAAGAGTTAGTGAAGCTTTGTGCGCAATGGGTTTGTTTTCAATGGGTTTATTTTTTACTCACGCATCCGTCGAGAGTATAATAATAGGCATACTAGATCTATGACAATGCTAAAGGTGTCTTTATTCTTCTTTAGGAAGTCATCGCATCTACCTACTAACAGGGCCGGCTTTAGGCATAAGCAAACTAGGCAGCGGCCATGGGCCTCTGATTGGTAGGGCATCGCACAGGACAAAAAAATTTTTAGAGAAAAAATTTGCGAAACATTCTATCAAATCTCAAACATAGCTGAACTGATGAGTCATCTGCTAGCCTAGCTTAAGTCTCAAGATGTCACACGGAACGCTACGGAAATTGCGCTGTATGAATTTAGTTTATTAGTTAATTTAAATATAGATGCAGGAAGGTTTAAATTCATTGCGTAATTGTAGTGTTCGTTGTTTTTTTTTTTTCTTTTAATTTTTCTATTTCATTTGGGGGCCACCTAATTCACTTCGCCTTGTGCCTCCAATTACCTCAGGCCGGTCCTGTACCTACTGTTCAAGCAAAACAACTAGCATTGATATTGTCCTACATCCATTGCGTAGGATTAAGTATGCGTGATGAACTAGTAAATAATGCTCTAATATGGGATTGACACTTAAATCAAATAGCATTGTTTTTCTTTTGTTTGGTTTGACGCATTGTCAGAGGATGACTTTTATGAAAAGATTGCAAGACAATTATTCTCCTCTTTTATGCCCCCCCTCCTCTTTTGAACATTGTTAAAAAATGACCAATATTTTGTACAAAGCTTATATCAACTCACTCTGTCTGTCTGGTAAAATGTTTGAACGTGTTTTATTCATTAAACCTAACTAGACATGAATCAGTTTTAAAAAATTGAACATCTATTATTTATTAATTGTTGGTGATTAATTGTTTTGATTTCGAAATAAGGGAAATAAATGCTACTTAATGAGAGATGTATATATATATATATATATATGTATATATACATATATGAATATGGATTTAGCCCCCTTATCACGTTTTGACCAGTCTCTTCTCCCACTACCCATTCTCGGATCAAGTTGAAATTTTGCATAATTATTCGTTGTCGACAACAATGCACGAATCAATCCAAAAATAAACCAATTAGTTAATCATTTAGTACTAATTAATGAGCTTCGTTTTATGTACCACAAAGGGAGATAAGCCCCGAGAGTGGCCTGTTGCTTTTCATCGTGTCAGCTGTTTCTTACGTAGACCCCCAACATGTTAGGAGCTTCAACAATGATGACTTCACGTTTGAACAGTCTTGTAACTCACGTCAATGTCTGTCTGTACGAACAATGATCTGCCAGAATACAGTCTACTATCTTGTCATTGACGTCTTGATCTTTCCTTCAAGCGATGGCTGTACGAAGACATGAAAAAAAAAGCAGACAGCAGCAACTGGTCTTTGAACAGAAGGTCTTCTCTACCTCCCAAAACAACAACAACGAAGAAAAAAAAAGTTACAGCACACGAGAGTTCTTCCCACATTTCTTTGACAACATGACTAGGTCACTGCGATGGATTCCTTCAGAAACATCAAGTAAAGGACCTGAGTTACGAGCCATTTTAATTTACGTTCCGAGTCAAAGGTGGAAGAATTATTTCAATCTGGTATACATTAGTACACTATTTCTCTTGAAAGGTCAACGTACTGACTTTCGCATATCAATTATCCAGTAGATTAATAGAGGGGAGATAATCAACTAATCTTGGTCGTGACAAAAAAAAAAAGGGCGTGTGTGTGCTCATACCTATGTACGAAATTACACTAAACATGTACTGAATTGAGTAGGTAGAATAAGTTCATATATGCATGTATTGCATTTCAGAACTTTGAAAAGTCAAATCTTACAGTACAGTAGTTGTTGAGAGAAACCGCAGTTTTTGTCATTTGTGTCTGTTTAGTATTTCGAAATTTTAAAATATACATATTATATACCCATATGTCTAAACCATTTTTAATACAGTAAAATACAAACAAACATCCCATGCAGTTGTATGGGATACATGCCACAACAACTGCAGTATTGTCCATTGCAACTATATTTCTATTACAAAATCTATTAATTATGCTAGTCCATTGCAACTATGTTTCTATTACAGTATCTATTAATTATGCTAATGCTTTTATATCGTTTAATAGGTGTAACTGTTATGAAGGTGATTTATTATGAATTTTTGTGTAGCCCAATGTCTGAGACTGGCCTGCAGAGGTTACCTCTGACCACCTGTTTTGTTATTTCTTTCCAATGTTATAGCCTTAACCTCGCCAGTCGCCTCGAGCTACCTTCTCTATAATTCCATTAGTGATCCTTAAACGTCTTTGTTGATAAAATAAAAAGAAAATCGGTGTCCTCTCTTGTGATGTTGTTTGGAACGCCATCGTCATTCTGTTGTCTGCTCCTAGTAGGTCTAGAGCGAGCTGTCTGTTGATAGGTGTTCTAATAGGCAAAACTTTTGAACATGTCGGTATTGAATGTTTGCATCCTTGGAATCACTCAGCCATATCACGACACAGCTCTGCGCATGCGCTTTTTTGTTTAAACACTAGACCGCTGTGGCATCTCACGTTTGAAGAGTCTCCTTATAACCCCCTCCCCCACCCACTCACTACGCTTTTTTTTTAAAGTGTGATAAATTTAAAAAAATGCCAAAACCCCACCAAACACACCTGCCCTGCTTCCCAGCGTGCCCCCTCCCCAGTCCAGTACCAACACTTCTTTGTTTCATCTCCAGAAGGAAAAAAAAATTGTCAAGGTCTTCCCATGTCCTAGACTGAAACTAGTTGTGTTCGCACGCCACTCTGTTGCTCACCCACGACACGAGACGCACCTGTTGTTGTGGAAAGAGTCCTTCCCTTCTAACAAAGACCCTTTCCGGTTGTAGGTGTGTGTGTGTGCGCGCAAGGATTTTGGTGGAGGGGGGTTAACAGTAAGGGTCCAGTAGGCCTACGTGAAGACCACAACGGCATCTGCTGCGGGCTCTTCCTTTCTTCATTGTACCATGAGCTCTAGGCTCAACAAGTTTTGGGCTCAGTACGCTTCTAGGTTGTGTGGAGCTGAGTTCTATCTACGTATATGTACTGAAGCAGTCGTTCATTTAAGAACCCCATTGTTGAATGTGTGAAGAATATTATTATAGCAGAGGACGCTTGGAGTTTGAGTTTGTTATAAACTCCAGGATTCAGGTGGACATTTGTACATTAGATTTCAGAATTCTCCGAATTCCACGCACAAATCTCATGGATATTCATTTTACCGAGTAAGTCATTGGGCTAGCTACATAATATCTTCCTCAATTTTGGACTTCTGACAGTGGTTCTTTGAAGCTTTACTTTCATTTTCGTACGTGTATACATTTATTGATAAACTTTGAAGAATTAACAGGCGAATTATTTTTTTATGAATACGAGACACTGCAACTCCCAGACTTTGGTAATCAATCTAGATCTATTCAGCTTCTGATTACTGATGTTTTCACAACGCTGTATTTGTTATAATTTGAGTACTGAAGAGAGAGGAGCCCCCACTTTGCGAGTACTGTGACTCTCGCCTCACCGTGGAACATATCCTCGTTGATTGCCCCAGATACCAGGATGTCAGGGCGAAACATTTTAGAGCCACTAATCTAAAAACACTATTTAATAATGCCGACCCTGGGAAGGTACTGGGCTTTATTCGGGAAGTGGGGCTATCTACGAAGATCTGATTTCTGAATTTGTGAACATGCACTATTTACATTAGATTTTTACCAAATATTTAAATTTTTACTACCTTTACTATTTTAACTGTGAATAGACCTTAATTTTAATTATATTACTGTATAGAATCTGGCCCTTGTTGTTTAGAGAGAGAGTAGTCCTTAAGGGACTGCAGGCACGACATGGCCTAAATTGTGCCGATGTGCCTCAAATCAACAAAATCAACCTTGTTATAATTTGAGAATCTTAAAATTTCCATTTGACAGCTTAAGATTTTGGCGTTTTTTTTCCTCAGGTATTTCTGTAAAGGTCTGCATCGGAGGTACAAGATCAAGAATCGGATTAAGTAACTTGTGCACTTTTGGTAGAGCTACAGTAATGAGTTACCTGGGCTAGCAACATGTTTCTGTAGCGCCGAGGAAACCTAAAGCGTCACTCTCGTGACCTCCACCCTTCGACAAAAGGAGGGCGGCGACACACACACGTCCCCCACCACGCACCATCACCACCTGTAGCTTTTTTTTTTTTTTTTTTAATATTCGTCTTTTTCTAGTCACTTTTGAAGCGTGTGTTGGCTGCGCTAGGCCGTCCTGCCACCCCGCCCGTTGTGTTCCAATCAAAGTCAGGGTTCATCGCGTTGCTTAGTTGGGCCCAGTGGTGTGGAGCCGTCAACTTCAAGACCGCATTCTAAATTCCATTTGGGTTCAACTTTGACACATTTCGTGATCAACTCTCCACGTACGGTAATCGAAGGACAGTAGTTTTGGAATGTGTGTGTACTCGTTTAAATTTTTTAAAATCTAGATCTTGCAAAAAGAAACAAACAAAAAAAAAACACAGATTTGGATGTCTTGATAATACCGGATGGCAAAGTTCTGGGTTTTAATGCACTTGAAATTCGCCTGCGGATTTAGATCTCGATCTACCTAACACCCGACGGGGAAGTACTTAGGTCAGTAACTCCGGTAATGAAAGAGAAACTTGCAGGATACTAACGGACTTGGTGTATATGTGTGACCGTGTTATGTTGACAGTTTCGGTGGGGGACACAGGCACTGCATGGCTGTCCCCCCCCCCCCCCACACACACCTGTCGAGTCGAAAGGCGTGCAGTTGCATGGCGGCCAATGTGTACAGGAACAAGCACTGACAGGTTGGTGATAATTTTGTTTTAAAACTAAGAGTCTAGTGGAGTGTAGCTTTATCATTAATACAGCTATGGAATATTGACGTATAGATATATATCTATAGACGTCTGTAGATTAGATTCTAGAAGTACATAGAAATGTAGCATATTAAAAAAAACGACTTATTTTCAAAATGAGTTTAGCTAGCCTTTTGACAGTTTTGAAAATCATTAAGTTTAGATCTGGCCCCGTAGATATTGTAGTCCTGCATAGTGTATGTATAGCTCTTTGACTCGGCCACTAACAGTTTCATTGGTCTCAACTATGTTAGAAGAGATTTGAGTCTTTTTATGGACTTACAGCGAGGGATGATATGAAACTTGTTAGAATTCCAAGGTTTACAGTAAAGTCGGAGATGACATTTCATTTTCATCATGTAGGCCTGGTAGACTTAAGACTAAATGCTAGATCTAGAATGTTGGTCTAAAGGATTTTTTTTTTTTAAATTTGATACGTTATTTTTTGCCCTCTAGATCTAGATCTTTGTCTCAAACATTATAACATTGTAGATCTAGAAATAACGAAGAATGAAATATATGTGTGTGATAATATATCATCACATTTTTTTCTTCCAAGAAGCGCTCAATATTATTGTTATTATTAATATATCTTTAAGTTAACTTACAGACACGAATGCCAATTATGAATCATGACTGTGCGCTTATCGGAATCTCTCTACCCCCACCCCCCATTCCCATATTTTCTCTACTACTTCTCTGAACTGAATTTTTTGTTTCAACCCAAAGCGTTCGAGGCTTCAGTGGCCTCTCTTCTCCACGGTACCGCTAGTTTTATCTTAATCGCCAAGTTATACTGTGTCTGACAGGGGCCAACATATTAATTAGCTGAACAAATAATGGCTGGAATGGAAGCTCTACACTGGCCTATATCAGAGCGGCAGGGAGATCAAGTTCCTGGTGACAGACGACATATGCAGGTGAAGCACACAGCTTGGGCCCACACAGATCACCGTTTTCCCGCCTTTTTTTTTCCCCTTCGAGGACCGTGTTATGGCTCCTAGTAACCACCTCCCGCCATTTTCTGCCCCTCCTCCTGTGCGGTAAGCTCACTACTGTAAACGTCTCCAAAACTAGAATCCCCAGTTCTTTGCTTAGAAGTGTAGCTACACACGGCGGGTGTACGTTTATGCACACACATGCGTTTGAATGTAGTTCGGCCTGCACACACACACACACATACGCACACACACACACTTAGCATGATGTGATGTCACAAAAAGAAATGGATGGACTTTGCTTGAAAACCACCAACTCTTTGTTTTCTTTTTTTTTTAAATGAATGAATGTCTAAGTTTTGGGAAAATGGCCTTTTAAAAATAAATGTATGTGTTTAACGCCATACTATCGTTAGTTTTATACGATACAACGCGGAAAAATTCTTTACAAGTACGATTCACATTTTCTTCGCTTGCGTTCTAGATATTTGCATCTAATATAATCATCTATATTATAAATACTGACATTCTTGCTGAATGTTTCTGAGTCATCTGTCTAGACTCAATTGAATGATTTCTGTACTTTTGATTGCAAGCTGACTTTTAGAAACCTATACCTCTCTTAAAATGTTCCACTAACTGGTATAGAGCATTTATGAAATATTTTCTGGGCGTGGGGTCCCTTCGCTGTGTTATATTTCTAAGTCGATCATAGTTGACAGAACTCAGTTTGATGCTTAGATAATTGATAGACGTAAGACTCAAGATTATGTTTGTTTATTTTGTGTCTATAGCCTTGCTCAGCAGAAATAATTTTGTCCGAATACATGTTTTTTTACAAAGCTTATATCAAGTCACTCTTGTCTTGTAGAAAGTTTGTACACGTTATTTCTTCCACACCCAGTCTCGATCCACTTGGAAGTTTGCACAATTATTCATTCGTGTAGACAAGACATGAATCAATGGAAAAAAACACACAAATTAGTCAATCAATTACTTCATTTTATTTTTGATACCAACAAGGGTAATTATTCCTTCAGTATTCATAGATGTGGCTAAATCTGTAGGTTTTGGCCTCATATAATTGTAAACGTCATTTCTCACATAAACCCATTCTCAGATCAAGTGGAAACTTCAAACAATGATTTATTGCCCCAAACAAAACATGAATCAATAAAAGAAATGAACCGATTAGTCAATTCATAATTGGAAATTAATTATTTTGTTTGATATCGGATAAGGTAATTAACTTCTACATTATTGAGAGAGATAGTTGTTAGTGCTGAGTTCTTCCCCCTAGAGGAGCCTTTAAAAAAAAAAGATTTCAAAACTATTTTGCTTGTTTTGTTTCATCTCATGTCTTGATCTCTCTCTCTCTCCATCTGTGTCTCTGATGTGAAAGTAGTTAGATCCTGTTTGTCTGTGTTGTCACTTTGCTGTGTCTGTCCCACGGAGCACGCTTGTATCCTACGCTCTTGGTCTTGTCATTAAGTCTTACTTGGCGTCGCTACCGGTGTCCTAGCATTGGGCAAGACGTGTACGTCAGTCCTTTTTGGAGTCAACATCTTTGGGTGAGTTGGGTTCATTTTCCCTTACGTTAGGATAGGAATATATATAGATACATGTATAAAATGTGTTTGGTCTTTATCATTCAGATTTTTACTGTCATCTCTTGTGCAGTCTGAACTCAATTTGTTCCTTTAGATTTTAGATGACTGAACCAGGTTTCTGTGTGGATGAGTAGCGGAGGAAATATTAATAGATAATATATCCCTCCCCGGTTTTTTTTCTCCCCCCCCTCCCGAGACAAATTTTTGACAAACGAATCATGCCCACTTGTACATCTCCGTTCTTCACAATTAAAAATCACAATAAAATATTCAGATTTGGAATGTTATTCCTGAACGTTGGTTCACTCTCAGTATCGCAGAGCTACAACTGTTTTATCTGAAGTTGTTTTCTTCTATTCTCTTATCAAAGCGCTACTTGTCACATCTAATTAATCTCATTGTTTCTTGTTCTCCAAGAAAGTCTGTTGATTTACCTTTTAGCTAAGTCTCCAAGGAGTGTATGTACATGACAGTAAAACGAGAAATGCAGTTTGCAGCATAAACAAATGTGGACTGAGGATTGGACAGTGTGACATGGTTAGTTTTCCAACTCAAACAGGACTGTACTGATCACTTGATTCACACATTGAAATCTACTTCAGCAAAAATGTGCTGTTTGTTTTTTTTTTAATTAAAAATTATTTTGCAGAATTTTGCTTTGTAGGAAATATATATTTAAAAAATGTTGATCGGCTAGACAACCCTATATGCAGTCCTAAGTACAGTCATATGTATATGGGGTAAAGAGCCGTGGTTGACACACGTGTAGTTTGAGACTGAAGGGAGTAAAAAGTCAGCCCACTTGTGTTGTCTTTCCGGAGATCTCACAGCCACTACTGTAGCGTCTTTTTGAAATCTCTCCCCCCCCCTTTTTTTTTCCCTCCCCCCCCCCCCCCGTTTCGTTTAACACCGAAAGAGGTCGTTGAGATTTGGCTGTGTAACGGGCCGTAGCTTTTGTCCTAGTTGAGACCAGTACCGGATTTATACCTCTCCCCCCCTTTTTTTTGTGTGTGTGCTCTTTTGCAATTTCTTTTCGGAAAGGTGTGTGTGTGTGGTGATGAATGAAAAAAGTTCCTAACACATGTCTGCGGCATAGATTCGGACGCTGAATGGGTTGAGGGATAGAAACCAAACCTTCCTAGCCCCCACCCATTTGTTTTTAGAGCATACTGCTGCGCATCAAGTAGCTTTGTATAGAGACCTTTACAAAATGTTCCAATAGTGACTCCTAGCAGTTTGGTTCGACTTGTCTACACTACGGATACTGTTGTTTTTTTTCTTCACATTTTTGTTCTAGTGATTCTGATGTTGTGACCAATGTAGTCCACTGGCATATTGCCGTATGGGATGCGCTGTCTTGTTGTCTGGACGGTAAGAAATAAGACGCAGTGAGGCTGGGTGTTGGTTTCTTTGGACTGCCGCTACAAATAATGTGTGTTTAGTTGGAATGTCTAACAACTGTCCAGCAGTATGACTGATATGTTAAGTCAACCAGCAGTAAAGGCCGATATGAGGTTAAGTTACCCAGCAATATGATTGATATGACATTAAGTCACCCAGCAATATGATTGATATGACATTAAGTCACCATTAGTATGACTGATATTTCATTAAGTCGCCCAGCAATATGACTAATATGTCATTAAGTCACCCATCAGTGTGAATGATATAATTAAGTCATCCAGCAGTGTGACTGATATGTCATTAAGTCACCATTAGTATGACTGATATTTCATTAAGTCATCCAGCAGTGTGACTGATATGTCATTAAGTCACCCAAAAATATGATTGATATGTCATAAAGTCATTCAACAATATTAGTGAATTTAGGTTTTCATTCATCAATATGACTGATATGTCGTTAAGTCCTACAACATGGTTAAGTCCTACAACATGGTTAAGTCCTACAACATGGTTAAGTCCTACAACATGGTTAAGTCCTACAACATGGTTAAGTCCTACAACATGGTTAAGTCCTACAACATGGTTAAGTCCTACAACATGGTTAAGTCCTACAACATGGTTAAGTCCTACAACATGGTTAAGTCCTACAACATGGTTAAGTCCTACAACATGGTTAAGTCCTACAACATGGTTAAGTCCTACAACATGGTTAAGTCCTACAACATGGTTAAGTCCTACAACATGGTTAAGTCCTACAACATGGTTAAGTCCTACAACATGGTTAAGTCCTACAACATGGTTAAGTCCTACAACATGGTTAAGTCCTACAACATGGTTAAGTCCTACAACATGGTTAAGTCCTACAACATGGTTAAGTCCTACAACATGGTTAAGTCCTACAACATGGTTAAGTCCTACAACATGGTTAAGTCCTACAACATGGTTAAGTCCTACAACATGGTTAAGTCCTACAACATGGTTAAGTCCTACAACATGGTTAAGTCCTACAACATGGTTAAGTCCTACAACATGGTTAAGTCCTACAACATGGTTAAGTCCTACAACATGGTTAAGTCCTACAACATGGTTAAGTCCTACAACATGGTTAAGTCCTACAACATGGTTAAGTCCTACAACAGCATGACTGATATGTTATTAAGTCACTAAGTCCGAGTGCTATGTCTCACTGAACACACGTCTTGTAGAGATTTCCTCTGTAACGCTTGACGTTGGCTTACACTACAGCCAGAGGTGAATCATAGAACTGTGTTTGTCTCATTGCTTACCGAAACACCTAAATCCATGACCTTCATACAAAGTTCACCAGATACATACGTCCTTTCACTTGTCCTATACACTGGGATTAACATGTCCAACAGACAAGAAGCCAGCAAGATGGGTGTGTTTGTTTTCTTGCCTGACACAGAATGTATTAGGTTAGCAGTGTACAAAATATGTTGGTTCTAGACTGTACTGAGTAGGTGTATTTATGATGGAGCTTTCAATTGTTTGAACCAAGACGTTTCTAACATTGTTTATGGATGGACATAATTACTGTCTGAGCGGTCACTTCACCGCAAAACACAGGCTTTCAAGTTGGATTTCTGGTTGAGGAAGTCTTCGGAAATTTGGATTTTCTTGTCTACTCATAAGGTACTGACAATTGCTTGCACTCATTTTCAAGGTAGATTTAATAGCTCACCACAATAAAGTACATCCATTGAGATTTTTAGGCTCTAATGGGTACCCGTCATTAGGTGGAGAAAAATAGAGGTGGTTGGTCGTTGTACTAGCCTAATGGCACCCTCCTTAACCACAGACACAGAAACATCACTATAAGCTTTAATACATGTCCTGTTAAAAAATGACTGTCTATATTTGGAACATTTTTTGACAGTTTTTATTTTGAAAACGTGTACTTTCAATTCTTGACCTGTAATACATACTATTGCAAATGTGTGAACTAATTGATATTGTTTTCTCAAGGCCAGGACATGAGTTAGTTCAACGTTATGTGGTCATTTGTCTGTCTACGTTGTTTGTTTTAGTTGTGTACATCGCACTAGTCCAATGTAGTCAATACTGTCATTCTTCTGTGATTCGAACTCTCCGGATGTAGTAGGGATGACTAAAATCCGGTTGAGTTTGTGAGACATTGACTCGAACTGTCTTGATCAGGCTAGTTCAAGTGTCATAATAATTCAAGACATTCTTGAGTTGATAGCGAAAGAAAAAAAAATGGTAGCCACATTTAAGTCTTACCAAACACTGATTCAGAGGGCGACATTTCCTGGTCTAGGAAGAAGACAGAGTGTCCTTCGTTTCCTCAGTAAACATGGACAATGTTTTAATACAGTTTCTTAAATTTAACAAATGTTTTCTATAACACAGCCGAAGTACGAATGGATAATTTATTTAAAACCTGAGGTTGTTGATTTTAGAGACATGGTGTAAGTGAAAAGTAGGACATAACGCATTTTGTTTGTGACGAGTAGGACACAGTGCATGTTGTTAGTGTTGAGTAGGACACTAGTGCATGTTGTTAGTGTTGAGTAGGACACTAGTGCATGTTGTTAGTGTTGAGTAGGACACTAGTGCATGTTGTTAGTGTTGAGTAGGACACTAGTGCATGTTGTTAGTGTTGAGTAGGACACTAGTGCATGTTGTTAGTGTTGAGTAGGACACTAGTGCATGTTGTTAGTGTTGAGTAGGACACTAGTGCATGTTGTTAGTGTTGAGTAGGACACTAGTGCATGTTGTTAGTGTTGAGTAGGACACTAGTGCATGTTGTTAGTGTTGAGTAGGACACTAGTCCATGTTGTTAGTGTTGAGTAGGACACTAGTGCATGTTGTTATTGATAAGTAGGTCACAGTGCATGTTGTTATTGATAAGTAGGACACAATGGGTGTTGTTAGTGGTGATTAGGACACAGTGCATGTTGTTATTGATACATAGGAGACAGTGCATGTTTTAAATGAGTATGACACAGTGCATGATGTTATATAAGAGTAGGGCACAGTGCATGATGTTATTGACGAGAAGGACATAGTCCATGTTGTTAGTGATTAGTGGACATCATTGACCATAACTAGTTTGGTGTTTTGCAACGTATGACTTAATTATAATAACACACACTCTTTCTAGGAAAAAAAAGCTGACATTCATTGATCACGTCTGTCCTAATCAAGACTTGACGAAATAATTTTCAGGATAAACTCTGTCGCCACTTCCGATACACTTAGCCCAGCAAAACCGGTAGTTTAACCTAGAGGGAAAAGGCTTTTAAAATGATTGTTTTCATTCAATTGAAAATCCATTCCAAGGTTGAGGCCTTTCCTCCGTATTTTCCCAGGGATGGTTGAAGCCTTTAATCACTGCATCATTTTCTATAGTTTTGTCCCTATTTGATAATATGAACTAGAAATATTTTCTAACGAAGTTCAGAATGTGTTTGACATTTCTTGTAAGAATAAATGAATGTTAAATGTAAATTAGAAATGCCTTATTTCTTTGACTTGTAGAAGTTTCCTATAAGTGGAGCCTCCTATAGTTTTTTGTAACAGCACATAACCTTGTGTCTGTGCAGTCATTTAGTTTGGAAATATGGCCCTAATGTATGCAGCCTGTGACCTCGTAGAGAGGTCATCCCCATAATGTTTACCATAACAAGTTTTTACCTGAATTACCCATAGACTGTTACTACATGCCTTGAATGGGAGGCCAGGGATGTCCATTTATATTTAGTCTATAGTAATGAATAGTTTCAAAGGACATAGTCTTACATAAAGGTAGAAAACAGGATGCTGTTGCAGAAGAGAAGTATTGATCTTAGAGGAGACAAAAGTGGATGTGTAGCCGTACTGCAATCCTGGCTTCTCTTAGGTTGTTACATCTACAGACTTGAGAGAGATGGAGGAATATGATTGAACCAAAGAACACTGGACCTACTCCATTTTGTGTTGACACTCCAGCACATTATGGTCTAGTTATGGTCTATTTCAAGTCGTTATAGTCTATTTCAAGTTATGGTCTATTTCAAGTCGTTATAGTCTATTTCAACTTATGGTCTATTTCAAGTCGTTATGGTCTATTTCAAGTCGTTATGGTCTATTTCAAGTCGTTATGGTTTATTTCAAGTCGTTATGGTTTATTTCAAGTTATGGTCTATTTCAAGTTATGGTCTATTTCAAGTTATGGTCTATTTCAAGTCGTTATGGTCTAATTCAAGTCGTTATGGTCTATTTCAAGTTATGGTCTATTTCAAGTCGTTATGGTCTATTTCAAGTCGAGTTCACAAGGCTGACACAAATCTAGGAGCTAGTTGCCTGTCAGTGAACTTTGACATTACTTTATGCCATGTGCTCCTCCCCATCTCCCCTTCTCTTTCTCTCTCTCACTCTCTCTCTCTCTCTCTCTCCCTCTTTCTCTCTCTCTCTCTCTTTCTCTCTCTCTCTTTCTCTCTTTAGATGAAATTAAATATTGACATTTATGACTCAAAAAAAAAAGGCTTAAACAATTATTCTTTCCCATTGAAGAAAGTAGCTTTTCATATGGTCGTTTTTTTTTTAAATTGATAGTTTGGGTTAGTATGGACATTTATAGTCTGTCAAACCATCAACAAAATTCTCTCATTTTTGGTGACTTTACATTTTCTGTACCATTCAATTCTGTTCCACATGTTAATTGGGTCTTGATTAAACAGTCAGCTCTGTTCAAATGGATAAAAAACTAAGATGGGTTTGAATCAGTTTCTCTCTGGTTTTGTAAACTCTGACCAGCATGTTAAATCTCAACTGTTTTAAGGTGGTGAGCTATTTTTATAAACACTAGTTTGCAGTGGAGCTAGTTTGAGATGCTGTAAACAGTTGAATGGCTAAACTCCTGAAGAAGTTTGACTCAGTTACATAACTTACAAACTTAACAATAAAAAGAGGCTTAAAAAAAGAGGTAAAAAACGTTTTAAGCTTGGCATCTGCTGTCAGGGGCAAACTGTGGAAAATTGGAAGCATAACATCTAGTACAACTAAAACTATTTTTTGTTAGTGGTCTATTCCTTTAAAGTGGTGAAAGTTGGACACTGAACGCTGAGTCTGAAAGAATAAAAAAGAATGCTGGCTATCAGATACCAGGAAAAGAATACAAATATGTTTGTACTTTAACAAGTCAACACTCTGGCTGGCAAAAAAGGGGGAACTCCTCAACACTGTGAAGAGTTGAAAGCTGAGCTGATTTGGTCCTATTGTTAGACAGTCTCACTGTATTCATTCAATGTAGTCATACAGTGGAGGGAGCATGAGGAATGAATCACTCAAAGAAAAGCTGGCTGGATAACATAAAAGGACTGGACTCTCTTTTGAACAGATGCTGCCCTAGAAAAGTGGGGGTAATTGGTTACATGAACTGGCACAGCACCCATCTGTCAAAACTCAAGGGACAGATGATTTGAGAACCTTAGAATGTGTACCCCTTTCAGACATTGCAATTTATCTATATAGGGCAGATGATGTAAAGGTCATCTGTTTCTATGGCAGACAGTTTTGAGTTTGTCGTGGCCAGCGCAA
The DNA here is from genome assembly GCF_947242115.1 of Biomphalaria glabrata. NCBI lineage: Eukaryota > Metazoa > Mollusca > Gastropoda > Planorbidae > Biomphalaria > Biomphalaria glabrata. Next base: position 18,436,127 of record NC_074728.1, on the reverse strand, counting down.
TGACCAACTGATTTACTTTCCCCTACTAATGTCAGGGTGGACTCAGAGGCGCCCTAAAGATTCCAAAATTAAAAATCGCAGTCTTCACCAAGATTCAAGATGGGGGAACCCCCCCCCCCTTCCCAGTTTGGGAGCCAAGCACTTTACCACTTGGCCACCACACACCCTAGAATAAAGCTATGCTGTATCTCTAGATTTATCTATGCACACTAGAATTAAGACATATTCCTTGATGTCAACCTATTCAGTGTTTATTAAAAATAACCTATAGCCTCCTGAAATAGACCAGAGTATCTGCTGGAGTCCTTTATATGACTGCTGTGTGTATGTCATACAGACAGGTAAACTGAGGCAAGTGTTTGCACTGCTAGAATGTGTACCTTCCCACCCCCTCTGTTATAGAGTTCTTTTGTTTAATCTTACCTTGAATAGCAAGTAGCTGAATAAGAAAGGTATAGGTTTATTTCTGTGCACAATCTGGGACAACTCCACATCTTAACACTTTACTGTTTTCATCCAATTGTTTTGTGGTGATCAGTCTCTGCATACTAAATATTTACATACTTTAACACTTTACTATTATCTTCCAATTGTCTTGTGGTCTTCAATACTGTGTACTAAACATTTACATACTTAACATTTACACATTTAAGATAGTAATATTTCACACATTGATTGTGTCTTTACAATTAATATTTTACAGATTTGATGACATCAATAACAAGTAATATTGTGCACATTAATTATGTCAATAAAATCTTACAAGTTGATGTTCAGAGCTATTATTTTGAACTATTTAAAGACAAACTCCATGTCTGCTCAAACGGAGATAAAGAGATTGAAACATTTTGATAGACTTATTCCTTAGCTGTTAACTAGATCTCTTTTGGTGTTTCACCTTAGTATTTAGTTAGTTCCTCATCCAAAAGATGTGCTTTATTTGCTTAAGTACAGAAATTTAAAATAAATACAAATTACTAATTGAATAGTAGGCATTTAGGAAAGTGATGATTGTCTGTTGTGCTTTACAGATAAGGAGGATGTTCTTACATAAATTTAAAGATTCACCTTTTAGTTTCTAAGTTTAATTCTGTGACTTGTTGATGCTGTTTGAAAGTATATTCTCTTACAAAGTGAACTTTGACCTGACAATACAGAGATCCAAATATTGTTATATTTGCTGTGTGTGTGTGTGTGCTTCACTAAGATATCTAACAGAATAATGACAATTATCAAATGATTAAATTCCTTTATTCCTTAATAAAGAAAAGATCATTACTTCTACACATATCTATGAGTTTATTTAGTCCTGCATGTTAATTAGAAACTTGACTAAGTTGTTTGATTCTAGGACACTAGGCTAACAAATGTGTGTCTTTCTGAGTATTTATTAGGTTGTACTTTTTTTTTTTTTTTACATTTTTATTATTGTTAAGATCTTTATGAGTTTTTCAAAGTAAACTTAATACAAATTTGTGTCTTTCTGAGTATTTATTAGGTTGTATTTTTATGTTTTTACATTTATTATGGTTCAGCTTTTAACATGTTTTTCAAAGTAAACTAAATATAAATTTTGGTATTGGTCATGAAATAAATTTATAAATTGTTTGAGTTAGGTTTATTTAAGAAACTTGAAGTTGTTCATTCAAATGACTAGGCTGTGTGTAGCTCAGCTTTGTCTGCTAATTGTACATGGGTGTGACTGTCTGTCTTGTGTCATATTTCATTGCTTACCTGAACACTGCTTTACCTTTTGTCATTGTAACATTTTAAAATGTCTATTTCCTGGTTTCTATGTGTATTCTGTTAGTCCAGTCAGCAAGAATTTAACCTAGCCTGTATATCTAAACATGTCAAAGTAATTAAGTACCTGGAACTTACATTATTGGGAATTACATACATATGAACATTTAAATGGAACCTCAATGACCCAAAGGTGTGATAAGACCTTAATGAGATACAGGCCTTGTTAGTACTTATTGACACACAGGCAGTTTAGACCCCATTGAGACACACGCTGTTTTAGGACCTCATTGAGACACAGGCTGTGTTAGGACCTCATTGAGACACAGGTTGTGTTAGGATCTTATTGAGACACAGGCTGTTTATACCTCATTGAGACACAGGCTGTGTTAGGATCTTATTGAGACACAGGCTATTTAGACCTCATTGAGACACAGGTTGTGTTAGGACCTCATTGAGACACAGGCTGTGTTAGGATCTTATTGAGACACAGGCTATTTAGACCTCATTGAGACACAGGTTGTGTTAGGACCTCATTGAGACACAGGCTGTGTTAGGACCTCATTGAGACACAGGCTGTGTTAGGACCTCATTTTTTTCATCTGCAGGGTGTTACAACAAGGTTTCCTACATGTTTTTTTTTTTTGAAAATATTCTTATTCATTAGCTTTTTTGTCTCTGATGTTCTTAGCACTGTGTCAGGAAATCCAAACCTTTTCTGATGTTTTTAGCATTGTGTCAGGAAACCCAAATCTTTTCTGATGATTTTAGCATTGTGTCAGGAAATCCACACCTGTTTTGATGTTTTTAGCATTGTGTTAGGAAACCTAAACATTTTCTGATGTTTTTAGCATTGTGTCAGGAAACCCAAACCTGATGTTTTTAGCATTGTGTTAGGAAACCCAAACCTGATGTTTTAGCATTGTGTCAGGAAACCTAAACATTTTCTGATGTTTTTAGCATTGTGTCAGGAAACCCAAACCTGATGTTTTTAGCATTGTGTTAGGAAACCCAAACCTGATGTTTTAGCATTGTGTCAGGAAACCCAAACCTTTTCTGATGTTTTTAGCATTGTGTCAGGAAACCCAAACCTTTTCTGATGTTTTTAGCATTGTGTCATGAAACCCAAACCTTTTCTGATGTTTTTAGCATTGTGTCAGGAAACCCAAACCTTTTCTGATGTTTTTAGTATTGTGTCAGAAAACCCAAACCTTATCTGATGTTTTTAGCATTGTGTCAGGAAACCCAAACCAAGACTGAGTGGTAGATTAAAAGGTATGTCTTAGTTGAGAACTTGTCTCTTCTGAAACACACCTTGTCCCATGCTGCAGCACCTGGTGACATGTCCAGGCAGGAAATACCTGAGGTTTTGTTATTGTAAATAATAAGTTTTGGCCTCTAGAAGCAAGGAGTGTGTGGGAAATGTACACACTAACCCTTCATTCTGTCTCAGTGGGTCTCGCCTTGCTTCTAATTACATTTCATTTTCCTGCTCAAGTTGTAATGGTTCTATCTGGTGTTTGCTAGTCTTTAGTATCATTGGCTCTCACTGTCTGTCTCCCTTTCCTCACATCCTAGCATTTAACTATTATATTATAATATTATTTTATCCATGAAATTAATTATTTTTAGTATTCAATTTTTAAAAATCTCTTTAAATATTATAATTTTATTTATTTTTTTTTTTTTCAACAAATCTGGAACTATCTAATCTTGGAATGTGTTTTACATTTACTGGTTTAGCTCTAAGTCAAATGACTTTTTTCCTTCTTGCACAAATGTGTTGAAACAATTTCTGTGATAATAAGACACTTTTTATTCACAGATTGTTATATGCCTTTAAAGAATATAACCTAGAAATGATTCTTAAATAGCTGAAATCTGTAGAAAAAGTAGTAAATATTTATAAATTTCTTTCTTTGGTTTTGCTTGCAGAGTGTCAAGTTGAGATACAAGTGTCTCCAGGAAATCTTGACATGAAACAAACATGGAACAAGAAGAAGAAGAATGGAAGAACTGAGGTATTAGTCAAATAAAGTAGCTAAATGGCTGATTTGTCTCCCTTTCCTGGCACTCCCCATAAGGGTCAAGACAAAAAAATAAAAAAGCATGTGTTTAAAATATAGGATTGTTTCAATGTATCTGAATTGTTATATATATATATATATATATATATATATATATATATATATATATATATATATATATATATATATATATATATGGCTCCTTTTGTCTCAAAAGGCAATGGATGCGCCCAAATGAGTCACTGGTTTGGCTTAATCTTGAGACGGGGCAGAATTGCTTGGTGCAAGTTTCCAGCCTACTTGTCGTTTTGAACTAAGCTCTAAGCACCCATTAGAGCAGGCAGGCTGTGGCGGATCAGCACCTAACTGACTGGGGGGTGCCCAGGTTGAGGCGGGCGGTAGCTGATCAGTGGGGCGCGAAGACCTCTCCCACCGTCAGAGACAACCCGTGGAGTCCATACATTACGCCAATCAAGTTGGACTTATAACTCGTAACTGTTGTCTCCTGTGTTGTTTTAGCCGCTTTAAGAAGCACCAGAGTTTCCTCTCCGGGGCGCATTCCTGGGCCTTGGATAAAGGGGTCATGGGTAGCCCATGCGTCATGATCCCTCTCTTGACCTTGCTGATGTGATCCAAAGGAACGCATCGCATTACATTTGGCACCAATTGTTAGCAAAACTAAGAACTCTATATAAATCTCAAAGATGTTTTTGTGACTTTATTCTTTATCACTATCTGTGTTTAAAGTTTTATTTTTGTTTACACTAATGGAGGCTATTAATTATCTCATTCATTGTCATTTCTGTATGAGGTGAGACTGAACAAGATTAGAACAAGGCCTCTTTACTTAGAGGATCTCTAGGAACTGTTTGAATATGTGTGTTCATGCCTGCTTCCTCCGATCTTGAATAATAAAAATGCATATACTTAATCCTGTAACCTTAAGACACAGATTGTAGGTGCATAGTCTAATAATATTCTGTGTGCAATGTGTCTGTTTGGCTCAGGGGACCAAGAGAGTCAGTCCACCAGTATTCTAGAGGTCAATGGATCTCATAGACCTTTGTCCATTAGGTCTATCAGTTATCACCTTTCAAACAATAATGCCTTCTGCAAAGAGTTTCAGATTAGACTTAAGTACAAAAATATTTGTTTCTTTGATGATGGTTGCTTGGGGGTATTGGAGAGATTCTGCACAAAACTGTGTAGGCCTACTGCATCATTTATATCTAGAAGGTTAGCATACAATAAGACGTGGTTAAATGGCGCAATTCAGTAGGCTAACTAAGGGGGATTAAAGTTCAAAACCCTTGTTTAGATTAAGCATTTGAAATTGACTGTCTGAAATGTGTTTACTGCGCATGGAAACATTACTGCCAATAACCTCAGCTCCCAAAAATAAATTAATCAAGAGCCCACTAATCATGTTATAGTATTAAAGATGTGCTTCACTAGATCAAGTAAATGAATAATAATAGATTGGTCTAAAGATTTATTGATAAAATACTAAATTTATGTTTTACATTGTTTGATTTTCAGGTTCTGGTACCTTCTACTTCCTGGTAATGTCTTGACATAATAGTCTTGAAAGATGGGACAGAAACCCTTGTGTGCACTTGATTGAAGATAAATGTTCCAGTTCTTCTCTCTGACTTCATTTCTCTGAGAATGTCCATGTCATGTAGGTTGTGATGTTTGCAATCATTGGGTAAACATGTTTTGACCAATTGCACTCGTCCCGGCCTGCTTGCTATGATGACTGAAGCTACAAACTAGTCAGAAATGAGAAAGAAACACGTGGGAAATTTAATGATTTAATACAGAGCTGGAATTGTCTGTTGGAGCCTCATTGTTCAGGTGCTAGGGGACTTAAACCCAACCCAAAAAAAATGAAAAGAGCCAATGAATTTTAAGGTTAATAAATAGAGTTATTCATAGATAAAAACGAAAACATATTTGTACAGATAACTTTACTGTCCTAAAGAAGTTATGCATCTGTATTTTAATGAAATGTAAGTCATATAGATGTAAAATGAAGAAATAATGGGGAAAAAAACAAACAAACTACATTTAATATAAACACAATTTCTTTTAATTGTGCCCCTTATGTATCTATTAAAAGAATGGATTGACATGTTTGGATGTTCCATCATAATTGAAGGCTATCTGCATCTTAGACCACATTCCCCACAGGAAGATGAAAGATGGCAGCGGGCAGGGTATGAACCAGGGGACCTTTGAGGCAACAGAACGATTAAGAAAGCCATACTATAATGTAATAAGGGAAAGTTTAAAGAAACTATTGTTTAAAACATGTTACATAGTTTTCAGTTTGTTTGTTTTTGAAATGATCAGACAATTTCTTGTATCTACTCCTGTAGCAAGGAGTTGCTTTGTTAGAAACAGGAGAAAGTAACCCATGTGACATTAGACTAAGAGATGGTAGTCAGTCTTTTTGTTTTGAAAGAAAAATCATGGGGGGGGGGGGATTTTTAGTCAATAGTAAAATTAATTTTAAAAAAGTCTTTAATTTCTTAATTTTTGCCAAAGATATTGATAGTGTACTAACACATTATATCGTTATATAAACTAAATACAATTTCTGTTCTTTTTAGAAAAATGTCTGTTTTCCCTAAACATTTCAAAAAGATTTGTATATACAAGTTGTAAGGTATAAAATATTTTTGAACATCCTAGTTTGTAAACCTTCTCATGAAGGATCCTAGGCATCACATTCAAAGACCGCATCACAAACCAAGAAATCAGAGACAGGGTTACTGTAGCGATCGGAGCCCATGACGACTTGCTTACTATTGTGAAAAAACGAAAGCTTAAAACCTTTGGCCACATTACAAGATCTACGGGGCTCGCAAAGACCTTTCTTCAGGGAACAGTGCCAGGGAAAGAAGAAGAGGCAGACAGAAAAAGCGATGGGAAGACAACATTAAAGAATGGACAGCCTGCCATTGAGAGAGGTTCTGAACAAGGCAAAAAAAGGGAGGAATGGAGAAAGACAGTCGACAAATCTTGCCTGGTGCCCCAACGATCCAACAGACTAAGGGATAGGTAAAAAGGTAAAAGTTTGTAAACAAGCCTGATGATTACTTTTGTTACCATGATGTCATAAGGACCAGTAAATAATTTCTTACGTAAACATTGTCACTGCCATGAGGTTGTGATTAGAGCAATCTGTTGTCATACCTACCAAATTGCACTAATCCCGGCCTACATCCACGTGACATTAGCTGCCTTGTATTACTGTGATCCTCAGTTCTCCAATGATCAAATATTCATTCTCCCAACGCTTTAAACGTTTCCTTAATAATTTTTTTTTTTGTATAATGGGATTGACTGTTCTGTTGATTGTATTTGAGATTGTGAGCAACTTTGCTCTGTTAGTTCTATACAAAACATTTGCGTATGCTGGTAAATATTTTAAATTAATCAACTTTATGTACAATGTTAAAATTGTTAACTAGTGGCTGATATTTACAGTTTTGGTATTTTCAAAATATTTTTTTGATATTTTTGGGTTTTTGGCACAGCAGCACAATTTAGGTCATGTTGTTACCATAATATGCCAGGCACAAGTATTTTAATATTAATATTATTTCAACCATTGCTTTAACTCTCTGAAAGCTGCATTACTCTCAAGAATGGGAGTGTGGTGTTACTCTCAGCATGTAACTTGACATCTTATATATTACAGACGTTACTTCAAATAAGAAAAATAATAACATTCTACGTTTTTCATGTGTCAATGTAGTCATGCATGTTAATCAATGGCTTAAACTCTGCTAAGTCATTGGATTTCTTGGCTAAATAAAGCAACCCATTCCATTCTCTAATGGCACTAGGGAAGAAGGAGCACTTGTACAAATTTGTTCTAGCGTATAGAATAAGAAATGTTTCTCTTTGAGTAATTCATTAGGTTTTGTTTTTCTGTTTGTAAATTATGGTTTAGTGTTTTATGTATTACAGCTACTTTACTTTTTAGTGAAAGGGGAAAAGACGCTTATAGTCTTGTGTGGCCTGTCTGTCCGTCCGTCCCGTTTAGATCTCAGAAACTAGAAGAGAAAATGAAAATCGGACATCATGATATTTTAGATCATTTAAAGTTCTGATGCAACGGCTACTTTTTTTCTTTTTCGAAAGTGAACCATCTAGTTTTAAAAAGTATCTATGCAAGCAAAAAATTACACCACTTTCAATGAAAAACTTCAGGGGAGGTAACCTTTTTTTAAAGGTCATGGACTTTTTCATTAATAACTCGATTCATTCATAGATTCGCACATTGGTACATTATTTGCGAGGGGAAAGTGTTTGTATACAATTGTAGTTTAGGTCAAGAATTTTTTTTTTGTGTTGCCAATTTATCTGATAATTTTTTTTTAAGAATAAATCTTTTTAAATTACTCTATTACATGTAACATGTTATTAATTTTGAATGTATGGGTAAGGTTAATAATTATTATTTTTTAAAAAATATATGTGTTTGCTATATAAATATATGGAGATGCTGTGGCTGAGGGGTAAAGCACTTGGAACCGGAAGTCCCGTGTTCGAATCCTGGTGAAGACTCCAGGTGAACCACTTCGGGGGCCGATTTTGAGTTTGTGTTTCCACACTTAACTGTCGTTGTTACCTTTTTATTCTTCTGTCCTGAAGTGTCTCTAAGTTTAGTGATTCAAATGTTGTTTTTAAAAAATGCTAATACTAATGGTGTTACCCTAATCAAATAGGAATATTCGTTTGTTATAAATCTCAATGCTCTATTTTATATTTGTTCTAGTTTCTTTGTTTTCTTGAGTTACGGGATACCAAACAGCGGAAGCATATTCTAATATTGGCCTAAGGTTATAACTGCATTTCAATTTTATGTTCTTCTTTGATATGTAAAAATTTATTTTAAAAAACCCTAATATTTTGCTTGATATTTTAAATAATTTCATCAATATTGGGATTCCATGAAACTTTTCATTTATTATTAGACCTAAATATTTAGTGTTTTTAGTCTGTGTGTTGTAGTCAGCGGAAGCATATCCCCTCGTTAAGTGATGAAGAAGACATCTCTATCAGATGGGAGAAATTAAGAGACGTAATCTACAGTTCGGCAATCACCGCCTTTGGGCCTCAAAAACACAAAAATGTAGACTGGTTTGAGGCGAATCTAGCACATATGGAACCTTGCATCGAGAAAAAACGATCTGCACACCTCGCTCACAAGACAAAGCCTAATCCAAAATCTTTGGAGGCCTTCAAAAGTGCTAATAAAGAGGCGAAACAAATGGCTAGAAAATGTGCTAACAACTTTTGGAGGGATACCTGCAACAGAATCCAAGACAGTCTCCACTCAGGAAATAGCAAAGCTCTATTTGATGTCATTAAAGCGGCCCTGGGTCCAACAGTGTCTAAGCCTGCCCCCCCTTCTATCCAAATCAGGAGAAAAAATTACAGATCAAACCAAGCAGCTAGAACGATGGACAGAACACTACCTCGAAGTCTATGCCACACAGAATACAGTAGACGATGTCGCCCTGGCTTCTCTACCAGATCTTCCAGTACTGGAATGCCTAGATGAGCTTCCGAGCCTTAGTGACCTCAAAAAAGCAATTAACTGCTTAAAAAAATAGAAAATCTCCTGGGAGTGATGGTATCCCAGTGGAAGTAGTGAAAGTCAACGAATCACTCCTGCTCCCTGAACTCCATATTCTCCTCTGCCTCTGTTTTTGTTGATTTGACTAAAGCTTTTGACATGGTCAGCAGAAGTGGCCTTTTCAAACTCCTGAGGAAAATAGGTTGCCCTCCCAAACTACTGAAGTTAATTGAGTGTTTTCACTAGGAAACTAAATGTACTGTCAAATTCAATGGAGCCCAATCAGCACCTTTTGAGGTTTGCAGTGGTGTCAAGCAGGGATGTGTGCTCGCACCTACTCTGTTTGGCATATTCTTCTCCTGTCTACTGCATTATGCGTACAGCGACATAAACGAAGGTGTGTTTCTCCATACAAGATCCTCTGGAAAACTATTTAATGTATCAAGGCTGCGGGCAAAAACCAAGGTTAGGAAGCTACTCGTCAGGGAACTCCTGTATGCTGATGATGCAGCTATTGTGGCTGATTCTGATATTCAGCTACAGTCCATGGTTGACAAACTATCTGCTGCTTGCCAGAAGTTCGGCTTAAACATCAGTCAAAGCAAGACTAAGATACTTGTCCAAAACACAAACACTGCACCTCAAGTAAGCATTAATGGCCAACCACTAGAAATTGTTGATCACTTTTGTTACCTTGGCTCCATCATATCCAACAACACTCTACTGGATAAAGACATAAACAACAGGATAGCCAAGGCATTGGCCACCATGTCAAGGTTGCAGAAAAGAGTCTGGGACAACATATTGCTGACTAGCAGTACTAAAGCCCTAGTCTACCGGACCTGTGTGTTGAGCACCTTGCTGTACGGAAGTGAAACATGGTCAACCTACTCATGGCAGGAAAAAAAGCTGAATGTCTTCCACCTCCGATGCGGATCTTTAAAATAAGGAGGCAAGATAAGATAACCTATGAGGAAGTGCTACATAGAGCAGGATGCCAGGACATCCGCTCTGTTATCAGCAGCAGACGCCTTGGCTGGCTTGGCCACGTTCGTAGAATGCCAGTAGGTCGACTTCCACAGGACATCCTGTATGGCGATCTAATAGAGAGCTGCTGGTCGCTAACTTTTACGTTATACGGATGTATGCAAACGCGACATGAAGCTCTTCAAAATCGACACTGGCAACTGGGAAGAGGTGGCACTGGACAGATCCACATAAAGAGAGAGCATAAAGAAAGGGTCACAGATTGCAGATGTCATACACAACAGAAGCAGAAAGAAGGGTGAAAATGCAACGGCGCCTGGTGATTATATATGCCCAACTTGCGATCGCAGCTGTGTATCAAGGATTGGCCTCTTTAGTCACACAAGAAGTTGCAAAGGGAAAAGATCGTCTCTCGAGACGTAAAATGCCACTATAATTCGTTTGTTATAAATCTCAATGCTCTATTTTATATTTGTTCTAGTTTCTTTGTTTTCTTGAGTTAAGGGATACCAAACAGCGGAAGCATATTCTAATATTGGCCTAACTAGGTTATAACTGCATTTCAATTTTATGTTCTTCTTTGATATGTAAAAATTTATTTTAATAAACCCTAATATTTTGCTTGATATTTTAAATACTTTCATCAATATGGGGATTCCATGAAACTTTTCATTTATTATTAGACCTAAATATTTAGTGTTTTTAGTCGGTGTGACTGGTTTACCATGAATAAAGTAAGTAGTTTTTATTTGCTTTAGTGTTTTGTTACCCTTAGAGTTATATCTATGCTTACAGTTTGATAAATAATATTGAATTGTCTTTCTTTGTAATGTTCAACTTTTTTTTTTTTTTTTTCATTTTCTGTTTGTGAAAATTTTTGGTTTTGATTGTATAATGGAGCGGGCTCAACACGTTTTTGTGTAAAAAATCAAACAACCAACATAGCATTAGTGGTTCCTAGTTCCCTTTCAGACCATGTGGTCTATAGGGCAAATGATGATAATGTCATCTGTTTCTTTGGCCAATGGTTAACGAGCAAGGTGTCATGTGGCCAGTACAACGACCAACCGCCTTTACTTTCAGGTACCCATTAGAGTTGGGTGGACTCAGGGGGCGCCCCGAAAAATCCCGAAATTTAAAATCCCAGTCTTCATCGAGATTCGAACCCAGGTTTGGAAGCCAGCGCTTAATCCCTCAGCCACCGAGCCCCTCCAGTAGTAGTTCCTCTTTTTTTATTTTTAGCTAATTTCGTTGGACCCAAAATAATATAAATAATACAATTTCTTAGTGCATTTGTTCATCCTTGTGAAAACTCGAAGGGACGAAATGTTGGTTTTGTAATCTTTCAATATTTATGCATTAAATGTCTACTCCAAAGGTTGAATCTCTCAATATATTGATTTTTAAATTAACTTTATATATTTCTTTTTTTTCTGTAGGACTACTCAGTTTAAACTTAATTAAATATTTTTATTGAATATTATCGCCAATTCATTTTTGTAAAATAAAATCAAATGTGTTAGATTATATAATCTAATGAAAAAGTTACGTTAGTTTAAGCAACTTTATCCCCTTTTGTTTATGTAGGAAAAACTCTTTATCTGTTTCGGTCGCATCGATATGCCAATAAACAAAATTAATCTAATATATATAACAGAAATACATATATATCTTTGGGAAAATGTAATGTAACAATAATTAAAAGTTTAAATTGCGTTTGAACAGTGTTTAGGGTTAGGGGTGAGGTTAAAAATGTTTGAAATATTTCAATCTTGATTGATTTTTTAATCGAATTGGTCAATGAAACTGACCTATATCACCTTAACTTTTTAAATCTATAATATCATGTATGTCCACAGTTTATACATTAAATACAGCATGTGGTTGCTGAGTTAAGAGTTAAAATGTGTAAGTGCAGAATAAAAATATTATTCCATCGTACTCCCTTCGTTATACATTCTACAGGTTATTAAAGCAAATGGTCGGAAATTTGGTTCATACGTGTACAAGCATGGCCATGGAAGGGAAATAATAAGGTAATTATTAAGGAAGCTTATAACTTCGATTATAAGGGAAGTAATAAAGTAACATTACTATTCATAACATTTACCTCAATTACCTCCCATAAATATTTTATTTATTTTTACGCTGCATGTGCTGATGAAGGCCTTGTGGTCCAAACGTCCTTTGTTTTACTTGGTCCGACAGTGTCACATATATGCATGTTTTTCGTCATTTCTATTCAGTGTGCTAATCCAGAAGTTTGTTTTAAGTAGATCTACATCCTCATTCTAGTTCCATTTTAATGAAAATGCCAATGGCCCCACTGGCGGATCCAGGGGGGGGGGGGGCGGTAGGGGCGATCGCCCCCCCCCCCCACTCGCCGACCCCCGAAGGGGGGGGGGCGGACGAACTTTAGTATAGGATTCACACAATCTGTATACGAATTTATTACTTATGTTAAAAATATATACTAATTATTTATATTTCAACCTATTTTTAGATTATTTCGCCCCCCCCCCCCCGTCTAGTATGTTGGCCGATTTGGTGGGGTCGGGAGGGGGCGATGGTATCAATCCCGCCCCCCCCCCCCACTTAACTTTCGAGTGGGGGGGGGCGGTCCAATTTATTATTAGAAATCACAGTCTGCTAACAAAATCAATTAAATATTTATATCCTTGTAACTTGTTATTGATATTTTAACCGATCTTTATATTATGTCGTTCCCTGTTTGCCGATTGGTGGGGGGAGGGGACGAATACCTCTTCTGCCCTTCCCACCTAAACCCTTTGAGTGGGGGGGGGGCGGTCCGTTTTTATTGAGAAATCATAGTTTGTGAACAAAATTAGTTGAATTAATATAAAAATTTTATATTATGTCGCTCCCTTTCTGGTATTTTGGCCGATTCGGTGGGGTGAGGGGGGGGCGATTGCATGTACTGCCCTCCCCACTCTAGCCCTCTGAGTGCTGGGGGGGGCGGTCCTATTTTTGTGGTGAATCATAGTTTGTGAATAAAATTAGTTGAATATCTATATAATATAAACTACGTATTGATATGTGACCCATTGTAAATATGTCGTACCACACTCTAATCTCAAATTGTATCATTAGTTAATTTAAATGAAAAAGGGTTGTACCAGGTGGGAGGGGCGATACATGCAATCGCATTTCCCCCATCGGACAAATCAATACTTTTTCTTTTTGTATTATAGTTAAGAAATTACAAAATTAAAAAAATCAGTCACTAATATAATTTATATATACTATAAATTAAATTCTTATATCGAGTCGCCTCATGCCTATTCTTAAATGCCAAATGCAATCTTTAGCAGAAATTAGTAAAGGAGCGAGGATTAATCGTTTTCACTCTACCGCCATTCCCATTTCCAGACAGAGTTTTTGTAATTTCACATGAAGTTATCATAAGTATTTTAAGAAAGACTTTGCATTGGAAAAGTTAGAATTCAAACGAAATTTTTCAGTATAAGAGTCAGGATTGAGATGAGTTGTAAACTCAGATAACGTTTTCATAGACGCCTTTTCCCAACCTTTACTCAATCTGATATTTTTGTAGCTAAATAAATTTGGGACTAAAACTCACAATTTATGCTAGAGTTTTCTTGAATACTATTTATCGAATAAGTTCTTTTTCGGCGGCGATCCTCAAAGCAAAAATCTAAATACGTGGGGTATCCTATCTTTTCAAGGAACAAATCGGTTTTATTTGCAATGTATTATGGGTCTATAAATTCAAATTAGAATATTTTTCAAGTACAACATTATTCGAAAGGTCGTATTTTAATAGTATGAATAATGAGCTTCAGGTCAGGAGAATGCGTTTCTGCAGTGAAGAATGCAAGAAAACGCTTTTGGCGTCGGGGCTTCGCCCCGAACTTCATTTATGGGTGATGAGTTGAAGATGTCAGGAGAATGCGTTTCTGCAGAGAAGAATGCAAGAAAACGCTTTTGGCGTCGGGCCTTCGCCCCAAACTTCATTTATGGGTAATGAGTTGTAGATGTCAGGAGAATGCGTTTCTGCAATGAAGAATGCAAGAAAACGCTTTTGGCGTCGGGGCTTCGCCCCGAACTCCATTGATGAATAATGAGCTGTACTTGTCAGGAGAATGCGTTTCTGCAGTGAAAAAAGCAAGAAAACGCTTTTGGCGTCGGGGCTTCGCCCCGAACTACATTGTGAAGAATAAGCTGTACTTGTCAGGAGAATGCGTATCTGCAGTCAAAAAAGCAAGAAAACGCTTATGGCGTCGGGGCTTCGCCCCGAACTCCATTGATAAATAATGAGCCGTACTTGTCAGGAGAATGCGTTTCTGCAGTGAAAAAAGCAAGAAAACGCTTATAGCGTCGCCCCGAACTTCACCAGAGAACTTTATAGCGCTGCCCCAGTTGTTTTTGTTTTTCGCCGAAGGTTGAGAAATGCTGCTTTTTTATTCTCATATATATATATATATATATAATATATATATGTGTGTGTGTGTGTGCGCGCGCGCGCGCTGTATGCACGTTTATGCGTAGGGTTAGGGTTTACTGGGCGTTAGGGTTAGGGTTTTGAAAAAAATCGCCCCCCCCCCACTCCAAAGTTCTGGATCCGCTAGTGAATGGCCCTGTTGGTAACTGTGCTGGGACATCGAGCAGACTTTGCCGAAGTACAAGCTCGATACCTGTTCTTTTCTTTTTTTTAATTATTATTACAAAACAATACCAAAAGGTTATCTAAAATCGCTCGTCTGACATATTGTACATATACGGAATTGTCATGCCAAAATGTCTTTAAAAAATCTATTTATCAATAATAGACTATTAGTTTGTTATTAAGTTAACAGCAATGCCTGGTCGTGCGATTAGCATGCCGGACTGATTGTCTCGACGGTCCCAGCTTGATACCCTGCTCACTGCCATCCCCCGTCGTCCAGCGGGAGGTTCTAATAGGAAGTAGATTATCTTCAACTTTGAAGGAACATCCAAAACATACAACGCCAGATGAATCTCTGAAACATTATTACTTTGGACAATAAAAAAAAATCACGTTATGACTATTCCTTGCAAGTAGGCGGATCCGATAGGGACCCGTCGGGGGCCACCTCTGATTTTGTGTGATAACACAAACTCTCTTTCTAATCTTGTTTTTTATTTATTTATTTATATTTTTTGAGCTACTTCTATTTATACTTAATATATATATATAATGCCACCGTATGTCCATGATGGAGCGTAAACATCTTTGGTGAAAGAAAGCGTTCAAGTAGTCTTAGTTGGTTTCTGTATAATACCCATGCTTCAGATCCATATAGAAGGGTTTAGGGAACCACTGCTTAGTAGACACTGATTTTTATAGGCAGGCGGAGAAAACAGCACACTTTTTTCCCTTGGCACAGTCTGCTAAAGAGCTTCACAGCTCAGCAGCAAAAATCTGGCTAGAAGAAGAAGAAGAAGAATAGGCAGGCGAAGCGATTTATTCGTCCTAAAGCACTACTGGCCCTGACCAGACGGTTATCAACTTACATTGAAAGCGATGCGTCACTTGATACTACTCTTCCTAGATGTGAAGTGGTCTACTACGTTAAGGGGGGCTGTCCATTTACATGTATATATCTTTGGGGTCGAGTAGGTTTTATTGGGTGACTTCTGGAACCTGACTTCTGTTTTCCCGAGGTTTGTAGATAAACCAAAAGAGGCGACAGCGTATGCAAATCCGAAGACCGCGATATGGATATCATGCACAAACAGCGATGACCTTGCGAACGCCGGTTTGGACAGTATAAATAGATGGACGTCTTTTGGTCCGACAGTTACGCTGGGCAGGGCTCGAATCCCGTATGGGAGACGAACGTTTGCCAAAAGCAGTCTTTTTTTATTTGGTGAGCTAAAAGGTGGTCGACGTAACAGATGCCAAACGGAAAAGCTTTAAAGACCAGCTTAGGCGCCAACTTGCCTTAGCTGACAAAGAAGGGAGCACCTGGTTGCAGGCGGTTTTGAAACGAGACAGCTGGAGGTCATTCACAAAGACCGTGGGATACACATTTGAGACCAAAAGAAAATCTGCTGCCTAGGACAGGCGTGGAAAGGCGAAACGAAAATCTAAATCGACCACCGGCGGACAATGGTTATGCCTGCGCTTCTTGGGGCAAAATATGTAGGTCGCAATTGGGGCTGCGTTGCCACGAGAAATACTGCATTCCTCATTAATCTTGGGACTCGCAAGACAAGCCTTATTATTATTAAGAATGTGGCCTTTTGGGGCAATATCGAATATAAAATACAAAGGTTAAATAGAAAGCCAGCGGTTCTTATCTTATATAATACAGACGTTACTTCAAAAAAGAAGATGATTACGTCCTACGCGTCATGCATTTAGTCATGCATATTAACCAAGTACCTAAATTCTACCAATTCACTGGTTTTCCTGGCTAGCTCAGGCAACCCATTCCATGCTCTAATAGCGCTAGGGAAGAAGGAGCATTTGTACAAATTTTGGAATGAGGAATGTGTCTTTATCTTTGTTTCTTTCTGAGTATTTAATTAAATTTTGTATTTGAAGATTATTGTTCAGTGTTTTATGTATAATTGCTACTTTACTTTTAAGTCTTCTCGACTTGTGGTGTTCAGGCTGCAAATCTGTCAAAACCACGTCTTAGCAAGCGCCTAAATGGTAAAAGAAACCTGTACTCAAAATTTAATGCGAATCCCTTTGCTTGTTTAAGAGATCTATTGATACATAAGTCAGTCAGTGGTATTTTACAAATATAATATAAATTTATCGTGAAAATTCTAAACTGAGGGAATAGCTGAAACCTTCACGAGTTGTATAGTTAACAAAAGGGAAATAATCAAGCAATTCATCTTTCAACTCTTACTTTCCTTAGTATACTAAAATGCTATATAACTTTAAATGAATCTGATGGTTAGTGAAATGTTTTGTTTATTTTCGGATTTTTCCTTTATTTAACCCAGGGTCACGGGTCACGGTTTCGTCTACGGCTGCCCAGGATGCTAGATTGACAATTCTATTGGTTTGACTTATGAGATACATTTTTACACTTTGATGCAAAGTCTTTTATTAGTCGTGTTCTCCAAAATATTTAGGACTGGAACAAAAAAATTAAATGCTCCATTATGAATCTATAATATACCATAAATACACTACATACGTAAAGTACGGTGGTTTGTTAGCTAGCTTGGCTGGGAGACTATAGGCTTAGAAATGTATTGCCTAGATATGTTCTAAATACAAGCCTCGAGGCTTTAAAGATTTACTCTATGATAACTGGCTAATAATCGGTGTACTAAATACTAAGCTGGAGGCTTCGGAGATTGACTTTGTGATGACTGGCTTGCAAGATGTACTAAGTACTTGCGCTAGAGGCTTGGTCACAGAGTGATTCAAATGTATCGCCTACTTGGCCTCTTCATGCAAACTCTAAAACAAAAACACTCTAAAACAACAAGAGTTTCTCAATAAAAACACAAACAAAAACACTCTAAAACAAGAGTTTCTCAATAAAAACACAAACAAAAACACTCTAAAACAAGAGTTTCTCAATAAAAGCACAAACAAAAACACTCTAAAACAAGAGTTTCTCAATAAAAACACACACAAAAACACTCTAAAACAAGAGTTTCTCAATAAAAACACAAACAAAAACACTCTAAAACAAGAGTTTCTCAATAAAAACACACACAAAAACACTCTAAAACAAGAGTTTCTCAATAAAAACACAAACAAAAACACTCTAAAACAAGAGTTTCTCACTAAAAACACACACAAAAACACTCTAAAACAAGAGTTTCTCAATAAAAACACACACAAAAACACTCTAAAACAAGAGTTTCTCACTAAAAACACACACAAAAACACTCTAAAACAAGAGTTTCTCAATAAAAACACACACAAAAACACTCTAAAACAAGAGTTTCTCAATAAAAACACAAACAAAAACACTCTAAAACAAGAGTTTCTCAATAAAAACACACACAAAAACACTCTAAAACAAGAGTTTCTCAATAAAAACACAAACAAAAACACTCTAAAACAAGAGTTTCTCAATAAAAACACAAACAAAAACACTCTAAAACAAGAGTTTCTCAATAAAAACACACACAAAAACACTCTAAAACAAGAGTTTCTCAATAAAAACACAAACACACACTTACGCACACACAAGGCGCCAGCACTGATGAAAATGTTTGTTTTCAAAAGAGTTAAAAGTGTATTGCCAGTTTCTATGTGAGTAGATCTAGTTCGAATCCCACTGAAAATTCGGATCTTGAGGTTCAGGGTTGTTAAAACGTCTTTGAACGTTAAGACACCGCCAGTTACTTGAACGAACAATGTTATACATTCGGCCAGCGGGCAACGCATACATGTACACTTATTTATTTATACTTTATTTTATCTTATACAATACAGACGTTACTTCAAAAAAGAAGATGATTACGTCCTACGCGTCATGCATTTAGTCATGCTTATTAACCAATGACTTAAATTCTGCCAAGTCACTGGTTTTCCTGGCTAAGTCAGACAACCCATTCCATGCTCTAATAGCACTAGGGAAGAAGGAGTATTTGTACAAATTTGTCCTAGCATATGGGATGAGTAGCGTGCCTTTATCTTTGTGTCTTTCTGAGTATTTTATTAATTTTTTTTTGTATTTGAAGATTATGGTTCAGTGTTTTATGTAGCCTATAATTGCTACTTTACTTTTGCGTCTTCTGTCCTAAAGGACATCTACAACTAGATCTAATCTTTTGATTTACAACTCTTAAGATCTAGTCTGTATCTAGATTTAGTTCTAGAATCTACATGTGATCTATATTAGATCAGAAATTCCCGAATGCGATAGTCCTTTTAATAACAAGGTAGGCCTTTAAAAGCCGATGTTGGCTCTAGATCAAATTTTAGTAGCCTACTCAAGCCAAATTAACATTTTTTGCTTTGAAAAATTATAACGGTCAAACTAGAGATTTCCCCACGTGGCCAACGAGCTAGTATAAATCTCGGCCTACTGTTAGCAGGGGCTGACTCTGTGTCGAAATCGGCCTGGCAGTCCGCCCCTGGTCTCTAGAACCGTTTTTGAGATCAGCGTACAGGTTCCCACTACCCGACCGCCATCAAGTTATGACTTGAATAGAGGTATTGTAAAAAAAAAAAAAAAAAAGGTGAAAATTCCGCAATTGTAAATGAGCTCTGAATTTAAAAAAAAAACAATGAAAGTACTGTGCGATAAGATCTTTTATCGAACAGTGTTCCCGGATATTAGATAACGTGTACACACTGACAGCATCTCGCTAATTGGCTGGAAAAACTAAAACGAAAAACAGTAATAGTATAATTTTTTTTTTGGTTCTAAGTTCGTCCAACCGGATTTATATTTATATTTAATTCATCTGGCATTTTCTATTGAGCCAAAACAAGGTGAACATAAAAATCAATTTGTTGCTTTCAGGTCTAAACTTTATGTGCACTTCTAAGGCGTGCCTTTGAACTTGTGGGTTATTACGAGTCAGACCAAAGGGGCGGTTGTTATTTTGTGTTCCCTCGTATGCTTCCTGTCTCATGCTTCGCCCTTTAGGTTACAGACGAGAGCAGGACATTTTTCCTGAACACAGGCTCATGACTCCAAGTAATACACATTCACATATGTGTATCTATTAAAGAGTCGTACAGCTGTACTGTAAAGTACGTCATTAGCAATGCTAACTGGTGAAAGTGGTGTTAGAGATTATTACTCAGAATAAAGTAAATAATTAAAATCAAATCATCATTAATGCACGTTGCCATTGTCTAGGGCTTATTAATTATAAATATCCTTTTAAACACGACACATTTCTAATTGATATTTTACACATTTCGCGCGACATGAAGCTCTTTAAGAATGACGCCAGCAGTTGGGAGAAAAGATGACCAATTAGATAGTACTAAAACAGTTGGGAGAAAAGCTGACCAATTAGATAGTACTAAAACAATTGGGAGAAAAGCTGACCAATTAGATAGTACTAAAACAGTTGGGAGAAAAGCTGACCAATTAGATAGTACTAAAACAATTGCGAGAAAAGCTGACCAATTAGATAGTACTAAAACAGTTGGGAGAAAAGCTGACCAATTAGATAGTACTAAAACAATTGCGAGAAAAGCTGACCAATTAGATAGTACTAAAACAGTTTGGGAGATCTCTACCTCTCGTCTTATGGTTCTATATTTTTGTCGAACTCGAATGGTAAACAAAATCATTGTGTGCTCTCACTTTCATTCGTGTGAATCAAACAGAACAGAAATCGGGGACTAGCGTGTATTTTTTTTTTCAAATCGTTAAGTCATTATTAACAATGGTAGCTCTGTCCTTCACTGACGCTAATGGTGTACACCAGCGCACGACTCCGCACGAGACAAGGCCATGGCTGTAAAGACAATCTTCACTTCCTCTAACAGGGCCGGCCTTCGGCATAGGAAAACTAGGCAGCCGCCGGGGTATCCGATTGTTTTTTTGTTTTTTTTTGGGGTGGGGGGGGGGGTCACGCTGAGCACAAAGAAAAAAAAAGTTGGAGAGAAAAAGTTGCCAGACATGGATTAACTCTCAACCATCACAGAACTCTGTGGCTCTAATTTTCTAAGAGCCTAGCCCCTTCTCTACTATGACTCGATGTTAATTCGCCAATGTTTACATCTACTTGTCAGACTACAAGACCAGTGTTTCTTTCTACTTGGGAGGGCCTCCGAATACCTAATACCGGCCCTGCCGCTAGGTATGGAAGCCGAAGGCAGGAACTGCATCCTTGTTTTCTCATTATTGTTGCTTGTCGTAGATACACAGTAATACTATAGACCAGTGGTTTCCAAACTTTTTTCCTTAATGGATCTCTTCGCACAATCTGAGAAGTTAGCGGAACACTTTGCTAATTTTTTTTTAGAGAGATTAATTCACTTGGTGACTTTATTATAATAGCTTTTATATAGCGCTGCTTTCATGCTTATAGCATGCTCAGAGCGCTTTTGGTCCAATCTCATTTGTGGACCAGTGGGGAGGGGGGAAGGGGGTATCTAGGAGTTGGTTTTCCGTGCTGCCTTTAGGCGCTCAGTAAACTCAACTCTGCCCGAGTCGGGTGTCGAGCCTCGAGCCCCCTTCTAGGTAGCCAAGCCAAGCCAAGTTCAAGAGCACTTGGCCTTCTCGACCACGCTTCGACTTACTAGTTATTCACTCCAGTAGTTCGTGGTACACCTATTCAGGCCTTGTGAAACACTAGGGTTCCGCAGAAACAACTTGTGAAACACCAGGGTTCCGCAGAAACAACTTGTGAAACACCAGGGTTCCGCAGAAACAACCTGGGAAACACCAGAGTTCCGCAGAAACAACTTGGGAAACACTAGGGTTCCGCAGAAACAACTTGGGAAACACTAGGGTTCCGCAGAAACAACTTGGGAAACACTAGGGTTCCGCAGAAACAACTTGGGAAACACTAGGGTTCCGCAGAAACAACTTGGAAAACACTAGGGTTCCGCAAGGGTTCCGCAGAAACAACTTGTGAAACACTAGGGTTCCGCAGAAACAACTTAGGAAACACTAGGGTTCCGCAGAAAAAAATTGGGAAACACTAGGGTTCCACAGAAACAACTTGGGAAACACTAGGGTTCCGCAGAAACAACTTAGGAAACACTAGGGTTCAGCAGAAACAACTTGTGAAACACTAGGGTTCAGCAGAAACAACTTGTGAAACACCAGGGTTCCGCAGAAACAACTTGGGAAACACTAGGGTTCCGCAGAAACAACTTAGGAAACACTAGGGTTCCGCAAAAACAACTTGGGAAACACTAGGGTTCCGCAAGGGTTCCGCAGAAACAACTTAGGAAACACTAGGGTTCCGCAGAAACAACTTGGGAAACACCAGGGTTCCGCAGAAATAACTTGGGAAACACCAGGCTTCCGCAGAAACAACTTGGGAAACACTAGGGTTCCGCAGAAACAACTTGGGAAACACTAGGGTTCCGCAGAAACAACTTGGGAAACACTAGGGTTCCGCAGAAACAACTTAGGAAACACTAGGGTTCCGCAGAAACAACTTAAGAAACACTAGGGTTCAGCAGAAACAACTTGTGAAACACTAGGGTTCAGCAGAAAAAACTTGTGAAACATCAGGGTTCCGCAGAAACAACTTGGGAAACACTAGGGTTCCGCAGAAACAACTTAGGAAACACTAGGGTTCCGCAGAAACAACTTGGGAAACACTAGGGTTCCGCAAGGGTTCCGCAGAAACAACTTAGGAAACACTAGGGTTCCGCAGAAACAACTTGTGAAACACCAGGGTTCCGCAGAAACAACTTGGGAAACACCAGGCTTCCGCAGAAACAACTTAGGAAACACTAGGGTTCCGCAGAAACAACTTGGGAAACACTAGGGTTCTGCAAGGGTTCCGCAGAAACAACTTGGGAAACACTAGGGTTCAGCAGAAACAACTTGTGAAACACTAGGGTTCCGCAGAAACAACTTGGGAAACACCAGGGTTCAACAGAAACAACTTGTGAAACACTAGGGTTCAGCAGAAACAACTTGTAAAACACTAGGGTTCAGCAGAAACAACTTGTGAAACACTAGGGTTCAGCAGAAACACTTTGTGAAACACTAGGGTTCCACAGAAACAACTTGGGAAACACTAGGGTTCCGCAGAAACAACTTGGGAAACACTAGGGTTCCGCAGAAAAAACTTGGGAAACACTAGGGTTCCGCAGAAACAACTTAGGAAACACTAGGGTTCCGCAGAAACAACTTGGGAAACAATAGGGTTCCGCAAGGGTTCCGCAGAAACAACTTAGGAAACACTAGGGTTCCGCAGAAACAACTTGGGAAATACTAGGGTTCCGCAACGGTTCCGCAAAAACAACTTAAGAAACACTAGGATTCCGAAGAAACAACTTGTGAAACACCAGGGTTCCGCAGAAACAACTTGTGAAACACCAGGGTTCCGCAGAAATAACTTGGGAAACACTAGGGTTCAGCAGAAACAACTTGTGAAACACCAGGGTTCCGCAGAAACAACTTAGGAAACACCAGGGTTCTGCAGAAACAATTTGGGAAACACTAGGGTTCGGCAAGGGTTCCGCAGAAACAACTTGTGAAACACTAGGGTTCCGCAGAAACAACTTGGGAAACACTAGGGTTCCGCAGAAACAACTTGGGAAACACTAGGGTTCCGCAGAAACAACTTGGGAAACACTAGGGTTCCGCAAGGGTTCCGCAGAAACAACTTGTGAAACACTAGGGTTCCGCAGAAACAACTTGGGAAACACTAGGGTTCCGCAGAAACAACTTGGGAAACACTAGGGTTCCGCAGAAACAACTTGGGAAACACTAGGGTTCCGCAGAAACAACTTGGGAAACACTAGGGTTCCGCAGAAACAACTTAGGAAACACTAGGGTTCAGCAGAAACAACTTGTGAAACACTAGGGTTCAGCAGAAACAACTTGTGAAACACCAGGGTTCCGCAGAAACAACTTGGGAAACACTAGGGTTCCGCAGAAACAACTTAGGAAACACTAGGGTTCCGCAGAAACAACTTGGGAAACACTAGGGTTCCGCAGAAACAACTTAGGAAACACTAGGGTTCGGCAGAAACAACTTGGGAAACACTAGGGTTCCGCAGAAACAACTTGGGAAACACCAGGGTTCCGCAGAAACAACTTGGGAAACACTAGGGTTCCGCAGAAACAACTTGGGAAACACTAGGGTTCCGCAAGGGTTCCGCAGAAACAACTTGTGAAACACTAGGGTTCAGCAGAAACAACTTGTGAAACATTAGGGTTCCGCAGAAACAACTTGGGAAACACTAGGGTTCCGCAGAAACAACTTGGGAAACACTAGGGTTCCGCAGAAACAACTTGGGAAACACCAGGGTTCAACAGAAACAACTTGTGAAACACTAGGGTTCAGCAGAAACAACTTGTGAAACATTAGGGTTCCGCAGAAACAACTTGGGAAACACTAGGGTTCCGCAAGGGTTCCGCAGAAACAACTTGTGAAACACTAGGGTTCTGCAGAAACAACTTGGGAAACACTAGGGTTCCGCAGAAACAACTTGGGAAACACTAGGGTTCAGCAGAAACAACTTGTGAAACACCAGGGTTCCGCAGAAACAACTTGGGAAACACTAGGGTATCGCAGAAACAACTTAGGAAACACTAGGGTTCCGCAGAAACAACTTAGGAAACACTAGGGTTCCGCAGAAACAACTTGGGAAACACCAGGGTTCCGCAGAAACAACTTGGGAAACACCAGGCTTCCGCAGAAACAACTTGGGAAACACTAGGGTTCCGCAGAAACAACTTGGGAAACACTAGGGTTCCGCAAGGGTTCCGCAGAAACAACTTGGGAAACACTAGGGTTCAGCAGAAACAACTTGTGAAACACTAGGGTTCCGCAGAAACAACTTGGGAAACACCAGGGTTCAACAGAAACAACTTGTGAAACACTAGGGTTCAGCAGAAACAACTTGTGAAACACTAGGGTTCAGCAGAAACACTTTGTGAAACACTAGGGTTCCGCAGAAACAACTTGGGAAACACTAGGGTTCCGCAGAAACAACTTGGGAAACACTAGGGTTCCGCAGAAACAACTTGGGAAACACTAGGGTTCCGCAGAAACAACTTGGGAAACACTAGGGTTCCGCAGAAACAACTTGGGAAACACTAGGGTTCCGCAGAAACAACTTAGGAAACACTAGGATTCCGCAAAAACAACTTGTGAAACACCAGGGTTCCGCAGAAACAACTTGTGAAACACCAGGGTTCCGCAGAAATAACTTGGGAAACACTAGGGTTCAGCAGAAACAACTTGTGAAACACCAGGGTTCCGCAGAAACAACTTAGGAAACACCAGGGTTCTGCAGAAACAACTTGGGAAACACTAGGGTTCCGCAAGGGTTCCTCAGAAACAACTTGTGAAACACTAGGGTTCCGCAGAAACAACTTGGGAAACACTAGGGTTCCGCAAGGGTTCTGCAGAAACAACTTTGGAAACACTAGGGTTCCGCAGAAACAACTTGTGAAACACCAGGGTTCCGCAGAAACAACTTGGGAAACACCAGGCTTCCGCAGAAACAACTTGGGAAACACTAGGGTTCCGCAGAAACAACTTGGGAAACACTAGGGTTCCGCAAGGGTTCCGCAGAAACAACTTGGGAAACACTAGGGTTCAGCAGAAACAACTTGTGAAACACTAGGGTTCCGCAGAAACAACTTGGGAAACACCAGGGTTCAACAGAAACAACTTGGGAAACACTGCTATAAAGTCTAGATTTTGATTTCGACATCTAGATGCAGTACCTTTCAGGCATGGGAAGCATCCGCTAAAGATGATTTCTTCTGCGTAACTTGCATGCGACTTCGGACGTCTAAAAGCACTACAGACTCCCCATTGCTCTATGCAGTGTGGCTAAACGCAGCTCTTCACTCTAAGAAGTTATGTATGTCTTTTTTACTTGTATGACGTAATTACCCATATTTACTTAACGTTTCTATAGAAACGTAGAAATACACACAGCGACAAATGGCCGCGTTGAAAAGAGGACATAATTATGCATACGACGACATACACACATAGGCACTCTCCCCCCTCCCCCAAATACAAACTAACACACACACATACGCAAACACGCACTAGAACACGCATGCGCACACAAACAAAGAACAAGTCAGAAATTGTACATAAAGCCCCTTTATTTTTTTCTTCTATTGGTAACGCACGCTGTGGCATTGACAGGGCTTAGTCTTTACACCACGGGATTCAATCCAATAACTAATACTATGCAATTGAACAAAAAAAAATGCCGGTGAGAGGAGGGCGTAAAAAATGTCGGGGGTGGGGGGGTTAGACTTAACGTCTTCGAGAACAAAAGGCTCTTATACTTGTTTGTACTTTAACACCTTCTCAAAGTCGCTTAGCGTTAGTTTCAATAGACAAGCGTTCGAAACTTTTCTATATGTCTGACACCTTGATGACTTGGAGGCGCGATGGCTGACCCGTCAAAATAGCGCGGACAAAATAGCGCCGACAAAAAAGCGCCGACAAAATTGCGCCTACAAAATAGCACCGACAAAATAGCGCGAAATTTCCAGACAAAATAGCGCAAGACAAAATAGCGCGGACTTATATATGATGTGTATAAAAGTTCCGGATTATTAGTAATTTACTGTTCTGACTATGCTTGACTTTGTAAGAAACTGCTGGAGCTAAGACCAACTCTTGCTCCACAGAGGGTGATGTTAGATTTTGAGAAGGCAAGTCAAAATGCAGTGTGTTCCCTGCGACGTAGTAAAATATTTTACTATATTTAAAGTATTTCTTTCAAAATGACTAAAATATTTTTTGTCGGCGCTATTTTGTCCGCGCTATTTTGACGAGATACCAGTGTTTGGCCCACGAACCGGGGGTCCCAGGTTCAAATTCTGGTAAAGACTGCGATTTTTAATTTCGGGATCTTTGGGCGCCTCTGAGTCTACCCAGCTCTAATGTTTACCTGACATTAGTTAGGGAAAATTAAATTTTTCGTTGTTTTGACCACATGACGCCCTCGTTAACCGTAGGCCACAGAAACAGATGACCTTTACATTATATGCCCTATAGATCGAAAGGTCTGGAAGGGAAATTTACTTACTTTTAGGTATATGTAGGTCATGACTGAGAGTAACAGTATTGATTGCAATATATGCCAGACACTTATCTCAGTTATCATAGGTCATGACAGACCTACAGGTATGCTAATGACATATAGAGGACACTCATAGTCTAGACCGGGCTGGACAGCATGAGTTGTGAGTGTGGTTGTTTCTATTTTAATGAATAATGTTTTCAGAACAGGTAGACCCTAGGAAGCATATAAAGGATACCAAGCTTGTATTTTATTAATAAAGGTTGTTGCTGATAGTTACTGTGACAATGAATTAGACTATCTTCACAAATTGCTGTATAACAAGCCTGTGAACGTAAGAAAGCAGCATGGAGGCCAGGGTCTGTGTAGCTTGAGAACCGTTGGTACCTGTACCAATGAGGAGTTAGACAAGGAATGAGAAAGAATATTGTACATTTTCTAGAACGATAGACTGCTAATTTTATTTCTTTTACCTTATGTATAAACGAACGTGTGCCAAAAGCAGTCTTTTTTTTGGTGAGCTGAAAGGTGGTCGACGTAACAGAGGTGCCCCATGTAAACGTTTTAAAGACCAGCTTAGGCGCCAACTTGCATTAACTGACAGTGAAGAGAGAACCTGGTTGCAGGCGGCTTCACAACGAGACAGCTGGAGGTCACTTTCAAAGGCGTGGGACAAACATTAGAGAACAAAAGAAAATCCGCTGGCCAGGACAGACGTAGACGGCGACAAGAAAATCTAAATCGACCACCGGCGGATACTTGTTATGTCTGTGCTGGATGTGGCAAAATATGTAGGTCATAGCCGAGGAAGCGTAGCCACGGGAAATACTGAATTCCTCATTTATCTTTGGATTCGAAGACAAGTCTTATTATTATTATAGACTCTTTATTTCGCACATCACCAATAAGTCTTGGCGGATGACTAAGTGAATTTATTGAGTTAAATGTACTACTTTTCTCTGTAAATTAACATTTTTATGTTATTTACTTAAAACCCCCCCTAGGCAAAAGTTAATCTTTACAAAGCTTATTTGAACTCTGTCTGCCTGTCTTGTCAGGTAAAATTTTGAACACGTTATTTCTCCAAATTCTCCCACACCCATTCTCAGATCAACTTGAAACTTTCCACAATTATTTATTGTACCTAGCAAAACATGAACCAATAAGAAAATTAGCCAATAAATTACTTAATTAGCGGTAATTAATTATTTTCTTTGGTATCGAATAAGGGAAAGAAGTGCTACATATTGAGAGATGTGGATGTATTTATGGAGTTATTTCCCTTAATACGTTTGTGCACGTTTTTTTTTTCTCCCACTTCCCCATCTCGGATCAAGTTACTGGTAATCTATTATTTTGTTTGATACAACAAGAGAAATTAATCGTTCACTATTAACAGATGTGGCTAAATATGTAGGTCGTTGTCCCCTTTCGATAATTGTACACGTTATTTCTCCCACACCCATTCTTAAGTCAAGTTGAAATGTTCCATAATTATTAATTTTAGTCAATTAATTATTGTTAATTAATTTTTTGTTTGATATAAAATGAGAAGTAAATTCTACATTATTGAGATATATAGTAGTACATGTGTTTTTCCCCCCTTAAATAAGCTTTGTTCTAAATGCATATTATATATTTTGTTTGTTAGATTTGTTGTTTATATATTCCAAAATTGCATCCTCTTGATAGAATAACAAATAAATGGTGACATTAACTATGAGCTATTTAACTTATGAATGAGTATTTATAATAAATGCGAGACAAAATGTGGCAAACTAACACATACGGTGCAGTGGAAGCAGCTACAAATCAATATTACATTAAACACTTTTACATTTACGCTGAACAATATAGCTATACATAATTGATAAATGATAAACAAGAAATGGTCTCCCAACATAGAGCCACATTCCACGCCATTTCCGAGCAATCACGCTCGAATACCCCTGAACCATACACTGACTTTAATACTGGACCGAGACCAATCATCATAGAAGACCCGATGTAGCTGTCTGTGGGCAGTGGAGACAAATATATCGTTGCCACGTCACAGGTCTGTATGAAGCGGCAACGATCTACTGGTCTCCACTGCCCACAGGTTGTGACGTCGCAGGTCAGTGTTGAGGCCTACGTTAACAAATGGTCTCGACCTAACACTGTCATCTAACGAGCTATTGGTCTCCACTGCCCATAGGTTGTGACGTCGCAGGTCAGTATTGAGGCTTACGTTAACAATAGGTCTATACCTAACACTATCAACTAACGAGCTATTGGTCTCCACTGCCCATAGGTTGTGACGTCGCAGGTAAGTGTTGAGGCCTACGTTAATAATAGGTCTATACCTAACACTATCAACTAACGAGCTATTAGTTTCCACTGCCCATAGGTTGTGACGTCACGGGTTAGTGTTGAGGCCTACGTTAACAATAGGTCTATACCTAACACTATCAACTAACGAGCTATTGGTCTCCACTGCCCATAGGTTGTGACGTCACGGGTTAGTGTTGAGGCCTACGTTTACAATAGGTCTATACCTAACACTATCAACTAACGAGCTATTGGTCTCCACTGCCCATAGGTTGTGACGTCACGGGTTAGTGTTGAGGCCTACGTTAATAATAGGTCTATACCTAACACTATCAACTAACGAGCTATTGGTCTCCACTGCCCATAGGTTGTGACGTCGCAGGAAAGTGTTGAGGCCTACGTTAACAATAGGTCTATACCTAACACTATCAACTAACGAGCTATTGGTCTCCACTGCCCATAGGTTGTGACGTCACGGGTTAGTGTTGAGGCCTACGTTAACAATAGGTCTATACCTAACACTATCAACTAACGAGCTATTGGTCTCCACTGCCCATAGGTTGTGACGTCACGGGTTAGTGTTGAGGCCTACGTTAACAATAGGTCTATACCTAACACTATCAACTAACGAGCTATTGGTCTCCACTGCCCATAGGTTGTGACGTCGCAGATAAGTGTTGAGGCCTACGTTAATAATAGGTCTATACCTAACACTATCAACTAACGAGCTATTGGTCTCCACTGCCCATAGGTTGTGTCGTCACAGGTTAGTGTTGAAGCCTACGTTAACAATTTGTCTCGAGCTGGTCCTGATTATTACACGTTATATATTATATTTGACACAATGGAAACACATCCATCTGATTGTCACTCCGAGTAATTGGTTTCGACGAATGAACACTTGTTGGACCACACCCTTAAAAATTAACGGCAATCTACCGGAAACGTTTATAATAACTTGTAATAACCAAACACATTTACAAACAGCATTGCTAAATATATTCACAGACCCTCTAACCACATCGATGAAAGAAAGGAGATTTTCATGCTTAGAGGCTAATCCATAAATAGCCAGCCCTTTTGTGAATCTATAGTTGTACGAAGTATTGTTTAGTGAGGAATTTATAATCTTATTACAATGTCTGTGTACTCTTAAGCACTGGAAAATTAAATTAAATCTCTAAGTTATTTGTAGGACAAAATAATTTTATTCCTAACTTTGATCATTCAATAAGGAGTCCATTTTGTCTGTCTGTCTCTCTATGGCCGCTTAGACAATAAATAATTGTTTGGTTGATATCTAAAAAAAAAGAAATCAATTCTATCTTATTGAGATATATAGTTGAAAGTGGGTTCTTCCCATTAGATAGCTTTGTTTTTGTTTAATTTATTTTTATAAAGCTTATATCAGCTCATTCTGTCTGTCTGTCTGTTTGTCTGTCTATATGGTAAAAGTTTGTAAATAAAAGCTGAAATTTTGCACAATTATTTCTTTTACCTGAGAACACAAGAATCAATAAAAAAAATTAAACAATTAGCTATTAGTAATTATTTTTTTTGTAATTTGAACAAGGGAAAAAAATCATACTTGTGAGACGTGATGTGGAGGACTCTTGAGCTTTGAGTGAACATTTTTTTATGCAATTTAAATACGATAATGTAAACATTCACAAAACATTCTTCCCTCCTCCTTTTCCAACTGGTCCAGACAAGTGATAGGATCATAGCGCACTGAGAAAGCTAAAAGCCAAAAACAATTGGTAATAATATTTCTAATCGCATAGATTTATTAAGTTTAGGTCAATCGTGTATACGAATACCTGACTCATCCAAACTAATTGATACAATTACACTTAATATGAGCTTTTATTTTTTTCAAAGTATTTTGTATGTTGTTCTTGTTTCAGGTGTTCAAATACACATGGGCAGACCTTACTCTTGATATTGGCCTTAATATAAGTCAATGGGGGAAAAGATATATATATATATATTTTTTTAAATTTAGAGCCTACAAGGTGACTCTTCTTTTAATTAGGGTTTCATATGGAGACGGAACCTCCGTGGATAAAATCCTAGCTTTGGCAATTAAAAAAAGAATTATGGAAGATTAAATGATATGGTCAGAGGGAAGGCGTGTAAACTTGTTCAAAGCTTGCCCGCTTATGATTGAAGGTAATTCAAGGTATAACCCAATTAATACAAACACATACTATCGCACACACACACATATACACACCTACAAATTGCAATGTGTTTAATCAATACAAGTTTAGATTACGTCTCAGCAGTCACCTTGACAAGGTTGTATCTCGACAAGTCAAAGATTACGATCACAAAACAGTGACATTTGAATCCCCATTTTTTAAATGTTTTCTGAAACTAATAAACATTTTTTTTTTACATTACAGTCAACGAGTTTCCATCAAGGGCAGAAACTCCATTTTTGTAAATTATTTTACTCACGCACACACACGCAAATATATTATATTAGACTTTCATTCTATGTCTTGAAAACCTATTTAAAAGCAAAAAATGGGCAACTAATAAGGCTTGTCTTTGAATCCGAAGATGGTCACAAGGAGGTAATATTGCATGGTAACGCAGCCCAATCTGCATCATATCTATTTTGCCAGCGCAGGCATAGCCATTGTCAGCTGGTTGCATATTTAGAATAAATTGGGAGGTTTCACCTTAAAACCAAAGTATATCCCAGAATACTACCTCAGCCATGAAAGTTTCCAAATAATTTGATTAACACATAAAATGAGTGATAAAAAAATTCAAATGTCAATTTTGACATTGGTGGTATGACGCCACCACTGCGTATTACTATACCAAATTGAGTACATTTGGGAACAGATTTCTTAAAAAAAAAAATATAAAGGATTTTGAGCTGTAACTTTGCAAAAATGAGCTGTAACTTTGCAAAAATGTTCATTGATACATTATTAAACATGCCCTAGTAGGGTTATTATATTCTGAAGTGTATAACCCTTTAAAATATTTATTTAAATTTAGGGTTTTTTTTTGGTAAGCAAAAACATCAAGATAACATTTATAAAGGACCATAACCTAAAAACTTTTCATTCAATAAAAGCCAAAGTAGTAGGGTGCCCTCAAAAAATATCCTTAATATGTGCCAAGTGCCAAGTTTCATAAAAATATATATACTGATAGATGCTGATAATTGTTTTTTTTCTTTCTTAAAGTAAAGTCTGTAGATGATATTGATAAGATTCAGAAATTCACAAAGACCTATACACGCAAGCGTTATGTTGTAAAGCTTGTTTTAATTCAGTCTGTCCGTCTATTTGTCTATCTGTCTGGTACACCCAACCATGACTAATCTCGAATCAATTTAAATTGTTGAACAATTATTTCTTGCAAATGACAACACAAGTGATCGGCTCCGGTTACAGCTTTGTATGGAGATCTGACAGATGTAGGAAGCAGTTACCGCAATCAGTTACATATACAGAAATCAGTACAGCAACCAGGCCGTTTGTCCCTAATGAAACCTCACAAAATAAACTCCCTAACAGAGGAGACTGTATGAATTCTAGCGGGGCCTAACTTAGAATGCTTTGGTCTCTCTCTTTATATATAGATGGAACTTTTCGTTTAACGGGTGGTGAAGAAAGCTAGGTGATTTTCTCACATGTACTGGAGATGTCAGGCGTCAGGTCAGATTTATGGTCAATATTCATTGCCTACAGTGTGAGTAGGGACTTAAACGAATTGGTCTCTGTCCAGACCATTCTTGGAGCGGGGGGGGGTGTGAATAGTATTCAGCTGCTGTGTGTAGCGCGGGTGCAGCGTCTATTGTGTCGCTGGTCACCCGTCCAGCGGTCAATAATTAAAACTTAGCCCTAGAGAAGCTAGTTTATACTTTACGTCGAGTATGGACAAGAAAATAATTGGTAAAGTTAAAAATAAAAGTTTCTCACGGTTTGCTGGGAAAACTCGTATCGTCACATGCCTGTCTGTCTGTTTGTCTGGCCAAAAGTTTGTACACGTTATTTCTCTAACACCCAATCTCGAATCGCGCTGAAATTTTTGCATTATTATTCAGGTAAAATAAACTATTAATTGACTATTGGTAATCAATTTATTTGTTTGGTATCTCAAACAACGGTAAGAAATAGCACTTGACTGAAGTGGTGGTATAAGCTGAATTACTCCCCTTTAAATTAGGCTGCCGTCTGATTATTAGTGGACACAAACATGAAATAGAAACAATATTCCATGTTCATAAATTCTTCGCTAGCAGAGGGGTTACCGCTTTTTCTTGAGAAGCCTGAGCACAAGTTTGACTTCACTTCGTTCATTTTTTTTTTTATTTTAAAAATACATTTAAAAAGTGATCTCCCAGATGCCCCATTCTTTCTCCCCCTTTCCAACTGATCCAGACAAGTGATAGGATCATAGCGTATTGAGAACGCTAAAAGCATGAAATTGCACAAAACAAAAACAATAGGTAAAAAAAAAAAACATCTCTAATCGAACAGATCCATTATTGTTAGTCTAGACCTATTACAAATTTAATTACATGACTGATCAAAACTAATTAATATTAGCTTTTTTTTTTAATAGTTTTTTTTTATTTTGCTTGTTTTTTAAAGTAATTTGTATATTTTTTTTTTAGTTTTTTTATTTGCTTCTTTTTCAGTCACAATCACCATCTTGGCATTCCGTCAGTCGTGTCGTTCTGCTCGAGTAGCCACAATCTACTCAAGCGTAACGAAAAGAAGCTCATGGCTGAAGTCTTTATTCTTTTCGACCATATTGATTCCATGTAAAAATTACAAAAGAGAAAAAAAAATGTTCCAGGAATGTGACGTAACAAATTATTCCTAGAATCTGTACCGGACCCTAAGTAACTTCACAAAAGATAGACAAGACACCGATCGCAATAACAGACAACGCTTTTGTTCGTAATGACATCGTTAGATAAAACTTCCTGGTGTAAATATCTAAAGTAATGTTCAGAAGAAACTATGGTATGAAACAGGGGCGGACTGGCTATATGGGCATTCGGTCAAATGGGCCGGTAGAGCCACCTAAAGGGCTGCATGGATCCCACTATGCATAAAAATTTTTTAATGATATTTTCTTATAAAAAAGGGACCCTCTGAGGGTTGTGTTAAAAAAAAATCTTGTACAGACTCTACAAGATAATGCTAATTTAATCTAACACGTTTTACAAAGTAATGTAATAGCCTACGGCTCCACGACAATTCGTTCACTGACATTTCGTTCACCGACAAATCGTTCACGACTTTTCGTTCACGCGACTATTCGTTCACCAGACATTTCGTTCACCCGACAATTCGTTCATGCGACATATCGCTCACAGACTATTCGCTCACAGACAACTTGTTCACCGACAACTTGTTCACCGACAGTTGGTTCACGACAAATCGTTCACGCGACTATTCGTTCACGGCACGGACAAATTGTTCACAGACAAATCGTTCACTGGATAGTAACATATTGTTTATATTATATATTCTCGTCGCGTGTTTAATTTATTTACATTAAAACTTTTGTAGCTATTATTTCCAAATGCAAACAATTTCTAGAGATCAGGTCAAATCCGAGTTTATTTAATTTCGTTGTTGTTGTTGATATTTTGTTAATGAGGACAGTATGTGATAAAAAATTATACTTAAAATTTAAAAAAAATAAAAAAAGAGGTCTTACAAGCTAGCTGAAAAATGTAAACGGGCCCTCACTTTACTATAGGTAACATTTTTACTTTCACCTTTAATATACCTTTACAACCCCCCTTTTTTTTTTCATCTACCGGGAATCTACCCATTCATCTGGCTACTCTAGTTAACACCTAGTGGAGTGCTAGACAGACTGGCTCCTCTGGAAGTAATAAAACTTTATTGGACATTGCCTATACACATGTTCAATCTGTTAACATTGAAAATATCTACTAGACACTAGTATAGTACTTTCCATCAAGTTTAAAAGGAGTTCTATTTTATTTTTATTTTAGTTAACTTGTTTCAATGTGACCACCCATTGGTAGACTAATTTGATTGCTTGGACTTCAATAACAAATTTATTGAAACAATTTTATTTTGTTGTATTGCGATAAATTATAATTTTTTGATAGGGAACCAAAATATTTCCTAGTGTTGTATATGTAATTAGTTTTCTTTTTTCTTAGATGTCTTAATTGATAAGTATTAACCTTAGATCTGTATCTAGTATGTGACGTTCAGAGTTGAACAGTGAAACCATAGGCCTATATTGTACCAAATCTAGTACCATTGTTAAAAATCTAAATTATCTCTCGTAAAAACACTGAAAGGATTGTGGAAAAAATACTAGTGTGTCTTAGCTAGCCAGGAAGATAAGCAAATATGGATAGGTTGAAGAAGACTACATGATGGACATGAGTGTAAAAGAAGGCCTACATGTTGACAGTAAAAATGTCACCTATAGTAAAGTGAGGTCCCATTTAAATGTTTCAGCTTGCTTGTAAGATCTTTTTTCTTTTAAGTATAATTTTGTATCACATACTGTCCTCGTTAACAAGATATTAACAACAAACAAAAATAAATTAACAAAGAATTTCGGATCAGGCCCGATCTCTAGCAATTTTTTGTTTTTGGAAATATCCAGTGAACGATTTGTCTGTGAACAATTTGTCTGTGAACGAATTGTTAGTGAACGATTAGTCGCGTGAACGATTTGTCGTGAACCAACTGTCGGTGAACAAGTTGTCGGTGAACAAGTTGTCTGTGAGCGAATAGTCCGTGAGCGAATAGTCGCGTGAACGATTTGTCGGTGAACGAAATGTCAGTGAACGAATTGTCGTGTCCCCCTACATTCGTAGGCAATGCTACTAGTAGGCGCCATCATTGGAGGGGGGGGCGGAGGAATTTGTGACTGATTAAGACCTCTTCTTTTATAAAACAAAATATAATAAATGACAGTAACCAAATTCCATGAACGTAGACAAGGGGGGAGTTTTGTGTCTAAACCCCCCCCTCCAGAGAGCTTTAAGAGGGCTTTAAAACCCCCTCCAGAGGGTTTTGAGTTAAAAACACCCTTCAGCGGGGTTTGAACCTAAAAACCACCTCTTCATTGTAGAATTAAAGAAAACTACACGCATAAAACTTCTATGTGCGTACCCAAGAGTTTAAAAACACCCCCCCTCCCTTTTACAGAGGTCTATAAGTTTGAAAAATCCTCCAGATAGTTTTGAGTTTAACCCCCCCCCCTTTACAGATAGCTTTGAGATTAATAATACTCTTCAATGTTATTTTAGAGTTTTAAAGCAAACTACACATCATCAAATTCTATGAGCGAAGATTTTGAGATTGTTTAAAAAAAAACAAAAAAAAAACTCCAGAAATTTTTTAGTTTAAAACATCTTGACAGATGGTTTTGACGATAAAACTTCCCCTTTCGATATAAAATCTAAAATAAACTACAGTCACCAAATTCCATGAGCGTAGCCAAGTAGAGGTTACAATTTACAAACTTCTACCAGTTGCTGGGCTACATTAATAAAGTGCAGTGAATAACAGATTTGGTTTGAAAAAAAAATAATTTAATAGCAGGATAATGCACTGAAGATACCTCAGAATCTGTTTATTTTTGTTTGTTTTAAATACCAGAAATAGTGTTTGGCGGCGGGACGGACGCCGCTGAGGGACCTCACAGCGCCCCCCCCCCGACCCCCTGGCTGGCAAGGAACTGGGTGTCTACAGTCTTTTCAAAAACTCAAGGAAGAACCTATTCAAGGGTTCAGTAAACGTCTTTCGAAAGAATGAAAGGTCAAAATGTATAAATGATTTATTACGTACATACACACACAAACATTATATACATATATCCCAGTCCGTCCCTGATATGAAGTTTGTATGAAGCTGAATAAGCCCAATATAAACGTATATTTTAGGTGCAATCATTTATATTATTTGATGTTATTATGTTATTATTTATACAACAGGAATAGCTTGTATGAATGTGTTGGTAATATAATAGATCTAGGGCAACTTATAATAAATGAGATGAGTAGATTTATGTTAGTAAATTAAGTGAAACAGATCAATCGTTCTAGAATTTTAGAAACTACTTATTTTTTTACGCATCTCTTACAGCACAGCAGACAAACTTACAAAAGCCGTCAAGTTGCAATAGGTTCTGCGTATACCGTAGTCATGTGACATGTGATTCGCGAAACATTAAAAAATTTAGTTAACACTGCACTCATCATTAATATTCGGAATCGATGACATTGTCATTAAGTGTAACTGCTTTTCAGATCTAATCTAGAAATCTATCTTGAGACTAGATCTACCAGACTAAAGTTTATTAATACATCTACTATCTAGATTTTTCTATGTGAAGTCGTCAGTCGTAAAGGTCTTTCGCAAATCCTGTCCAAATTCGGCTG
The DNA here is from genome assembly GCF_947242115.1 of Biomphalaria glabrata. Taxonomy (NCBI): domain Eukaryota; kingdom Metazoa; phylum Mollusca; class Gastropoda; family Planorbidae; genus Biomphalaria; species Biomphalaria glabrata. The sequence continues at coordinate 18,398,394 of NC_074728.1, read as the reverse complement.
CCCGGATCAATTCATAACAATGGTGCGCCAATTCCATGATGAAATGCAAGCAAGAGTCCAAGACAACGGAGACAACTCCAAGCCTTTTCCTGTCTCGGCGTGAAGCAGGGCTGTGTGCTGGATCCAACGCTTTTTAGCATAATGTTCACCGCCATGCTGCAAGATGCCTATCGCACAGAAAGCATTGGAGTTAATATATACGATTTCGCACTGATGCAAGTTTATTCAACGCTCAAAGACTCAAGGCAAGAACCAAAGTAAACTACGATTGCATCAGAGACCTGCTATTCGCAGATGACTGTACCCTAAATGCCTCAAACGAAGAAGACCTTCAAAAGAGCTTGTCCATCTTCGCTAACGCCTGCAAAAATTTTGGCCTTACCTTTAATGTAAAACAAAACTGAAGTGGTGCACCAACCTCCCCCAAGTAAATCTGTCACAGAAGCAGACATTCACATAGTCGGCCAGAAATTAGCAAATGTCAAAATTTTTGTCTATCTGGGAAGTATCAGCAAACGCCAACCTAGATGATGAAGTTGACTTCTGTGTTGCTCGTGCCAGTGCTGCTTTTGGCAGACTTCAAGAGCAAGTGTGGCAACCGAGATGACTCAGCATATCCACAAAACTGAAAGTCTACACTGTTGTAGTTCTCCCGTCTCTCCTATATGCATCAGAGTCCTGGACGCTTTATTTCCGTCACACCAACAAGCTAAACTCCTTCCAACTACGCTGTCTAAGGAGTATCCATAAAGTGCGTTGGTCCGACCACATACCAGGCACAGAAATCTTAAAGCTGTCCAACATAAACAGTATCAATGCGACAGTAAAAAGGTCCCAACTTCAATGGGCGGACATGTAGTCCGCATGCCAGACAAACGCCTTCCCAAACGACTTATGTACGGGGAGTTGTGTGCAGGAAAGCGCTCTCATGGAGGTCAATACAAGAGCTACAAAGACAATCTCAAGAGCTCCTTCAAGGAATGCGATATCGACATTCACGGATGGGAAACACTAGCTCTCGATCGCTCCTCATGGCGTGAAGCTGTGAGTCTCGGAGTCTCAAGATTTGAGGCAAGAAGAGTGGCCAGGGTGAAAGAGCGACGAACCAACAAAAAGCTGAGAGAAAAAGCAGGCCTATCTCCAACTGACCAAACCCACCCATGCACGTATGCGGTCGGCTTTTTAAAGCGTACATGACTGTACAGTCATCTTCAAGTCCATAGAAAATGAGAAATGTGCTCATCTTCGTTCACGAAAGAGGATATATATATATATATATATATTAGACTTAGACTTAGGTCCTGCCGCGCCGTTTGGCGCATTGGGCAGCAAGCTGTCTCCATAAAGATGTGTCGTTGGCAATGTCTGAAGCCTCCTCCACCTGGTGTCCACTGTTCTGAGGTCCTCCATGAAGGTGTGGCGCCAAGTAATACGAGGACATCCCTGTATGCGCTTTCCTCGTGTTGGCATATATTATTCCATGTAGATCTGGAAAAATTCTAGAGCTAGTCTAGATCATACTCCGCAGATCTACTATCTATACAATCTTGAATATACTTCTAGATCTACTGTTCAACGTCAAGACCTAATCTACACTCATTTCTACACATTTAGAGGACATGAACTGACATATCGTGTGCCTTCTCTAAATTTGTGTAAAAACACAAACTCTCTTTACAATCTTGTCAGTGCGATTTTCAATTATATTACAAATAAAAATACACAGGCATTATTTGTCCTGTATAATTCTATTTACTATTCCTTTTATGAATACGTGTACTATAAACAAAGAGTTGTCATATGACTTTGTCTTACAGGAATAATGAAAATTATGTCTATCTATTAGAAGTAACGTCTGTATTATATAAGATAAGATATCTATACAAAGAATTATTTTTAGTTATGTACTAATATAAAATATATATTTAACTAACACGGTACGCCAATCATCTTGCAGACATGCGATTTTTATAAAATATTCATAAGCATATAATATTTAACATAATTTTGAACCAATGTCTCACAACGGCTGCTAGGAGAATTCAGGTATAAACATTAGGAGAAAACCCGATCCCTTATGGCCCTTAACTATTAAGAAATTAGAAAAGACTCCAAATAGAGCAGTGAGATTCATAACCAACGAATATTTACATTTGATTAGAGTAACACCTTTTAAATTATTTTTTTTTTAATTTAGAGAACCTTCAGGATAGAAGACTCAAAAGTAAAGTAACAATTATACATAAAACACTGAACCATAATTTTCAAATACAAAAACAAAATCTGATAAAAGATAAAGGCCCATTCCTCGTTCCCTATGCTAGGATAAATTTGTACAAATACTCATTCTTCACTATTGTCATTAGAGCATGGAATGGGTTGCTTGAAACAGCTATGGTAGCAAATGGCTAAGCAGGATTGAAGTCATTGATTAACATGTACGACTAGATTGACTAGAAAGACACGCGTAGGTCGTAATTATCTTCTTTTTTTTTTTAAGTAAAGCGCATTTTATAAGATAAGATAAGAAGATATATTGACTTACATACATACATGCATATATATATTAAGTCAATTATGTATACATACATTTATATATATGTATATATAGATGCAAACACACACATACATACACAAACACATTTGTAACATATTGGTATTATATGTACATTTTCACACTAGCGCGTCAGTGCCACGCAGCTTGTGTTTACGTAATAAATGGAGTTCCTAATATGTCTTCCCTCTTAAACACTAGTTTGTTAGTTGTGTAATACAAATATTTTACAACATTGTTTTGTAGTAGCGTCTTTTTTATGATAATAAATATAAGAGAACACGGGGAAGGAAATAGGGAAAAGGAGGAAATGCCAGATATAACCTGCCTATAGCGTCATGTTGAGGTCTTAAGTTATATAGTTTAATTTTACAATTTTACGAATGGTCTGGTTAATACTATTTTTTAAATCAATACCTTTTTTTATTTTTACATTAATTTTGTGTGTGTGTAAAATTGTGTATCGGAAAATGCCGGGTGCTTGAAATGAGCTAGTCCTAAAAAAAATAAGAAAAATACACATATCTTGGGTAAAAGACTCGTCAAATGAAGTACTGTAAATGTGTAGTTTCACACGCTTGTTTCAGGTCCTTTCTTTCTATAGCCTCTATCGGGTTTGATCCCAACTCCCCGTATTTTGTGCACATTTGTTTTCTCTATTGGGTACACTTAATTCACAGCCTAATAATGTCAATTTAATTTTAAAAGAGAACTGAAAAATGCAAATGATATAGATCTTATCTTATCTTATCTTATATAATACAGACGTATTATTATTACTTCCGGCCCATTCTAATTTGGATCCAAGAAACGAAATGAGTCTGCGCACTGACGAACATTTTGACTTTTTAATACAGGTACAGAAAATAAAATTTTAAAAATATAATTCTTTATTTTAGTTACTTTTCATCTTAACAAATGTTGTTTTTTTTTATTTGAGGACCGAATAAATAAACCCAAATATTATGGTTTATACCCAGTTGACGGCATAGCTGAAAGTTGATAACAGCGGTCAGGCATGTGGAACTGTGCTACTGGCGCAGTGGAGGCGGGCGATTGAAAGGAGTTAGAAACCGAGGGCGCAAGACCAACACAACAACGGGGAGCAGGGGAGATGCTGACGTGCTCTGTTAACACATTCTTCTCTCTCTCTCTCTCTTGCTCTCTCTCTCTCTCTCTCTCTTCATTTCCACGGGCTATTCAGGATACTAAAAGAATCGGATGAATCTGTGTTTTGCTTCATTTCTCTACTGGCCATGTGTCAAGCTGCAAGGATTGAACGAGGTCTAGATCTATACAGGACTAGTCTAGATTTTACTGAGGACTATTCACTATAGTATTGGGTAAGTACCACCACTGACCTTTTAGATCTAAGTACAACGCAGGCCTTAATCCTTAACTAGCGTAGCTCATGCCGTAAGCATGATATTCCAAACACTGTTGTCATTTAGGCCCCTATTTAGAAGACATTTTATTGATTATTAAAAGTTTACGTTCGTAGACAAGAGACTTCCACAGTCAATGGCTAGCTGTTTACACTGTCACTGCTCAATTAGGTTTAAACACAAAGATCTTACAATGCAGGAATGCGGGTAAATATCAGTATAGAAATTGAAGATGCAGATTTGGCGCTAGAGGCTAAATGAAATGTTGTCAATAGGAGGTTTAAATGTTCCATCTATCTTGTTCTTAGTAAAACATGAAGAAAGAGACGCCTTGACTACTTTTGTCTACGTTTACTGGTCTTGACTAGTTTTGTCTACGTTTACTAGTCTTGACTAGTTTTGTCTACGTTTACTAGTCTTGACTAGTTTTGTCTACGTTTACTAGTCTTGACTAGTTTTGTCTACGTTTACTAGTCTTGACTAGTTTTGTCTACGTTTATACTAGTCTTGACTAGTTTTGTCTACGTTTACTAGTCTTGACTAGTTTTGTCTACGTTTACTAGTCTTGACTAGTTTTGTCTACGTTTACTAGTCTTGACTAGTTTTGTCTACGTTTACTGGTCTTGACTAGTTTTGTCTACGTTTACTGGTCTTGACTAGTTTTGTCTACGTTTACTGGTCAGGCTTCTGTCAACTCCAAGCAGTTCATCGACTGTTACTCAATAAGTAGGCCAATGTACCCTGGATCGTTAGTACAATTTTTTTTTTCACTACTGACCACAGGGCCGGTTTTTAGGCATAGGGAAACTAGGCAGCCACCTAGGCCCTCCGATTGGTGGTGGGGGGGGGGGGGGGGGGGCTCGCACAGGTCTCAAAATGTTTTTTTGTTCACAATCGTTCAGCCTATTATAGCGTTCGGTAAGTTTCTTAACTACCGGTAATTAATAAATCTATTCGTGCAGATGTTAAAATGTTGAACAATACTCTTTTCTTTCTTTGATGGTAGCTAAGTCTTGAAAAAATTGTGAATAATCAAGAGACACGACGATATATTGTTATTATAGATATATTGTTATTATAGATATTATTGTTAAGCTGTTCAGGCATTCTTACGTGATCTGCCTTCTAAAATAGTTTTTGTTTATTTTATATTTATAAATTTAGTTTTAAATACAGATTTTTTATACATTGCAATTTTTTTCCGTGTTTATTTTACAAAATAGGTTTTCTAGTTCACTTGAGGCTTGAGGCCACCAAAGTCATTTTGCCTTGGGCCTCCAATTACATAAGGCCGGCACTGCTGACCAGGTTATATATATATATATATATATCAATCTAGAGATCTGTCACTATGGTTTGGTGCAATGACATGATTTTGATGATTTTCTTCCTAGACATACATTAGGGTCATTTTGTGGCAATTCTTTTGGGGGGAAATAATCAAATAATATACTTTTTTTTTTAGTTACTACAAAGAGGTCTTGATGAATAGCGAAAGAATCAAAGAATGAAGTGTTTATTTTTCTCTTATTGTTCAAATCAATTTCAATTCTCAGTTTTTTGGAAGCGATGTTGGGTTTACTTTTCGTTTAAATAGATCTAGATCTAGTGTTTCTACATGGGCAATATAAAACTGGATTTTCAGTATTAAGACGTGGACGCTGTGGTTGAGTGATAATGCGCTTGGCTTTCGAATCGAGAGGTCCGGGATCATTACGACACCTGAGTCCACCCAGCCCTATGAGTGCCTAACATTAGTTGGGCCAAAGTAAAGGCGGCTGGTCGTTGTGCAGACACCCTCCTTAACCGTGGGCCAAAGAAACAAATGACCTTACATCATCTCCCCTCTAGATCACAAGGTCTGAAAAGGGGTTACTTAATTGCTTACTCTCTCTCTTTCTCTCTCTCTTTTTCTCTCTCTCTCTTTCTCTTTCTCTCTCTCTCTCTCTCTCTTACCATTGTAAGCATATTATAATTTAAAGAAAGATTTTAATTTAAAAGAGCGACTATAATTTAAATGAACGTTTATAATTTAAAAGAAAGTTTTAATTTAAAAGAAGGATTATAATTTAAAAGATAAGAGATAAAATTTTTTTCCTTTTTTTTTTAATTAGAAAAAATAATTCAACTTTTTATTTTGAGCTTCCCAGTTTTAAGTTTCTACTAAATAGATCAGATATTTATTGATTTTCTTAATGCCTTTGACTCTATTCGCATGAATACAAACGTCAGGCTTTTTGATTTGAAACCTGGTGGAAACGGGCGTTCTATTAAGAACATCTAGGTCACACCGTCCATTTTAATAGCAGTAATCAATAAAAGTGCGCGTTCAGGTTTCCTGTGTGTAGACGAGACAGGACAGGACATAGAGGACAAGACAGGACAGTGTGTAGTGGTAGGAAACAGCAAAGAGTATCAATGGTCTTTCTTTGGATTGTCTAAAAAGTGTCCGTTTTTACGGGTGCCCAGTATTACATTGTATAATTGTTGGGGTGTAGATCTAACTCCAAGCAGCTAATCCAACTTACCCTATTTATGAACAATTCATTCACAAGTTGTTTGAGGATTTTCAACATTTCTCTCAAATCACATTTACTGTACCTGTTCTTAACCATTCAGTACTCATACATTTCCCCTCTTTTATAGCTGGCATAGGCCAATAGAATCTAAGCCAAACATAGTACATAGAGTACAATAGTCACCCACACACTGTAGCACCCAGTTCCTCAGCAAACGTCATTCGTTTAGGCTTAGTTGTCAATATTTTTTTTAAAATTATTTATTAGCTCCTTCAATTTGTATTTCGAAACGCTCTCTCTCTCTCTCTCTCTCTTTTATCTCTTTCTCTCTCTCTCTCCTCTCTTGACATTTTTTAGTTGAGACACATGTTTTCTCCCCCACCCCCCCCCCCCAGCCAATCATTTCCTTCAGGTTTTCCTCTCCTTATTTCTCATTTCCTGGTAGATTGACCAATCTGAAACTAATCACGCTCGACATTTCAACTTGTATAATGAACAGCAGCAGGTAGAAGTGTTAGCAGCGATGTCTAGATGTGCTCGGTGTATGGATAACCAATGTAGTCTGAACGGAGAGATAGCTAATATTTGTCTTGATCGAACGTCTTCCCAATCCCTCTCTCTCTCTGTCTTTCTCTCTCTCTCTTTCTCTCTCTTTCTCTCTCTCTCTAACACACTCTCTTTCTCTTTCTCTCTCTTTCTTCTCTTTCTCTCTCTTTCTCTCTCTCTCTCTTTCTCTCTCTTTCTCTCTCTCTCTCTCTTTCTCTCTCTCTTTCTCTCTCTCTTTCTATATTTCTGTCTCTCTGTCTCTTTCTCTCTCTCTTTCTCTCTCTCTTTCTATATTTCTGTCTCTCTCTCTCTCTTTCTCTCTTTCTTTCTCTCTTTCTCTCTCCCTATCTCTCTTTCTCTCTCTCTACCCCTCTCTCTTTCTCTCTCTTTTTCTCTTTTTCTCTCTTTTTCTCTCTTTCTCTCTTTCTTTCTCTCTTTCTCTTTCTCTCTCTCTCTTTCTCTCTCTCTACCCCTCTCTCCACTTTTCCCCCTCTCTCTCTCTACCCCTCTCTCCCCTTTCCCCCCTCTCTCTCTCCTCCCTCTCCCTCTCTCCCTCTCTCGTTGGATTTCCCAATATTTGCATTTAAGTTCTGAATTAAATGTTGATAGGCTAGAGTCGTAGACAAATATGTTGTGTAGCCCTAACTGAAAAGTCAGATACATTTTATTATTGGTTCAACCAAATTTCTGCAAAGGTATAAAAATGTATAGAATTGTATACTCTCTCTCTCTCTCGTACTATGCCAATCAGAGGCATCGCCCAAAGTGGCTAATCATCATAACAACACTATTTGGTCACCGCCACCTCTATTCACCCCTTTCACTCCCTCCTCCTTTAAATAATAAACTTTCAAAAGAAACAATTTATTAAATCTTCCAAAACTGACAGAAACGTTTACCTAGCTAATTCTCGTGTCAATTTTTAGAAAGGAAAAAAAAAAGCTTATATGCACCTTATTCCCCCCCCCCAACCTTTAAAGAGTGTCGGCCGTTGAGGCCTTCGCACCTCGTACCCCCATTGTGACGCTTCTGCCCTTTCACTTCCCTCTCCCCATCTTCTCTACATCTCTCTGTCTTGCATTTATCTATTTCCTTATCTGTCTCTCACTCTCTCTCTTTTTTTTTCTTTCTCCAAATTTCTTCATTTCATTTCAACTTTTCTCTTTCTCTATCAGAATGAAAAAGCTTGCAATGCAGTATATAGTCCAGCTAAAATCCAACCCCACCAACCCTGCTTTCGACTCCATATTTAACCCCACAGAGGTAGAATTATACAATCGAAGGCCTAACGTCATACAGCCGTTGGGCCTTCGAATGAGATAACCCATCCAAAATTTAACCCCACCCATTGACCAAATCTCTAAAATAGAAACCCATCAGAATCCTCCTTGGCTAATGAATAAACCCAAATTAAATTTATCCCTCCTTAATTTCAAAAAAGAAAATACAGACCCAAGCATACTACAAGTCCACTTTAGGGAACTGCAGGAGAGCTACGGAGATTGCGGCACCATCTACACAGACGGATACAAAATGGATGGAAAGGTCGCTTGTGCCTGCTCCTTTCGGAACAAAACAATCTCCCGTAGACTCCCCGATGGCTGCTCCATTTTTACGGCCGAATTGCATGCAATATCGCTTGCACATAGCATCAGAAAGGAGGAAATTTATAATCTGCTCCGACTCCAAATCTGCATTGCAAGCTTTGGGGTGGATGAAGACTGACATCCCATTGGTACATAAGAGCCTGAAGCTGTTGAACCAAATAACAGCCGACCGTAGGGATGTCACCTTCATCTGGGTTCCCTCCCATGTTGGCATTGAGGGAAACGAAGCCGCAGACAGAGAAGCAAAGAGAGCCCTAAATCATGCGGTGTCAGGAACCCAAATTCCCTGCTCGGACCTGAGACAAAGTATTGCCTCTGCCACCTATCGAGAGTGGCAGAACCGATGGGAGGCTGAGACTCACAGTAAACTCAGGCAGATTGTGGCGTATGTCAGGTGGCGGCCCACATCTAAGGGTGTGACAAGGCGTGGTAGCACGACCATGTCCAGACTTAGGATTGGCCACACCTACATCACGCACTCTTTTGTACTGAAGAGAGAGGAGCCCCCACTTTGTGAGTACTGTGACTCTCGCCTCACCGTGGAACATATCCTCGTTGATTGCCCCAGATACCAGGATGCCAGGGAGAAATATTTTAGAGCCACTAATTTAAAAACACTATTTGATAATGTCGACCCTGGGAAGGTACTGGGCTTTATCCGGGAAGTGGGGCTATCTACGAAGATCTGATTTATGAATTTGTGAACATGAACTATTTACATTAGATTTTTACCAAATATTTAAATTTTTACTACCTTTACTATTTTAACTTTGAATAGACCTTGATTTTAATGATATGACTGTATAGAATCTGGCCCTTGTTGTTTAGAGAGAGAGTAGTCCTTAAGGGACTGCAGGCACGACATGGCCTAAATTGTGCCGATGTGCCTCAAATCAAAAATCAAAATCAAATCAAATCTCTTTCTCTATGCCCCTCTCTCTGTCCTCATCTTTCTCTGTTCTTTCTCCCTCTCTCTTTCTATCCTCCCCTATCCACCTACTCCATTTCCCTTCCTCTGTCAAGTAATTTACCGTGACCTTTGTAACAACAAAGCCCTCATTAATTATGCATGCATGTGTATTTGATGTCCTACTATTTCGTAATTGATTTTATTCACGCCTTTTTTTTTCCCTTGATGACCATCTTATACCACGTGAAGGTCAGACAACTCGTGACCTGGAATGATTGACCTCCTTTAAGCGTACTCAGTGACACATCAGAAAAGTGGAAAGGGATGTTTTTTCTTCCCCTAAATAAGCAACCACCTTGTCCCTCCCCGCTGGCATATCTTTAGCGTTCTAATGTACTTTAGTTACATTAACTCTTTCCCTCCGTAATCATTTGTGCACAATCAGACGGAATTCTTCATTTTGCTCAATTCTATTTCACTACCCATGTTATGATTAAGCTTCAATAGCTTTGTTCGCTGTGAACAGAAAATGTTGTATTTGGTCTAGGGTTAAAAGGGAATGCTTGCTCCTTTTATAGAACATAAAATATAGGTTTTTAAAATTAAACATCAATTTATTTTAATGAGGTCCAATTAACGATGCTATCGTCAATTAGGAGAGAAAGAGTTAAGGATGTGGATGTTATGGGTCTGTTGGAATGTAGATCTGGACGTTCATTGAAGCTACCAAGCAGGGAGATTAATTAATTAAATAACACGAAAACAATTAGAATAAAATTCTCTTTTACGGACTAACAAATAAAATATATATATATATATATATATATATATATATATATATATATATATATATATATATATATATATATATATATATATATATATATATATATATATATATATATATATATATATATATATATATATATATATATATATATATATATAAATAGAGCGATTGATTTTCGCTTAAAAATGAATGTTGGATTAAAAAAAACAATGGAATTTATTTTATACACCTCCTCTCCCCCTTGAGAAAGAATCCTTGTCAAGCGAATGTAGAGATCTACTACGCTTTAAAATATTCCAATGAGAGGCCTTTAGATTTAAACTTAGAAATGCGCAAACATTTCCTCAAAACTCGTTGAGTCAATAAAGCCTTACATTCGCACATTTTCTAATGCAATAGTCCTTTCAACAACGCGATAGTATTTTCAAAACCGATGTTGGATCTAGATCTATACCCAATTGTTTTTTTATTGATAAATTATAACGGTCTAGCTATCGTGGCCAACGAGCTTGTAATATACATCAACTGTTAATTTTTTTAAGGAAAATCGTTAGAGCCGTTTTTGAGATCCAACTTGCGCTCTACATGAAGTTGCGACTTGAATAGAGGCATTGTAATAGGCTGGTTATGAAGAGTTTGTGTGTGTGTGTGTGCTTATATGGTGATGGTGGGAAGCGGTTAGCGATTGGCTGTGAATGATGCAATAAAGGTGACATTGTCGCCGTTTTGTCTTATAGAGACGACTCCAGAACGTGAGACTGATAGGTTGTGTTATTGTAGTGGGTTAGGTTTTGTTAAAGAATTTTATTCCTAAAGTGTACTACTTATTTTATCTCATTTTAATTTTATTTATATTAAACATAAAGTGTCTATTTAGTTTTCTTCACAAAAGGAAGTAATTGAACTTATTTGAAGTTTTATAAGTAAAGATGTATTACGCCTACAACGCTTTAGTTGTCTACCAGCAGTTTGGTGCTACAAGTCAACGACCTGGAACCACAAGGCTAAACTTCATTTTTAAACAACAATGAAATACCGGGCTTTCTATCTGCAAATCAAATCACAAGATGTAAATTAGGTTTTCAAAATCTCTCTCAGACATCAATAAATTGTATAAAAAAATACAAATCAAACAAAAGCATACAACTAACATGCTATTAAACCTTTTGTAATGACATTTAAAGTTTTATTTGAATATAACCTACAGGCAACACACATTTAATAAAAGGAAACTGACAACCGACAACTACTGGCCTACCCATGCAAGTCCTCTCTGCATTCCTGACATGACTACTAGGATGACAGTAGACAGGTACATGACAGGGGCGTAACTTCAGATTGACACGTGTATTCCGCGGCATACAGACACCACAATCACATTCAGTACACCTTTGGTTAGACCTATATTAGAACATGCGTCCTTTGTTTGAGACATGGTCAGACACCTTAACGTAAGAAAACATTAAGAAAAAAAGAACAGAGTCGAAATAAAGCCGTGAGACTTATAAGAAATTAATGTTCACATTGAACTTGTAGCATTATTGGAAAAATCACTAAATTTAAAGACACTTCAGGACAGAAGGTGAAAATGTAATAAAAATAAAATACATAGAAAATATAGGCCTACATAAAACAGGCAAATGTCGTATTCCTTAATATAATGGCACTACAAGATTGAGCATTTGTATGTAAGATAAGAGAATACATACAAATGCTCAATCTTATAGTGCCATTATATTAAGGAATGGGTTGCTGGAATCAGCCAGGAAAACCAACGACTTGGCAGTGTCTTTGATTAACATAAGCGACTAGACCGACATATATATATAACTTGTAAAAATATATAAATAGATAGATAGATACACTGTTGTTGAAGAAACGTATGCAATTTATACGATTAATAAGAAGCGTGGGAAGCGTTGTAGAGAGGCCAAGTGGCTTGGCTTGGCTACCTAGAAGGGGGCTCGAGGTCCGACTCGGGCAGAGTTGTGTTTACTGAGCGCCTAAAGGCAGCACGGAAAACTACTCCTAGATACCTTCTCCCCCCCCCCCCAACCCCCCACTGGTCCACAAATGAGATGGGACCAAAACCGCTCTGAGCATGCTATAAGCATGAAAGTAGCGCTATATAAAAGCTATAATAATAATAATAATAAAAGATAAGATAAATCTTTTCACCGTTCAGAAGTCACGTGTCTCCCTCCCCGCCTCTACTTGTATCATCCCTACCTTCACATGAAGTTCGTGCTATTAAAAATAGCTAAGTCCATTGTACACACAAACACTTCATATCAATAGTGGATTTTCTTTATATGACGTAAATGCTACAAGTAGCTATCTTTTTCGTGTTTCGGGTGCGCAAAATAAACAAAGTGTTCGATAATTGTGTGCACTTTCTAAGTAGTGCAGAATCAAATTCATTAAATGCTTCTTTTTTGTAGTACACACTAGTTTCAACATAAAGTGTTAGACTTTCCCTGTATAGTTTAAAACTCATTTCAAAACAAACTGGCTACTAACTAGCGGTAACTGGGGGCATTTATTACAATCTACTACCTCGCAATAAGATATTAACATTATAGCTTAATTATAGCTTGATTATTTATATTCTGTTGCCACGTGTGTGCAGTTTACTTTAGCGTCCTTGACAATGTTAAGTTTATCGTGAAAATCTCCTATAGACAAAGACAACTACTGTTAGAGGGCCACGCGTCAGTCGGATTCCATTCTGGTGCCACTAAAACTAACAATACCGGTAGACCTAATCCGGACTTTGTTTACCTAAGCTAGGAAACGGGTGGTAGGCTACTACTCAGTCAAACAAAAGATAAAGAGGACACTATAACGCTCATTACTACGACTTCGTCTTGACCGAGCCCCTGGACATTATCGCTATAACTGTAGTAAGATCGTGGTCTTCCAGACGACCTTTGCTTTGTCAGACTCGCCATCTGGGCAGGTCATCTGTTCCTTTCTTTACGCCCGGTCTTCAGTGTCAGGTGAACAAACAAAGGAAACTGGGTCGCTCCACCGCGATGTGGTGACCCAAGCATGTCCACGTGAGAGACGGAACAAGAAGTGGGAAAAAGATTTGACACGCTTGGAAAGAACAACTATTCAATGTCAATGTCACGAGCCTCTTTGTGACACAGTGAACGTTCAAGGCCGAGACAAAGAATGTTCTGGAATAAAGGAAACAATGATAGTGAGATGACGAATCGTTAGAATACGATTGAATAAGCGCACGGAAATGATCATTGATAAGTCTTGTTTACAAAAAAAAAAGTTTATCTAAGGGGAAAGAACAAATATTTCACTGCAATGTTTAACTCCCTTTCCGTTAATTAAAAAAAAAATTAACTAATTATTACTAATTAACTATTTAGGGTTGCGGTAGCCGAGGCTTAAAGCAATAGGCTTCCAAACCGAGGGGTTGCAGGTTCGAATCCTGGTGAAGACTGGAATTTTTACTTTTGGGATCTTTAGGGCACCTATTAGCCTACCCAGCTCTAATGGGTACCTGACATTAGTTGGGAAATGTAAAGCAGGTTGGTCGTTGTGCTGGCCACATAACACACTTGTGGGCATCAGAAACAGATGACGTTTATATCATATGTATCATAGATTGAAAGGAAGGGGAACTTTACATAAGTTTTAATCAACTAATTGGTTAAAGTGGTTAATTTTTTTAATTGATTCATGTATTGTCGTGAACTGTGAATGATTGTGTTAATTTTTAACTTTATCTGAGGACGGAAAGTGTATGAAAAAAAATTAAATATAAAGTTTGTACCAGGCAGGCAGATACACCAAGAGCTTTATAAAAAAAAAACTACAACCATTCACGTGATTTTAAAGGTTTTAGAACATGAATCCGTAGACATAGAAATATAAGGACTGGGTGACAGGAAATTATGTGTGGCACATTTTTTTTATGGGCTCTAGTCCATCACTGGCCATGAATTGATCAGCCATATGGTCGACGGTTATCGAGGGAGACATGTAGCCAGCACATTGAAGACCTGCCTTAATTTACCCGACTAATTTTGGGTAGATTTAGGGGCGTACTAGAAATTTCAGAAATTCCAAATCCCAGACCCGAATTCCAAATCCGAGACCCCTTTGTTCGGAAGCCAGGCGTCTTCTACCTTTTAGCCACCATCACCCCCGCCCCGTACAAAGGAAAAAAAAAGAAATCAGATGTGTATGTTGCTCAACAGCTACACGGGTACAATTTTTTGTACACACAAACTCCTTGGCGGGTCCTGTGGGTTACACGTTGACAATCTTTACACTCAAAGCGTGAACACAATCTTGCACCTCCAAATCAACCAATACGAGACTAGTGTTAGATTTACATATCAATAATAAACAATGTAAGACTGTAAGAACGAAATGATAATAATGACTAGTGTTTTGTATTTTTTTTTTTTGGGTGTCAAAATCTCGACCCCATATGGCCATTAAATAGCACGCGCTGATTTTTTTTTCTTCCAAAGATTAATTAAAATAAAAAAAGTGTGCATCATTTCAGGTGTTAGGCAGATCTATAGCTGTGACCATTTTTTTTTTTCACAAAGCCTTTTGTCTACATTATTGATTTGTATTGTAGGCGTTCGCACTCCTTTATTACGACAGACAGTATTCAAACTAGGACATAATTTCTACTTATTTCCGACTTTGCCTGGGCATTTATATGGAATGACTGGGTTTCTCCCAGGCAAAGCAGAGGCGGCCTTAGCATGCGCGGGGCCCAGGGCAAATGTCATATGCGGGGCCCTGAGGCGTAAGGGGGGGGGGTTATATATATCGTACCACGCCCGCCTCTAACGGCGAAGCACTGTACTATTGCCCGTTTAACTACATAAACTCGAAATGTTCTCCACCTTAAATTCTGGATCTAATACGTCAGAACGCTATGTAAAAGACATGTGTTCTTTGTGGCAAACATCAAGCGTGCAGTCAAGGATGGTGGAAACATTAGGTCTTTCAGCTCATTTTGAATCCTATATCCGAGGTACTGGTCGTGAGCCTCGGCGTTCTTTTTATTCGCCGAAGATGTTCTTGCATCATGTTACATGGTTGGGTTGAATGAATTAGTCAAGCTTCTCAAATCTCGACCAAGCCTAAAAACTGACCGTTGTCTGACGCATAAAGTTTCTCTGTTCTCCCACGAAATTTACTGAATGACCGCTAGAATTTTTGCTAAGACTGAGTACCAATGCGGTTTTTTCTTTTCTGATTAGATGTAGCATCTGTATTATATAAGATAAGTTATTCATTGCGCTGTCATGGACATTCTCAGAGCTTAATCTAACCACGCTGAGACATATTTATTAAACAAACTTCTAAGTTTGGTTGGCTGCACGGCCGTGCGTCATGCACGCTAGACTATGCTCTGTTGTCTTGAAGGCCCCGGAGTAATGTAACCCTATCCTGGGTGTATACCTTGCCCACTGCCGTCCCTCGTCGTCCTTCGCGAGATTTCGACTAGGAAGTAGATTATCTTCAACTCTGAAGGAACATCCGAAATAGTTAATAAACATTTCAAGTTAATTTGAACGTGATTTACAGAAACCTCGTGCTGCTGAATTTTATTAGCAAGATGTTTCCATTCGCAGCAGATTTTGTTTACTAATTGGTCTCCACTAGCTCTCGTGCCTAACAGTTTTCTAGGGGAAAAAAATACTGTCTTTGGTATAAGAACAAAGTATACAGTGGACCATTGACGTCCGTAGATCTGACTTTCAAATGAAAAAAAAATAATTCGCGGGTTTTGTTTTTTTTTTTTTTTTATAGAAAAACGGTAAAACATTTTTTTCTATGGCGAACCAAAATAACAGTACCAATTCTTTTTTATACTGTAATGCGACATATGACTCTTTATTTACGAAATAATCGATTTTCGGTTGGCAGCTTCGACAACGTGTTTTTTTTTTAGTGTGTGTTTTTTTCTTATGCCAAGGCGAACCGTTAAACAGTAATAGCCGATTAGAATGTACAGCTCATAACGTGCTGTCTTTACCGAAACTAAAAGATATTTCGAAACCATGAGGTCATTTCAAGATCTTACATTGTAATTGGTATCATATAGATGCCCGAAAATATAGGTAGTAAAGAATCCCAGTTTATAAGAACTGGTCAGGTTTTCGATCCTGATGGCGAGAAAGGAATCTCCTATCGCGGGGCCCCCCTTGGGTGCGGGGCCTGTGGCGGTCGCCCCACTTGCCACACCTTAAGGCCGCTACTGGGAAAAGTGTTAAATTTTGATAAATGAAATGCAAAGAAATACTGAATAACAGAATAAGTTCAGTTAAAATATTACATCTTTATGTCTCTATACCAAGTGTAATTTTTAAATACTAATACGCATTAATTACAAATCATAGTTTTAATATTATTATTTTTTTAGTTTTTTTTAAATTGTCTACGATGAGAAATTAAAAGATGCAGAAACATTTCAGAGGCTAGATTTCTTTCTACCAAAAAGGCGACGGAGATCCTACTGGTAGGAGGGAGGTGGGGTGCTGGGCAGAAACCCTACTGGTAGCTGCTTGGGGGAGGTGGGGTGCTGGGCAGAAACCCTACTGGTAGCTGCTTGGGGGAAGTGGGGGTGCTGGACATAAACCCTACTGGTAGCTGCTTGGGGGAGGTGGGGTGCTGGACAGAAACCCTACTGGTAGCTGCTTGGGGGAGGTGGGGTGCTGGACAGAAACCCTACTGGTAGCTGCTTGGGGGAGGTGGGGTGCTGGACAGAAACCCTACTGGTAGCTGCTTGGGGGAGGTGGGGTGCTGGGCAGAAACCCTACTGGTAGCTGCTTGGGGGAGGTGGGGTGCTGGACATAAACCCTACTGGTAGCTGCTTGGGGGAGGTGGGGTGCTGGACAGAAACCCTACTGGTAGCTGCTTGGGGGAGGTGGGGTGCTGGACAGAAACCCTACTGGTAGCTGCTTGGGGGAGGTGGGGTGCTGGGCAGAAACCCTACTGGTAGCTGCTTGGGGGAGGTGGGGTGCTGGACAGAAACCCTACTGGTAGCTGCTTGGGGGAGGTGGGGTGCTGGACAGAGCTATGCAGGAACTGATTAGCCGCTGTGCAGGTGAAGGTTGAGCCTTTTCCAAATGGACAGGCTCTAAACTGGTGGTATTCAAGAGAGATGCTCTGTCCTACTCTATTTAACTCCGTTGCAATATACTTATGGGAACGACCTATGGCTATAAAAAGAACAACTTTGCTTTGTGTATACACCTGAAATGCTGAAACTTTATGTTTATGTTCAATCATATTTTATGTTATTTGTAGCCATAAACGTTTAAACTTATTTTTATAACGTTATTTTTACTTATTTTATGATATATTTGTTGACCAGAAAAGCTTAAACTTTATGTTTATATCTTTGTTTATGTTATATTCATAAACCCGAAAAGCTGAGCATTTATGTTTATAATTTTATATCATATATTTTTATGTTATATTATAATATTTATCAACCCGAAATGTTGAGACTTTATAGTTTTATATTTATCGACCCGAAACGCTGTTAATGTTGTATGAGCGTACCCTCACCACTGTTGCGCTAAAAAAAAATGGAAGCAACTTAAATCTCTCAACTCTTCATGATTAAACACAAAACATAGTGTGTGTGTGTGTGCTTTATCAGTTCGTCAAGTGCATCAGGAATTTAACGTTGTCTATCAAACTGTACTCTGTAGCGACTTGTTCTAAAAATAGCTGGCTGTAATCGATAAAATCAATCACCGTGACGTTGTGGAACTAATGGGTGGGTATGGGATTCCGATTCTAAGTATAATCAAGATCAGTCAGTTTTCGATTACAATCTAATAATAATGGCAATGTCTTCGATTCCGAAGATTAAGAATGAGTGCAGTGTTTTACATGATTGCACTATGAAGGGTAACCAAATTCTAGGAATACAGTGTGCAGTAACCCTGACCCTAATTTAGAATTACTCTGATTCCTTACGAAGCACACATTTTTAGCGGCCCTCGAAAGGGGAATAGACGCTATTAGTTTTGTGTGGTCTGTCTGTCTGTCTGTCCGTCCGTCCGACCGTCCCGTTTAGATCTCGTAAACTAACTAACAAGGGTGTCATGTGGCCAGCACAATTACCACTGCCTTTACTTTACTCCAACTAATGACAGGTACCCATTATAGCTGGTTGGACTCAGAGATGTCCTGATGATTCCGAAAGTGAAAATCCCAGTCTTTACCAGGATTCGAACCCGGCACCTTGGGTTTGGAAGCCAAGTGCTTTACCACTCAGCCATCTCGCTCATATGGGTACAGGTCAAAAATGATTTAGTTTTAGACAAAACAGTTTTGTAAAAGTTTTTTTTAATCAAAAACTTGTGTTTTTTTTCCCAGCATTCTACACACACTGCATAAATAGAAATATGTTATGTTTGGACGTTTCCACCAGGTCACCAGTGCTGAGAACAGGAAGACTTATTACTCTGGTAAGAGAAGCTAAGATTTGTGTAGTATGTTAATTGGCTTGTTTTTAATTGCGTCCCTCACTCTTTGATATATTCATCGAACTCTTTTTTATTAATGTACCTACACTAATGACAAGGAGAACGAAAGTGTGTTTCTCACGGGTGGAACTATTAGCTTGTTGCTTATATCTTGCCTACTTTTTTTTTTACAAAGCACTTATATCAACTCCGTCTTCTGTTAGTTTGTCTGTCTGACTGTTTGTCTGGTAAGAAATAGACATGTACTTCTACTACCTCCCACACCCATTCTCGGATCAAGTTAAAACTACGCACAATTACTTATTGGCATAGACAAAGAATGAATCAATTAAAAAAAGGAACCAATTAGACAATTAATTACTGGTTATTAATTATTTTGTTTAATACCAACAAGGAAAACTATCACTTCAGTATTTTTAAAAATATTTTTCTTGTTTTATTATTCTATTTATTATTTAATATATTTTTTTGTTACAATTTATCTGCAGATCACATTTACTAAGAGCAAGAGAAGATAACCGGTGCAAAAGCAATGAAACAACAAACTAGAATTATACTGGTGGCCTCCCTTACAATCAATTTCCTATGGTTGTTTGGTAGCAGCTTCTTCGAGCTGTACAACGATCCAAACGAAGCCATGAGACAGGTCAGGGCTCTAGCGGTAAAGTCCTTGCAGAAATTCGACTTGGAGTCCGTCAATTCTCCCAAGGCGATTCTAATCGACTCCGTTCTCGACTGTATTCTAGACCCGTTATCCAAAGACCAAGAAGCAGATGAGCCGAGTAAGCCGACGACGTTATCGACTGCCTTGAAAATCGCTCAAGAGAGCACCTTGCGAAAAGTCATTCACAAGCTTCAATTAGAGCTCTCCGAAAAGAAGGCTGTCATCTCGTTTTTGTCACAGCCAATCATTAACGACCACGACTTTGGCTACACACACAACGGAAGCCTCTTCTGTGCGAAAGGGGATATTGACTTCCTGTTCGTTGTGCCTTCCGCCCCGCATTTTTTCGACAGGAGGGAAAGCGCGAGGCGCCGCGATCTCTATCGCTTCACCAAAGACAGGAGAAATAAGGCCAAGCTGTTATTCTTTCTTGGAAAACCCCAGTTCGGGCCCGACTTCCAGGAAATCCAGTCCCAGATTGATAAAGAGGTAGAGACTTACGGGGATATAATTCAGGAGAACTTTGAGGACGTTTACAAGAATATCCGGTTGAAAGCTGTCTCGATGCTGAAATGGACAAGCACGTACTGCAGAGCGGCAAGGTTTGTGATTAGGACTGATGACGATATAAGATTTGACATTGGAAATTCCTTGGCAGCTTTACAGAGCAAGAGCCTGTCCTACACAGATTTCATTCTTGGGGAAAGAAAAGACAATGGTAGTCCCATGCGCAAAGTCTCTCACAAGTGGTACGTTTCCCCGAAAGAGTACCCCCAAGAGAACTACCCGCCCTACGCTTACGGCGCTCTCTTGGGTTACCCCATCAGCACGGTGGCCCTGTTGTACCAGGCCGCCCTTAGGGTGGAGCCTATTTGGATGGAAGACGTTTACCTGACAGGTATATGCGCCCCGAAGGTAGGAGTGCCCATTCTTAGGGATGATAACTTTGTGTTTGACCATGAGGTCTACTAAAGCTTGGAGTCAAATATTTTTTTTTAATCTAACGCATCAATTGTCCTGTGGCATCTGTTCTAAGAAAGACTTGTCTCTGCTCAGATATCTACCTCGTTCATTTGACTAGCCAGGATGAGAGAGAAGTTTTCAGCAAAGGGCAGATCCTTGTCATTAACGCCAAGAGGGAATGCAATAGAACATCTTATTCAAAAAACTATTGCTGGCTCATCAAAGCCATCAACAATCTATCTTCTACATCAGTTCAGAACAAAGGTTTCTCATGCATTTCCCAGAAGCGTTTGTTTTCTGAATGCACTTCACTCATCATAATAAACTATAGGGCTTTGAAAAGACGTGCTTTGATTTTTGGGAAGAGATCTGCAACAGACTTATTGCTGTATGTATCAAACAAATGATAACTGTATAACTGATGTACTTATCACACGCATGATAGTATGACTGCTGTACTTATCAAACGCATGATAGTATGACTGCTGTACTTATCAAACGCATGATAGTATGACTGCTGTACTTATCAAGCACATGATAGTATGACTGGTACACTTATGAAACATATGATAGTATGAATGCCGTTCTTGTCAAATAAATGATAGTAAGACTACTATACTTATCAAACACATGATAGTATTACTGGTGCATTTATGAAACAAATGATAGTATAACTGCTGTATTTATCAAGCACATGATAGTTTGACTTTTATTTATTAAACAAATTGCTGTGTGATTGTTGCTTTCATCATCGTCTGTATGCTGTATTCACTGAATACATTGCCGTGTGACTGCTGTATTCACTGAATACATTGCCGTGTGACTACTGTACTTATGAAACGCATGTCATATCCGTATCAACGCTGATATTAAAGTGTTTTTTTTTAATGAATCTAACGTCCTTTCTTACCTTCGAAAAAAACAAACTAGTCATATGCAGATAGTGTCAACCAAACTTAGAACGCAATGAGCGTTTACAAGTTTTGTGTTTGGTGGTGTAAAATATGACATCAGACATTCGTACTTTCTTGTTGCACTGACTGAAAAAGAAAATACAATCTAGATAATACGATTTCTTTAGAAGACTTCAGAATAAAAACAAAAATTTCATTGAACTTTGATTTCAAAAGAATTAAGTAATTTTTGCTTGTCATTTTTACTAATGAATATTATAATGCGACACTCTCTACTGGCCAGAAAAGTGAAAGTTGAACTACTACTGTGAAGATAACTGACTTTAAGTCTATGCCTACTTCTTAGTATTTTTGCTAATTGACCATGTTTTATTTACATATATTAACTTATTAGCTACTCTGCCAAAGCTGTATTGAATACCATGCTATTTATTGTTCTATTTTACACTTGAGTCTTCGATCAGTATTTCGATCAGTGTGATCACCGCCTCAATGGATCTCCACTGCCCCCTTTCACCCCCCCCCCCTTTACCGTTAATGTGGTCATTAACATTTGAAAAAGGAACGTGAGAAGTATTGCCAACCTCTTTTCAAAGCTTATATCAACTCTGTCTGTCTGGTACAATTTTTGTACACGTGATTTCTCCCACACCCAATCTCGTATCAAAATGAATTTTCGCACAATTATTCCTTGTAACTGATATAACAAGAGTCAATAACCAGTTAGTTAATTGACTATTGGCAATTAGTTATTTTGTTTGGTATCAAACACATGAAAGAAATTGTAAACAGATGTGGCGGTACGAGTTGAATTAGTCCTCTTTATACCTTGTGTCCTCACTTAAAATTTTGAGACTAACAATAGATAACTTTGAAACCTTCTATCCTCATAAGCACTTCGTTGGCACAGTGGTTAGAGCATAGGTTTGAGACCTCGAGTTCGAATTGGAGTTGTACAACTTTTTTTTTTTTTATAAAATACATTTAAAAGGCGATCACGGTAACCTTCACATAGATAACAGATTCTTTCTCCAACCCCTTTTCCCAGCCGGTCTAGACAAGTGATCGGATGATGGGGTATTGAGAAAGCTAAAAGCATAAAATCGCTACTCAACAAAAACAATTGGTAAAAATATTTCAAATTTCAATGATTTATTGTTATTGGTCTAGGCTTATTACAAATGTAATTACATGACTGATCCAAACTATGTAGATAAAATTACTATTGATATAAGCTTTGTGTTTTTAAAGTATTCTTTTAATTTTAATTTTTTTTTTTTTAATAATGGCAGGACTAGTAGGCCTACTCTTCGTCAAACCTATACATTGGTTTCAAACTAAAAGCTTTGGGAAAATAAGCAAGGTTAAGTGGACTCCGTCATTGTTATATAGTAGTCTTTTACCAGGGGTATCTCTAAGTGTATTCTAATTGAGAGGTGATATCAGAAAAGAATTTAGTAAGAAAAAACCTTAGCATTCAGTCATATGTTCAGTGGCAGATAAAACGAATAAAGATGATTCGAACAAGAATTTAACTTTACTTAAAACCAATATTAGAATATGCATCTTTTGTTTTTGGTACCTGTACCTTTTAGTTAACTCATGAAAAAAAAGAAGAACTTAACAATAAACGTAATATTCTGAGATTGAAAAAAAAATGAGTATTCACATTTGACTAGAATTGCACTAAATTGGTAACATCACTAAATGTAGAGACACTTCAGGACAGAAGAGAATATGAAACTGATGCCCCATAATGGGCCCATATATCGCAAGGTCTGAATTGGGTACTTTTAGAAGACTAAAATTTGAAGTAACAATAATGCATAAAACACTGAACAATAACTTATAAAGAAAATACAATCTTAAAAAATGCTTAGAAAGACACAAAGGTAAAGACACATTTCTTATACCATATGCTAGGACAAAATCGTACAAAATCTTCCCTAGTTCCATTACATGATTAGAGCATGAAATTTAAAGATTTATATTTATACTGTGAGAAACAGCATATCCATAATAGGTGCTTTCAAGTTTCATTAACTTACTGTTCGTTTGGCTTTTAAGCGTTCACATTAAAAGTAAAAAAAAATAAAAATCTTCGTCCAACCTCCAGACTGGTTCTGTTAAAAAAACGCAATGATTTTGTGCGTATAACTTTAGCATTGCTTGGTTTTCATGCTCCCATGTTGGAGGAGGGAGTATCTGGGACAAAAAGGTTCCCTACTGTCTTTAGTCAAATTTTCAGTTGAACGTTCCTAGTCTTAACGGAGATTTAAACTTGAGCCTGCCAAGGTTAAGATAGCCAAACTGTTCTTGCCACTTATTCCCACCTCTCCCGTTATTAAAAGAAGCGGACATGAAACAGACGATTAAATCTGCTTTTCATTTGATTATCATTGACTTATCATTGACGTATCATTGACTTATCATTGACTACCGGGTACTGTGAGATCTTTGGCATTGACAAACTGTTTCAGCTACCTAAAATATTGCAATTTTTCTAAATACTTGAAATATTGCCTGTGTCATTGACTGTATTTTTATACATCGTGAGTGGAATTGCTGTCAATAAAATGTAAGCTGTGACATTTAATTTTTGTTGTTGTTTTTTTTTTACAAAAAAAAAAATATATATTTTGTATATCTATTGTACCGTCAACAATATATATATTTTGTCAGACGAAACAGGAAGAATTTAACAACTTTTGGTGTCGGAGTGAGGGAAAGCAACATACTGTTGTAAGAAGTGAAACTTAACTATCAAAACGTTGTCTCAAAGGTAAACAACTACAACATATGGTGTCACAATAAAAAAAAAGATGGAAGAATTTTAAGTCATTCTGGTGTTAGATATGTTGTTGAAGGTCATTGTCTTGTAGCACCAGACTGCTGGTAGACAACTAAACCGTTGTAGGCGTATTAAAAGTTAACTTGTGAAACTTGAAATAACTGGAGTAACTTTCTTTTGTGAACAATATTGAATATTACTTTTATTATAATTTAGACAAAATCAACTTGTGATAAAATGCAATAAATATAGCAATATTATAAAATGGTATCTTCTATATATATATAATTCTCTTCTTCCCTCAACAGTTTAAACGAGTAGTAAGGAGTAAAGGAAAGATCACCCTGCGGATATTCCACGAGAAAACAAGAGGGGGGTTGGGGGGAGAACACGTAGTCACAACATAGCAGGGCAGGACCGTTGCAATATCACTCTTTTTTTTTTTATTTCTACCTCACGTTAAAAAAAAAAGGGGGGGGGGAGTAATCTACCCTGTAGTAACTATCGAAGCGAAGGAGCACGCTCAAGATTGCGCACCATACATTTTTTTTTTCGTATCAGAACATCCTGTTGTTGGCTTATTTGTTTACATTGTAACAAGACTTAATTTAAACTAAAAAAATGATTTTCCCAGTTTTGTTTTTGTTTTTTTATATTGACAGAGGTAAGAGTAATTCAGTGTATTTAAATTCCCTTGGAATGAATACTAAAATAGGAGCAATAGACAATTTATAAACAACAAAAGATTGTTTTGCATAGATACTAGACTAGGTTTTAGATCATTTTGACTGGGCTGGCTAGACTAGACATAACAAGAATATATAGAGTCTAGATCTAGATCTAGATTTTCTAGATTTAAGACTGTACCAATCTTTTTTACACGTAGGAAAAATCAATTACACCTGTAGCTCAAGTTACAGAATGATCAGACTAGATTTACATAATCAAATAATCTGATTCTTTTGTTGACGTAACGTTGGAAATTTATCTATGCAAATTTCTCGTTGCTTAATTAAACATCCTGCCACTTATAAATGAAGATCTTGTCCGTGAATAAACAAAGCCACTTTCTTTATTAGGTTAAAGCGCCTCTCCACCATACAAAATACTAATTCATACCCAGGATTAAGTCGCAACCAGCTTTTATATTACATACTAAAATATTAAATTGAATAGATATACTTTGAAAAAAAATAGTCGCGATGTGTAGACGATTAGATTTTATACTTTAGACCAGTGGTTCAATAACCTTTTCTCGCACATTTTGAGCATTCTTGTGGGAAGTCGAGAGGCTAAGTACGCTTGAACTTGGCTTGGCTTAGCTACCTATCAAGGGGGCTCGAGGTTCGACACCCGACTCGAGCAGAGTTATGTTTACTGAGCGCCTAAAGGCAGATACCCCCTCCCCCCACTGGTCAACAAATGAGGTTTAACCATAGTGCTCTAAGCATGCTGTGGGCATGAAAGTAGCGCTGTATGAAAGCTATAATTATTTTTTATTGTTATTATATAGCAGAACACTTTGCTTATTCTTTATAGAGATTAATTAATTCACGTGGTGACCTACTAGATAATTATTCCAGTAGTTCGCGGAACATCTATTCATGCCTCGCGGAACACCAGGATTCCGAGGAACACAGTTTGGGGAAAAAACCTGCTTTAGACTTAATGCTTTCCAGACATTTACCAACTGCACTCAAACAGTCTAATAGTCAAACAGTCGAACAGTCTAATAGTCGAACAGTCTAACAGTCTAATAGTCAAACAGTCGAACAGTCTAATAGTCAAACAGTCGAACATGCGAACAGTCGAACATGCGAACAGATCGTTGAGAAAGTGCTGCTCATGGTTAGAAGACGAAAAGTACCAAGTCAGTGGCGTTGCAAGGGGGGGGAGGAGGGGAGAGAATGTGAAAATCCCCCCTGGCCCCAATTTGAGGGGGGGGGGCCCAAATGAGTGTCTTTTACATAAAAAAATTTAATATTCCGCAAAATGCAGGGGCTCCCAAAGAGTTCAAACCCCATACATGGCAAGGGTAAGTTGGGTCTACTGTAGATAAACCTGCCTCTCAGCCGTTTGTTAGCTCTGCATCATTTCATGCTGGCCGCTCTCCTTGCTAGTATCTTGAGACTTCACAACTTCAAGCCATGATGAGCGAACGAGCCTTATTGGTGTTTCTCAGCCATCAATATCAATATAACATTGAGAGAGTTCTTCACGTGTCTTTGTAACACGTGTGTTGAGATAATTAATTATATGTCTAAAATATTTAGCGCCGAAGCAGCTTACTCGTCAAAACGACCACGTCGCCAAAAACGACGTCGCCAAAACCTTGCGTACCTTCAAAGGCGCCAGCTCAACCCTTAATCAACACTGATCGAGGTGCCAAGAAAATAGCGCGCTGTGTTGTTTTCAACACTACCGTTCAGAGTGTTGGCTAGGCTGGGTTGTGGACAGTTGTGGTAATAGGGTCTACCTAACGTGAATTAAAATGGGGGCATCCAAAGATGGCACGATTGATAGTTCTTACCCACTTAACTATGAAAAAGCTATTTTTATAAATAAATGTCTTGTTTTCATTTCAGCACTGTCTAATGACCAGAGAACAAGTAAGTTTAAGATGTGTTGTTCATTCTTTAAAATAAATACAATGACTTTCTGCTATAGAAGATATAAATGATTAAAAATAGAGGATTCGAAACGAAGATAGCTTTTCTAGTGGTCTTGGACCTATTGATTTTCTAGTGGTCTTGGACCTATTGATTTTCTAGTGGTCTTGGACCTATTGGTTTTGAAGTTGTCTTGGGTCTTAACTTTTCTAGTGGTCTTGGACCTATTGGTTTTGAAGTTGTCTTGGGTCTTAAGTTTTCTAGTGGTCTTGGACCTATTGGTTTTGAAGTTGTCTTGGGTCTTAAGTTTTCTAGTGGTCTTGGACCTATTGGTTTTGAAGTTGTCTTGGGTCTTAAGTTTTCTAGTGGTCTTGGACCTATTGGTTTTGAAGTTGTCTTGGGTCTTAAGTTTTCTAGTGGTCTAGGGTCTAAAGTTTTCTAGTGGTCTTGGACCTATTGAGTTTTGAAGTTGTCTTGGGTCTTAAGTTTTCTAGTGGTCTAGGGTCTAAAGTTTTCTAGTGGTCTTTGTTCTTATGTTTTCTAGTGGTCTTGGGTCTTAAGTTTTCTAGTGATCATGGGTCTTATGTTTTCTACTGGTCTTGGCTCTTAAGTTTTCTAGTGGTCTTGGCTCTTAAGTTTTCTAGTGGTCTTGGCTCTTAAGTTTTCTAGTGGTCTTGGGTCTTATGTTTTCTAGTGGTCTTGGCTCTTAAGTTTTCTAGTGGTCTTGGGTCTTAAGTTTTCTAGTGGTCTTGGGTCTTATGTTTTCTAGTGGTCTTGGGTCTTGAGTTTTCTAGTGGTCTTGGGTCTTATGTTTTCTAGTGGTCTTGAGTTTTCTAGTGGTCTTGGCTCTTAAGTTTTCTAGTGGTCTTGGGCCTTATGTTTTCTAGTGGTCTTGGGTCTTATGTTTTCTAGTGGTCTTGGGTCTTATGTTTTCTAGTGGTCTTGGGTCTTGAGTTTTCTAGTGATCATGGGTCTTATGTTTTCTAGTGGTCTTGGCTCTTAAGTTTTCTAGTGGTCTTGGGTCTTATCTTTTTCTAGTGGTCTTGGGTCTTATCTTTTTCTAGTGGTCTTGGGTCTTATCTTGGGTCATACGATTTGTGTTCGTCTAGACTTGTTTTGAAACATTTGCAATAGCGACCTCTCAGGGCGTCATGTACGTTGCATTCCAGCGAAAGGGTTGCTGAAGAAAAGTCTCTACTTGGTAGCCTACTCATTAGTACGAGCCATAGAGTCCGACAAATTCATTGTCATTGTGGTTCTTGTCAAAGTGTCCATTTAGGAATTTTCTGTCGATAGGGCATGTCTGTAACAGTAAAGGCAACGCAAATCTTCTTAGGGATATTAAGGGCCTTATATTATTATTAAATGCTAGCTAATAAAATTTTATTCTTTAAACGAGCGCCATTTTAGCTTTTTGCAAACTTGCGGATTAACAGTGACTACTATTAAAAGTTGGAGGTGCGGTGGCTGAGCGGTAAAGCGCTTGGTTTCCAAACCGAGGGTTCCGGGTTCGAATCCATGCGGATTTTTTATTTCGAGATTTTTGGGTGCCTCTGAGTCCACCCAGCTCTAATATGTACCTGACATTAGTTGGGGAAAGTAAACGCTGTTGGTCGTCGTGCTGGCCACATGGCACCCTTGTTAACCGTAGATCAAAGAAACAGATGACCTTTAAATCATCTACCCTATAGACCACAAGATCTGAAAGGGGAACTTTACTATTAAAAGAATCTAGCTTTCTGTCATAATCAAAGTTTAACGACAGTTACTTCTATTTCACATATTATTAAAATAAGCACTTTTAATATTCACACATACATAAAAGCCAATGCAATTTTTGTGTTTATACTTACAGCAGGGTTTTCCACATTCGGAAGGCTGTTTGTACTTGCATTTCCAGGGTCAGACGTGGACATCGAAGTGGACATGCACCTTCAAACTCATGAGCACAATCCATTTAGAGTAGAGAATATTTTTTCATCCACATAATTTTAATTTTCATATTTAAAGGGAAATAACTAGCAAAAAAAAATTATTCACACCATGTACATGGCACAGTTATGAGAACCTTATATGATTGTCTACTTTAGTAGATTGTGAAACTGTACAAAGTTGAAGTTTACTAAATGTTAATATGACTTGGATACACATTTTTTTTAAATTGGCGATTATTCAAAACATTGTCAATAATGAGTAACAACTTTGTTTTGTTACAAATTTTTCCTCAGTAATGAACCGTTTGGTACTATAGTGCAATAGACATACATTTACATAATATGAATGACTAGTCCGAACGCCTATTCTGATTGGGCTCTTCTAGTATTGTAGTTATAGTGTATTAAGTTCTAGCTAGGTGATATAGATCCAGAGTTTGAAACATTAAAG
Organism: Biomphalaria glabrata; assembly: GCF_947242115.1. Classification (NCBI taxonomy): domain Eukaryota; kingdom Metazoa; phylum Mollusca; class Gastropoda; family Planorbidae; genus Biomphalaria; species Biomphalaria glabrata. Next base: position 18,369,265 of record NC_074728.1, on the reverse strand, counting down.
TAGTTTAGACTAGGGGGAAGCGGTGTTTGAGTGGTTAAACGCTTGGAATGCGAACCTGGGATCCTGGGTTCGAATCAGGGTGAAGACTGGGCCAAAAATTATCTAGTTATTTTTTCACAAAAATATTCATAAATTGTCAAATCGTAGTGCCCTTTAATTAACAACCCCCCCCCCCCCCCATTGACAACAATAAATTAAAAACCCAGCAAACCTTCAGAGGTTATACAAAACTTTGCTAAACTCACTCTGTCTGTCTGTCTGTCTGTCTGTCTGGTACAAATGTTGAACACGTTATTTCTCCCCCACCTGTTCTCTGATTAAGTCAAAACTTTACACAATCATTGATTTACCTAAAAAACATAAATTGATAAAAAGAATTAACTCAATGGTCAATTAAGCACTGGCATTTGTTTTAGTTGATACCAACAAGGGAAATTAATATTTCAGTATTAAGGATATGACTAGATATGTGGGGGTTAACCCTAATTAGATAATTGTACACGTTATTTCTCCCACGCGCACACTGAAACTTTCCACAATTATTTATTGTACCTAACAAAACATTATTTTATTAAACAATTAACCAATTAGTCAGTTAACTATTGATAGTTAATTAATTTGATATCGAAAAGGAAAATAAATTCTACATTAATAATAAATATCATTGTAAATTTGGAGTTCTTACCCCTTTATATTCGCTTTTTTTTTATTCAAGCGTTTCTATTTTTACTTTTATTTATTTAAATTTAGTTTTTTTTTGCTTTCTTGACCTCCTCAGGTGAACCTTACGACAAAGTGGCACCCCAATAAAACCGAGCAGTCTGCAATCATCAGAAACTTTCTCTACGAAGTCATTGTCCTGACTGTTGACGAAACTATCAAGTGAGATCACTGGCAGTTGTTGCCGGAATGACGTTAACATTGCACAGTGTTTACTTCCCCTTTAGCTAATGAATCAATAACGCAGTGTTACAAAGCTTATATCAACTTTCTCTCTTTGGTACAATGTTTTTGTGCGAGTTTTTTTTTTTCGGACACGTTATCTCTGATCAAGTTGAAACTTTACACTATTAATTATTGATTCTAATAAAGCATTTTACCTTTACCTATCCCTTGGTCTGTTGGACCGTTGGGGCACCAAGCAAGACTCGTCGACCGTCTTTTTCCATTCCTCCCTGTCCTTTGCCCTGTTTAGAACCTCTTTCAGTGGCAGGCCCTTCCATTTTTTTTATGTTGTCCTCCCATCGCTTTCTCTGTCTGCCTCTTCGTCTTTTCCTGGTACTGTTCCCTGAAGGAAGGTCTTTGCGAGTCCCGAAGATCTTGTAATATGGCCATAGATTTTGAGCTTGCGTTTTCTTCACTATAGTTAGCAGGTCATCATGGGGTCCGCTCGCTGCAGTAACCCTATCTCTGGTCTCCCGATTTGTGATGCGGTCTTTAAAGCATAGATCAATTTAAAAAATTAATTAACCAATTAGTTAATTAATTATTAGTAATTAATTATTTTGTTTGGAATCGAAAATGGGAAAGAAATGTTTCTGATTCAGAAATGTGGCTGCATGGAATTTTTCTCCTTTTTTCGTTTTGTACACGTTTTTTTTTTTCATTTCCCATTCTCGGGTCAAGCTAAACCCTATGATGTATAGATACATGGACATAAATAACGGTTATCTCCCATAAACATGTTTTTCTTAAAGAATTTTTTCTTTTGCTTATTTGTTTAACTTGAGCCAATAGCTGACTAGGAAGTTCTTAGTTCACTTTGAAAAGCAGACCACGCGCGTGAAGAGGTTGGCAAGACCGCAGTATCGTTTTGGCTTTCAATGTTAAGGCTAAGTTTATTTCCTCGCTCAAGCCTGTCGTCTTTGCCTTGTAACTTGAGACACCAACAATCAAATCTTTTTGCCATTAGATGTGATCATGGACCAGCATCTCACAGTCAAGGGCATCGATTCCCCTTTCCTTAAAGGAGCCCTTGAGAGTATCGTACCTTATGTGTTGAATCCTTTGAGAGCTCTTTCTAATGCACCGATTCCCGTATAATAATCGTTGAAGGATTTGATTATTAGACGTGCCGAATACATCTCCAGGGACATTTTGTTTTTGCTGTGTCATGAATACTGTTCCATTGTGACGTGTAGGGTGGCTGCCTGGCCATGCGGTGTGCGTGCTAGACTGTTGTCCAGACTCCTCGATGGTCCTGAGGCTTATACCCTGCCCGCTTCCATCCCCTGTCGTCCTGTGGGAAGTTTGGACTAGAAAGTGAAGTATCTTCAGCTCTGAAGGAACATCCATTCTTACGGGGGCCGCTTTAAAAGACCTAATCAATTAGTCAATTAATTATTTGTACTTAATTATTTAGTTTTATATCGAAAAGGGAAACTACTTCTACATTCTTGAGAGATATAATTATTTTTATTTAAAAAGGATAAAAAAAAAATATTTTGCTTCTTTGCTTGCAGACTTGAACCAGTAGTTCAGACTCGTTTCACGTACCACTTGGAAGCTCTGTACCCTTTCCAGGTTTTGTGTATGTTCTACTTGCGTGACATAGAAAGAATGATGCATTCTCTGACCTACTTCATGGCTGTACCAGTGGAAGGCTGGGCTCTACGTTATCTGGTGCCCTACGCAGGGTACGTGCACGTTTTGTCTATCCGTATCTGAGTTGTATTGAGGGCTAAGGCCGTTGGCGGCCTTAATTATTTCTCTTGGGTGGGAGTGATTGTACGAGGGCCTGGAAAGTCCGCACTGCTCATCACTTCCACTATTGGGCTAGAGTTTCCCACAACGGGGAGGGGTTTGACTAAGATTTCTCGATATCCCCAGTATTAGAACTGTCACTTGATCGACGTCAGGGGGGGGGGGACGGGCTAGATAGAGTCTAGCTCATGAGCGCAAAAGAGCCTCCCGACAAACCCGCGAAAGCCGCGCCAGTCAGCTCAATTTTGCCCATTAAGGAGACCCGCGAATCAACCAGGACCCAGGAGATTCCGACCAACCCTCGAGTTGGTGTCCAGTGCTATCCGCTGTTCGGAGAACCCGTGGGTCTCTTACTCACCGTTGCCCCTGGTCCCACACCGGGGGGGGGGGAGGGCTCTACATAAACCTCTTTAGAGTAAGTTTTATATTCGCTGTCTGCTCATTCATCAGTAGCGAGCAACCAGTACCCTTGGCCACCCTTTTAAAGAGCGGGGTGTTCAGGCGGCGACCACGATGAGGTGAGGTGGTACTGGAACGCCGCGTGTATCCGTATCAGACATTTGCAATACACGCCCACATATTTATATTGGTTTCGAGATGTGAAGCCTAAACTACGGCCTGCGGGCCATATCCTGTGCTATTATGCATCTCAAAACGTCTGCCCCGCAATTCATACGGATTTTTCGACTCAGAACTGGACACAACAGAATGAGACAACATATGTTACGGAAGTTTAAAGTCGGGACGAGCGAAACCTGCCCTTGTGGAGCATCACCAGAGAATGCTGAACATGTCCATTTAAAGCTGCATACTATATCAAGAGGCCCAAACAAGTCTCTGGCCCAAATACCTTCCTATAGAACAAAAACTATACGGAGAATTGCCTGATCTGGAAACCACTGCAGTTCATTTCAGATATAAGACTACTGATCTGAACCCTCCGACATGAGAAATGAGAACGAAGAAGAAGAAAAAGAAGAAAAAATACGGATACCTTAGAGCAGTGGTTCCCAAACTTTGTCATTAGTGGAACATTCTGAGTATTTAGCGGAACACAATTTATTACATGATCCATAGTCTGAAAGGAGACAGATTTGACCGTTTGAGCCATTTGGGCTCTCGCCTGTCAGGGCACTCAATTTACATGAAGTCTATCACTGTCATTCACAACTCTTGTCACTTTTAAAGATGTAGAACTTAAAAAAAGAGTTAACATAGTGTACGATTGACATAACTTTAATTAACCCACTGGCGCCTATTGCGTTTGCTTCCAATGTATGTTATGTAACAAATGTTGGTATAATGATTAATAAATAGTAATACAAAAAAATAGAAGAGGGGCCTTGCCAAGAAGTAAAAATAAAGTTCCCCTTTCAGAACTTGTGGTCTTTAGGGAAGATGACGTAAAGTTCATCTGTTTCTGTGGCCAAAGGTTAACAAGGGTGTCATGTGGCCTGCACAACGACCAACCGCCTTTACTTTCCCCAATAAATGTCAGGTACCTATTAGAGCTGGATGCACTCAGAGGCGCCTAAAGATCCCGAAATTAAAAATCCCAGTCTTCATCGAGATTTAAACCAAGGACCCCGGTTCGGAAGCCAAGCGCTTTTCCGCTCAATCACCTCACCCTCTGGGGCCTCGCAAGCATCCATTAAATTGGGCCCCGCTATTCGTAAGGCCGGCCCTGTTCAAGGAGGCCATATATCTAGGCCTATTCGCAGTTCAAGGCACACTGCTACATCGGCGAAACAAAGTAAAATTTAAAGCTGTTTTCTTAATTTGTCTCATTCATGGGATTTTGTTTTTGTACCTTCTTGCTTAGAAAATGGCAGTCCATTCAAATTATAAACGGCCAGAGCAGACAGGCAATATCTTTGTTACTAAAGTACCGTGGCAATGTAAAACTAGTACTTGAGTTAAATGGCCAGACACTTTCTATGAAGGAGGAAAATCGTATCTATCTTTCAGAGTAAGTATTTATAAGCCTTTGACTGTATACTTTGAGCCATACTTTTTCCCTGGCAAAACAAAGCTACCCGACACTTTTATGATTGCCTCCTCAAGGAAGCTAACTCAGCGTATACTGCCACATCTGTCAAGTACTATTTATTTGCCTTGTTCGTTATCCCCCCAATAGTTAATTAATTAATTAAGTAATTAAGTAATAATGATAATAATAATAATAATCTTTATTATTCATAAGGAAATTTGTCTCAAAATGTGTGCATTTAACCAAATAAAATTAAAATAACTATAGAAAAGCAAAATGTAGACCTACAGATATAACAGACTCATAGTTTATATGTGAATTGTTTATATAATATTGACCAATACATGTATATCATTTTAATGCCCCTCCCCCCTTACGGGACTTTAGCCGCTACTGGTTTTGTTTGGTCTGTCTGTCCGTCCGTCTGTCCTGCCTAGATCTCGTAAACTAGAAAAACTATTGAAAATCAAACATCTCTATATCTTAGAGCTTTCACAGTTTTGATGAAACGGCTACTTTTTTCTTTTCAGAAAGCAAAAAATGTCATTGTTAAAATTAACTATGCAGTCACTTTTTTCATAAAATTACACCATTTGATAACTGTTCAATGTTAATAGTAAAAAAACACCGGATACTTGGTAAGGGAGGTAGTCATTGACACTTTTCTAAACATATTTATGCAAATGGTATTAGATTTTGTGTCAAAAAAATATTTTTTTTTGGTCTTATTAATTACTAAATTTACCAATAAATGTTTTCTTTTTGTTTTCTAAAGAGAAAAAAATTATTTAATATGCATATACGTGGACCATAATCTAAAACAACAATTGTGAAGTAGTGTTTCATATTTTACACGTGCACTATATATGCAGCACTCCACATGTGCAATCTATTTCAGCGGTCCCCGAAAGGGGGAAAGACGCTATTAGTTTGGTGTGGCCTGTTTGTTCGACTGTCCGTCCCGTTTAGATCTCAGCAACTATAAGAGAAAATGAAAATCGGACATCATGATATTTTAGGTCATTGAAAATTCTGATGCGCCGCCCAAATCGAGAGGACCCGTGGTGGAGGCTCAAAAGGGCGGAACAAACAACAATAGCGCACTGGCGCACGGGACACTGCCCCATAGGTGCGTACTTCGCCCGGTTCCGGCCAAATTTTGATGCCCGTTGCCGACACTGTGGGGAATCAGAAGAGACGGTGGCGCACGTGGCGAGCTGCGGGAAGACATATCCAGTGGTTCACTATGTTTGTATGGAAGCTATGAGGCACTACGCCAGCAGAGTTCCTTACCAGGGCACTACGGGAGACCTAGGTCTCCCTGCCTTATCACCAATTGGAGTTCATCTCAGATGCAACGGCTACTTTTTTCTTTTCTGAAAGCGAAAAATCTAATTTTTTAAATCAATTATGCAAGCAGTTTTTTTTTTTTTATAAAATATACACCATTTTTACAACTATTCACTATTAATAATAACAGACAATGAAGGCTTTTTTTTAGTAAGGAAAATATGTATTTACCATTTTTTAAAAACACATTTATGCAATTAGTATTAAAGTTTTTATCAAAAAATATTAATTTTTACAATTGTATTGCTAAATTATGTAATTTCTGTCATACTAAATACTACATTTACAAAACAAAATGTTACCTTTTTTTTTGAAAGAGAAAAAATCTATTTACTATGCAAATAAGTTGGACATAATTTAAAACAACAATTAATAAGCAGTTTTTCATATTATCGCGTGAACTGCAAAGCGCTGATATTACCTCGGAACACAAAACTAAAGGAATTTGTCTACATTTTTGTTTTTACGGAACGTTTTTTTTCTTGAGGCTTTTATTAAGAAAACAATTAGATCAATTAGATACTCATTATAAGGCCAGGTTCACATCTAACTTCACATTCACTTTCACCTATCCCTTGATCTGCTGGACCTTTGGGGCACCACACAGGATCTGTCGACCTTCTTCCTCCATTCTTCTCTGTTATTTGCCTTTGATAGAATTTCATTATGATATTCTTTCCGAAAATATTAAAACCTGCCTTTTTATCTGCTTGGGTGGACCACTTCTGATAGAATTTAATACCGATATTCTTCTAAAAATATTGAAACCTGCCTTTTTTCCTGCCTGGGTGGACCACTTCGGGGGCCGATTTTGAGTTTGTGTTTCCACACAAACTGTCTTTTTTTTAAAAAGGAAAAGTTTTTTTTTTTTTATGCTTTGAATGTTATATTGGCCCTTTACAAAACTATTATTAGATCTAGATCAATAATATCAGCTAGGCCAAGCTCACAATTAATTTCACCTTCACCTATCACTTATTCTCTTGGACCGTTGGGGCACCACACAAGATCTGTCTATCGTCTTTCTCCATTCCTCTCTGTCCTTTACCTTTGATAAAATTTCATTCACTGACAGGCCAATACATTCTTTTATGTTGTCTTCCCATCGCTTTCTCTATCTTCTTCATCTTTTTACTGGCACTGTTCCCTGAAGGAAGGTCTTTGCAAGCCATGAGAATCGTGTGATGTGGCCATAGAGTTTGAGGTTACGTTTTTTGACAGTGGTTAGAAAGTCCAATGTTGTATTAATCTTGTTTATTCATTCGTGATGCGGTCTTTGTAAGTGAAACCTAGGATTTAACCATATCTTTATACCTATCTGTTCATTGAATACATATGACTATTAACAATGTAATAATGATAACATATCCTGTGGTATCAGGTCGTTAATTTAAATAACAATACACCAGTGCCGGTAACATACTAAATGTGATGATTCCATTTCTGTTTGTCGGAGATAGGATTGAAAGTTGTTGATAGTTTGTAGTTCATAGTTTCTGATATTCTTTCTGAAAATATTGAAACCTGTCTTTTTTTTCTGCCTGAGCGGATCACTTCGTGGGCGATTTTGAGTCTGTGTATTGTCACACAAACTGTTTTGTAACCTGTTTTTTTTATTATTAATTGATTCTAGATTTAAAAAGGCTGTGGGGGAAATAACATGTATATACATTCTACCAGACGGACAGAGTGTGTTGATATAAGCTTTGTAAAAACAAAACTCATATGCAGTAAATAACTGAACCCGTACAGCAATATCTCTCAAGAATGTAAGATTTAATTCCCCTATTCTATAATAAACCAAATTAATAATTTAAAAAAATTAACTAAAAAATTATTTGGTTATTTTTTTTTATTTACTCACGATTTCTTAGTGGTCAAGAACAATTGTGCAAGGTTTCAAATCACTTCAAGAATGGGGAGTTCATTGTCTGGGTTATGTGATTGCATATCTGTGTTATATAATATCAAATTATATTATTACTTTTGAGTTTTTGCTTCGCTGTTAGAGAACTTGCATACTTTAATTTGATCTTTTAGATTTGAGGCCTTCAGTCTTCAGCTGTGCACTGAGGAATTAAAATGGGAAAACTTAGCTGGTAAGGTTAGCTGGACAGTCTCTCTGTTGTTTTTTTTTCTAAGGATGTTTACAAAGTTTATATCTATTGACTCTGTCTGTCTGGTAAAAAGTTTGACCACGTTATTTCTCCCACAGTTATTCTCGCATCGAGTTGAACCTTTTCATAATTATTTCTTGTACCTGACAAAACAAGACTCAATAAAAAAACAAAAACAAATGAGTAATTGGTAACTAGTTATTTGGTATTTGGTATCAAACAAGGGAAAGAAATAGTACGTGACTGGTGGTATAAGTTGAATTAGTCCCCTTTATACTTTGTCGCTTAAATGTTTAAAACTAACAATGGATAGCTTTGAAACATTCTATATCATAAGCACTTTGCTAGCACACTGGTTAGTGCATTGGCTTGAGCGCTTTGGTTTGATTTCAAGTTGTTCAACTTTTTTTTTTCATAAAACATGTTTGAACATTCACAGAGATACTCCCTTTCTCCAAATTAATTGATACAATTACATTTAATATAAGGTTTGTTTTATGTCGGTTTTTTTTTACCAAAAAGATACAAAACAAAAGCACAGTTAGAAAAATGTTGTTTTTTTAATTTATACTGTGTAATTATAGGGTATTGATGTTACTGACCAGTCGAAGTACCATCAGAAGAGTTTTTAATCTTCTACAGATTTATTCAATGAGACACGGTTGCTGAGCGGTTAAGAGCTCGGCTACTGAGGTCCTATGTTTGAATCTAGGTGAAGACTGGGATTTTTAATTTCATGGATTTTTCAGGGCGTCAATGAGTCCACCCAACTCTAATGGGTACCTGACTTTAGTTGGTGAAAGTAAAGGCGGCTGGTCGTTGTGCTGGCCACATGACACCCTGTTCGCTGACAATTGGCTATGGAAACAGATGACCTTAACATCATCTGCCCCGTAGATCGCAAGGTCTGAAAGGGGAATTTTACTTACAGATTTATCCTAATCACCTTCAGCTTCATCTAACCCTTTAGTCTGTCAATCGCCTTTCTCCCTTCCTCTGTCCTTTGCCCTGAATAAAACATTCTTTGGTGTTTTCTTCCCATCGCTTTCTCTGTCTGCCTCTTCTTCTTTGTCCTGGTAATGTTCCCTGGAGAAAGTTTTTTTTTTTGCGAGTTCTGAGAACCTTGTGATACAACCATAAAATTTTAGTTTGTTATTTTTGACAGTGGTCATCATGGGCCTATTGCGAGCTTGCCTCGAATCTCTTCATTTGTGATGCGGTCTTTGTAGGCGATGCCTAGTATACTTCCAGAGCATCTCAATGCCATGGCTATGTTCCATCTCTCTGTCAGGACTGAATTCTGATCGGCCTGGGTCTCCTGTTAACTCTAGAGGGGAAGGGGGAGGCAATTCAGGTTGTTTGTTGTGCTTTGTCATTTTGGTTTGTATAGCTTTTTGAGAGGGTGGTTTTGAATGGAATGTAACTAATAGTTAGTCAGTGAAGTTTTTCTTTCCATTCCAGGACAGTTGGACTTAATTTCTAGAGTTGAAGTAGAGTTTTTAATTATTGTGCAACAATTATTCAGTCCAATAGATAGTGTTCAATTGGATATTAATATATATTTATGAAATACATCACTTGCCAGAACTGGGCCTGTATTGTATTTACATTTGCAATAAACATGTTATATGTCCTTGAATCGGCATTCTGAATCTTGCTTTTTGCATAAACTGTACTTATAAACACATGTTCTAAGAGTGAAATCTAGCTATAATGTAACCATGTTTACTATCAGGTTCTCTCATTTGGGCAGAGTATCCATTTTCTGTTTTACACGGAAGCTGCATAATGAAGGAATACATGGAACTGGAACATAAATATGAGTGCTTGGCGGCCTTTTCCTTAGGTAACTATAGCAACGCATGTACACTGTAAAAAAAAGAAAATGACGTAACGTTTGAGAAGAAAACAACAAGATGACTATATCTGTGGCTGAATAAAGGTTAATCCATTTGAAAAACAAGAAGAAAAAAATTAATACCCCTTTTTTCACAAAGACAATACCTACTTTATACTTTATACTTAAATTATACTTTATAACTTCTTTTTACTTATATCTATTTATATTTATACTTAGGCCTAGTTTATATTTATACCTATTTCATATTTATACCTACTTTATACTTTATAACGTCTTTATATTTATATCAATTTATATTTATATTTAGGTCTACTTTATATTTATACCTACTTTATACTTATACCTACTTTATACTTATACCTACTTTATACTTATACCTACTTTATACACCATAACTTCTTTATATTTATATCAATTTATATTTATACGTAGACCTACTTTATATGTATACCTACTTAATCTTATACCCACATTATACCTTAAAGCTTCTTTATATTTATACCTACTTTATACTTTATACCTTCTTCATACGACATAGAGTGATTATTGTGCTCCTAATAACCAGAAAATGTTAAATTAAACAAAAAATGAAGATCTTTTACCCCACAATATTCTCCCCTCCCCCTTCCCGAGAAAAAATTGTGGTAATGCGAATGTAGGGTAGACTTTATTATATTCCGTATCGGGGACGAATGTATGCCAAAAACAGTCTTTTATTTTTGAGAGCTAAAAAGTTGGTCGACGTAACAGAGGTGCCCCACGAAAACGCTTTAAGACCTTCTTAGGCGTAACTTGCCTTGGCTGACATAGAAGAGAGCACCTGGTTGCAGGCGGCCTCAGAACGAGACAGCTGGAGGTCACTCACGAAGGCAGCGGGATACGCATTTTAGACCAAATGAAAATTCGCTGCCGAGGACAGATTTAGACGGCGAAAAGAAAATCTAAATCGACCACCTGCGGACAATGGTTATGCTTGCTCTGGATGTGGCAAAATATGTAGGTCACAGCTGGGGCTGCGTAGATACGGGAAATACTGTCTCTTTCTTAAACGTCATGCAACCAGGTGCTCTCTTCGTCTAAGGCAAGTTGACGCAAAGTTCATATTAACAATTTAATTGAGACAAACCTGATATTAACAATAAAATTGAATACAAGTTGATATCAGCATTAGAATTAATAATAAGTTGATATTAAAAATAGGATTAATACAAATTTGATAAAATAATACAAAATGAATAACAACATTAGAATCGACACAAATTTGATAATAACAGCATTGTTATGTTTGCACATGTATCTAACGCCGATCAAATCTTTCGGTTGGATTCAATACTGATTGTATTTATACGACTTAATACAGTTGAGAAGCAAAGTACCGATGGTACCGATGGTACCGATGAGTAAAAAAAAAATTGAGCCATCCTGTATGTCTCAGAATATATACAAAAAACACATGTCTAGGTACCTACCATCTTTTAGAAGTAGTGACCTATGTGACGAACCGTTTTAGCTCACTCAAGATATCACTCAGGTCTAAGCATTTAATTAATTTATTTACTCGCTATTAATCATCAATTGCTCTAATTTAGCGTTCAAGCGCTAAAAACACAACCACCACCCCTTCAATTCAACCCCACCCCCTATGGCAGCGATGTCACATTTGACTATCCCCACCTTGACACGTGTCACACTAGACTCTTGACAAGAGTACACTCCCTCCATCTATCGTGGCAAACATCCGTTGCCCCCCCCCCCCGTTGGGAGCGGCTGGTCACTTCAAAGTGCCCATTTCAACTCAACGCCTCGGGCAACGCTGTTCGTCTGGCACTAGCATTTATCAAGGTATAATCTCCCTTGATGTGCCGAGCTCTGATAATCTCCCCTTCATAATCCACCTGACCACCTGGGCTGATTTCCTGGACTTTCAACTCGCGCCTTCGCGCGGTGTCTATCTCCCGGAAACGCCGTCACGGTCAAGCGAGGATCTCTTTGTCAAAGACGCCATATAGTCTAGACCAACTTTGCACTTTTCACCAGCCACTCACCCCCCCTTTTCTATCCACATGTATATGGACAGCTTCATCGTCCGATCTCATTCACGCTGGAGAGCCCACAGGGAGCACATCTATCTCTTGCTTGAGCTCTAGACTATTTTCATTCCCTTATTTCACTTTGGATTGGTGGTATGTAACTTAGTAAAGTGCTTGAGAACCATTTTACTTAGTAATGTATATATATATATATATATATATTTGTGCATTTATTACTACATTATTTGTGTACATATTTGTGCATTCTTATCATGGATAATGTAAGTAGATTACTGTATACTTATATTTTATATCATGACTTTGTGGCTAAATGTTCAAGCCATCTGGACTAGATTTATTAACAATTCTTACCAGATGTATTTAGCTCTTTAACTATTATTAATTTAACTCTGATATATTAGCGCTCAGCACGAGCCTTTATTATAATATCATTGATTAATTCCTTGGCAGGGAGTTATCAAAGCATTTCTGTAAACATGTCTTATTACTGAGTATGTATCTACTTATGCTCTATGTTTACTTATATGGGAAAATGGGCGAGTATCAGACGTTGATCTCCCCTTCCCCTTTCATCTCATTGATCTTAGTGATGTATGTACTTGCTATTCACCGTGATTGGTGAGCGTCACTTATATTACTTATCATATATCACTTGTTACTGTTTGTTATTTCCCTTTATGGGAGTCCCCATTATTATTATTATCTCCCTTGATGGGACACTATATTCATTTGTTAGGTCCCTTTGATAAATATGAAACTAGCTTATGGTTTCTATACACCAGTCTGAAGATGTCCTTCACGGAAAGGCATCTACCTCCCAGTGTATCATTGTGGCTAAACCGACGCATACATCATATCGTTGCAGCTTTTATCTATAGGCTACATCCGCCTGAAATCTTAGCAACCTAAAGCTGATAGCAGATTTGCTGGCACCAGATCTGTAGACATCAGACCTACTCATCCTTCAAGAGTCCAAGTAACAACGCTAGCCACAGACTCGTCACTGGCTTAACTGATTGGTAGACGCAGCTTAGCTCTGCAACCATACAAGTTGGACTGCACACGGAGCCTGGGTCCACTACGCCAGCCCACCAGCAGACAGCATCAGTATCAGCCACACCAGTCTCACCAGTGCAGCACCGGACCAAAAGCTAAGCAACCAGCCTAATGACACTCAGACCATTTGGTTCTAATATCTGATGATGATAGTCCTACATATGTAAATACGCTAGATCCCATACTAGCAACTGTACAGCATTTCACCCTTCATTATCTTATTTTGTATAATAAACTGTACATAAGTTTACATCTAAATATAGTATTTGTTGCCTGCATTATAACGCTGCGCTTGTAGTTTATATGTGCAAGTAAGGATTCTCAAACCATAAAAATCCCCTAGACACCCAAAACGGCCAAATCTTAATCCGACTTGTCACAACCTACATTCCATCCAGAAACTTCCAGACTTCTTACCAGTAATAGTTGTGATGGATGTTTATCCTGTACTGAAGTCAACTGTAGAGGATTGTTAGATTTCAATCAATTACTCAGCAAGCGTTTGGGTTTCTTGTTCGGGTGTATTCAATGTAGTTAAACGACAGCCCCTAATCAACACACATCGATTTTAACTAGTGAAAAGATGTGGTCAACACTGATGAACAATGAATAATAAATTTAATCCAATAAAAGGCCACAGTCAGAGTCTCTGTCGAATAAAAGACGTCTTTACCCAAGAGAATCCTATCGCTAACTGATTTTCCGGTCTCTAACCCAACATATCCCAAACGTCACTAGTCCCGTTCAATATGCGTCTTCTATGGTGCATCTCTAACTAACTAATAATATAAACTAGGTGCCTAACATAATGTCATAACTTCATGCACTCAATCCAGTAGCGACGTGTTACAAAATAATGGACCCCTTTTAGGCCTTGCGATCTATAGGGCAGATGATTTGAAGGCCATCTTTTTCTTTGGCCAACGGTTAACGAGCAGGTAGTCACGTGACCAGCACAAAGACCAACAACCCATACTTTCCCCAACTAAAGTCAGGTACCTACTAAATTTGGGTGGACTCAGAGGCGCCCTAAAAATTCCGAAAATCAAAATCCCAGTCTTCATCAAGATTCGAACCCAGAATCCTAGGTTCGGAAACCAAGCGCTTAGTCACCTAGCCTCCTTACAAATTATAATGACCCTCAATACGTGACATCTTCGAAAAACCGTCAAACGACTGTCTTTCTTGGGCCACTGTCGGCTCCTTTTAGTCACGAGCCCCGCCGCAATGGTACCCTAGTCGCAATTATTGATACGCCAATGTCTTAATGCTATTGTCGTAAGACATTTCGATATTTCTTTCTTTTTTCCCCAGATTATGTACTGCCGTTGACAGAGTATGCCAAACATTTTATCATTGTCAAGTCTGTACATATACGGGCCTATGTAGTGGTCGTGTTTGAGAAAGAAAGGACAAAGTTAAATTATAACAGAATTGATTTACCTGATTCAAAACCTAAAGAAGTTAGTAGAAAAGTAAGTCAGCATCTATCTATCTAACTACCAGTGAATCAGTCTGTCTGTCTGTCTATCTATCTACCTGTCTGTCTGTCTATCTATCTACCTGTCTATCTATCTATCTATCTATCTATCTATCTATCTATCTATCTATCTATCTATCTATCTATCTATCTATCTATCTATCTATCTATCTATCTGTCTATCTGTCTATCTATCTGTCTGTCTGTCTGTCTGTCTGTCTGTCTGTCTGTCTGTCTGCCTGTCTGTCTGTCTGTCTGTCTGTCTGTCTGTCTGTCTGTCTGTCTGTTTGTCTCATTAAAGCTTACATACATACATACGTGGACACATCCATCCAGGGCAGGGCCGTATTTAAGTAAGTAGAGGCCACGGGGGCAGGATTGTTATGGAGGACTATTTACAAACCTTTTCGAAATCTTCAATACGTCTATCGAAATGCATGCCATATTTTAGAATAAAAAAATGAAAAACAAATTTGCATATTTTAGTGAAAGAAAAGTATATATTTCTGAGTAAGTGGAGGGTAAGGCCCTGGGTTGACGCACTGTAGTAAATCTGAAGCTGCTTTTATGTATTACGAAGCTGCATTTATATAATACGAACAAGCAACTAGCGGACATTTCTTAACCACTACTATATCCCCAACCGTAAGAATTTAAGTATTATCGGTAAAAACACTAAAAAAATTAAAATAAAATATTTGAAAAGAAAAATGTACAAATTGATGTCCCATCGAAATGTGGACATTTTTTCATCTTTTTTGTGGAGACCTCTTTCTTATGATGTCCGCCTGCCCTCCCCCCAAATCCGGCCCTGCTTCCATCTATCCATCCTCATCCATTCGTCTGTCTATTTACCTTTTCTATTTTGGTCATCAAAATCGTTTAAAATAACTACATAACAAGAACACAGATTGATATATAATTAACAATTTATATATCTGTCATAATTCTTTAAGTCCTCATTCCCTCTACAGTTAGGAAACTTAATTGGACCAGCAGAATTGACCACCAGTCACCCGGTTGTAGTGGTCGTTGTCTCAAACGCCGGCTGTTCTTTTTACAGAAAACATTCCTATGGAGACATCACCATTGGCTTGATAGTACCTTTGGGGCTTTTTATCGATACCTATTTTTGGCTGTAAGTATAGTGCCTGCACTTGTTTGTTGCAGTAAGTATAATATCTGCACTTGTTTATGACTGTAAGTATAATACCTACACTTGTTTATGACTGTAAGTATAATACCTGCACTTGTTTATGACTGTAAGTATAATACCTGCACTTGTTTATGATTGTAAGTATAATACCTGCACTTGTTTATGGCTGTAAGTATAGAAATTATACTTACTCAGCCACCCTGCCCACCCTATCTGTCTATACGTACTCAGCCACCCTGCAAACCCTTTCTGTCTATACTTACTCAGCCACCCTGCCCACCCTATCTGTCTATACTTACTCAGCCACCCTGCCCACCCTATCTCTATATAATTACTCAGCCACCCTGCCCACCCTATCTGTCTATACTTACTCAGCCACCCTGCCCACCCTATCTGTCTATACTTACTCAGCCACCCTGCCCACCCTATCTGTCTATACTTACTCAGCCACCCTGCCCACCCTATCTGTCTATACGTACTCAGCCACCCTGCAAACCCTTTCTGTCTATACTTACTCAGCCACCCTGCCCACCCTATCTGTCTATACTTACTCAGCCACCCTGCCCACCCTATCTGTATATAATTACTCAGCCACCCTGCCCACCCTATCTGTCTATACTTACTCAGCCACCCTGCCCACCCTATCTGTCTATACTTACTCAGCCACCCTGCCCACCCTATCTGTCTATAATTACTCAGCCACCCTGCCCACCCTATCTGTATATACTTACTCAGCCACCCTGCCCACCCTATCTGTATATACTTACTCAGCCACCCTGTCCGCCCCATCTGTATATACTTATTAATAAATACATCTACTTGCATTGTT
This sequence comes from Biomphalaria glabrata, assembly GCF_947242115.1. Taxonomy (NCBI): domain Eukaryota; kingdom Metazoa; phylum Mollusca; class Gastropoda; family Planorbidae; genus Biomphalaria; species Biomphalaria glabrata. Next base: position 18,352,672 of record NC_074728.1, on the reverse strand, counting down.
TTCCATACTTCCACTCTTTGCTATTATCTTCTGTAACACCGTCTTCTTTAAAGTATAGAGCCTAGTACAACCTACTTGAGTCAAGTTTATATGATTAAGTTTATCTGTTTCATTTATCAAGTTGTACATGCACTAAGTCTCTGCTCTTGTCTCTCCTAGATATAAAACGACAACTTATCCTACTGATGACTGTTTGCTGCTTGTGTACAAACGTTTTCAAGAGAAATACATTTACATAGATGACGCACCCATTACTAAGTAAGTTTTCTGACTGGGTTGTTTCTTTGGACTTGTTTGTATTTGACACGACCAACAAAGCTCGATATTTTCTTTGCATGCGAAGTGGCCGGCAAAAAGGAAAATAGTGGAGATTTACATAAAAGGCGGAAAATCTTTAAATTGCAAGCCTTCTGGTGTATCCGTTGTACAAACTTAAGGCAGCGTTGTTATCTTTGGTTTTGTAAAGGTTTAGGATCATAGTTTACTTTTGTGCACTTCACAGAACTATATATATGTTATCTAGACTGGACATGAAGATCTTTTAACACTACAAAACAAAGTCGTGAAAATGTTTTTAAAAGCTAAGCAAAACGTTGTTTTGTAAAGTAATAATAAGAAGTAAAGTTGTTTTTTTTTTTTCACCTCTAACCCAGGTAACATATAATGTCCATGATGGAGCGCAAACATCTTTGGTGAAAGCGTTCAAGTCTTTGTTGCTTTCTATAGAGTACGTCTTGAACTTGGCTTGGCTACCTAGAAGGGGGCTCGAGGTTCGACACCCGACTTGAGCAGAGTTGTGTTTACTGAGCGCCTAAAGGCAGCACGAAAAACCAACTCCTAGATACCCCCCCCCCCCCAACTGGTTCACAAATGAGATTGGATCAAAGCGCTCTGAGCATGCTATAAGCATGAAAGTAGCGCTATATAAAAGCTATAAATATATATATATATATATATATATATATATATATATATATATATATATATATACGGTGGCTAGACATTACAAAGCGATGCCAGTATGGACAGAATAGAGGGACTTCTTATAGTCTGACAGTTTCGCTGGGCAGGGGACGTATCGTGTAAGGGGGATGAACGTAAAGGCGTAATCATAATTTTTTTCCGGGGGAGGGAGGGATTGTTAGTTGTTAGTAGAAGTAGTACCGCTCTTACAAATCTCTGTTAAGGATTGGACAAGGATTTCAGCCCTCGTAGCCTCAAAGTAGCGCCTCGGTGGAAAAGAATAGGCCTCATTGGCAGGTGACAGGTAGCTAACAAAACCTGAGACGGGATACCCTGGTTGAGCTTTTTCTTTTTTGTCATCTTCTCTGGGGTGAGGATGTAACAGAAACCTTTCAACCCGGTCCAACAAGTCGCCACGCCACAAAGGGGCCTTAATCAGTCGGTTGGTGTGGTGGTCCTTGCACTACTTTGTGTAACGGTTTCAGAGTAGGAATCTACATATATAATTCTCTTCATGGCTCAAGAGTTTGGACACCAAGAAATGGAAAGATCACTCTTTTATTTCTGCAAGTCTAACTGACTAGAGTTACCCCACGTAATTTTAGAGGCGAAAAAAAAAGAGGGGGGAGAACAAGTAGTATTCACTCGTCACTGTAGACAAGAAGTCATGGAAAGAGAACTCTGTATTCACCCGTCACTAAATAGTAGGGGCCAGACTTAATCATTGTGGGGCCCAATGCGAATTGGATTTCGCAGGGCCCAGTTTCGGTAGGGATACGGATAAAAAGTGAAAATTAAGAGTTTGTGTGAGAAAATATATTCGTCTTTGCATTTTATTCATTCTTGACTACGCACAGAATTATTACATGAGCCTTGCGTGTAGCGAAGTCATACAGTATATCATAAGAATTCAGCTTCCTACATAGATCATGCTCAATAGCAAGAATTATTAAATGTTTCAATCTATCTACGAGAATTGTTGACCTCAAGTAATTCTTCATTAGTTTGAGGCGCGAGAAGCTTCTTTCACTAGATTCCACAATTACGAGTATTGCATAATGCCTTTTTTTTATCGCGCGTAGGATTGGCGTTTTCCATATTGAATGACACCCAAAATGACATTTTTTGTGTATATATATTAGGAGATTTGTATGAGTTTTCAAAAGATTTTAATAATTTCCGGATATTTCCAGGACGTTTTTCGTATATTTTGCAATTTCAGATTTCCAGGAGCTCCTGGTAAATCGACAGGAAGCCGCAGGAAATGTATTATAAGTTATAAAATGGTTTCATTTAATAATTTATATACCTAGAATTAGCGCGGGTCCTATGAAAGCCCAATGCGGTCAGATAAGACCGGCCCGGTATACCTCGCCGCCTGTCGACTAGTAAATTTATAAAGGAGGAATAGGTTTAAAAACCAACAACGTTTTTTATGTTACCTATTATTGGAAGCGTGGTCGAGAGGCCAAGTAGGCTTGGCTACCTAGAAGGGGGCTCGAGGTTCGACACCCGACTCGGGCAGAGTTGTGTTTACTGAGCGCCTAAAGGCAGCACGAAAAACCAAATCCCTAGATACCCCCTCCCCCCCCCCCAACTGGTCCACAAATGAGGTTGGACCAAAAGCGCTCTGAGCATGCTATAAGCATGAAAGTAGTGCTATATAAAAGCTATAATAATAATAGATATGCATCAAAGTTTTCTCATTGTTTACACTTTCTCTTCTCTGCACTTAAGTATGGCAGGAAAGATAAACGTGTCAGGGGTCAACGATTACGTGGCCCTAGATGTTGAGATTCCTGTGAATTGGAACATGATTGTCCATCAGGTGTACAGCAAAAATGCACACAAATTCGGAGCTTATCTGTACGGGAGACATTCGGCTACTGAATATCGTATCTCTATTACACCGCTGGGTTTTGTTGCGTATAATGGTTTCATATTGAAGGTGAGTTTACAATATAGTAAGGCATGTATGTGTGTGTGTATGGTATGTATGGTATGTATGTATTATGTATTATGTATTATGTATTATGTATTATGTATTATATATGTATGTGTGTGTAGACCCCAGTAAGCTTCGGGCAGGAGAGGCTTGTTAGCTATGTCTGGCTTCCCACCTCTGAATTCAAACATCTGCTGCTTGCAATCATGGGAAATGCTTCGGGAGTCAAACCCCTAGTAAAAATTAGGAGCCGGCGACCCTTAGGAAGTTTGCAGCACCTGGAACTACACCTTGGCAGAGGCGGCGACGCCGCTGATCCCAAACTGTTTCGGCTCTTGCCGTTCCTTTGCGTGGAGAGTGGGGAATCGATGCATGATGTGTGTTTAATTATACTAAGCTATTGGTTCAGCTCGGCAGATATACCATGCACACATAGTCATACATAAAGTTAAACTATGTGAATGATGATTTAAACTAAAAATTTTAATTTATTCCTATGATGTTTACACAATGATAATAATATAATTGATAGAAGAGTATTAATATATAAATAAAGGTCAAAGTTATAACTTTATTCATAGTAATTATTCAGAGATCTAAAATTCAGATATCTAAATAAAACATCAATAAAATTCACAACAATGGCTTACACCGGCATTGACTTTAAGGACATCAACTGATCCACAACTGGCACCAACGGTGACACATGACACCTCAAAAATGTCACTACAATACCATCACTGACAACGACACTGAATCGGACACTTCTGAGCTGTCAGTGAAACGCCAACAATAGCCATGGTAATCCCAAAACGAGCAATGCAACACCAACTCTAGCCATGATTATCCCAAAACGAGCAATGCAACATCTGCTCTAGCCACGATAATCCTAAAACGAGCAATGCAACATCAACACAATGCAAAGGTCTGACACTGACACTTCGGAACGCCAACACTAGCACCCTATAAGAAGAAATAAACCAGATATACGAAACAATTCAATATAGGAAAACATCATAGAGATATAACAGAGAACTTACCCGAAACAGATGTCAAAGAACCCTGTCAAAGAATAGGTCCAAGGCAATAAAGTAAAATTCTGTCCACTAGCTTAAAAGCCAAGAATCTTTGCTTGACCCAAATCACGGTTAATTGCAATAAGCTCAAGATGGCAACTTAAAACAAGAATTGTCAACTGACGTCATAATAAATCATGACGTAGCGGCAACAAGAAAGATGAAAATGTTCTACTACAGAAGCTAAACACTCATATGAAAAACTAAATGTTAAAAAAGAAGCAAAAAACAGCAACAACGCTTATATAAGGGAAATAACTCCAAATTTAAAATTATGTCTCTTAATGCTGTAGGATTTTACCTTTTATTAGACAAAATAATAAATAAGCCACAATTAATTGACTTATTCTTTTAATGTTCAAATGGATCCGAGAATGGATGTGGGAGAAATGACGTGTACAAAAAAAGAATGAGACAACATGTGGACCGGAAGCTCAAAATTGGAACCAGTCAAATCTGCCCGTGAGGAGTGTTCAAGTACACTCTGTTAACCATCCACAATTAGAGTGTACTAAATTAACTACCTATATTAATTGACTGCCCTACAACAGTACGAAGGAGTGACAAAACTTTAAAAAAAAAAAAAACTCGTTATTTTAAGCATTGTATCAATATGTATAATATATATTAAAGCCTGGGAACAAATGTACGAGCGTAGATGTGTGCGATGCTTACATATATATATATATATATATATATATAGAGAGAGAGAGAGATACAGATAGAGAGGGACAAAGAGAGAGATTGGGAGAGAGAGGAAGAGGGAGGAGAAAAAGTATTTACATTTATATAGGCCTAAGTATGTTTATATAAATGTATCTAAATAGGTAATTAGGCTATTTATGTAATATGTATTTGTTGTTGTATGATTTCGTCCATCAAGTAATTCTATTCTTCTTACTTCTTTTTGTTTTAGACTGGTTTGTGTAACTATAAGTATTCTAAAGAGCATTATCCACACAGCCAGGGCGATTATATTGACAACGATTGTGATGGTGAAACGGACGAAGAGAAAGAAGATGGCGTCGGTCAGTGCTTGTTGCTTTCCTTAGGCTTAGTAAATGTTTTGAGGAAGATGATGCGTTTTGGGGTGGTGGCCATTCATGGCGAGGTTTGTTGAGAATGGTGTGTGGTTGAGAAAAGTGACCGGGTCATTAGGAAGCTTTGGGAATAGAGACTAGATTGGGAATAGAGACTAGATTGGGAATGGAGACTAGATTGGGAATGGAGACTAGTTTGGGAATGGAGACTAGATTGGGAATGGAGACTAGATTGGGAATGGAGACTAGATTGGGAATGGAGACTAGATTGGGAATGGAGACTAGATTGGGAATAGAGACTAGATTGGGAATAGAGACTAGATTGGGAATGGAGACATACAGGAGCGGACTGGATGTCAAAATCGGACCGGGCATTTCTATACAAACCAGCCCACAAATTCTATATCCTATCATCGGCATGTATTTCTATCTGTCCTCAAAATCATTATGTTAAGCTTGATAATGTATCGATATGCATGCATACAGTGAACTCTATATCTTTATAAGATATAAGAAATATAGGCTTTGTGTTGCGTTTTAATCGTTAAGTATGTATTGGCCCTAAAATGAAGCCTACTAGTAGCACTGTCTTATGGTTCAAGGCTATTACATTATTTCGGAAAATGTGTTAAATTAAAATAGTATTGCACTGTAGAGTCTGTAGAACAGTCTGTTTTTAAACCTTTAACAATTTGATATGTGCCATAGTAGCATCGTTGCGGCCATTTCGGTGGCCCTACCGGCCCATTTGGGTACCGGCCCACCGGGCATTTGCCCTTATTCCCATATAGCCAGTCCGTCCCTAGAGACATAGTAGTGGGCAACAGTAGCTGGCCTTTGGTAACGGTGACCAGCTGTTTAGTAGTTTGTAACCGGCTTAGATAGAAATGTAGCATTTAGAAATAATATTTAATCATCTTAAGATTATTTCATAATTATTTATATAAACAAATAGTCTAATTTCTCTTCAAATGTACGTCCAACCCCGCCCCACCCCATACGGCATGGTCAACCTTGACCTTCTTCCATTATTAGCTTCTTTGTAAAATGTTTTTAAAATGTTTTACATGTTTCGGATGTTCCTTCAGAGTTGAAGATAGTTTACTTCCTAGTCCAAACCTCCCGCAGGACGACGGGGGATGGGAGCGGGCAGGGTTTGAACCCGGGACCATCGATAAATCTGAACGACAGTCCAGCGTGCAAACCGCACGACCAGGCAGCCATCTTTCTTGATAAATGTAAAAATTACAAGTACAATTCATTTTGGTAGTAATAACATAGTTCAGATATGCTCTACTGAACTGTGTGACCACTATTTACATACTGTAAGTCGTGTTCTTAAAGTTGAAGTTAACTGTTCTACATTGTTATTCTAAATTTGTTTGTGCTTTATTCATTTGAAGTCAAATTATATTAGTCTAAGACACGATACCGTCGTAAAAAATAATTATTAAAAGTAAGATGCATTCAATATAAAAATAATAACAAAACATTTAAAATAACTTACACATTTGTTGTACTTCAATGTTCTACTTTATATTTCTAATTCTAACATTATCTTTCTTTTATTTATAGATAATGACAAGGATGGAATGATTGATGAAGATAAAGCTCTGCCTCCCCTAGGTAACAGGTGATTTAGTAGAAGTTAAGTTCAAGTTTGTAATCCGAATACTTGAATGTTGAAGTTAAGTTCAAGTTTGTTGTTCAGATACTTAGATGTAGACATTCAAGTTTGTGGTTCAGATACTTAGATGTAGACATCCAAGTTTGTGGTTCAGATTTCAGATACTTAGAAGTAGAAGTTCAAGTTTGTTGTTCAGATACTTAGATGTAGACATTCAAGTTTGTGGTTCAGATACTTAGATGTAGACATTCAGGTTTGTGGTTCAGATACTTAGATGTAGACATTCAAGTTTGTGGTTCAGATACTTAGATGTAGACATTCAAGTTTGTGGTTCAGATACTTGGATGTAGACATTCAAGTTTGTTTTAGATACTTAGATGTAGACATTCAAGTTTGTGGTTCAGATACTTAGATGTAGACATTCAAGTTTGTGGTTCAGATACTTAGATGTAGACATTCAAGTTTGTGGTTCAGATACTTAGATGTAGACATTCAAGTTTGTGGTTCAGATACTTAGATGTAGACATTCAAGTTTGTGGTTCAGATACTTAGATGTAGACATTCAAGTTTGTGGTTCAGATACTTGGATGTAGACATTCAAGTTTGTGGTTCAGATACTTAGATGTAGACATTCAAGTTTGTGGTTCAGATACTTAGATGTAGACATTCAAGTTTGTGGTTCAGATACTTGGATGTAGACATTCAAGTTTGTTTTAGATACTTAGATGTAGACATTCAAGTTTGTGGTTCAGATACTTAGATGTAGACATTCAAGTTTGTGGTTCAGATACTTAGATGTAGACATTCAAGTTTGTGGTTCAGATACTTAGATGTAGACATTCAAGTTTGTGGTTCAGATACTTAGATGTAGACATTCAAGTTTGTGGTTCAGATACTTAGATGTAGACATTCAAGTTTGTGGTTCAGATACTTAGATGTAGACATTCAAGTTTGTGGTTCAGATACTTAGATGTAGACATTCAAGTTTGTGGTTCAGATACTTGGATGTAGACATTCAAGTTTGTGGTTCAGATACTTAGATGTAGACATTCAAGTTTGTGGTTCAGATACTTAGATGTAGACATTCAAGTTTGTGGTTCAGATACTTAGATGTAGACATTCAAGTTTGTGGTTCAGATACTTAGATGTAGACATTCAAGTTTGTGGTTCAGATACTTAGATGTAGACATTCAAGTTTGTGGTTCAGATACTTAGATGTAGACATTCAAGTTTGTGGTTCAGATACTTAGATGTAGACATTCAAGTTTGTGGTTCAGATACTTAGATGTAGACATTCAAGTTTGTGGTTCAGATACTTAGATGTAGTTGTGGAAGATCACAAGCTCTCACTTGAAAGAGAATAACTCCATATTTACGTCACACAAGACGCCTAGTACAATGACTGTAATAACGTTTCTTGTTACAAATCTTTCTGTCTGTGTGGTACAAATTTTGATCACGTTATTTCTCCCACTTCTTATTGTCGGATCAAGCTTAAACGTTGCATACATGAATCTGTCGGCAGCCAATGGTCAGTGGTCTGATTGGGAATCATGGCAATGCGAAAGTGTTCTCTCCCGCTCAAAGAAACGATTCAGGTACAGATAAAAAAAAGTATTAAGTATATAAATATTTTCTAGCTTAACTCAATTCTCAAGCTCTCTGCAACTGCACCACACGACACAAGTAAATCAAATAATTTGACAACTCCAGCCATCCATCGTTCCATCCCAGTGGCTCTGGCCTGCTTCAACACATTCCTCCATTCAGATCTCTCCTGGGCCTTTCGTCTCCACGCCCCAACCCCAAGCTGTTTCAGATCTGCCTCCAGATCATCGTTCCATCGCATGCAGGGTCTGCCTTTGGGTCGCCTGCCTTTCTGTATTTTTTTTTGCCTCTAAAATAGCGTAAAAGTTTAATGTCCAATAAATGACAGTGAATACTGTACAATTGGCAACACGCAACACAAAACTTACATCAGAATCGACGTATAAACTCTGTACTGTTGTAGCAAGAACTCTACTGACTTCGCTGTACCTTGTTGAACTCTGTCGCGACGTTCTGAATTCTTAACAGAGTTCTATCCCGAAAACAAAATATAATTATAAAAAGAATTTAATTAATGTATTTACCTTTACCTATCCCTTAGTCTGTTGGACCATTGGGGCACCATGTGAGATTTGTCGACCGTCTTTCTCCACTCCCCCTGTCTTTTGACTTATGTAAAACCTCTCATGTGGTTTAACGAGGCCTAGATACTTGCATGGCGGCGCCCATCCCTCTCCATGCTTGACCACAGCCGAGTACCTCTAATGGACCTTATTCACCAATCGTAAACAAACAAAATTTAGTCTCGTGATAATATTGATAAAACAACGAAAAAAAAACTGTCACGTGATAGCCACTGTGTATTAAAAATTAGATCGTAATTTGTATAGAAAAGATAGAGAATCACGTGGCTCAACGTTGTTTGTTTACGATTGGTGGTTGAGGTCCATTCGGTAGTTCGCCTTGGCCCTGAACATGTATTATAAACAGTAATATTTTTTTTAATTTAATATTTATAACATAGCACAAAGAGGAGAACGTAGAAGAAGAGCTGATTATAATACTCAATTTCAAAATCAGTAGAGTTCTTGTTGATGTATTTTTTAAAATCAATAACCAAATATAAATCAAATATTTCGAAACGAAAAAGGTTGACTCTGATGGCTTATGAAATGCAAAAGTGAATAACACGGGAATCTTTGACGCTGACTGCAGATCTCGAGCAGAAGATCCTATCAATAAAACTAAGATGCCACAGAAAGGACTTGTGTACAAGATACAAGTTAATTCTTATCATAATGTGTTTGAATTAATCTACTGAAATCTCGCACACATTGACGTGCTATCTTTGCGAAATGAAAATGAAAAAAACAAAACAAAAACACTATAACAACATGACAAAGCCTTTCCAGGACCGAAATACCTCTGATACATATTTTGGGAACCACACCCTTACTGTGGTTTCAGGAATTTACCAACTTGGGACCAACAATCGCCAGCAACCTAGATTTAGATGCTGGGCTGACAAAAAGAATAGAAAAGTCTTCTGCACCAATGGAAAAACTTTCCAAGAGCGTCTGGGAAAATGCCAAATTGACCACAGCAACCAAAATCTTAGTCCACAATGTCTGTGTTGTGAGCATTCTTCTTTATGGCAGTGAGAGCTGGTCAACATACATTTACCAAGAGCAAAGATTGAATAGTTTCCACTTGCGCTGCCCGAGACGCATAATGCGCATCTCTTGGAGTGGCTATGTCTCCAATCAGGAAGTTTTAAAATTGGCCAATATGCACAGCATCTATGCTCTCCTGACACAGGAAGACTACGTTGGCTCGGACATGTCACCCACATGCCAGATGGTAGAATCCCGTAAGATATCTTACATGCTGAGCTTGTGGAGGGAGTCAGACCCAAGAACCGCCCATGACTAACCTATAGAGATGTCTGCAAGCAAGACATGAGAACCACAGATATCAATTAAAATATGTGGGAGGAGATAGCACAAGACCGGAATGCATGGAGACAGACTGTACGTGCCGGTACGAACATCGCCGAGTGCAAAAGAAATGAAGCGGCCTTAGTCAAGAGAAAGAAAAAAAAAGAAAGCTGCCCTATCAGCTAGCCATAAAACATACACATGCACGACCTGTGGCAAAATCTGCCGCTCCAGAATCGGCTTGATCAGTCACTCCAGATTAGGACCTGCCTCAAGATGAAACCAAAAGTAGTGAATCATCTGGGCGCATTTATGGTCTTCCCAGGCAGAAGCCATATACTACAATATAAGGTACGAACATCACACGGTTTAATAATTTTGATGGTACTGTGTTCTCGAAGAGCTTAACTCAGGTACGATACTGATTAGTTCAATCCTACTACCTGCTGGGCCAACAAGCCGCCTATTTCTAGGTACGAGTATATATTTAACTTTGTTTCAACATAATAAACAAAAAAAAAAAAGTCCTGCTTCTCAGAAATAGATATGAGGAGACAGGAGTGAAGTAATATCAGCTTGTTTTGAAATAGTAAGGTACTCTGTAGACACAAAAAAATCAATCAGAAAAATTATTTAAAGGTTGATACTTGTATTGTTTTTCAAATTAAAGACATAATTTAGGTCAGTTCAAAGTGACACATTGGTTTTAATTACAAAATTATGAAAGAAAAAAAAATACCACGTAGACATAACTATTTATATGAATTGTTTCCCCCCCCCCCCCCCAGAGTTTGTAATAACCCCGCCCCTACGCACGGAGGAGTTTACTGTGTAAATTTAAACATCGACACAGAAGATGCTAATTGTGAACAAATTATGAAAGGAATAAGTAAGTACTGCCCTTCTGTGTTATTGTTAATGTCTCAAGTTTGCTAATGAAATGGTGTCAGCAATGAAAGGAAAATGTCAATGCCTGATATCTAAGAATTACGTAAGGTCTCAAACCTTAGAATTAAGTAATGTCTCAAACCTTAGAATTAAGCAATGTCTCAAACCTTAGAATTAAGCAATGTCTCAAAATGTCCCCCGGAGACGCACGATCAAGCAGCCGTCCATATGAATTGATAATGTCTTTCGTTGTATAACACTTTCTAAATTTTGTAGACGATCTCTTACAAACTGTATGACATCTCGTACTTTTAGAAATTCACATTCAAATTGTGAATGAGGCTCACAAAATATGTTGTCCCATCTCTGATTCTAATGCATATTAAATTTCTTTAAGAATAATAGTAAAATAATATAAAATTGTTATTATATTTCCTTTATAGCTATTAATATTTTTTGTCTCCTGTTATTTTGTAGACATGGGCAATGTGACAAGTACAATGAGGCAACCCATCAACAAAACAGGTAATGAGCTAACTAAATTTTGGTCTTTAAAAGAAAAAAGAAATGCATTATGTTCCCAAATAGTATGGTAATGACATTGACTGTAAAATTCTACAAAATAAATATAAGAACAATCATTGGAAGTAATCGTATCAATCATTGGAAGTGATCGTATCAATCATTGGAAGTGATCGTATCAATCATTGGAAGTGATCGTATCAATCATTGGAAGTGATCGTATCAATCATTGGAAGTGATCGTATCAATCATTGGAAGTGATCGTATCAGTCATTGGAAGTGATCGTATCAGTCATTGGAAGTGATCGTATCAGTCATTGGAAGTGATCGTATCAGTCATTGGAAGTGATCGTAACAACCATTGGAAGTGATCGTAACAATCATTGGAAGTGATCGTATCATTCATTGGAAGTGATCGTATCATTCATTGGAAGTGATCGTTACAACCATTGGAAGTGATCGTATCAGTCATTGGAAGTGATCGTAACAATCATTGGAAGTGATCGTAACAATCATTGGAAGTGATCGTAACAATCATTGGAAGTGATCTTATCAATCATTGGAAGTGATCGTATCAATCATTGGAAGTGATCGTATCTTATATCTTTTGTTTGTAATAAACGATCCATTGCACAGTAGTACATACAAATGTTGAGAACTATTTTACAATGGATTATGTCTTACTAAAGGTTATCCTAACATTGATTCTAACGAAAAAAAAAGATTTAAGTTTGTAGTAATATGAACTTTTGACGCTAAAGAAATTTTATATGAAATATGGCTTTGGTTAATAAATCTACAGCAGGGGTGGGCATAATTACGACACGCGGGCCACAAACAGCCCGCCGAAGTGTTTTATGCGGCCCGAGGACACCTACAAAAATCAGGTGTGCCCACAGATTATACATGTAAAAATGCAAAGGTATTAAAAATAAACAATTCTAAATATCTATAGAAACTAGTGAAACTTCTGATTCTTATCACTCATGATGAAGAGGCAAGAAAAATTGTCACTACACGTCATTCTAAAGTAAACGAAGATTATTCTTAATGGAAATATTTCGAAACATTCAAAGACACAAACTAAGGTCAGTATTTATTCAACACTATGAAGAACTGTGTTGAAAGTGTTGGGTTGTCTTAGAGCAAGATGGTGAGTGTAACAACTGATGTAGCCCGTAATTTGAGTGAGAAAAGCAGTCTTTTAAAAAATAAATTAAAAAACATTAATCCGACTATAAACTCTAAACGAGAAAGTTTGCGCATATATCTCAATGATCAAACTTATCAGAGCTAGGGGTCACAACCACAAGCAGTTCCGAGAAGTACTTGAAGATTTGGAAACAAAACATTCCGATGTTCAGTACCACAGTGGTGTTTGATGTAACGAGAACAATATGGAATCACTTTCAACACAGTTCTTCCTATCGTTGAATAATGTCGTAATTAGCCCACCTCTGACATATACAAACATAATGACATGCGCATTCATTATCTCCCTAGCTCCTTTGATCTTATTCTCTCTATCTACCTCTCTCTCTCCCTCTCTCTCTCTCTCTCTTCATCCCTCTCCTAATCTCCTATCTATTCAATGTCACATCCAAAGTTCCTATTTTTCTCTTAATGACTAATGAATGTTAGAGATCAGCGTCCACCCATTTTCCGCCCTCCCACCCTCCCTGCATGAAGTTGTCACTTGAATAGAGGTTTTTTAGAACGGAAGTCTATACTGATTGTGTCTTTGTTTCAGAGCCAATGACAACAAAATCACGAAACACCACAACAGGGCGATCGAATACAACAAAGGGTATGTGACATCAAAAGATTACTACATGGTCGTGTGATAAGCGCTTCCGAAAAGTCTTCAATTTAGTCTTAAGTTCAAATCTAGCCCACTGTAACTCTTTGGCTTCCTTCAGGACATACATGGGAAGTCTGAAACTCAGTTTCACCAGCAATTCTAAATACAGTAATCTCCATTTGTTTGCAGTTCGATTAGTAGGATCTGGCCCACAATAAAATGCATTAGGATTGAAAAGATGGATAACAGTACTGGTGGTATGTGGAATCCTATATATATGAAACAAAAAAAAATACTTTTGAAGAAAGACCATACCTCCAATACCACTTAAAATAAATAAAATATTTTAACAAATTAATTTAAAATAGTGTTTTTTTTTTTGTTTTTTTTGTTACCTCATATTGAGGTATCGAACTCGTGATGTTGACACCTACAGCTTGTTTAAAAGATTCTAACAATTAGGCCAGCGGGCATCCTATAGGATTCCAAGTATTTATTGGTACGTTTATTACACGTAGAACTCTTAAGATCTGGTCTAGGTCTATATCTACTGCTAGATCTAGAATGTAGACGAAATCCCTATTAGATTTACGTAAAATGTTATGCAAAGCTTAGATAATTTATCAATAAACTTAGAGCAACTTTAAATGTAACAAACAACTGTTGTTTTTTTTTATTGAATGATTCCAAAGATAGGCCGATAGATCTAGGCTTAGAAGTCGATGCACAAAATTTTCTTGAACATTAATTTATTAAACTTTTGAATCAATAATACCTTATATTCGGATTTCTCGAACGCAATAGTCCATTCGATAACGCTATAGTCCTTTCAAAACCAATGTCGGACCTAGACCTAGATCTAGTTCTCTAGCCAAACTTAAATTTATTTCTTTTTTTACTTAAAAAATTATAACGGTCATATATATCAACTGTTACATGTATTGTTTGCGCGGTGTTTGAGATCAGCGTCCAGGTTCCACATACGGCCTACCCAGTTAACGTGCTTAACTGTTGTAATCGGTGGTAGTTTTAATAAAGTAAGATTTTTTTTCGCAGTCTATGTCTGTCTTAGTCAGTAGCTTTCCTTTTGGTCACAAAATAGTCATTTCTAGGAGGACATCGAAAATTGAAAATAGACTTACAAACCTGGTCAGATTTATTACAACTAAAACAAGGGTGGTTTAGGATGGATGTAGCTCAAAGACTACATTAGAATTAAGCTGTACATGTTTTTGAATATTCAGATGTTGCATTCAAAGTATGATACTTTAGAGCAGGGGTTCTCAACCTGTGGGTTGCCAGGGGTCGACTAAGACCATCGAAAATATGGATTAGTATTGACTACTCTTCTATTGCTGTATGTGTGTGTGAGTGGGGGATTGTAAAAAGGGGTCGCCGACTTTCAAAGGTTGAGAACCGCTGCTTTAGAGAGAGATGAAATACTTTAGTAGTGAGTCAAATTTAAAGTTGTTCTCTGTTGAATTTTCTTTTTTTTTTTTGGTTGAAGCGAAAGTGACGACAGCGGAAGTAACCACACCAAGTAAGTCTCTTGTTTCGTGTCCTTTAGTTGTACAGATTAGTAAAAGTTAATTCCCCCTTTCAGACCTTGCGATCTATAAATAGCCAATTGAGGATGATGTAAAAGTCGTCTATTTTTGACTGTTAACAGGTGTGGCATGTGGCCAACACAATGACCAATCGCCTTTAATTTTCCCCAACTAATGTAAGGTACTTATTATAGCTGTGTGGAGTCAGGGGCGCCCTAAAAAAATACCGTAATTCAAAATCCCAGTCTTCACCAGCATTTGAAGTCGAGATCTCTCATCTTAGTAAAACTCCCCTTTCAGAACTAGCGATCTATAGGGTTAGGGACCCACGGAAAAGAGCCTAGAACCGGCTACCCAGCTCTAATAAGTTGGGGAAAAGTAAAGGCAGTTGATCGTTGTGCTGGCCACAGGACACCCTCGTTAATCGTAGGCCACAGAAGCAGATGACCTTTATATCATTTGCCCTATAGAGTTCTTTATTTGATTCTACAAATGAGATTGGACCAAAAGCGCTCTGAGCATGCTATAAGCATGAAAGTAGCGCTATATAAAAGCTATAATAATAATTCTAATGAACAGCTTTATTAATGAAAAAATATCTTTTATGTAGCTTCAATGACAGTTTTACATTACTCGATATAATTTTCCATATAAAAAAACTGTATTAAGTAAACTTGTAATTTGTTAATTCTTCACACTTCTATGGTTGTTTTTTTTTAGCTGCAGTGATAAATGCAAGTAAGTTAATTTTATCTATCTATCTATCTATCTATCTATCTATCTATCTATCTATCTATCTATCTATCTATCTATCTATCTATCTATCTATCTATCTATCTATCTATCTATCTATCTATCTATCTATCTATCTATCTATCTATCTATCTGACTGACTGACTGACTGACTGACTGACGAACTGTCTAAGCAACTAATTAATTAATTATTTAATAAGCTATATGTATGTATGTATGTATATTTGTATGTATGTATGTATGTATGTATGTATGTATGTATATATGTATGTATGTATGTATGTATGTATGTATGTATGTATGTATGCACGTAAGTCAATATATCTTCTTATCTTAACTTATAAAATACAGACGTTACTTCAAAATAGAAGATGATTACGTCCTACGAGTCATGCATCTAGTCATGCGTGTTAACCCAGACTTAAATTTTGTCAAGTCACTGGTTTTCTTTGGTTGGCTCAGGCAACCCATTCCTTGCTCTAATAAGAAGGAGCATTTGCACAAATTTGTCCTAACATTTGGAACGAGGAATGTGCCTTTATCTTTGTGTCTTTCAGAGTATTTTATTAAATTTTGTTTTTGTATTTGAAGATTATGGTTCAGTGTTTTATGTATAATTGCGAATTTACTTTTGAGTCTTCTTTCCTGAAGACTTTCTAAATTTAGTGATTTTACTAAGGTGTTACTCTAGTCAAATGTGAATATTCGTTTGTTATGAATCTCACTGCTCTATTTTGTGTTTGTTCCAGTTTCTTAATGTTTTCTTGAGTTGAGGGGTCCCATACAGAGGATGCATATTCTATTATTGGCCTAACCAAGGTTAAATAACATTTTAGTTTTATGTTCTTATTTGATTTATAGAAATTTCTTTTAATAAACCCTAATGCTTTGTTGGATTTTTCTTATAGTTTCATCAATATGTGGATTCCATGACAGTTTTTCATTTATTATAACACCTAGGTATTTTGCGATTTTAGTCTGTGTTACTGGTATGCCATGAATAAGATAAGTGGAATTAATTTGTTTTAGTTTTTTTGTTACTCTTAACAACTGACATTTTTCTGGGTGGAAAGACATGCTCCAATTTGATTCCCATTTCTGTAATTCATCTAATTCTGTTTGTAAAATATTTGTGTCTTGTGTTGTTTTTTATTGTTCTATATATTATGCAATCGTCTGCAAATAATCTGACTTTTGTTCCTGAACTAATGCAATTTGGTAAAGCATTTATATAAATTAAAAATAGTAGTGGACCCAAGACTGTTCCTTGAGGTACACCTGAGTTTACTGTTATCGGTGTTGATTTAGAGCCATTTATTATTACAGTTTGTTCTCTCCCTATCAGAAAATCTTTAACCCCTTCGTACACGGTGTGTACATATGTACACATGACTTTAAAACGATTTTTTTTCACATGAAAAGTTGTGGACAAGTTTTTTAAACACCGGAAATAAATTTATCGACCTCTTCTTTGTTTATTATACACCGTATTTTACACAGAAAGGAAGCGAATATTTTTTAATTTGAACTTGAATCCAGTTGGTCAAATAGCCCGATTTGGTAAGTAAATTCCTAGGTCTAATTTTCTTATTAAAACTATTCTCTTCGATATAAATCATATTAAATATTGTAGTTAAGATGTACGTAATTAATATGTTAAAATTTGAAATATAAAAAGATTAATATATTGTCCTAAATAATTTTGTGAATAGTGATGTGTACAAATGTTCACAGCGTGTCTCACTTGAGTAAAAAAAAACATGATCGATAATTGGTGTTACGACTTTGTCCTTCTAGATTCTAGATCTATAGAATTAAGATCTAAATCTACTAGATTTTTACAAATAGTAACAATTCTACTGGTGATTATTTAAATATTTCGAAGCATAGATTATAGATTTATTAGATTTATTTCTAAATATAGTCTAGATCTAAAAATAGATCTAATACTACTAATACTTTTAATAGATCTTTACATTTTAAATGTTAGATTTAGATCTCATTTCATTTTCTTGTATGTTTCTGTTTAGTTCTTCAAAGTATTTGTTTTAGATTAGAATTTGGATTTAAAGACTAGATCTAAAATCAACTAGATTTAATTAATGTATAATTTAATAAGCTAAAAAAAGGTTAAGTCTAAAAGTAATCTCTAGACTTAAAATTAAATTTCTTTGCGTGTCCATTGCAACGTTGAGAGAATATATTTGATCAATTATGTAGGCCCTAAATGATCATTTATACACATAATTTAAAATGTAAGATTATTAAATATAAATTATAAGTTTTATACATTACATCTGTTCATTTTTGTTTTATTGTTTTTATTTCAGAAAACACCCTATTAGTACTATTAGATCTTTCTGTTGAGGATGTGTTACAACGGAACACTGCCTAACTCACTGCCTGGTTGTATGATGATCATCTGTTCGAAACCTGTCCGGTTCCATCCCTGCTGTCCTTCAAGAGATTTAGGCTAGGACGAAATATTACTACTTAATAATCTTCATGACCACACACAGTGACATCTAACAACTGTGAGGTCTTTATTACAACAGATCGCTGCCTCGTCGTTTGGTTTTGAAATGCCATCATGATGGTCACCTTTTTTTAATCCTGCACAGTTCCATCGCCCTGCTGTGTCCTGCAGGGTTTTGTACTAAGATGTAATATTACTACTTAGAATTCCATGTCTCCCCCCAGAGGCAATCTACTGTTGAGGACTTATATTACAACGGATCACTGCCTTCGTTCTGTATGGGCTTCGAAGTGTCGTCTTAAATGTCACCTGTTCAAGCCCTGCCAACATCTGTCACCTGCTGGCCTGCAGGAGGTTTGTGCTAGGATGTATTAATATTTAATTATGTCTTCACCCAGAAGCATTCTACTGTTGAAGACTTGTTACAATGAATCACTGCCTAATCGTTTGGTTTGGGTTTCGGACTGTCGTCTTAGAGGTCACCCATTCAAACCTTGCCTACTTCCGTCCCCTGCATATCCTGAATGAGGTTTGTGCTAGGATATAATTATCATGTCTACACCCACAGACATTTTACTGTTGAGGACTTATTGCAACGAGTCACTTCATGGTCATTTGGTATGAGCTTCGAACTGTCTTCATAGTGGTCATTTGTTTAAACCCTACACTTTTCCATGCCCTGGTCACTGAAACCTCAAACTTCATTCATTGAAGCTTATTATAAATATTAACAATTCTTAAGCTATCTAGATTATATACAATGTGAGAATATATTTATGTACTGTTGTGCTGTTAGAAAGAGAGATCCTATTCAAACATGGTCTTTTTCTTATTTCGCAGCCTCAGATGGCACAAACAAGTGTTTGTCAACCCTGATATAACTGTTTGTGAAAACGTGTGTGTGAATGTGGGCTTGCTTTAGGCTTCTTTTGAAGCATGTATCTGAAAAGTTGTTGCAGAATTAATTAAGTCAAAGGTGTACAAATGGTAGGATGGGATACAATGGGCGAAGCTGAATACTCAAAATGCTAATTTTTATGTAGTACTAGTAAGAAAAAAGTGATTTTTAGAATGCCATTTGCTTAATAAAATAAATAGATTTGATAAAAGTAAATAAATAATTTGATTTATATTGGTTGTTTAATTATTTTTGTTAAATTTTTCTCTATATAGCTATGTTAAATTATGTCCCCTTTTACTGCATTGATACACGGTGTGTACAAACATACACATGATGTAATTCACTTAATTGTTGACCGATGGACACAATTTTTGCTTGACTTACTCCTGAGGTCCATTGCATCATAACCCACCCACAAAATAATTTTTTGGAACAAAATTGTGACTTCGTGTACGAAGGGGTTAATCCACTGAT
Source organism: Biomphalaria glabrata (assembly GCF_947242115.1). Lineage (NCBI taxonomy): Eukaryota > Metazoa > Mollusca > Gastropoda > Planorbidae > Biomphalaria > Biomphalaria glabrata. Next base: position 18,333,174 of record NC_074728.1, on the reverse strand, counting down.
GCAATGGACCAAAAAAAAAGCCAAATATTTAAATTTTTAAAGCAAACTATGGTGGTGAACTTTGTCAAAAGCCTTAGAAAAATCTAGTAAGATAGCATCTACTTGCTCACTATCATCTAAACCTTTTGAAAAATCATCAATTAGTCCTATTTGTTGTGTTTCACAAGATCTATATTTTCTTAAGCCATGCTGGTATGGAGTAAGGACACTATTTTTGTCGAAGTAGTTATTGTTGCTACTACATATTATGTGTTCTAGGACTTTACTTGTGATGCTGGTTAGTGATACTGGTCTGTAGTTTCCTGGGTCTGATTTTTCTCCTTTTTTAAATAGAGGGGTGACATTAGCTTCTTTCCAGTCCCTGGGTACACTGCACTGGTTAAGAGATGCCTGAAAAAGTTTGTTGAACACTGGTGCTAGCTCATTGCTTAGCTCATTAAGCAATATAGCCGGAATATCACCAGATGCTTTATTCGGTTTAATGTTTGCTAATAGTATTTTGTATCCCCGTTTGTAGCAAATTTATATGTCTATGTATTTGTTGTTTATATGCAAAAGTAGTTCCAATTCCTAATTTAAGTTTAATAAATCTTGGAATGTTTTTTTTTATAGTATTTCTGCTATAACTATAAAAATATTTCTCTTTAAAGACAATATGGGCGATACAAGCACAGCCTGTAAGTGTTTCATTTGGTTTTCATAATATTTTCTCTCTATTATTATTACGTTTGGTCTCTGAAACATATTTTACTTTTATCAAACATCTTATGTCCATGTTGGCAAGAAAAACAAATGTATATTTAAATAGGTGTTTAATTGATCTATAAATAAATAATTTATTCAATTAATGCCGATTGTTGAAATATAAGGAGAAGCAAGGGAATCAGACGGAGAAGCAGAAAGACAGACAGACAGATATATGAGATTTAAGTAAAATAGCTTTAAAGACTCACTACAAACATATTTAGTTATCTGTTTAACGTGACAGACAGACAGACAACAGATATATGAGATTTAAGTAAAATAGCTTTAAAGACTAACGTTGTATCTTCTCATCTTATAGTTGTCATCCTAACAGCAGCTAAGAAATGTGAGTACATCGAGCACCATGTGTATGATAGAACTTGACATTTTGGTAATAGTTTAGATGCCCAGATACCTTTACTGACCACCATGTTGTTTTTAAGCATATATATCTCCCATATCTATATTAAACTTTCAATAACTTTTTGAAAAGAGATTTTTGTTCTTATGCTGTCAACTTATGAATTTTTAAGTGTATTTACTGAAATGAAACAAATGTTAATAATAAATTGATGAAGTTGTTTCTCCTTTTTTTCAATAACTTTTTTAAAGACAGTTTTTTTTTGTTCTTATGCTATCATTATAAATGAATTTTATTATTAGATCTAATAGCTACTACAAAGAAAGACAAAACTGCAACATAGTATTAAGCCTTAAAACCAAAATGGCGTATTTCCAATGACAATATATGGTAATAAAAAATAAAACTTAAAAATATATATTTTAAAAACTATTTATCTCCGAGGAAAATTACATATTTGTAATCTGTATTTTTTTTCTGCATATTCTTAAAATATAAGAGAAATCTGATTTAGCGTTTCTAGTCACGTAAACTGATACCGAAATTGTTTTAATTTAATATCTATATCTAATATTCACATCTTTGTGACCTAACAGGTCGTCTGTACGCAGCCACATCTGTGCCTTGAGACGAGTAGGTTTTGCACGCAATTATTTTAACCGTATAATTTATATTGATCTGGTCAATTTTCATTATCGCGATATATAATGCATCTAGTTGTCATCCCGGGCAATGCTTTTCAGCTCAGCATGACACTCGGGTGGAAACGGTCGTTAGAGAAGACGATTAGGGCGATATGGAAACAAAAAAGAACATATAGCGTTGGGGTTCCTAAGAACCGAGTCCATTGCCCTGGCGGAGATGGAAGAAAACCTCTCAAACATTTCACTATCTACTTACTGTTAATCAAGGGGCTTTTTTTATGGTGGACACCAGTATGGCTGATGTGGTACAGAGAAAGAGTATTTGGGGGGGGGGGGGGGTCTTATGCACTAATTATACCAATAAATTAATTAAACTGGATAACCTAGATAAACTATCTCAGACATTAGAACCGCGTGAAATAAAAAGTATTGTCAATTCTGGAAAATGTAAATTTTCTTTTGATGACGACAGTTTTGGCCTAAAAACTCCATTTTGATTTTTGTAAGCAGCTTTAAACTTTAAACCAGACTTGACGTGGGGGGTTTGTCTCACACAGAGATTACGTAATGTCCTATTTCCAAGGATTAAAGTAAGATAATAAGTAAAGATCCCCTTTCAGACCATGCGGTCTATAGGACAGATGATGTGGAGGACATCTGTTTTTTGTTTTTTTTAAGGCCAACGGTTAACGAGCAGGGTGTCATGTAGCCAGCACAACTGCTAACCGCCTTTTAATTTCACCAACTAAGTTAGGTAAGCATAAGAGTTGGGTGGACTCAGCGGCGCCCCAAAAAAAATAAACCGGAAATTCAAAATCCCAGTCTTCACTGAGGTTCAAACCCAGGATCCCAGGTTTGGAAGCCATGTACATAACCACTCAACCACCGCGTCACCAAGATAAAGTTGTCAGAATGTAAATTCTTTCACAGACCCTGGTAAATGGGGAGAATGGTCAAGTTGGAGCTGCACGAACAATTGTACTGTCAAGAACATTGTTAGAACACGGTAAGTTTCGTTTGTATAATATCAAGTTCTAATGCTAGGACTACGCTACATTTTTAATTGAGCGTGTTAGAAAATATGCAAATTTGGGTTAGCTACTTGGTAATTTGAAAAGAACAGATAATTTTAGCTGCAAGTGAAATAGGCAACGCACGGTGGTATGTGGCAAATGGGCGAACTTTAGGAGTACTCCTTTGCTTAAGAAATGTGTGAATTTTCCACTGGGAAATACTGTTGGAGTTTGTAGTCCAAAGCCTGATGTAACACTTTGGTAATATTTATTAAATAGTATGTCATCTGATGTAATAAATTTATGTACATACAGATTTACCGATTAATCCTTTGCAAAGTTCAATGGGAATTACTGCCTGATTTTAATGCAAGCATGTAAGAGCTAATCCCCACCCAGAAGGCAACTTATTCATTTCTATGTTACATGAAAGAAAGCTCATACACGTTAGATTTCATAAATCATTCATAAAACAAAGACCATTACATAACAGAGTTTAAGTCGTTTGCACACTGCACAGTTTGGCCATATAGCAAAAAAAAAAAAAGTACTGCGTAGCGTGTAAGCACAGGCATGGTAACTTAAACATTAAACCAAGTGACATGACCGAAGGGCGATTTGAAACAAGAGTTTTGCCACTGACCTCGACGGTCACCTCACGGCGGCTTGGACTAAATGCAGGCGTTCACGTAGAAGGCTTTTTTTTTGTACGGCTACTAGAAATCAATCAATCAATCGCTAAGTCGTTATATCAAAATCCCTTCCAATGTGAAAGTCTCAGCAATATAGAAAAAAAGCTTTATCATTTTATTTTCGCAAGGTCACAGCCGTGTAGTGTACAAGCGGTCTAACGGTACTTGGTGACAACATAACCACTAGCATAAGTACTTGAAGTTTAACCCGTTCAACTAAAGAAGTGAGAACCAAAGTAAACGATGAATGACGAAGTCGTCTACCAATTTTGCTTAGATCGGAGGGAAAAAAAGATGACATACTTTTAAACAGAAACAAAGCTTCTCTGAAAGCCCTCAGCATTGACTCAGCCACCTGGGAGACAGAAGCACATGACAGAGCATCATGACGTCGCGCTGTGAAAACTGGCGCACAAAACAAATTGCTGAGGTAGAAATAATAGCACTGGCAGAAGTAAAGCGTCAGAGAGGGAAAAAAAAGGCAAGACCAATGACACTAGCTCCAGCTGGAATAACCATCGTGGTACGATGATGACCACTTTTGTCACCCAGGAGGCTGAGGGCTTTGCACTGGGGTTTTATGATTCCTCGTGTGGCTGGTGAGACCTATTAAAAGCCCGGAATGTTCGGCTGCACACTTAGCTGAAAAAAAAACAAGACCAATGACAGTAGCTCCAGCTGGAATAAAGAGACTGCTACATACAGCAAGACCAATGACACTAGCTCCAGCTGGAATAAAGAGACTGCTACATACAGCAAGACCAATGACACTAGCTCCAGCTGGAATAAAGAAAATGCTACAAACAATAAGACCAATGACACTAGCTCCAGCTGGAATAAAGAAAATGCTACAAACAATAAGACCAATGACAGTAGCTCCAGCTGGAATAAAGAGACTGCTACATACAGCAAGACCAATGACACTAGCTCCAGCTGGAATAAAGAAAATGCTACAAACAATAAGACCAATGACACTAGCTCCAGCTGGAATAAAGAGACTGCTACATACAGCAAGACCAATGACACTAGCTCCAGCTGGAATAAAGAGACTGCTACATACAGCAAGACCAATGACACTAGCTCCAGCTGGAATAAAGAAAATGCTACAAACAATAAGACCAATGACACTAGCTCCAGCTGGAATAAAGAAAATGCTACAAACAATAAGACCAATGACACTAGCTCCAGCTGGAATAAAGAGACTGCTACATACAGCAAGACCAATGACACTAGCTCCAGCTGGAATAAAGAGACTGCTACATACAGCAAGACCAATGACACTAGCCCCAGCCGGAATAAAGAGACTGCTACATACAGCAAGACCAATGACAGTAGCTCCAGCTGGAATAAAGAGACTGCTACATACAGCAAGACCAATGACACTAGCTCCAGCTGGAATAAAGAAAATGCTACAAACAATAAGACCAATGACACTAGCTCCAGCTGGAATAAAGAAAATGCTACAAACAATAAGACCAATGACAGTAGCTCCAGCTGGAATAAAGAGACTGCTACATACAGCAAGACCAATGACACTAGCTCAAGCTGGAATGAAGAGACGGCTACAAACAGCAAGGCCAAAGACAGTAGCTCCAGCTGGAATAAAGAGACGGCTACAACAGACTCTATATAAGGATAGTCTAGGTTGATAGTGCAGGTCGTTGTCTAGGGGTCGGATTGTCACTTTGTCACCACAGGCTTGGTGTGTCGAGAAATCGCAATTTATTTTCGGGATGCGACTGCGTGATTTCTAGTAGACTCACTGCGATATGGTTTGTGAATGAAGAGGAGATTGAGGAGGGAGTATCTGGAAGAGGGTTTCCGTGCTGCTTTTTCAAAAGCAATTTTAAAGTTGCTGAGACGCTGCCACTGTGTAGCCAGTGTAGCCAACGAGCTAGTAATTCTTTTCCAAACAATAAAATCAACTTTCAAATTTCTAGGAAAATAGTTACAGCCGTTTTTTTTTGTTTTTTTTTTAAAAGCCGTGTCCCCCAACTCAGAAAGTTTTACCCACCCATCCGGCATGTGCAACTTGAATGGAAGTATTGTAAAAAGAGCCAAAAGTCTATGTCGGAGAAAGGAAGATGCACAGGTTTAAATACAAAACAAAATGGGGGTTTCAGAGAGAGAAAAAGAGGGAGATAGAGATAAGGAGAGAGAGAGAGAAAAAGAGAAGGAGATAGAGATAGGGAGAGAGACAAAAAGAGAAGGAGATAGAGAAGGAGAGGGAGAGAGAAAAATATAGGGAGAGAGTGGGAGAGAGAAGGGGAGAGAGAGGGAGGGAGAAAGAGGGAGAGATAGAGAAAGAGAGGGAGAGAGAAAAAGAGAAGGAGATAGAGAAGGAGATAGAGATAGGGAGTGAGAGAGACAAAAAGAGAAGGAGATAGAGATAGGGAGTGAGAGAGACAAAAAGAGAAGGAGATAGAGAAGGAGATAGAGATAGGGAGTGAGAGAGACAAAAAGAGAAGGAGATAGAGATAGGGAGTGAGAGAAAAAGAGAAGGAGATAGAGATAGGGAGTGAGAGAGACAAAAAGAGAAGGAGATAGAGATAGGGAAAGAGAGAGACAAAAAGAGAAGGAGAGAAGGAGAGGGAGAGAGAGAAAAATATAGGGAGAGAGAAGGGGAGAGAGATAGGGAGGGAGAGAGAGGGAAAGAGACAAAAAGAGAAGGAGATAGAAAGGGAGGGGAGAGGGAGAGAGAGATAGAGAGGGAGGGAAGAGGGAGAGAGAGAAGGGGAGAGAGAGAGGGAGAGAGAAGGGGAGAGAGAAGGGAGAGAGAGAGGGAGAGAGAAGGGGAGAGAGAGAGGAAGGGAGAAGGAGAGAGAGAGAGAGGGGGAGAGAAAGAGGGAAGGAGAAGGGGAGAGAGAGAGAGGGAGGGAGAAGGGGAGAGAGGGATGGGAGGGAGAAAGAAAGAGAATGAGGGAGGGCACTTCAATTGTTACAGATACACTAATTCACGGGCTAAAAAATATGTTACGGGGATCGTTAAAATGTGGTCCCATATATAGGAAATCATTGGGCGTAACCGGCGTGTAACGCTAGTTTATTATGAACTGATTCCTCTCTAAGTATCTATTATTGCTCCTCTTTACTGCCCGATTACCAACGCAGTCATCAAATAATTAATATTAAATATTTTAAATTAATTGTTTAGCATTGTGTTGTACCGTTAACAGAGTTAGCATAAGAAACTATTAACATTAATGATGAAAGATACTCCGAAACATTGACATACTATCTGCATTAATAGGTAGGTTGATCAATTCAAAAGTATAATAGTAAGGGAGGTAACTGTATAACAGAATTTAAAATATCGGATTACAAATTTTCCTTTGTTACGATAAATATTACATCCAATACATGCAAAAAAAACAACAGGTCAAGCCTTTTGGGATATGCAAAGAGACATACCGCGTACTATAATATTTATTTATTTTAAAAAATGTAAAGAAATTGCACCGTATTTAATATTTACATATCTTTGTATATATCAATTAATTGTAAAATCTTTCTTCACCACAATTCCATAAATATTATGTAAATACCGAATGAGTTATATTACCTATAAACTATTTCTTAATTTCTTTTTTTTTCAACAAGAAAGACAATTAGGACTGGAAGATGCAAGGTGGAAATTTCTTTTGGTTACATCCCTTTGACCAAATTAATAAATTTTCAGGACAACCCAAACAGGACAGGATTTCATGAAAATGGACCAAATGGACTACTAAATTGTTAAAAAAATAAAACAGAAACAAACAAAAAAAAAACACTATTACAATAAATAATAATAAAAATAAATTTAATCTCAAAATGAGTTACATGCCAAAATGAAATAATTTTTTAAGCTCTTCATACACATAATTGTTTTGAGCTCTGTACTTTAATAGAAACCAAATCGCTTCATTATATGTACATTTTTGTAACTCTAGCAGACCCCAGAGAATTCCTAAGGACAAAGGATGGAGGTCCTTTGTCTTAGGTTCTTAAGGGAAAAATTGTTGCAAAAATAATATAAATAAAAATGAATGCTAATAACTCTTAAGTCTAAATAAAAAAAAATATATGTATATATAGTTTGGCAATACTTATTTTAAGGAACATTTTTCAAAAATTTTTGTGAATGTTTTTTTTCACCAATTTCTGGACATTTGCTGTCATCATTTTATGGACCGTTGCTGTCACCTTTTTCTGGACCTTTGCTGTAACCTTTTTCTGGACCTTTGCTGTCATCATTTTATTGGACCTCTGCTGTCATCATTTTCTGGACCCCTTGCTGTCACCATTTTATAGATCTTCGCTGCAGCCTACTCCGCGATCATACTGAAAATCCTGGAATATGACTTTGATAAAAATGTCTTTTTTTTATGAAATTTTCCTTGTGTTATTATTAATTTAGTATGATGTTTTGTGTGTTTTCTTTGAAAAAAAAATTAAAAAAAAAAAAAGAAGCCCAATAAAGAGGCCAAGAGCCCGAAAAAGAGGCAACGCCCAAAAAAGAGGCAAAGAAAAGAGGCAAAAGCCCAAGGATTCCTAGGATGTACTAAGCTAGACAACTGAAGTCAAAAGCTAAAAAGCTGAGGTTTACTAAAAAAAAAAAAAAAAAAGAATGAGTTATAAATGAAAAATTAGATTTAACATCGTTCCAGACAATGAACGCAGAATAATACTCTGTGTAACTACAACAGTATATGTGATGAGTTCTGTTTCTTTGGTGCCACAATTTAATGAGGATGTTGCATTTATTATTCTTTCAATACATATCTTTTCTTTTTTACATCAATAATGCCACACAGAGAATCATCTTGCCGGAGATATATATAAAGCTTGAAAACACACTGAAAAAAAAAAGTATTCTTTTTTCTCTTCTTTATTAAACTTCTACTACAAAAACTATAAAAAAAAACCCATACATTTTCAATCAACATTAACTTGACTTAATTATATTGCTAATATTCAAATTTCTACTGATACAACTTTAACTTCAAGAACTCATTACATTGCAAGGACCAGTTACAATACAAGGACCAGTTACAATGCAAGGACCAGTTACAATACAAGGACCAGTTACAATGCAAGGACCAGTTACAATGCAAGAACCAGTTACAGTACAAGAACCAGTTACAATACAAGGACCAGTTAAGTACAAGGACCAGTTACAATGCAAGGACAAGTTACAATGCAAGGACCAGTTACAATACAAGGACCAGTTACAGTACAAGAACCAGTTTCAATACAAGGACCAGTTACAATACAAGGACCAGTTACAATACAAGGACCAGTTACAATACAAGGACCAGTTACAAAACAAGGACCAGTTACAGTACAAGAACCAGTTACAATACAAGGACCAGTTACAATGCTAGGACCAGTTTCAATACAAGGACCAGTAACAGTACAAGAATCAGTTACAATACAAGGATCAGTTACAGTACAAGAACCAGTTACAATACAAGGACCAGTTACAATGCTAGGACCAGTTAAAATAATACGAAGACCAGTTACAATACAAGAACCAGTTACAATACAAGGACTAGTTACAATACAAGGACCAGTTACAATGCTAGGACCAGTTACAATACAAGGACCAGTAACAGTACAAGAACCAGTTACAATACAAGGATCAGTTACAATGCAAAGACCCGTTACAATACAAGGACCAGTTACAGTACAAGAACCAGTTACAATACAAGGACCAGTTACAATGCTAGGACCAGTTACAATACAAGGACCAGTTACAATACAAGGACCAGTTACAATACAAGAACCAGTTACAGTACAAGGACCAGTTACAATGCTAGGACCAGTTAAAATAATACGAAGACCAGTTACAATACAAGAACCAGTTACAATACAAGGACCAGTTACAATACAAGAACCAGTTACAATGCTAGGACCAGATACAATACAAGAACCAGTTACAATACAAGGACCAGTTACAATGCAAGGACCATTTACAATGCAAAGACCAGTTACAATCCAAGGGCCAGTTACAATGCAAGAACCAGTTACAATACAAGGACCAGTTACAATGCTAGGACCAGTTACAATACAAGGACCAGTTACAATACAAGGACCAGTTACAAAACAAGGACCAGTTACAGTACAAGAAACAGTTACAGTACAAAGACCAGTTACAATGCTAGGACCAGTTAAAATAATACGAAGACCAGTTACAATACAAGAACCAGTTACAATACAAGGACCAGTTACAATACAAGGACAAGTTACAATGCTAGGACCAGTTACAATACAACAACCAGTTACAATACAAGGACCAGTTACAATGCAAGGACCATTTACAATGCAAAGACCAGTTACAATCCAAGGGCCAGTTACAATGCAAGAACAAGTTTCAAAACAAGGGCCAGTTACAATACAAGGGCCAGTTACAATGCTAGGACCAGTTACAATGCAAGGACCAGTTACAATACAAGGGCCAGTTACAATGCTAGGACCAGTTACAATACAAGGACCAGTTACAATACAAGGACCAGTTAAAATACAAGGACCAGTTACAATGCTAGGACCAGTTATAATACAAAAACCAGTTACAATACAATAACCAGTTACAATACAAGAACCAGTTACAATGTAAGGACCAGTTACAATACAAGGACCAGTTACAATACAAGGACCAGTTACAATGCAAGGACCAGTTACAATTCAAAGACCAGTTACAATCCAAGGGCCAGTTACAATGCAAGAACAAGTTTCAATACAAGGACCAGTTACAATACAAGGGCCAGTTACAATGCTAGGACCATTTACAATACAAAGACCAGTTACAATACAATGACCAGTTACAATACAAGAACCTGTTACAATACAAGGGCCAGTTACAATACAAGGACCAGTTACAGTACAAGAACCAGTTACAATACAAAGGCCAGTTACAATACAAGGACCAGTTACAATGCAAGGACCAGTTACATTTCTAGGACCAGTTACAATGCTAGGACCAGTTACAATACTAGGATCAGTTACAATACAAGGACCAGTTACAGTACAAAAACCAGTTACAATACAAGGACCAGTTACACTACAAGGACCAGTTACAATACAAGGACCAGTTGCAATGAAAGAACCAGTTACAATTCAAGGACCAGATACAAGGACCAGTTACAGTACAAGAACCAGTTATATGCTAGGATCAGTTACAATACAAGGACCAGTTACAGTACAAGAACCAGTTACAGTACAAGGACAAGTTACAATGCTAGGACCAGTTAAAATAATACGAAGACCAGTTACAATACAAGAACCAGTTACAATACAAGGACCAGTTACAATACAAGGACCAGTTACAATACAAGGGCCAGTTACAATGCTAGGACCAGTTACAATACAAGGACCAGTTACAATACAATGACCAGTTACAATACAAGGACCAGTTACAGTACAAGAACCAGTTACAATACAAGGACCAGTTACAATACAAGGGCCAGTTACAATACAAGGACCAGTTACACTGCAAGGACCAGTTACCATGCTAGGACCAGTTACAATGCTAGGACCAGTTACAATGATAGGATCAGTTACAATACAAGGACCAGTTACAGTACAAGAACCAGTTACAATGCTAGGACCATTTACAATACAAGGACCAGTTACAATACAATGACCAGTTACAATACAAGGGCCAGTTACAATACAAGGACCAGTTACAGTACAAGAACCAGTTACAATACAAGGGCCAGTTACAATACAAGGACCAGTTTATTGCAAGGACCAGTTACAATGCTAGGACCAGTTACAATGCTAGGACCAGTTACAATGCTAGGATCAGTTACAATACAAGGACCAGTTACAGTACAAGAACCAGTTACAATACAAGGACCAGATACACTACAAGGACCAGTTACAATACAAGGACCAGTTACAGTACAAGAACCAGTTACAGTACAAGGACCAGATACAAGGACCAGTTACAGAACAAGAACCAGTTACAGTACAAGGACCAGTTACAATGCTAGGACCAGTTAAAATAATACGAAGACCAGTTACAATACAAGAACCAGTTACAATACAAGGACCAGTTACAATACAAGAACCAGTTACAATACAAGGGCCAGTTACAATACAAGGACCAGTTACAGTACAAGAACCAGTTACAATACAAGGGGCAGTTACAATTCAAGGACCAGTTAATTGCAAGGACCAGTTACAATGCTAGGACCAGTTACAATGCTAGGACCAGTTACAATGCTAGGATCAGTTACAATACAAGGACCAGTTACAGTACAAGAACCAGTTACAATACAAGGACCAGTTACACTACAAGGACCAGTTACAATACAAGGACGAGTTACAATGCAAGAACCAGTTACAATACAAGGACCAGATACAAGGACCAGTTACAGTACAAGAACCAGTTACAGTACAAGGACCAGTTACAATGCTAGGACCAGTTAAAATAATACGAAGACCAGTTACAATACAAGAAACAGTTACAATACAAGGACTAGTTACACTACAAGGACCAGTTACAATACAAGGACCAGTTGCAATGAAAGAACCAGTTACAATACAAGGACCAGATACAAGGACCAGTTTTAGTACAAGAACCAGTTACAATACAAGGACCAGTTACAATACAAAGACCAGTTATATGCTAGGATCAGTTACAATACAAGGACCAGTTACAGTACAAGAACCAGTTACAGTACAAGGACCAGTTACAATGCTAGGACCAGTTAAAATAATACGAAGACCAGTTACAATACAAGAACCAGTTACAATACAAGGACCAGTTACAATACAAGGACCAGTTACAATACAAGGGCCAGTTACAATGCTAGGACCAGTTACAATACAAGGACCAGTTATAGTACAAGAACCAGTTACAATACAAGGACCAGTTAATTGCAAGGACCAGTTACAATGCTAGGACCAGTTACAATGCTAGGACCAGTTACAATGCTAGGACCAGTTACAATGATAGGATCAGTTACAATACAAGGACCAGTTACAGTACAAGAACCAGTTACAATGCTAGGACCATTTACAATACAAGGACCAGTTACAATACAATGACCAGTTACAATACAAGAACCAGTTACAATACAAGGGCCAGTTACAATACAAGGACCAGTTACAGTACAAGAACCAGTTACAATACAAGGGCCAGTTACAATACAAGGACCAGTTAATTGCAAGGACCAGTTACAATGCTAGGACCAGTAACAATGCTAGGACCAGTTACAATGCTAGGATCAGTTACAATACAAGGACCAGTTACAGTACAAGAACCATTTACAATACAAGGACCAGTTACACTACAAGGACCAGTTACAATACAAGGACCAGTTACAATGCAAGAACCAGTTACAATACAAGGACCAGATGCAAGGACCAGTTACAGTACAAGAACCAGTTACAGTACAAGGACCAGTTACAATGCTAGGACCAGTTAAAATAATACGAAGACCAGTTACAATACAAGAACCAGTTACAATACAAGGACCAGTTACAATACAAGAACCAGTTACAATACAAGGGCCAGTTACAATACAAGGACCAGTTACAGTACAAGAACCAGTTACAATACAAGGGCCAGTTACAATACAAGGACCAGTTAATTGCAAGGACCAGTTAGAATGCTAGGACCAGTTACAATGCTAGGACCAGTTACAATGCTAGGATCAGTTACAATACAAGGACCAGTTACAGTACAAGAACCAGTTACAATACAAGGACCAGTTACACTACAAGGACCAGTTACAATACAAGGACCAGATACAAGGACCAGTTACAGTACAAGAACCAGTTACAGTACAAGGACCAGTTACAATGCTAGGACCAGTTAAAATAATACGAAGACTAGTTACAATACAAGAACAAGTTACAATACAATGACCAGTTACAATACAAGAACCAGTTACAATACAAGGGCCAGTTACAATACAAGGACCAGTTACAGTACAAGAACCAGTTACAATACAAGGGCCAGTTGCAATACAAGGACCAGTTAATTGTAAGGACCAGTTACAATACAAGAACCAGTTACAATACAAGGACCAGTTACATTACAAGGGCTAGTTACAATGCTAGGACCAGTTACAATACAAGGACCAGTTACAATACAATGACCAGTTACAATACAAGGACCAGTTACAGTACAAGAACCAGTTACAATACAAGGACCAGTTACAATACAAGGACCAGTTACAATGCTAGGACCAGTTACAATACAAGGACCAGTTACAGTACAAACCAGTTACAATACAAGGACCAATTACAATACAAGGGCCAGTTACAATACTACAAGGACCAGTTACAATGCAAGGACCAGTTACAATGCTAGGACCAGTTACAATGCTAGGACCAGTTACAATGCTAGGACCAGTTACAATGCTAGGATCAGTTACAATACAAGGACCAGGTACAGTACAAGAACCAGTTACAATACAAGGTCAAGTTACAATACAAGGGCCTGTTACAATACAAGGACCAGTTACAATACAAGGACCAGTTACAATGCAAGAACCAGTTACAAAACAAGGACCAGATACAAGGACCAGTTACAGTACAAGAACCAGTTACAATACAAGGACCAGTTACAATACAAAGACTAGTTATATGCTAGGATCAGTTACAATACAAGGACCAGTTACAGTACAAGAACCAGTTACAATGCAAGGACCAGTTACAATACAAGTACCAGTTACAATACAAGGTCCAGTTACAATGCAAGGACCATTTACAATACAAGAACCATTTACAATACAAGGACCATTTACAATACAAGGACCAGTTACAATGCTAGGACCAGTTACAATACAAGGACCAGTTACAATACAAGAACCAGTTACAGTACATGAACAAGTTACAATACAAGGATCAGTTACAATTCAAGGACCAGTTACAATACAAGGACCAGTTACAGTACAAGGACCAGTTACAATGCAAGGACCAGTTACAATGCAAGAACCAGTTACATTGCAAGGACCAGTTACAATACAAGGACCAGTTACAATACATGGACCAGTCACAATGCAAGGACCAGTTACATGGATGGACCAGTTACAATACAAGGACCAGTTACAATCCAAGGGCCAGTTACAACGCTAGGACCCCGACTATCTTGCTTTCCCACCCCCCCCAAATTTATTTTTGTAAACTATATTTTTCTAGAATGAGAGGAACATCTATTCTAAATAGTTTATTAACTATGTCCTTCTAGAAAGTCACGTATGTGACATTTTTGCCTGACCTTTTTCCATGATTGGATGATTATAATTAACACGTTCTGTGTGTTCTGTGACCTCTTTGACTTTGCCCTTGTTTCTGGAAAGAAGCAGGATTAGGTCACATTATCGATTCGTAACAACTTGCACCCTGAACTTAGATTTGATCTGAGTGTGATACACTGTGTCGCTAAAACATAACTTGCATCCTCACCTTAGAAACCCTGTGTCTTCACATTTACATTCGACCTGAGTGTGGTGAACGATAGCATTTTTTAAAAAGATTATATCAACTCACTCTATCTGTCTGTCTGTCTGTCTGGTAAAAAGCTTGAACATATTTTGTTCTCCCATTTTCAATTCTCGGATCAAAAAAACTTTGCGCAATTATTCATCAGACCTGACAAAACATGAATTAATTTAAAAAATTAACCAAATAGTTAATTAATTGTTGGTGCTTTAATTATTTTGTTTGATATGGAACTAAGTGGAATAAATGCTACTTAATGATAGATGTGGATGTATATATGGATTTAATCCCTTTATTAAGATTTGAATAGCTTATTCTCCCACTTCCCATTCTCGGAGCTAAATTTGCAGGATTATTTTATAGTCGATTATAATACACAAATCAATCCAAATATTAACCAATTAGTCGATCATACTAATTCATTAATTTTGTTTTATATAGAAGAAAGGGAGCTAAAACCTGTAATTTTCAGATAAATGGCAGTAATTAGCGGTTCTTTACCTTAAATTAAACTTTGTTTTTCAACAGTATTTTTTTTTTCTTTTCTTGTTTCTAGTTTGTATAAAGAAGTGATGCATATAGCTTGAGCGATCTTGAAAAGTTTCGTACAAATCCTTTAGTTATAAAGACGTTGCTGAGTTCTGTACAGACCTTATTTAATGTTTACCTTATTAATGAGGCTTTTTAAATCACATAGATAAGACAAATACATACAAGATAGGATAAGAAGTCCTTTATTATTTTCGGGTTTTGAAATCAACAATGTTATGGATTTGAAATCTACAATGTTTTTGGTTTGAAATCAACAATTTTCTGGGTTTGAAACCAACAATCTTCTGGGTTTGATAACTTAAAACAAAAAAGAAGTTTGACAGTCATTGTTGATAGATTCGTGAGTTGATTCATAGCTTCTGACAGTTAGTGCAACTGACCTTTGTAGCTTGATATGGAAATTTGAACAAAGTTTAAGGGAGTTTGCACGGTGGCCGAGTGGCAAAGCACTAGACTCCCGAACCGGGATTCCCGTGATCGAATCCGTGTGAAGACTAGGATTTTTAATTTCGGGACGTTAGCGCAACTCCTGGTGAAGATATACCAAACAAAATTACTAATTACCAATTAACTAAATGGTTACTTTTTAAAAAATTGATTCTTGTACACGAAATAATTGTGCCAAATTTTAACTTGATCCTAGATTGGGTGTAGGAGAAACAAAATGTACAAACATTTTACCAGACAAACAGACAGACAGACAGACAGACAAAGTGAGTGGATATTAGCTTTGTAAAATTGATAATAGAAGTCGGCTTGCACTAGTCGAAAAAAGTCAAGGGACGTAATTACTTTATGGCTTTTTTATGTCTAATAACTCTGTTTACGATTACAGGCCCTGCCTTGACCCACCGGATGGCCCAAGATCCTTTGATTGTCCTGGGTTCGCTTACCAGCTTGGCAAAGCGGAGACTTGTAATTTCCTTTGTGCAGCAAGTAGGTAGACAGGCTATTATCAATGTGAAACACCTACATATTCGCTTATAGTGAATTAAGAATTGCTAAGTAAGCTATTTGTAAAGCGATACACAGACACCAGCGTAACACAAGCAACAATATGAAAAATACTTTTTAGATATATTGATTATCTAAGTAGAAGAATACTAAATGTATAGTCATATTTAGTATACTTGTGCAAGGTTTCAACTTGATCCGAGATTGGGAAGTGGGAGAAATGACGTGTACCAGACGGAGTGAATTGATATAAGCTTTAAAAAAAATGAGTTGAGGAATCGTTTACAGTTATCTCAAATTGTCAACATGCACTTAAAAAATAGTGCAATTATTACGAAATCAGAAAAAAACTAGCTTTAAACTGCATTTATAATAACTATACATTTCGCCACCGTCTTCGTCTCAGAGTTGATGACCAAGTTTTTAGCCAAACGCTTCACTTTAGAAACAGAATGTCTCTCGTCTGCATCAATTGTAATCAGCCGTTTGGTATGGAAAGTAAGGAAAATGACGAACAATTGAAAAAAAAAATACAAACAGGCTTTCTCGTATGTCTTACGACCTCCAATCAATTAATCTTTTAAGGTATTGTAGATATCTAGCAGACTAATTATAAATATAAGAAATACAAATATAAGAAAAGCCTCTGTTAGTTGTGTTCCTTCAGAGTTGAAGATAATTACTTCCTAGTCCAAACCTCCCGCAGGACGACGGGGGATGGGAGCGGGCAGGGTTTGAACCCGGGACCCTCGATGAATCTGAACGATAGTCCAGCGTGCAAACCGCACGACCAGGCAGGTCGCCTAGGACTTTATCTGAAAACACAAACAATCTTTAATCGTTTTTTTTTTCCACGATAACTATTTAAATATCAATATATTCTATTATTTTATATAGATCTTTGAATACCATTTTTATTATGATATTTCATAACATTTTTTTATTACATTAACAGCGTGTCCTATTGGTCACTGGGGATTCAACTGCTCCAAGATTTGTCCCAACTGTGTCTACCCATGCGATAAGAAGACAGGGGCGTGCAGTAGCTGCACTGACGGATATAAATTGTTTAACAACTCTTGCAATCAAGGTAATGAATAATACACAATACGTTGGATTCCATTGATTTAATGAATGATTTAGTAATTAGTTTCAGCAGTGGCTTATGCTTGTGATTTTTTTTGGAATTGAGATGCTACAGAAGGATCCTAAGTTTCACATTTAAAGACCGCATCACAAAACCAAGAGATTATAGACAAGGTTACTATAGCGATTGGACTCCATGTTGACCTGCTAACTATTGTAAAAAAAAAAACGCAAGCTAAAAATCTATGGCAATATTACAAAATCTTTGGTTCGCTAAGACCTTCCTTCAGGGAACAGTACCAGGAAAAGAAGAAGAGGCAGACAGAGAAAGCGATGGGAAGACAACATAAAAAGAATGGACGGGCCTGCCATTGAAAGAAGTTCTAAGACAAAAGACAGAGAGAAATGGAGAAAGACATGGTGCCCCAACGGTCCAACAGACTAAGGGTTAGGTAAAGGTAAAAGTAAATCTGCAGTGGCAGAGTTGCAATAATGTTATAAAGATTAAACATATTTTGTGTTATGGACATAGTATTAATTCCATAGTCCCGTTCAAGCTGACATTCTTTGACGTCCTGCAGAAAGTCTCAGCTAGGACGTAATAATCATTTCTTCTATAGGAACGTCCGAAACGTTTAAATTAAGCAAAGCCTCGTCTTCAAGTCCGTCGTTTTTTTATGGTCATTAATTATCATTTAAGTGTGTAGCTTTATAAGTCCGTGTGCTTTAATCATAATGTCACATTGAATTCTATTAGGAAATGTGAAATAAAAATTGTACTGCCAAATCACCACACCATCCAACCATCTCTGGAAGTTATACATTGCACATTTTCTTTCACAATTCTTTAAACTCTTCATAGTAACAGGGCATGCCTTGGATAATTGGTTGCCCTAGACGAAGTAAATTTTGTTGCCCCAAATAAAATAAAAATACATAAAGAAAGAAAAAACTGCCAATAATAACTAAACTTACGCAATTTATTAAAAACCTAAAACTCCAACAACAATATTTGAGATACTTTTCACTATTTCTTCATTAACAATAGTTGTGTAAATCTTGAGCGAAGACCCTACCAATCGAAGCCTTTGCCTAATTTGCTTATGCTTAAGACCAGAACTGATGGTAAGTAGAGGAAAGGAGTTTTTGACCGACCATGCTCTGCCTTTAGAAGCGAAAAGAATCGTAATTATCTACAATGAATGGACGACATAAAAATGGTATTACAAATATACATATTTTGAATTTAGAGTTTAGAGATTCGCCTCTGCATCCCTCCCACTTGCTTGGGTCTTGTGTAGAGAGCGTTAACGTAGATCTATAAGTTTTTTAAATAACCTCATATAAAAACATTCACACATAGATCACTCAATTTTGACAAAAATATTTTCTTATCTCTCAAACAGAGTGCGATGCATACAAGTTCGGTTGGCATTGTTTAGGAGACTGCAATAGGGCATGCAACGGTGATGACTGCATAGATAAAGTTTCTGGAAAATGTCCAGGTAGACTTGTTCACATTACAGTCACACAAAAAATACAAACTATTAGAGTACACTTTCATAGGATGCAATTATTAAAAATAATAGAACGCAACATTTACTACCGAGCACTATTTTTACAATATCTCTATTCAAGTCACCACTTCCTGGAACCAGCCAGGACCCAGCTGATGAGGACGCTAATTTCAAAATCTGCTCTAACGATTTTCCTAGAAATTGATGAATATCGCTAAGAGCAAAAAATAACTAGCTCGTTGGCCACATGGGAAAACTCTAGTTTCACCGTTATAATTTTCAAAGTAAAAAATAAATAATTGTAAATTTGGCTAGGGACTAAATCTAGGTCTAGATCCAACATCGGTTTTGAAAGGACTATCGCGTTCTTGAAATGACTATCCCGTTCGGTAATTTCCGAATGTAAGGCATTATTGATTCAATTAATGTTCAGGATAATGTTGCGGATTGTCTTCTAAGTCTAGATTAAAAGGCCAAGATCTAATTCATTAGAATTATTGAATAAAGAAACAGTTGTTTATTAAGTCTAAAGTTGCTTTAAGCTTATTTATAAACTTTGCTAATATTTTTACGTAAACCTGATATAGATTACGTCTAGGTTCTAGATCTCAAAGTATACTAGATCTTTATAAGTAGATCTTTATCTAAATCAGATCTTAAGAGCTCTACGTCTAATAAACGTAGGCCTACTAAAAAATAATGGATATCTTAAACACTGGTTTCATGGGTAGAATCTTTCGATCAAGACCAAATCACAAGAAAGATGACGCTTACTATAAGCTATCCCGACAAGATCAACGTCTAATCTTTCGACTCAGGACCGGACACAACAGAATGCGACAACACATGTACCGGAAGCTCAAAATTGGAACCAGTGAAATCTGCCCATGTGGAGTATCACCAGAGAACGCCGACCACGTCCTCCAAAACTTCTCTCTTTACCAAGAGGCCCGTTTAAGACACTGGCCCCAAAACACCCCAATAGAAAGAAAACTATATGGAGAGCTCCCTGATTTGGAAACCACTGCGCAGTTCATCTCGTGTATTGGTCTAGTCATCTGAACACTCCAACATAACATTGAGAACGAAGAAGAAGAAGAAGTTCGATCAAGAAACTGACGGTGTCAACATCTCGAGTTCGATATCTATTTAGCTAAAAAAAAAGATATTTATATTTAATTTAATTTTATATTGTATAATAGAGATAACTTTAAAAAAAAATCTTAATGTTTTTTTTTTTAAATCTCGTTTGTTTGTTAGTTAGTTAGTTAGTTTGTTTTTAACTTTTTACAACTTTGGACACAAGCATAAACTGCCATAAACTATAAACTGCAAAATACAAACGTTAGTCTATGTAATTTAATTTTACTTAGATTTATTTATATATGTATTTTTTTTTTTTAGATTCATTCAAAAAATCCAAACTTTGGTTCTTTGCTCTGGCAATTTTTCTAATAATCCCGATCGTCATCTTAGCTAGAGCCAGGTAGGATTCAGAGTGCATAGACTTTTAACTTGGTACAAAGTTGTGTGTTGGGGATAGTCTACGTAGTGTTACTCAAAAGTATTTGCGGCGCCCTCTCCCCACCCCTCCCTTCCTCTCCCGACGAAATAATTAGCATTGGCGCCACAACCCCGCCCCCCCTTTTTTTTTAGTCAGCTAGGAGTTCTGGAAGAGTACTGTAAACTCCCATAGCGAGTTACGGGCAAAGACCCGACAATATATTGTTTTCCATATTCTGAGTCTAAGAAACCTATTTTATTTAATGACGTCTAAGATTTCCCATACATAAAAAAATTAGACTAATTACAGTTCAAAAGAGTTAAATCGCCAACTTGTGACCATCCAGCTTCATCAAGGATTGGTCTCATATGACAAGTTTCTTAGGGCAATGATTGTCTCTCGAGACGTATAGGCTTACTCTGTCAGATTGTATTTGCGCTGGTCCTTGACTAAGATTAAGACTAAGACTGCTTTATTGATTCTCATGGAAATTTGTTGTGATTACAAGCACTCTTTCCTCATATAAAGAGAACCCAACAGAAACATACACATAAATAGAACAGACACAACATAAAGAGTTCATTCAGCGACTTCACACAGGCATCTTGATCCTTTTCATGTTTCCTGATCAACGAGTGGCGTTGATATAGTCTGACCGAGTAAGGAACGAAAGAGTTTTTGTACCGCTCTGTTTCTTGTCTTCTTGATAGATAGGTGTCGCCCACTACACAATGACTTGACGTAGTTCTGATGGAGCGGGTGGCTGTTGTCTTCCAAGATTTTCCCGATTTTTCTTAGACATTTTGTTCAAAAATTCATTTAAATATGGTAGTATTGTGCTTGTGGTTTTTGATGTCCTTTTATTATGTTGTCTAAGCGGCACAACAGTTTAGATGAAGCGTTGCCTTGACTAGGGAACGTTAAAAGCATCAAGAAATCTGAGAGCAGTCATTCAACGTGTGCTGTGCCTGTTCTGTTTTGTACAATGCTGTTGCTGTTGTTTTTAATATAAAAAAAGAATCCTTGTGATCACAACACATTTCCCAAGAGGATCAATGAAGTAGTCTCAGTGTTAATAAAATGCCACAGAGAAGTAGCCAGAAAATAATTATTGTAATAACTTCAAGGGAGGCAACTCAACGAGGTAAAAGTGGCATACGTATCCTGTATGATAACTGGCGTGTGGAACTGGATCAACAGTGTGAATAATGAACTGGCAAGAAGGACACGAGTAGCTTAGAGCTAAACTGTTTCTGAACCCATGGCTTGACAGTCTATCTTCATTGTTCTTAACCAACCTTCATCTTTACCTGCTCACCTAGTTGAGTTGCTTCCGTAATTGTTATTTCAATATTACAGAGACGTACGTAATGGACAAACTCCCCCCCCCCCACCCAGCCTTTTAATTTTGGCTTCACATCTTATAATGGGATTAATTAAGGCATTTTCACAAAGATCAAATTAACTCTGTCTGTCTGTTTCAAATCTTGTACACGCTATTTCTTCCACTTCCCAGTCTCGAAAGTTAAAACTTTGCCACAATTATTCATTGTCGATGACAAACAATGCAAAAATTAACAAATTATTTAATAAATTGGTGATTATTAATGTATTTAATTTTATATAGAAAGGGAGATGAATTTTGCAGTATCGAGAGATATGGCAGTAATTGCGAAGCTTCTTCCCTTGCATGAACTATGTTTTATCAAAGTATTTTTATATTTTGCTTGTTGCAATAATTTTATAAAGGTTATATCAACTCTGTCTGTCTGTCCGTGTGGCAAAAAGTTTGTACACTTTATTTCTCCCACAGCCAATCTCAGATCAAGTAGAAATTTTGCACAATTATTTCTTTTACCTGACAAACAAGAGTCAATATAAAAAAAAAAAACGAAACGGTTAATTAACTATTGATAATCAATTATTTTGTTTGGTATCGAACAAGGGAAAGAAATTGTACTTGAGAGATATAGTGGCATAGGTTTAGCTAGTCCCCCTTATGCCTAGTGCTTAAATTTTGAAACTAAAAATAGATATCCATGAAATCTATTTTTATAAGTAATTCGCTGGCACAGTGGTTAGTGTATAGGCTTGAGGAGGCTTGATCTCTCGAGTACGAATTCAAGTCTTTTTTTCTATAAAATGCATACGATAACATTCAACCAGATACACCCCCCCCCCCTCTCCAAATACCTCAAATGGTCTAGACAAGTAATAGGATCACATCACAGTGAGAAAATCAAAAGCAAAAAATTGCGCTAAACAAAACAAAAATAGAGAAAATATTTCTAATCGCAATGATTTATTTGGGTTAGTCCCGATCTATACAAAAAATTTAATTAGATGACAGATCCAAACTACTTGATACTATTACACTTAATCTAAGTTTTTTTTAAAGTATTTTTTTTTTTTTTTTAACTCAAAGTGGTCGGAGGGCCCGACAACAAGCTGAAGATTATGAAATGGTCTTCATGGAGGATGACAGGCTGCAACTTACTCCGTCGGCATCAAGATCAACAGCGAAGACCAAGTCTGTCAAATCCTTCAGCCCTGTTGTTCATAACAATGCTTCTGACACCTATGTCTAGAGAACCGGTCGTTCCTTCCACCACAGCGGATGTACCTTTGTTGACCCCATCGGACCCTTGCTGACCACAATGGACTCCACAGTGCCCTTGTTTATCATTGTAACTTGAATGGGTGTTGCTGTGTATGCTTGCTGTGTTTAGTTAGATGTGTGTGTGTGCTTACCTCAGAGCTTGATAATAACGAGTGGAAACTTAGAAGCATTAAAAGTCTTTCTAAAAAAACTGCTTTAAATTTAATTAAATATACTGCTAAATACGGTTAATTGTTTCACCGGTTAATCAGACCAGCCGTTTATATGGACAGAATCCTCTACTAGCGAAGCTTTCTTGTAATAGAGAAAATGTTTGTGTAATCCAACCAGCCGGTTAATAGGACCATGCTTGCATAGTCTCAATGTGGGCCGATCAACCGGAATCGATTGTAGTCCCTGGAGACAGCGACCGATTATAAAAATGTTTATCTAGTTTAAAAACTTGAGATCCACTCATGTAATGAACCATGACTGTGAAGCAAAGTCGAGTACATTCGCAAAAAAAAAAAAAAAGATAGAAAACCTCTTCTTATTATAATGAGGAGAAATGGTCGCAATTCTAGTCCTCCCAACTAGGCCCCTTTAACCGAAGGGTGTCCGATATATTTTTGGAACACTTGTCCCGGGACGAATAAATATTTTCTATTCCATACTGATTTCTTGCATTGTGGATAGAAGGTTCAACGAGTCAGATCGGACCTAGTGACAATCTAATTATGATCCCAGCAAATGGTTGGGACATCGCTGATTTCTTTAATGCACTCGAAATGCATCTATCACCTTTTTTTTTCCATTCACGATTAGCTCTAACTCATTGTTCCATGGATGCTATTTCTTTTGTTCTCTATTGCCATTTCACTGAAAATTGTACGCTTATATTTTTTCATATTTCATTTATACATTCGTAATCAATTCACGTTTTATTTTAAATAAACACATTTAAAAAATATTCATTTAACGATTTTTTTTTATTAGTAAATGATTTTATTTCCCTCTCCAGTGAATTTTAGCGTAAGGGGAAAAGGCCGCTATTAGGTTTGTGCAAAATGTCCGTCTGTCACACTCAGATCTCGAAAACTAGAAGAGAAATGAAAAACATTATTTCAATATGCGTTGTTGCTAGCGAAGTTCAGGATGCAATGGCTACTTTTGGTTTTCTAAAAGCAAACCGTTTAGTTTATAAAATGCATTATGCATGGGATTTTCTTTTCATAAAAAATACACCAATTCTAAAACAATACATAAATGTAAGGGAGAGAATGTTACAATAGGCCTATGTTTACAAAGACAGATAATCTTTTCTGTTGGTTGGTCTGTCCGTCACGTTTAGATGGACGTGCAGAGAGACCACACAAAACTCATAGCGTTTATTACACTTTAGGGGTCACTAATCAACAAGTAATAACTATTTCACCACAATGGCCAGCGTCCCCCGGGCCCAGCCTTATCGCTAATGAGTGCCACGACGACCTCTCGCACACACGTTGGAGCTGTCAAAGGAGGTGTAAGGGTTAGGGTTAGGGTTAGAGTTCGAGCAGTGACGGGAACTAACCTAAACTTAAAAAGTTAAACTTAAACTAAGTTTCAATTTGAAAAAAATAAGTTAAACTTAAAGTTTATTATGAATTTCAAAATAATAATCAATTATACTACAAAATCTTTTCACACCTTTTTTTTTTGGAAAGGGGGGGGGATCTAGATCTAGCTAATCATCATCCTACTATATACCTACGTACGGTTCGATCTAATTCTTTAAACATTATAGAAACATTTCTCCATAATGAAATCAGTAATATCAAATATGTTTCGTACATATAAGTTATTGCAAAAATAAAATGTAAAAGGAAGATGTCTAAATAAATATGTGTGCTTATATTTTTGCATGAATTAAAACCTTTAGAAAAGAAAACTAATTTTATCTTTTAAAAGTATATTAACTTAGTAAATAATGGAAAATCATACTATATACCGGTATAATAGTAATTGTAATATAGTAGTATATATCTATAATTTCACATTAAGATGTAGGCCAAGCGACCAGAGAAACTAAATTGTTGTAGTTTTATAAAACATTTAACCTGGGTAACTATTGAATTAGTATAAATACATGCTTGACTACCAATGTCAATGTGTTATTATCTTGCCTGACCACTCACCAAACACCTATCACTATTGGACTATTAATCGCGCTAGGAAAAAGGCGGGGTGGTTTTGTCACTATACGGACTATACTATACAGTAAACTATGCCTACACGTGTACGTCTATCTGGTCAGTTAGTCAAAATCATTCGGTCACACAGTTTATTTACTTTAGGGCTGGGAGGGTGTGTAGCTATTTAATTGTAAAGATAGATCTACGTACATGCCTGGCTAACCATACCGGTAATTCTTTTCTTGTCTGACCATTCGACATGAAGCAAACACTATTGCTTAACGCGCAATAATGAAAAGTTTTACAAATTTTAATAAAACTTTATAGTTTGTAACTAAGAAAAGAATAATAAAACTACGTTTTTAACTAAAATATTTTTTTTCTAATTAAACCTCGGCCTTAATTAATTTATTTAGTTAAACTAAAAGTTTCTTACTTTTTTGTTAACTTTTGCCCATCACTTGGTACGAGGCTGAATTGGACCAAGACCTGCATTAACCTGAATCTTGCGGATGAACGACAGGAATGGAGACTCCTGAATAACGTAATCATCTTCTTTTTTTTGAAAAAAAACGTCTGTATCATATAAGATAAGATAAGATAAGATAAGGCGAAAGAAGTAAAAGCAGCAGCGCTCCTGCTAACGGCCTCGAGCAGCTCCACACAGCCGTCTGTGTAGATAGTGGACGCTTCTACAGGATACGATGCGATGGTTTCTCTGGCTGCTTGTAGTCGTCTAGGGTCACATTGTCTTGTCACCACTGGTCAAGGACGCACTTCCGCACCGACAGCATGTCGAAAACGTTTATCGGGGAGGGGGAAGCAACCCGACGGGAAAACAGAAGCCCTCTGCAATTCATTTGAGAGCGCAATGCACCCATGTAGAGCGTTCTCCAGAACTTGAAATTGGTGATTAACTTTTAGTTTAACTGGAGTACACATACGTATGTTATAGAGGAAAGAAGTCTTGACTATGTGATAAAGGTTCTAGTTTCATTGAACAAAAGTAAGGAGTGTAAATGTATTATCGTCTTGTGGTCGGTGTCATCGCTCGATAAAATAGCAGGTGAAACACGTCCATCAGTTTAGAAAAGAAGAGATACAAGAAAGTTCTTCACATGCCAACGTCCAAATAAAAACGTTGATTTGGATCAATGGAGCACTGGCAGCAGCAAGAAACCAAAAAAATATATCATAAATTAACTGCATTTGGTGGGTATTTTAGTGAAGAAATTGTAGATATCTCAGACACTGAGCAGTTGTCTTTGAGTGTTCGTTTTGTTGATTGCGATTGTATTCGACTTCATTGATTTAGTTCCTGTGGTTCAGAGAGACGCACTGCATGTGTCTAATGTCATTGTACAGTCTAGACATGGACAAAATATCTGTCCAAGGTTGCTTCCTGGTGGCTACTATTCTTTTTCATTAGCTGTCCCTAGCGATAGCGTTGGAACTAAATTTACTTCTTTTGTGTGAGACACAACTAACTAAAAAATACAAATCCACTCAAGAGTTAAGTCTCAACTTAGAGATCTTTGACTGTTTGGTGGACACCTGAAATGAACTGTGATTGGGAACAGAGCATAAAGAACTTCTGATTGGGAACAGAGCATAAATGACTTCTGATTAGGAACAGAGCATAAATGACTTCTGATTAGGAACAGAGCAAAAAGAACTTCTGATTGGGAACAGAGTATAAAGGACTTCTGATTGGGAACAGAGCATAAATGACTTCTGATTGGGAACAGTGTATAAAGGACTTCTGATTGGGAACAGAGCATAAATGATTTCTGATTGGGAACAGAGCATATAGGACTTCTGATTGGGAACAGAGCATAAAGAGCTTCTGAATGGAAACAGAGCATAAATGACTTCTGATTGGGAACAGTGATAAAAGAACTTCTGAATGGGAACAGAGATAAAAGAACTTCTGAATGGGAGCAGAGCATAAAGAGCTTCTGATTGGGAACAGAGCATAAAGAACTTCTGATTGGGAACAGAGCATAAAGGACTTCTGATTGGGAACAGAGCATAAAGGACTTCTGATTGGGAACAGAGCGTAAAGGACTTATCTTTCCATTGTGCTCTGGCAAGAAACTGAACGTAATGCATCGTAGCCTCCATACAAGTCGAGTGACAGCTCAGACACGTCCCCCTTTATTTCCCGGACCAGGGGGACACTCGTACAAGAAATGCGACACTGTTACGACGTTTTTCCCACAGGGACGTCATCGGGAGTCATAGATCGGACGTAACCGGGCAATTTATGCCCCAATAGGACACTGTTTCGTCCTACACTGAGCAATAATTGCACGGTCAGACCTCCTCAACTGCCACCACGATCTGGGTGACGCACACGCTGTTATTTACCACGGGCCCTGTCGGATTCCTCCCAGGACATAAACCGCTTCGCATAAGAGAGTGCTCGGATTTCTGCTTGTACAAACATGCTTCGAGGTGAGTGGCTGCCATAGGATGTTTTCACCTACTGCCTTTTCTTTTAAAGGTGACCCCCCTTCTACCGCCACCCCTGGCTAAGAGACTGGAACGAGAGTCTGTAACCGTAGTTGTGATGGGTACGGGCATTATAGTCTCAAATGCCGCATGAGGCCAGAGAGCCAATCTGTTTCTTATCAGTCCGGCTAGTATATCAGCCAGTGTCCCATATCTGGATCTATCGAGAACCCTCGACCCATCGGTGTAAAAGAAAATGGCATCTGATGGGTAGGATTTTATAGTGGCTGATACCAAGTTATTGAGTAAGACAGGTGATAAGTGCCTCTGGGTTGCTCCTACCTGACATAAAAGGGTGAAGTTAATTTGTGAGATAGGCATCTTCTCCACGGAGTGCTAGCATCTATCCTTTTAATATGGATCTGATCAAAAGAGAGCCCAGCTGTTTTAGATAAATTGACAGCGATATGTAGGAAAGATCGCATTTTGATGCGATTTCTTTCTCTCCACTGATTGACTAGTATTGGGGACACAAGCGGATCCAGAACTTTGGAGTGGGGGGGG
This sequence comes from Biomphalaria glabrata, assembly GCF_947242115.1. Lineage (NCBI taxonomy): Eukaryota > Metazoa > Mollusca > Gastropoda > Planorbidae > Biomphalaria > Biomphalaria glabrata. Next base: position 18,304,877 of record NC_074728.1, on the reverse strand, counting down.
GGGGGCGATTTTTTTCCAAATCCTAACCCTAACTCCATTAAACCCTAACCCTATGCATAAACGTGCGTACAGCATATATATATAAATAAGCAGTATTTCTCAGTATTTTCTTGCATTTTTCACTGCAGAAACATCTGCTCCTGACATCTACAGCTCACTATTCATCAGTGAGTTTCGGGGCGAAGCCCCGACGCTAAAAGTGTTTTCTTGCATTCTTCACTGAAGAAAAGCATTCTCTTGACATCTACAGCTCATTATTAATTAGTGTAGTTCGGGGCATAGCCCCGACGCTAAAAGCGTTTTCTTGCATTCTTCACTGAAGATACGCATTCTCCTGACATCTACAACTCATTATTAATTAGTGGAGTTCGGGGCATAGCCCCGACGCTAAAAGCGTTTTCTTGCATTCTTCACTGAAGAAACGCATTCTCCTGACATCTACAGCTCATTATTAATTAGTGGAGTTCGGGGCATAGCCCCGACGCTAAAAGCGTTTTCTTGCATTCTTCACTGAAGAAACGCATTCTCCTGACATCTACAGCTCTTTATTCATCAGTGGAATTCGGGGCGAAGACCTGACGCCAAAAGACTTTTCTTGCATTTTTCAATGCAGAAACGCCCGCTCCTGACAACTACAGCTCACTATTCAACAGTGAGTTTCGGCCGAAACCCCGACGCTAAAAGCGTTTTCTTGCATTCTTCACTGACGAAACGCATTCTCCTTACCTAAAGCTCATTATTCATCCTATTAAAAAATGACCTTTTGAATAAAGTTGTACTTGAAAAATATTCTAATTTGAATCTATAGGCCCTTAATACATTGCAAATAAAACCGATTTATTCCTTGGAAAGAGTAGATACCCCACATATTTAAATTAAGGCTTTGAGGATCGCCGCTGAAAAAAAAAGATAAATAATATTCAATAAAATTCAAGCATAAATTGTGAGTTATAGTCCAAAATTAAACTAGAAAAATATTAGATTGAGTACAGGTTGGAAAAAGGCGACTCATCTCAATCGTGACTTATACTGAAAATTTTTGTTTGAATTTTAACTTTTCCAAAGCATAGTTATGATAAATTCATGTGAAATTACATAAACTCTGTCTGGAAAGGGGAGGGGCGGTAGAATAAAAACGATTTATCCTCGCTCCTTTTTATAATTTCAGCTAATGATTGCATTTAGCATTAAAGAATAAGGGTGGGGCGACTCGATATAAGAATTTAATTTATAGCATATATATATTATATTAATTGCTGATTTTTTTACATTTTGTAATTTCTTAACTATAATACAAAAAGAAAAAGTATTGCTTTGTCCGATGAGGGAAAGGAGATTGCATGTATCGCACCTCCCACATTTTTCCTTTTATATTTACTAATCATAAAATTTGAGATTAGAGTGTGGTTACATGATTTTCATACTTAGAAAAAAAAAAAAAAAAAAAAAAAAAAAACAACTAATATTAGTATTGAGTGTGTTAGTGTGTTTATGTGTGTGTGCCTTTGTTTAAAATATTTGTTTTTGTATATGTTCACACATGTGTGATTGTGAATGTGTGAGTTTGTTTAAATGTGTGATTACTTTTATTTATTTATTTTTGTTTAAAAAATTTGTATTGTGTTTTTGTTTAAATGTTTTTGGTTAGTTGTGTATTGTAATGTTTATGTGCTTGTGTTTGTATGTGTTTATGTATTTGAATGTTTTTTTAATGTTTGTGTTTTAATGTGTGTTTTTTTTCAAGCCTGTTTTTTTTATGTGTATACTTGTGTTAGAATGTGTTTGATTTAAATGTATGTGTTTTTTCATGTTAGAAATTATTTGTTTTTTTGTGAGTTTATTTTTACTGTGTGTCTTTGTTTTAATTGTTTGAGTTTTTTTTTCAGAATTTTTGTTTGTGTTAAATCTGTATTTGTTTTTTAATCTGTATTTGTAATTTAATTTTTTTAAAGTCTGTGTTTGTTTTAGTATGTGTCCTTGTTCTAACGTGTGTGTGATTTAATTGTGATAATGTGTAAAGTTGTTAAATGTAAGTGTTTGTGTGTGTTCAATGTGTGTTGTTTATGTGTAAGTTTTGTTTTAAATATTGTTTTGTATGTTCACACATGTATGATTGTAAATGTGTGAGTTTGTTTTTGTTTTTTTTTTGTCTGCGTTTGATTAGTTTGATGTTTAAATGTTCGTATGCGTTTTTTTAGATGTATGCGTTTGTGCGTTGCAATGTATTCATGTGTGTGTTGTATTTGAATGTTTTTGTGTGTGATTCCTTTTTTTTTGTTTAAAAGATTTTAATTGTGTGTTTGTTTAAATGTTTTTGGTTAGATGTGTATTGTAATGTTTATGTGCTTGTGTTTGTATGTGTGTATGTATTTAATTGTTTTAATTGTTTTTAATGTTTGTGTTTTAATGTGGTGTTTTTTTTTTCAAGCCTGTGTGTTTTTATGTTTATAATTGTGTTAGAATTTGTTTGTATTTGTTTTTGAATATGTGTTTGTGAATTATTTCTTTAGTGTCTGTTTTTTAATGTGTCTATGTTTCTAATATGTTCGTGTTTTAAATGTGAGAAGTTGTGTGTAAAGTTGTTTAATGTGCGTGTTTTTTGTGTGTTAAATGTATTAGTGTTTATGTTTGTGTGTTTGTTAAAATTGTTTTTGGTGTTTTAGTGTATTAGTATTGTCTAAAATATGTGTATTTGTTTTAAACTTGTGTGTTTTTTGTTTAAATGTATGTATTCGTGTCGTTGCTTTAAATGTGTGTTTACTTCGTGTTCAATAGTTGTGTTTAAATGTGTGTGTTTGTATTTGAATGTGTGTGTTTGGTTTCGAAAGTTAAAAAAGAATAATCACATCAGACATTTATATCTTCAGAAGCACAACAGAAACAGAAGGCTTGCATTATTGCACATTTCTTTAGTTCTAGAAACACAAACTCAAACACTAGTTCTAAATACAGTACAAGGATTCCCTCTACTAAAAGTCGTTCCACGCTCTCGCTAGCCCACGAGCTTCTCCAACCAAACAAAATTAGACAAAGTACGAACAACCAAAACGAGGCAGCACAACAAGAACACTGTAGGTATTTTTGTTTTGGGATGCAGCGTTACATTGGCTTACGTTTTTTTTACAAAGGTTATATCTACTGCCTCTGTCTGTCTCGTAAAAAGTGTGTACACGTATCTAATCTCGGTGTGACAAGTTTTTGCTTGTGACGTGTGTTTCGCTCGTTTAATGTCTAGGGGATGATTAACTATGAAGTTATCACACACCAACCCGTCAGCATATAAATCGGGAGCAGGCACGCAACGAGACAAGCAATGAAAGACAGATACAAAGTTAAAAGTTGAAGAATATTTATTTACATAAATATTTACATAGAAGAATAAAAAAAGGGAGGGTTTGCATCTATCTCTAATCAACACTATATTTAATTATCACTCTTGCACTTAATAAGAGAGTATGTCACTTTGTCTTCTGAACTTAGCTGGTGGTCCTGCTTGGGTCGCAGCTGGCTGTGTCCTGGCTTGAGGTTATGCAGTTGGAGGTGGCGCTCTAGCGGGTAGAGGGATGCCGGTGATACAGTTCTTGTGTAGTCTCAATCCAAAGTTCTGATATCTGTAGTGGGCACAGTAGGGCGGGTGGCCGGCTACCGTGGGCACAAGGGTACTGCGGGCAGAGCTTATCTGCCGTGGGCAGCGTGGTTAGCAGGATAAGTCCAGTGAGTTGTGGGGAGTTTGGCGAAGCTATGACGTCTCGCACAGACTCGTGGTCTATAGGGACGTCGTACCTAATAAGTTGACAGGTGGGCTGTCAAATAGGCACGCGAGTAGAGCCGATAGCGCCAAGTAGTAGCGCCAAATAGGCAGGTAGGCCAATATCCAGGTAAATAGTAGAGCCAAATAGACAATTGAGTTGGTTGACGAGTGGCTGTCAGACAATGCCGAATAAATAGGCAGGTGATCCAAACAAATAGGCAAGTGATCCGATAAATAGTTGAGTAGATCCCAGTAGGCAGGAGATGATACTTAATGACAAATAGGCTGACACCTGAGGGAGGCTGCGGATAAATAAAGACAAGTTAGGACATGCCTCTCATGCATCTTATTGATGCCCTCGTCTGAGGTGCATTTGTCAGATTGGAAAATAGCTCTTGAACACAATGGGGAGATGATGACAAATGGGATTTGGAAAATAGATGGCTGATAGTAGCAATATCAAAATGTACATAAAAGGGGAAATAATAATCTCAAATAAACAACACAAGTGGAAAGAGAAAAGGGGGTGGTGGACTCTGGTCAGTGACCATGACGCTATTGTTTACACATGGCCGTCGGCCATAAACAAAGGAGCGAGCTTGAATGGGGAGAGCGTCCGTCCGTCAAAGTAGAATGACTAAAGGGGAGATAATTGATATATCTTTTCTAAGCGCAGTATTGGTGCGCTAGTAAAATTATCAAGGCGGTCAGCCGAGATAAAGGGAATAAAATAAGATATAAAATATGAAAAGCGTGGCAAAACAATAGTTCATTAAATCTTCACAATAAACTTTGAATAAACTTTTGGCAAACAGGAAAGCAGGATGATATTTTTTTTACATTCGCAAATGATCGTTCACAGAAATTTTAATTTTATCTGTTTGTCAGGTTCAGTTCAATATCATTTTCATCATAGAGAGAGCATGGGGCCTATACAATTGTCAAACCGATTTCGTCCAATTTTGTTTGTCAGTTTAAAGTTTTATTTGGAAGGATCGGATTTTTTGTTTCTAACCAATTGAGGCACAAAGCATTTGATCCTCACAGTGACGTGTTTCATTTCTTCTTGTAAATCTTGTCGATGAGTTCTAATGGCTTTAGTGACTCATTCTTTACCAAACGTTGAAATCCAGACCAACATACTAGCAAACTCGGAGCACCCGCTGTGCAGACAACACTAAGTTTTTTCCAAGTGATTTTAAACTTTCCAAAAATGAAACAACTTTCTCATATTAAGAGTTTTGCGAAAGAGTAACTCGTTTTTAGAGTCGCCATCATTTCTATAGCTGACCTTACGTCTTAAAATTTGGTTAACCTTGTCAAGTTTTTTTGATTTTGTGGATTCGGCTCGTTGGCGTTTTTTTTTTTTTTGTATTCCTGCTTTCATTATTTTTTTTTCTTTACGTTCTTTTGGTCGAGATTTATCGGAATTTTTATATTCCATAATAAAATGTTACCTTCAATAACATGGAATACTAAACGATTACGTATTATTAATTATAAACGAATTAGCTTTTCAGTTACCTCATGACGTCACCTTACGATTCCGAAATGGCGTCACGTTACGTTATGCATTAATTTACATCAATTTAAACTGCCAAATCAAATGAAAATGTTTGAAGTCATTCTGATTGATTTGTCTGCATTATTTATACGCGATGTCAAGTTTCACACGTTGGAATAGACAAAGAAACACCATATTTTCGATGGCCTTAGGCGACCCCTGGCAAAGGGGTTGCGACCCACAGGTTAAGAACCCCTGTGTTAGACAGTTAGTATTTTTAGTTTATATAGAGACGCACCATAATTGACGGATTTTGAACGCGACTAGTGACGTCATGACTTAGTTTGGTAAGAGGCTACTTAGAGACATAAAATTGGTTGGTGATAGGATTTCATAGGGATAAGACGTATTTATCGACAGAAATCGACTGTGGCCTTTTGCTGTATTAAAACCATCATATGAATTGTTCAACAGTTTTGGACTTGGCTTCTTCACTTGTTAACTTTGTGTGAGTCCTTTTTTTCCTTCCTAGTGGTTAGTCGCATTGAATACACCCCCCACAAGAAACCCAGACATCTCCAGAGTAATCTGTCGAAGTCAGACAGGCATCACTAACTACAAGACAGATAGGCCTCATTGCACTAGCATTACTGAAAGGAATGGTTAAGAGTAGACACTTTATCAATACTTCTTGAGGACCGATTAAGTTTGCACTGTGACTGTCACTACTGGAGATTGTTGGCCCGGGGGTGAATCAGACGTCATCATCAATCACACGACAAAAAACAAAATACTTTAAAAAATGACATAGCTCATATCAACAGTTATCCAAAAATATCTACTTTAGAAGTGTACGTATTTTCTAATTAACAGTAGCAAAAATTGTAACATATTTCATTATGTGTGCACTCGAAACGTAAATGTTACATTTACACCGAGTTACTTTAGTTTTTAAATAAGAAAAAAAAGAAAGTTCGAGTAACTTGATACGCATGAGCTATGTAGATAAAAGTTGGATTATCAACTTTCAATATTGCTTCAAGCTATACCCGTATCATAATCAAATTGATTAATAGTTTTAACTGTGACAGCATTTGTGAATTACAAAAAAAGCTTGTTTTAAATTATGAGTCTTGTTATTTGGTTTCTCTACGCGACGAGCGGCTAATGCGTGTCGTTCTGTTTGAGTCATGGTTGTATTTGGCAAGACAGAGCGTTTGCTAATATTTCTTATTCATTGCATGCCATTTGATCGTGGGATACTCTGGCTGCATGTAGCGATAGTGATACTTCAACTGGAATTATATGGCTGTAAACTCGATTTGATTTATAACTTAAGAAATAAAATGTATCGAATTCATTTTGTAAATTATTTCACTTCATAAGTCAAGCTAAACATTTCATAGTTTTGATGAAGTCATTGTAAAGTGTTAAGACTAAACGTAAGTTCATAAGATGTAATAATTTTTTTCCGTGTCGAGTTTCCAAGTTTAAAACATACAGAGTAAAAAGACATGAAAACATTCCAAATTATAAGATAAAACAAATTATAAGATAAAACAAATTATTAGATAAATAAAATTATAAGAAAAAAAAACAAATTATAAGATAAATCAAATATAAGATAAATCAAATTTAAGATAAAACAAAATATTAGATAAAACAAATTATAAGATATAACAAATTATAAGATATAACCAATTATAAGATATAACAAATTATAAGATTATTATTATTATTATTATTATTATAGCTTTTTTATAGCGCTACTTTCATGCTTATAGCATGCTCAGAGCGCTTTTGGTCCAATCTCATTTGTGGACCGGTGGGGGGGAGGGGGTATCTAGGAATTGGTTTTCCGTGCTGCCTTTAGGCGCTCAGTAAACACAACTCTGCCCGAGTCGGACAGAGTCGGTATAACAAATTATAAGATAACTAAGTTGGTCTGAAGACTGTCTTGTTTTGGTGTGTGTGTGGGGGGGGGGGAGGTTTTCAAGTGTTTTTCTACAGTAGACACTTCTTGGTCCTAATTAATGATCATCACTAATTCTACCATTTCCCGCGAACGAAACTTGTTCAAATATAACTAAAGCCTCTTTAGTTTCATCTGATACATCTAAGTTTAGACAGACATTAAGAAGCAATGAAAAGGTGAATCGATAGTAAAGTGAACTATATAATGAGAAGATAGAAAATGGATGAAGAATCAGGAGATATATACCTGAAGAGTTGTAGAGAGGGAGAAATGGAGAGAAAATAAAGAAATGACTTAGAGAAGCGATTTTAAAGTGAGGTTGACAAAGAGGTTAAAGGGGGTGGAGCAAAGAGATGAAAAGATGACTTTGACTTTGACTTTGACTGATGCAGGAATGGGAATACAGGTGAAGAGAATAAAAATGCAGAGAGAAAGAGAGTGATCGAGAAAGAGAGAAAGAGAGCTAAAATAGAGAGAGAGAGAGAAAAGAGAAAGAGAGAGAAAACGAGAAAATTAGAAATAAAAATAGAGAGAAAAAAAAGAGAGAAAGAAAAAGCGAGAAAAAGAGAGAATAATAAGGAAAAAAAAGAGAGAGAAAGAGAGAGAGAGAGAGAGAAGAGCTAGAGAGGAATAGCCAGAAAGCTATTGAGAAAGAGATGTGGACAGATGTGAAGATAAGAGCTAGGATGAAATAGAAATAAAGCAATAGACAACTACATCGATATAGAAACTGAAAAAGGGAGAGATGTAAATTATGCAGAAAACAAAATTTAAACAACATATTGAACCTCAAAATGTCTTTACAGCAGCTGCTAACCACTCCCTGGTGTACAGTGGGGGAGCATCAAATCGGTCTCAAAACATACTAACAAAACTATTTTTAAAAGTTACTATTTACTGACGAAATCGCATTAAAAACAAATGTCCGTGACGTATTTCAAAGATCACGTGACACCATTTCCTTTATCTAACGTATAAAAAAAACGGACAAACGACATTTAGTTTCGAATCTTTAGAAAGTGTGGCCGAGAACGATTGTCGCCATTGCATCGGAAACATCTCTTCTGAATGAAGCTATAAAGGTTGGAAGAGTTGTTGTTGTTTTTTTAAAGTTGCATGTTTTGTTTGTTTGTTGAAGATAGTTTACTTCCTAGTCCAAACCTCCCGCAGGACGACGGGGGATGGGAGCGGGTAGGGTTTGAACCCTCGACCGTCGATAAATCCGAATGACAGTCCAGCGCGCAAACCGCACGACCAGGCAGACATCCTACGAAATGCCTACATTCTATAAAATAGTTACAACCTAAAATAATTTCTTTTTATTTGACATTTTATATTAAATAATTAATTAGAAATGTAAAAATCTTTTAATTGAAAGAAGTAGCTCAGTGGCAAGACTGGCCTAACGGCAGAATTTCAGGGAAACAGAACAGTGGACAGCTCTAAAACCTAAATACCCAGGCCGATATAAGTACAGTGGACAGCTCTAAAACCTAAATACCCAGGCCGATATAAGTACAGTGGACAGCTCTAAAACCTAAATACCCAGGCCGATATAAGTACAGTGGACAGCTCTAAAACCTAAATACCCAGGCCGATATAAGTACAGTGGACAGCTCTAAAACCTAAATACCCAGGCCGATATCAGTACAGTGGACAGCTCTAAAACCTAAATACCCAGGCCGATATAAGTACAGTGGACAGCTCTAAAACCTAAATACCCAGGCCGATATCAGTACAGTGGACAGCTCTAAAACCTAAATACCCAGGCCGATATCAGTACAGTGGACAGCTCTAAAACCTAAATACCCAAGCCGATATCAGTACAGTGGACAGCTCTAAAACCTAAATACCCAGGCCGATATCAGTACAGTGGACAGGTCTAAAACCTAAATACCCAGGCCGATATCAGTACAGTTTTTTACATTGTTTGGAAGTCTCGCACCTCGTTGTAATATGTAGAAGATGTTTGTTTTCATGTTCATCATTGAACTAGCACAGAAATAGTCAAGAAAAAAAGTAAAGTTCCCCTTTCAGACCTTGTGGTCTATAGGGCAGATGATGTAAAGGTCATCCGTTTCTGTGGCCTACGGTTAACGAGGGTGTCATGTGGCCAGCACAACGACCAACCGCCTTTACTTTTCCCTAGCTAATGTCAGGTACCCATTAGAGCTGGGTGGACCCAGAAGCGCCCGAAGATCCTGAAATTAAAAATCCCAGTCTTCAACAGGATTCGCACCCCGGTCCCCGGTTCGGAAGCCAAGCGCTTTACCGCTCAGCCACCGCGCACAGAAATAATGAAAGCAAAAAGAAATTTAAAAAAATAATAATTAATAAAATAAAAACACAAAGCTTATCTAAGCGGAACAAGTCCATATTTACAACCTATATCTCTCAATAATGGAGAAGTTATTTCCCCTCTTCGTTATCCAACAAAACAATTAATTACCAATATTTAAAAACGAGACCCTGTTTCTATTCTCTTTGTTGGTGGTGCGGTCTTTGTAAACGACAGCTAGGAACTTTCTGTAGCATGTCTATTCCATTGCTAAGACCCTTCTCTTTGTTTGTAGAGGTGCGGTAGTTTAGACTGAGTTGTAAATTGCCTTTCTTTGGAAGAGTGATTATGAATGATTGAGTCCAGGACTTGTGCCATTGTCCTGACTGCCAGAGTTTTTACTATGTAGCAAATTAGGTAGTTGTTTTTATCTCAAAAAGATATACACAATCTGTTTTAATTTCTAGGAAAATTGTTTGAGCTGTTTTCGACATTGTCTTTCTGTGTCCGGTTTCCATGCATTGGTCTTACTCTTTAAACCCATGAAGAATTGTGAAGCCAATAGGACGGAGGAATGATTGAAAAAATGCCCTTGTAGAAATAGTCTTATGACGCCACGCCACCACAGTAGTGACCACCTGGTCATCATCATCATCATCAAACTCCATTTGAGTGTGGGCTTGAGAGGCTTAAATCCTCTCTTGCAAAGGCCCTGGACAGAAACCCTGCTGTCTTGCGTAGTGCGTACGCGTCACCATACAGATCGAGAATTTTGGGTTTCCCAGACCTGTCGAGGTGGAGATCAGCAAGTCTGGGGCAGTCAAACAGAATATGAGGCACGGTTTCCTCTTCTTCCCCGCAGCGAAATTTGGCCATAGCCGTGAGAAATATGGGCCAACAGGACAGTGGCTTGTCCTACACTGTGCTATAATAACTTGCTCAGGCCTGGACAGCCACCAACTTGAGGAGGTGCGGTCAGGGCGCTTCATGCGTTCCCAGACTCCACGGTCTTTTTGGGACTTGTCCCAGCACTCAAACCACTTTTCCATTTCTGTTTTTTTTTAATTATAGCCAGGGCATGATGAAAACTAACAGCTTGTTCAGTTGGTGGAATTTGCCCTCCCTGGTGGGCAAAGGAGTCTGCAATAGTGTTGCCAGACCACCTGATAGACAAGAGAAGGTCATTACAACTACAGGAAACAAAACTCTTCAAAATTGCTTGATTTCATTTAGTGTAATTCACTATGATGCCTATTAATTTTTATATTATGTACCTTGGACTGTCATTAACACTATCATGTTTCTTATGCATTAGTATCGGATTTTTACCATTTAAAAGGTTTAAAAATTTTTAATGATTACGGCGATATGTGATCATTGATTATATTCAAATTAAAATTACAGTGTTAAGAAAAAAATACGAGATCCAAGACATCGCTGCTACTCATATCATTGATGTTCTCTCTTCTTCATAATTACAATAAAAGTCGTGAAAATATGTTTGATCTGAGGATAATAAGTACTTACATGTCTTCATTATTTCCTATCGACTATTAACCCTTAAAACAGTAAATTGGTTTAGTGCAGAGAAGCAGTACCAACTGAATTATCTAATTATAAGTTGTGTGTGAACCTATTGAATTTTAACAAATTTCTACCAAGTAAGTTCATTGATCTTTGAAATGACAAGCCAAAAAAATGAAACAATCAATGAAATCCTGAAAGTCTTTAAAACCAAGCTTGAAATACAGAAATACAAAGAGATGGTATTTATGATTGGGTCTATACTTTTAATGAACACTTGATTAAAACTATAACACTAAAGGTATACAGAGGTGCCTTTTAGATCCATGCAGCATAGTTGAACTAGTTCATTGTCTTAAACGGAGAGGAAATAAAACCTGTTTAACATTCTAAACAAATTAAGCATAAATATTTGAAGTAGAGCATACATTAGTTCAAGCATTACTTCTTTTACTTTTACGTAAGGCCCATTTCGTAAACACAGTGTGGTAGAAGTTAAATAAAGAATACTTCATATTTTCCTAGTACAATGTTTAGTACTAACTCTAAGATCCCCCTACAGGAATTTTAGTTTTTGTTTTTTTTTAATAAATTTGAGGTAATAAATTTGAATTACAAAAAAAAAAATAAAAAAAAAAAATCACCCAATAACAACTTTAGAATCTTGATACCACGGTGTGTACACTTTATCTGAAAAATATTTATAAATATTTTTTTTAGTCTTAATCAATTTGCTATTATCCTAATGGTGTTGTTTACTCCTCTTATAATGTAAGTTTTGTTAACTGGGTTCAGTTTTAATATATGTCCTTTTTTAAACAACTTTCTGGAATTGTTTTGAGATATCACTTTTTAAAAGAAAAAAAAATTCAGTTTTCTGAATATTTTTTCCATGAAAAATTATTAAATTTATTCAAAGACATATTTCCTGTTTCCTTTTTCAGGGGTTTAATAATTTATAATTAAGACAAAAAAAAATGATGACACTAAAAGCCACGAAGCACATACATCCCTTATAAGTGGAATGTTTACACATGTATTTTTTCCTGCCCATGGAGATGAGTGAAACCAGAAGTTCAAGAAAATTTGAAATTAAAAAACATTTTTACACTCGTGGTATTCTAAATTCCGACATGTCAGCAGCATTAGTGCAACTTGGCATACGAGATATTTGTTGACTAAGAAATTCAAAGTTTGACAACGAAAAGCAAACGATAAAAATCATTTTCAAGAATGTTGAATTCGTCTGAAATTATTTCCGAGCCTACACGAGGTCTGATAAATCCCCATCTTTTAGGATTCTTTATGATATTTAATCTACTTATCTGCAGTGAACTCCTTGGACTTTTTGGAATCTTCGCGAACGTTATCAATATTGTAGTGTTTACCAAGCAAGGCTTTCAGGACAGCGTCAACGTGACTCTCACCGCGCTAGCCATCAGCGACATCGGGGCGCTGGTCACTCTGCAGTTGACCACGCTGCTGACCAACCCGTTCGTTTTCAGCGCGACACTCTCGTTTTCACCAGTGGAGGTCCTCGGGATGGTCTCTTTCTACCCTCATAACTACTTCATCAGAGTCAGCGGCTTCATCACGTCTTTCGCCGCCGTCGAGAGGTGCCTTTGCGTGGTGATGCCTTTGAAGGTGAAAGGAATCATCACCAGCAAAGTTGCAGTCATCGTCAACGTCATTATCTTTTTGATTATCTCCCTGAACATGCTGACCCCGTATTACTACGTGTACTTCTCGTGGACCTTCGTGCCTTTTCTGAACACGTCCATCCTGGGAGTCTCCTACAGAGAAGGCTGGGAAGCCGCCTTCGGGGTCTCTTACTTCGTTACCGATCTGTTCGAGCCGTATTTTACATTCTTCATCCTTATCGTGTCGACGTCTGTCATGACCTCCAAGTTGAAGAGTACGGTCTCCTGGAGGAAGTCCGTGACCAGCTCCAGCTCCAAGAGTGGCCTGCCCTCCAAGGAGAAGCGTCTGGTGGTGATGCTGGCCACGGTGTCGCTGATCTTCATCATCTGTCTCATTCCCCAGTCCGCCATTTTGACAGCTGTCTCCATCGTGCAAGAGCTGAACGCCAAGGGAGCGTACTTTGATGTGGCGCTGGTGATCTACTGCATCTCGTATTTGGCCGAGACGATCTGCTCAAGCGTCAATATTTTGGTTTACTACAAAATGAGCTCCAAATACAGGGAGACAATCAATAATATGTTTAAAGGGCTTAAAACTTTAACCTAGGTTGTTTAACTGTAGTGTCTCTCTTTTTTTTATTTGGAGCCGATTAGAATAAACAATGATTTTTTATCTCATGCACTGGCGGATCCAGGGGGGGGGCGGTAGGGGCGATCGCCCCCCCACTCGGCCGACCCCCCCCCCCGGGGGGGGGAGGCGGACGAACTTTAGTATAGGATTCACACAATTTGTATACGAATTTATTACTTATGTTAAAAATATATACAAATTATTTATATTTCAACCTATTTTTAGATTATTTCGCCCCCCTCTAGTATGTTGGCCGATTTGGTGGGGTCGGGAGGGGGCGATGGTATCAATCCGGCCCCCCCCCCCACACTTTCGAGTGGGGGGGGCGGTCCGATTTGTTTGTAGAAATCACAGCTTGCTAACAAAATCAATTAAATATCTATATTATTAAAACTTGTTATTGATATTTTAACCGATCTTTATGTCGTTCCCTGTTTGCCGATTGGTGTTGGGGGGGGGGGCGAATACCTCTACTGCCCTTCCCACCTAAACCTTTGAGTGGGGGGGGGCGGTCCGTTTTTATGGAGAAATCATAGTTTGTGAACAAAATTAGTTGAATTAATATTGTAATAACTTAAAGGAGGCAACTCAACGAGGACATAGACGTTTATTTACATGGAGACATGACAAACACAAAGGGTCATCTGCCTTGAGCACAGCATCTCCATATTGGCTCTCGACTTGGGCGGAAATCGTTAGTCCTAATGTCAACATCCGACTTGTTTAGTCACAGATAGTGCGCACCTTCTTTCTGCACTATCTTGGATGGCGGTGCGCATGGCAAAGTCATAACATTGCCCCCGTCTTAGCACTTTTCGTCCCGAAAAGAAACACTGCAGCTGAGGTTTGACAGTTCAGGTGGAGGTCGATCAGTGGGAGCCACAGGCGGCAGGGAGCGTGTTCCCCACGAAACCATCCGCATTGTTTTCCTCCAGTGCCGCTTTCTCTTTCTCCAGTTGACCAGGCTGTTGTTGCGACGATGACGTGGCCGTTTGACACACAAAGAGATATTGTCGAGCACTGTTTTTTTCAGCACAGCCGTTGATTGGACACGCTGTCTCAGCAGACCTTCCCGACAGACGCCTCTCAAGGGAGCTGCAGGTTCACATGCAGCCACGTTGCAAACAAAGTCCAATTCACCGCAGTCATCCTCAGACAACAGTTTCACGTCCAGAATACAGGTCTCTTCAGTTTCAAGTGGAAAATGTCTTCCTCTTGACGGCTCAGAGTTAGAGTAGTCCGATTGACATTCGTCTATGCCAATGTCGATGATGATAGTAGAAGTACATATGCCCTGTTGGTGGTTTTCTTGGCATCTAAATTCTATGTGTGATGCGCCGCAAGTACAATTCATGGTAAACTTCTGGATACAGTTGCCGAGCTTCAAAATTCCTTCGTAGGCACCGGAAGATAGGCAGAGGTCTTTAAAGTCCACAGCAACAGGCTCGAACGCAGACCCAACGTTGTCTTGATCTGTCCGGCTCATTGGGGTATTGGTAACAGGTACAACAGGAACAAACGCTTCAGGCACATAACAGACTTCAGTTTCTTCATTTGTCTCCTTCCGTTCGACTCGGTACATCCCGTTGAGATCATCACAGCAATCGCCATCACGTTTCTCGTCTTGAAAATCACAACCACAAGCTTGCCCACAACACAGACACAGACGGCGCTCAAATCCCCAGCGTCTCCGTCACCACTGTTTGTGCAACCACAGTCTTGACCACGCAACTTCTTGCCCAACGAATCTACAGGCAACTGCTCCTTTACCAACGAGTCTACTCCTTCTTTCAGCTGAGACACCATTTTATCTACCTTGTTCCCCATACTGTTCATTTGTTCACACATTGCATCAATACCTTCATTTATCTTGCCAATAAGCTCATAAATCTCCGGTTCAATTTCAAATAGGTAGGTCTCCGGATCTTCGTCTTCATCAATTAGGGCTTGCCGGAGACGAGCTGTAAGCACCTCCTTGGTACCACCAATTATCTCATATCGGTTACGAAGTTCCTTCCTAAGCTCTCTAACCGAGAGTTGGTCTAATTGTTTCAAAGTTGCCATTGTAAATCCTACCTCCTCTCGTTGAGTTGCCTATAATCCCACTTCTGAGACCAATTGTAATAACTTAAAGGAGGCAACTCAACGAGGACATAGACGTTTATTTACATGGAGACATGACAAACACAAAGGGTCATCTGCCTCGAGCACAGCATCTCCATATTGGCTCTCGACTTGGGCGGAAATCGTTAGTCCTAATGTCAACATCCGACTTGTTTAGTCACAGATAGTGCGCACCTTCTTTCTGCACTATCTTGGATGGCGGTGCGCATGGCAAAGTCATAACAATATATACATTTTATATTATGTCGCTCCCTTTCGGTATCTTAGCCGATTCGGTGGGATGAGGGGGGGGGGCGATTGCATGTACTGCCCTCCCCACTCTAGCCCTCTGAGTGCTGGGGGGGGCGGTCCTATTTTTGTGTAGAATCATAGTTTGTGAACAAAATTAGTTGAATATCTATATAATATAAACTACGTATTGATATGTGACCCATTGTATATTATGTCGTACCATACTCTAATCTCAAATTGTATCATTAGTAAATTTAAATGAAAAAGGGTTGTACCAGTTGGGAGGGGCGATACATGCAATCACATTACCCCCATCGGAAAAATCAATACTTTTTCTTTTTGTATTATAGTTAAGAAATTACAAAATTAAAAAAAATCTGTCACTAATATAATTATATACACTATAAATTAAATTCTTATATCGAGTCGCTCCACCCATATTCTTTAATGCCAAATGCAATATTTAGCAGAAATTATTAAAGAAGCGAAGATAATCGTTTTCACTCTACCGCCCCTCCCATTTCCAGAGTTTATTTATATAATTTCACATGAATTTATCATAATTATTTTAAGAAAGACTTTCCATTGGAAAAGTTATAATTCAAACGAAATTTTTCAGTATAAAAGTCATGATTGAGATGAGTTCTAAACTCAAATAACGTTTTCATAGTCGCCTTTTCCCAACCTTTACTCAATCTGATATTGTTCTAGTTAAATAAATTTGGGACTATAACTCACAATTTGTACCCAAATATTCCCAAATACTATTTATCGAATAATTTTTTTTTCGGCGGCGATCCTCAAAGCAAAAAGCTAAATATGTGGGGTATCCTATTTTTTAAAGAAACAAATCAGTTTTATTTGCAATGTATTATGGGCCTATAAATTTATATTAGAATATTTTTTCAAGTACAACATTATTCGAAGGGTCCTTTTTTAATAGTATGAATAATAAGCTTTAGGTCAGGAGAATACGTTTCTGCAGTGAAGAATGCAAGAAAACGCTTTTGGCGTAGGGGCTTCGCCCCGAAGTCCTTTGATGAAAATGAGCTGTAGGTGTCAGGAGAATGCGTTTCTCCAGTGAAGAATGCAAGAAAACCTTTTTTGCGACGGGGCTTCGCCCCGAACTCCATTGATGAATAATGAGCTGTAGATGTCAGGAGAATGCGTTTTTGCAGTGAAGAATGCAAGAAAACGCTTTTGGCGTAGGGGTTTCGACCCGAAGTCCTTTGATGAAAATGAGCTGTAGGTGTCATGAGAATGCGTTTCTGCAGTGAAGAATGCAAGAAAACCTTTTTTGCATCGGAGCTTCTCCCCGAAATCCATTGATGAATAATGAGCTGTAGATGTCAGGAGAAAGCGTTTCTGCAGTGAAGAAGGCAAAAAAAAAACGCTTTTGGCGTCGGGGCTTCGCCCCGAACTCCATTGATGAAAATGAGCTGTGGATGTCAGGAGAATGCGTTTCTGCAGTGAAGAATGAAAGAAAACGCTTTTGGCGTCGGGGCTTCGCCCCGAATTCCATTGATGAATAATGAGGTGTCCTTGTCAGGAGAATACGTTTCTACAGTGAAAAAAGCAAGAAAACACATTTGTCGTCGGGGCCTTATAGCTCTGCCCCAGTTGTTTTGTTTTTCGCCGAAGGTTGAGAAATGATATATATATATATATATATATATATATATATATATATGCGCGCGCGCTGTGCGCACGTTTATGCATAGGGTTAGGGTTTACTGGGCGTTAGGGTTAGGGTTTGGAAAAAAATCACCCCCCCCCACTCCAAAGTTCTGGATCTGCTAGTGATCTCATGCAAGTGGTTTTTATTTAAAGCATCACTGAGATTTAAACTAAATGAATATATCCTTTAAATTGTTTCATTTAGAATTTCTCTTTCTATCAAACGAAAGAATTTACTAAAAGCGATATGAACAAATAAAATGTGCATTCTATCCAAAGTGCTCACTGTTAACTATGCAGCTGTGAGCACTACAAATTTAGTGTCTCAGTGATGTCGAGAAGTGAATGCAAGAATTCGGAATATTCAGCCATGTATCATTTGAAGTCTTAGGCCCCTGCCGCTTGCAGTATTTACCTTTTTCTTTTACCTCAGAATTTGCGCTATTCAGTAACTTTATCATCAAAACAATCCTTGGGCATTAGGTCTCTTTCCTTTGCCTCTCTTTTTGAGCCATCCGGTCACTTTTAAACGGAACTAGTAGTATAAAGTAAAATTTAATGGTTTATTGTACTAATAAGACAAATTCTTGTTTTAAAAAAGGTAAATTGGATAAGTTTCTGAAATTCTTTTTTTTTTTATTTTGTTTTCTATATCTTTAAATTTATGTGATTATCACATTTGTTGCAAAAAAATGTTAAGAAGGCACAGAAGGACTTTTTTTTTCTCTTTTTGTATAGTTAATCATTTGTCAAACTATTACAAGCCTTATATTAAAGAACAAGAAAGTATACATCCCAATCCAAACGTGTTAATCCTATCATACAGAAATGTCAACATCATTTCATTCTAAATAACCGGCTGATCTGATTAAACGAACATGCCCAATGTTGCAATGTTATATTTGAGGTTTAATATTAAATGTTTATTAAGATATATATGATATAGCCTACATATGATATACAAGTATGGCGACTTATAAAGGAGACTAATTCAGTCGATTACAATTTCTTTCCCTTGTTCGAGATACCATGCAAAATAATTAATTACCAATAGTTTATAAACTAATTGGTTATTTTTTAAATTGATTCTTATGTTGTGCGAAGATTGGATGTGGGAGCAATAACGTGTACAAACATTTTTACAAGACATAGTGACTTCATATAATCTTTGTAAAAATAGATACAGTATCTGACAATTCTTCGTCTTCTTAATTCAATATCGATACACTTGATTGATTCTATGTTGTTATTTGGACGGAATGCCAAATAATCTTCGACTCAGATGATTAAGGATGAGTGCAGTGTTTCACATGACTACACAAACCAAGTTGCGACCTCTATATTTTCCACATTTGATGCAGAAAAAGCCGTTGTCGTCGGTGGTTATTTAAGTCCTTAACGTCTACTGCGCAGGTCCTCTAAAGGTGCTTTTCTTTGGGCTACAAATGTGTGTCCCGCGGCCTTTGCGAGAGTTCTCCAACTGTCTCTTTCAGAGGCCATCTTCTGCCTGCTACTTTCCTCTATGTCAGTGATGGCAAAGTGGCGAATGAGTTGAGCTTTATAGCGCACCATGCCATCATCCCCCAAGCTGGATAGGTGTCCGACCCAGCGCATGGTAACTTATGCTTTTATACTGTCCACACCAGCCACAAGCAGAAAATTGTTATTTGTAAGATAGTCTTGCCAGTGTACAATACAATTGAGATTACGGCGGAGTAGATAAATTTATAAAAAAAAAAAAGTTTATAAAGCAGTGGTTCCCACCATACTTTTGAATGGCTCTATGTTCTGGGTACTCTATAAAAGGCATGTAATGCTCCTTGTACGCTTCCATCTAGAAAGATATTTATAAATAAAATATACATGAATACGATTAAAAAATAACAGCCTGGGTATTCCCTTATACTAATTCCAGTTTAAATTTTCAAAAATCGGACATGTACTTCAATCAACTAACCATATTTTAAAACACAAATACACATCAGTAAAATAATTTTGCTAACTTTCTTCTAAATGCACATTCGAAAATTGTAGTATTTGAAAAGACTTTCTGCATACTAGAGGGCCAGGCATGCAATCGTCACAGGTCTGTACCACGTGGCAACGAGCAATTGGTCTACACTGCACACAGGCTGCGACATTGATCAAACTGTGCTAGAGGTAACATAGGTCCGCAACCAAAGGGAGACTAACAGGACTTAAGTCCGAGGCAACTCAAGAAAAGAGGGGTTGGGGGCTTCTTCCAGATTTTTTTTATGCATGTTGTTCTTCATATTTCGAGGTATTTGGCATGTGGGAGAAAGCAGAGTTACACACACGTACCAAATTGTCTGGGGGCAAAATATTTCTAGCAGCGGGCCTGCAAAAAAAAGTTCAAACAAATTGAAAAGACTTTAGGTAGTAGGCTCCCTTTAATTTTTTAAAGAGATAAATTTCTTCTAAAAAAAATATTTAATATGAAAATCAAAATAATAGTTCAAGTTCTAATTGAAGTCTCTTACGATATATTTGTTTGAGACTGTATGTGATGATATATTTAGAGTGACAAATAACAATGAAGTCTTGGCAGTGTTGGTAAAAATATTTCTAATCTACTACAAATTTAATTTCATGACTGATTTCAACAAATTAATATAATAACACTTAGTATAATCTTATTTTAAAAAGTATTTTTTTATATTTTTCTTGTCTGAATAACACATTCCAATTCGTCATCAGTGTTTACCTGTTCTACAATTTCACATGCAGAGATCAAATGTTGTTAGACCCACTTAAAAATCAGACACCTTCACAATCGCAGGGCCCTTTTTTTTTCAAAATTATATCCTACATATACTCATATAATATTTAAGTCGTACTCCCCGAAAAGTTGTTTCTGTGTGTGTGTGTATGTGTGTGTGTTTTTTACCTTCAATAAAACTGAATGCTTTTCAATAAACCCTCTCTTCTGGCCTGTTGAGCTCTATATCAGATTTTTCTACCCTACCTCTTTTATTTGACCCGGCCCTCAAACACTCGAATTTTAGTATCTGTATAATCTAATTGCACGGTCAGCTTTATAACGCTACCCCTCCCAAACACCCGTTTATAGCCAGAGGAAGTCCATTACTCATAACACGTGTTTTTCTCTGATACAAAACTCTACGCCTTAGAAAATAGTCCTTATATGCAATACGAGTATTCTTCGACTTCTCGTGTTGTTTTTTTTAGCGAATCCTTTCAAACGCTCTCGTATGCTTTCAAACAGCATCCTTTTTATAATCAAGTCTTAAAAACCATGTTAATAATCGTGTTAATAAATTCCTTTTCAACTTTAATGTAAATCAAATTATTAAAATTAAATTGTGAAAAATGCTATTTAAAAATGTATAAAAATACAAGCACACAAAATTCACACGATATGGGACTTGAACGCTTCATCCTCCAATTTAAAGTCTGATGCGCTAACGACTGAGCGTTTTTAGTTGTGGAGGATATTACGCACAAAAATTAAAGTGCTTAAAAACTAAGGTTTAATCCTGTACAACAGCTCAATAAAAGACAAAGTTTAGATCTTAATTAGTATGCCTCATATTAGTGATATGTCATATTAGTGATAGGTCATTCAATCAATGAATCAATCATGTCCTTCTAAATATAATATAGATTAGTTGAAGGCGTTGGAAAGAGATTGATTAAGATCCCATACCAACTCCACATTGCTTCAAGCTTGTTAAAACTAGCTCAATTTATTTGATACTTTTTGGGGGCTACATAAATTTGTGTTTACTCTGATTGCCCTTACGGAAGAAGCCTGGCTAATAATTTAGTCATTGCTTTATTTAGACTTGAAAAGTAGTTCACCTTTCAAACCATGCGATCTATAGGGCAGATGATGTTAAGGTCATCTGTTTCTGTATCCAACGGTTAGCGAGCAGGGTGTGATGTGGCCTGCACAACGATTAACCGCCTTGACTTTCCTCAACTAAAGACACAATACCCATTAGAGCTGGGTGGCCTCACAGGTGTCCTAAAAATCCCAAAATTCAAAATCTTAGTAGACCTATCCACCGAGATTCGAATCCAAGACATCAGTTTCGGAAGTCAAGCGCTTAACAACTTAAAAGTCCTGATATTTTATATCAGTGCTAAATATTTCTTGGTGGCCAAAAGTTATAGGATATGTTGCCTGTATGAAAATCCGGCCCTGAGTTTAGTCAGTTCCTCCCAGTTGATCGTAAGTTGCTGTGGCCTTATCGTTAGAATGCTATTGAAGGTATATGGCTGTAAATATGATTTTAATTATTTCACTTATTACTTGAGAAATTAAATGTATCGAGTCAGTTGTAAACTACTTCGGGAATAAGGTGAGGATAGGGATGGGGTAAATGTGGGAAGCGTGGTCGAGAGGCCAAGTGCGCTTCAACTTGGCTTGGCTTGGCTATCTAGAAGGGGGCTCGCGGTTCGACACCCGACTCGGGCAGAGTTGTGTTTACTGAGCACCTAAAGGCAGCACGGAAAACCAACTCCTAGATACCCCCTCCCCCCACTGGTCCACAAATGAGATTGGACCAAAAGCGCTCTGAGCATGCTATAAGCATGAAAGTAGCGCTATATAAAAGCTATAATAATAATAATAATTATGTTCCATTTTTGAAAATCTGTCATTCGTTAGTTCCTTCATCTTCGCCTATCCATTAGTCTGTTGGACCGTTAGGGCACCACACAAGTTTGAGTTTTTATAGGCCCCTATTAGTTATTTAGAGCAAAAGGTTATCAGCTTTTTAAAAAGATTATTGTCTTTAAAAAAAAAAAAAACAAGAATCCTGTGCATTAATATATTAAGCTCTTGAATCAATAATACATTACATTCGGAAATTCACGAACGCGATACTTCTTTAAAGAACGCGATAGTCTTTTGAAAACCAAATGATGGCTCTAGATCTAAGTCATTCAAAGTCTAGTACTGAAGCCAAATTTACACTTTTTAAATTTTTACTTTGAAAAATTATAACGGTCAAACTAGAATTCTCCC
This sequence comes from Biomphalaria glabrata, assembly GCF_947242115.1. NCBI lineage: Eukaryota > Metazoa > Mollusca > Gastropoda > Planorbidae > Biomphalaria > Biomphalaria glabrata. The sequence continues at coordinate 18,282,528 of NC_074728.1, read as the reverse complement.
CATGTGGCCAATGAGCTAGTAATTTTTTTCTCAGCGATATACATCAACCGTTAAATTTCTAGGAGAATCGTTCGAGTGATTTTTTATTTTTGAGATCAGCGTCCAGACTGGTTCCTGGCTGGTTCCAGGTTACATGAATTTCTGGCTTGAATAGAGGTATTGTAATAACTTTTAATCTTCCTGTTTGTATTTTATTGTTTATGCACTGATTTTTAAACAATGTTTACGAAACTAACACAAATCTAAGAAGTGATACAATCGCTGTGGAGAGAAAAACGTGAAGAAAATATGTTGAGATATAAATAAACTCTGATGAGGACATAAGCCGCGGACCTTCGCAGTGTCATAACTCCTTGCAGTGATTCAGGCTAATATCTAAATGTAGTTTTTCAGTTATTCAGTTATCGCTAAATCTCAAGTTAAAATTTTGAAAGATAACAAAAGAATAGTACAGAAAAAAACAACAACTGTTTATAAGAGCCTCCTATGAATATCCTACAAACCTTCACTTTAAACACATGAAATGCACTGTCTCAAATCAATCCTAATTTAACTAATTTCTAACAAAACATATTTTTAAGAATGGGTCTAAATTAAAGGGTGAACATTTTTTAAATATATTTTAACGGCATTGCAATAAGATTAAATCAACACGTTACTACATCTACACAACAAAGGATTTTGTCTGTTAATTGCTTAGAGGGCGAAAGAGATTACTCGTTCTCATCATTGTAACACCAGCTGTTGCAATTATCAGCATAGAAATAATTACTAGTAGTATAAATTAAAATCCACTTTTGTTTTCTAAGCGCTCTATAATGTACACGAGTTCAAACAACAGTAATCGCAAATGTCAGATGAGCGACACTTATTGAACAGGACCATTATACAAGTTGATTAGTCCAATGTTGCATGGGCACTGACAGACGTTTTCACGTATGTAATTTACATTCCAGCAAAGTCCGCTAAACTGTGAAATTCGGCTACATACTAATTATACTAATCACGCGAAAGCACGAATTTTAGTAGGTCAAGGAATACCAAATTGTTAGTAGATTTCATATATCGAACCATTTTCATTTTGAGCAGTGAACATCAAAAAACGGATCAATAAATTAGAGAAGTATTTCTTATAGCGAATGATGAATTCATTAAAAGAATGTCTGCGTATTATTTCTAAGTTATGCAGAATTTTTTTGTTAAGTGAATACCAAGGGTCTCAAACCATGTATTGAAATGAGCCGTAATCATTCTACGACTGAAGGCACCCAAAAATAACATGGTATACCTTTAGTATGAAATACAAAAACTCTGCCGAATGTCATCTCTTTTAATTGAATTGATAAAAATGGCTGCTGTTACTGTTAGAGTTCAACTATGGCGGGAAAGTAAGAGCTCAGGTTTTGGTGTATGCGGTGTGCAGAAGAAATAAAGTGTTGACAAACTAGGTTTTTTTTTTGTAAAGTTATAGGATCATGTTTTAGCAATGTGGCCTCATTGAAGTTCTGGCAACTTTGAATTTCAGTTCTGGCAACATTGAAGTTCAGTTCTGGCAACATTGAAATTCAGTTCTGGCAACATTGAATTTCAGTTCTGGCAACATAGAAGTTCACTTCTGGCAACATTTAAGTTCAGTTCTGGCAACATTGAAATTCAGTTCTGGCAACATTGAAGTTCAGTTCTGGCAACATTGAAGTTCAGTTCTGGCAACATTGAATTTCAGTTCTGGCAACATTGAAGTTCACTTCTGGCAACATTTAAGTTCAGTTCTGGCAACATTGAAGTTCAGTTCTGGCAACATTTAAGTTCGGTTCTGGCAACATTGAAGTTCCGTTCTGAAAACATTAAAGTTCACTTCTGGCAACATCGAAGTTCAGTTTTGGCAACACCCCCAATGATTAAATAAAAAACAATAGACCTAACTAAAGAACTAATTATATTTCTAGAATTCTTATTATAAAATAGAAGAAATTGATACGTGCCGGGGAACAAAAAGTTCTTTTTCATCAGAAGACGTTCCAGAACGTCCTAAACACCTTGTTCTTCTGTTGTTGTTCTACTGTTGTTGTTCTTCTGTTGTTGTTCTACTGTTGTTGTTCTTTTGTTGTTGTTTTTCTGTTGTTGTTCTTCTGTTGTTCTTTTGTTGTTGTTGTTCTGTTGTTGTTCTTCTGTTGTTGTTGTTCTGTTGTTGTTCTTCTGTTGTTCTTTTGTTGTTGCTGTTCTGTTGTTGTTGTTCTATTGTTGTTGTTCTGTTGTTCTCCTGTTGGTGTTCTTCTGTTGTTGTTGTTTTTTTATCTGATCTAACTTGAAGATGTCCAATAGCAGTAATGAAGAGTATCCTGTTGCCATGGCGCATATCCACCCAACTCTGCTGGAGTTCTTCATGACCTTGAACCTCGTCGTCTTGGCCGAGATGATCGGCTACGGCGGCATCGTGGCCAACATCATCAACATTCTGAACTTCAAGAAACAAGGCCTCCAGGACAGCGTCAACGTCACGCTCACCGCTCTGGCGGTCAGCGACTTCGGCGCTCTCTTCTGCCAATCGCTGATCAACCTTCTCTTTAGCCCTTTCTGGAAAAACGTGGAACTCCCTTTCTACTCTTCTTCGATATTCGCCATGCTCTTTTTCTATCCCCACGGCTACTTCATCCGAGTCAGCGGGTTCATAACAACGTTTGCCGCCTTTGAAAGATGTCTTTGCGTGGTCTTTCCTCTGAAGGTGAAGTCCATAATAACCAAAGATGTCGCTGTTGCTGTGAACGTACTGATTTTTATCATTTTGCTGTTATACCTGTTTCCTGAATATTATGTGAGCTATCCAGATTGGATCTATATCCCAGCTTTCAATCGAAGCGTCCTTACAATATTCTACAGAGACAACGCTGAGTACATTTTGACAGTGACAAACATCGTGAACGACCTCTTCGTTCCATACATAACATTCTTTGTTCTCATCATCTGTACGGCCGTTATAGTCTATAAGCTGAAGGCGAAAGCCAAGTGGAGAAGATCCATTTCAGGGGGAGTGAAATCTTCGGGGCTGTCCAAGGTGGAGCTGTCCAGCAAGGATAAAAAAGCGGTGGTGATGCTGACCGTAGTCTCTGTCATCTTCATTATCTGCCTCACGCCTCAGTGTGTATTAATGACTGTGATAGGCGTTAAGCAGGAACTCAAAGTAGAAGGCCCCCTGTGGGACATATCATTATTAATCTACTCGTTTACATCTCTGCTGGAGACTGTCAACTGTAGCGTGACTATCATTGTCTATTATAATATGAGTACTAAATACAGAGAGACGATTCAAGCCTGGTTTCCAATATGTCTAACGTTGAAAAAATATTTGGTGTGAAAAAGGTGTTCTTAATATTACTTTGATAGATTTGCTCATTTATATCTCTACTGGAGACGATCAACTGTAAGTCTAGATTCATTGTATATTACAACTTGCCGGATATTTTCCGCGGCCTACGGGCCTTAGTTTGGGTACTCTAGTGGATTGGATTTAGATCTATGTTCTTAGATAACGTTCCTTTCAAGTTTTCTTCTCTTGCGACGAAAATAAAAGTAGATTGCAAAAATGGGTTTACCCATTAAGTAAATACCTTCATATCAAATATAAAATATTGTGAAAACGGGTTTACCAGATTTGTTAAAAGAATTTCTTTAATATGTATAGATAAATTTAGCTATTTTTTATATTTATTTTTGGGGACTCCCGGTTATAGGAGGGACATTAAATATACACTACGTCTCCGCCATGATCCAGGGAACTTTTATGCTAAGTTTTATCAAGATTGGTCAAACGGTTTCTATGCGGGACATGCATACATACAAACGCCTTACTTTCTGTTTTATATATTAGATATGAATTCTAAACACGAGAGACGATACAAGCTTGGTTTCCAATATGCCTAGAGTTTAAACAAAAAGTAAATAAAAGTGTTTTATATATCTCTTAAATATTGGAAATAAGAACAGTTGCTTAGATTCTGTATCAAAATCTCATATAAATTCTCAATTTAAAGTTTATATCAATCATGACCTGTAATGATCACAACGTATTTTAGCTTGTTTTAATTGTCCTGTAATGTTCCACTGGAATTTCCAGCTACAATAGCGTGTCCAGTTTTGTAGCCTAGAAGTTTAGGCTCAGAAAGAACTAGGTATCGCCAGGCACGTGAACAGCAATGTGGTGCCAAGATCTAAGTTCATTGGACGACTGGTGTGATAGTTATTTACTATATAAAACTGTAATATTAGAGGAAAGATTTATTCCATTAAGTGTGAGAAGTGAAAGATTGTCGCAGTTAGTTTTGGTATAGAGTTTAATGGTAGCCTTTATTAAAATTGTACACAAACGGACCTCATTCACCAATTGTAAACAAACAACATTCAGCCACGTGATTCTCTATCTCTCTATTTAAATTAGGCCTACGTACTACACACAGGCTGTCACGTGGCAGTTTTTTTTCGTTTATTTATCAATATTACCACGTTGCTAAATGTTGTTTGTTTACGATTGGTGATTGAGGTCCATTGAGAGCGCCACGACCATGTCGTGCCCGTAATCCCTAAAAGGTTACTCTACCTTGAGAGACACCTTGTTACTTTTGGTCCTGAAAACTTCTTGTTTTTACGCTACTGGACAATCTTAGCCATATTGTTGGATCTATTCTGGGTAGAGTTCTTTGACCCCTGTTTAGGGTGTGATTTATTTCATATTGATATAATTTTTATGCAGATTCTTTAGTATTTATAGTTTTAGATTAGATGTTAGTTTTGTGTTTTAATTCTATAGGGTTTATGTATTAACGTTACTTATTTCAACATTGGGTTTATTTTGTCGGTGCTGGGAGTACCCATGACAGTGTAATCATTGATGACTTCTAGAAGCTTATGACAGTCCTTGATTGCCATTGTTAAAGTTGATGTTATTTTGATAGTTTCTGACGTATCTTGCTACAGTGAAGAATCTTTGGTGCAAGTTGTGGAAAAGTAGATGTTGTTAAGTCAGTGGCGTCACTAGGGAGAGCGAGTCGAACCAGAGGGTGACACTCAAGTGGAAAAAATGCACTTTTCCAAAATGCAATTTTTAAAAATAAATATTACTGACTCGAATGTCTCTCACGGTTCAATATTAATGTGTCCCAACCCTTCATAATTTAATTTATTTGACTTGTAAAATTCCTACAATGAAAAAAATAGTGCTCTGTAGACGACAGGAGAAAGTTTCTTAAGCTCAGAAATGTAGAAAACTGCTTGGCTTCCGCGGCTTCACCCAGGACGACACTGAGTGAGCTTAATGCCCCCCACCAAACATCGTATCTGACCAGTTTAGTGGCGAACGTATCATTTGAAGCGTGTCATTTGAAGTACATGGTTGCAGGCTCTCTCCACAGAAATCATTCTAAGGCGACTTTCACTGCAACTTTCCAGCGAGTGCCCACGAAATCCCGGACTTCTAAAAAGGTGCGACGTCATGTATGACCTGGACGGCCTTGTCTGCTTTTTTTTTTTTATTGTTTCCTCTTTTCGACTTTCATATTAAGGCTGACTTTGCTCAACGTGACCCTAGTTACACCACTAGTTAAGTCACTGTCGGTGTCTTGTCGGTGTTGTTATAGAAAATCATAAATGGTCTTGACCTCTATCAGCAAGTAACTGGCTGATCCATGAATCAAAATCAGACAACAATGTGAGGCCTAACTTTTTTTGTTTGACAAGTTTCATCTTGTAGCCCAAACCTCCTTCTGGCTGGTAGGGGAGGGAAGTGGGGTAGGATTTGAGCTAGGGAGCATCACATACTAAACGTCTTGGTGTGGCACATTCATATGAAAATAATTTATCTCAAATTTCCTATTTCAATATCAATAGGAGCTTTCGATGCTAAATCAAATCTTATAAATTACAGATGCTCCATCAAATGAGATTGAAGTCCTATAGGTATGTATGACCTCTGTTAACGAATGCCTACCCCGGATATTAGGAATAAACTACCGACTTTTTATGGGAGAGATCTAGACAAATGCCCATAGCAACTCTGTAATGTCATTGGTTTTACTGTCTGATTCAGGCAATCAAATCAATTCTTTATTGGAATGTTTTGTATACTGTATGTTTAATGTCCATTACAACAAATTCAGGATATAGAAGTATTAAGAAAAAAATGTTTTATAAATATAAAGATTGTTTGTGGCTATTTCTTAAACGAAAATACACCATTCAAGAACACAATTTCTTTTACTTTAAAAAAAATATAACGGTCAAACCAGAGTTTTCCTCATGTGACCAACGACTAAAAAAATAATGTTTTTCTCAGCAATGCACATTACTGTTAAATTTCCAAGAAAATAGAGCGGTTCCACCCACCCACTTTCCACATTCCAGGTTCGATGAAGTTCTGACTTGAATAGAGACATTGTAAAACAAGAAACAAGATACAACAGTAACATTAGATACACCCCTCTTAAGCTGTCAAACACAGGGTCTAAGACAGCGGTTCTCAACCTTTTTAGCTCGGCGACCCCTTTTTTCAATCCCTCACTTTATTCGCGACACCCATCAGTAAATTATTTCTGTTTATAAGTATGATGTTAGAAAATTATAATTTGGAGGCCTAATCATCCAATTACAAATCAATGAAATCATTTCTTTATGAGGTGTATTTAGTTACATTTGTATTTCCTATTCACATTCCACACACATGTGTCAATTTTCTGTATTTAGACTTCATAACAAACAGGCTGTTTCGAGAAATAAATATATTATTGCATTTGGAAGAAGAAGGTGTAACACAGACAAATCAGCACATGACTGCAAACGTTTGATCCAGATTTGTGTAATTAAAGAGAAAAATCTCACTGTTAAACTATTTCAGTCTTCTAAAAATCTTTAACTTTGACTTTCATTGGATTTCTGGCCAGTGCAAATGGGATGTTGAGTAAATTTGGAAAGTAGGAGGAAATTTTTTCTACATCAGGGGTGGGCAACCTTTTTCTACTGAAGGGCCGCATTAACAAAGATTGGGGACTGAGGGGGGCGTATAAATATAGATTTTATTTTATTTTTGCACCCCAATTTGGGAATTACAACAAGAGTTAGCGATTTCTTGAACTAATTTTACGAAACATTTTTTTATATTTTGCTATTGTCTTTTTACATCTTAACATACTATGGCATTTCATCACATCACAGATGTACAGTAGTACTTATTATGAAGTATATAACTGTTTACCCTTGTGCATAGTGTTCCAGAAACGTCAAACTAACTTACTAGTTGTTGTTTTTCTTGTGACTGCTGTCATATGCAGTCAATCAGCATCGACCTGTTCTAACACTTGATAATTTTTCAAAAAAAAAAAAGCTTGATGAATGTAGTTCCAATTAATGTTTAAGTTTTTAAAGTGTGGATATACAGCTTCTGGCCCCCATGAAGCTCCCGCGAAAGAACTGGCTGGAGCTTCTCTTTCAGGTCATAATTTGCTAGGTGGTATGTCATCTGGAGCTGAGTCAGCTTCTGCATTAAATGGTGAGCTGTTGGTATTGAAAACTGGTTCCAAGTTCTTGACGTCTTAAAATTTGCTTTCAAATTCCACGATCCTTTCACTAGAAATAGTTTCACCTTTCAGCTAATGAAAATAACAAAACCTGTTTTCACTTGCTAGCCTCAAGAAATGGAATAGCTTTTTTTGAAAAGATTTAACATGCACATGCATTTCATGCGCAAACAACACATTTCAATAATCTTGATGATAAACATGAAGTCATGTCTTCCACTCTTCATTAGAAATATTAGTAACAAAGTCACAGTCAATGTACTTCAAGGAACCAAACAATTTCTTCATTGAGATCCCATATTCTTCTAATGTTAGGCTAGCGGATAATACTGTGTTACAGAACATCAAAATGTTTTGTTTCCAAGCCTTCAAGTATTTTTCGGAACTGCCAGTCAGGGCCGGCCTTAGGGAATTTAATGCCCTAGGCAAAGTAAAATTTGTGGCCCCAAATAAAATAGAAAAATAAGAATAAACAGCGAAAAAAAATTATGCAATTTATTAAAAGCCTAGTCTACTCTAGTCTACTTCAACAATAACATTGAGGACAAGATTCGCTTTTTCTTCACTAACATAATGAAATGCTCACTCCGTGCGAGGACCCCAACAATTACAGGCCATATGCAGATGCATAGTTTGCTTATGCCTTAAGTGGCCTTTTGTCAAACATAAACACATTTGATTGTAACCTACGAATGTGATGTATGTCATTAAATGCAGCTTTATGTACTTTTTCATGTTATGAGTTTATGGTTGAAATATTGTTATTTACTTTATTCAAAAGCCAGTTTTTCTCAGTCAAGCACGGGCTGCATCAGTTATTACCCTTAGCATCTTGTATAAGGAAAGTCAACAATTTCAACACCTTCATAGCATTGAATAAAAACTGGTGTTTGTGTCTTTTGACTGAATGTTTTGAAATATTGCTTTAAGAATAATCTTCGCTTACATTCAACTTTTTTAGAATAACGTTTAAAGACAATGTTCCTTTAGCCTCTTCATTGTAAGTGATTAGAACCAAAAGTTTCAATCATTTCTATTTATGTTTACAATTATTTATTTGTAATATATTTGCATTTTTATATGTGTAATGTGTGGGCACACCAGATTTATTTAGGTGTCCGCGGGCCGCATAAAACACTTCGGCGGGCCGCATGAGGCCTGCGTGACGTAATTTGCCCATCCCTGGTTTCCTACATGTGTTCTTTCACAGAAATTATCATTTTATCTGCTTGCCAGTTATTTCTCTCATAGAGAGCAGATAAGGCTGGACCTGGTTGGAAGCATCTAAATATTATTTTCGTTACAAATGACATACTGTTGTTTTTTTTCTGCTTAAACTAATGGGGCAGACAGAGGAAACAGTGGTGCATATTTTACAAGTGTCCAAGAGCTGAGGAAAGACAACTAAAGGGTCAAAGAACTCGCTTTGAGGCACTATGTTCAACGCACTGGCGGATCCAGAACTTTTGAGTGGGGGGGGGGGGGCGATTTTTTTCCAAACCCTAACCCTCATGTCCAGTAAACCCTAACCCTATGCATAAACGTGCATATATATATATATATATACATATATATATATATATATATATATAAATATATATATATATATATATATATATATATATATATATATATATATTGTAATAACTTAAGTGAGGCAACTCAACGAGGACATTGACGTTTATTTACACGGAGACATGACAAACACAAAGGACATCTGCCTTGAGCACAGCATCTCCATATTGGCTCTCTACTTGGGCGGAAATCGTTAGTCTCTTATGTCAACATCCGACTTGTCTAGTCACAGATAGTGCGCACCTTCTTTCTGCACTATCTTGGATGGCGGTGCGCATGGCAAAGTCATAACATTGCCCCCGTCTTAGCACTTTTCGTCCCGAAAAGAAACACTGCAGCTGAGGTTTGACAGTTCAGGTGGAGGTCGATCAGTCGGAGCCACAGGCGGCAGGGAGCGTGTTCCCCACGAAGCCATCCGCATTGTTTTCCTCAAGTGCCGCTTTCTCTTTCTCCAGTTGACCAGGCTGTTGTTGCGACGATGACGTGGCCGTTTGACACACAAAGAGAGTGTCGAGCACTGTTTTCTTCAGCACAGCCGTTGATCGGACAAGCTGTCTCAGCAGACCTTCCAGACAGACGCCTCTCAAGGGAGCTGCAGGTTCACATGCAGCCACGTTGCAAACAAAGTCCAATGCACCGCAGTCATCCTCAGACAACAGTCTCACGTCCAGAATACAGGTCTCTTCAGTTTCAAGTGGAAAATGTCTTCCTCTTGACGGCTCAGATTTAGAGTGGTCCGATTGACATTCATCTATGCCAATGTCGATGATTATGGTAGAAGTACATATGCCCTGTTAGTGGTTTTCTTGGCATCTAAATTCTATGTGTGATGCGCCGCAAGTACAAATCATGGTAAACTTCTGGATGCAGTTGTCGAGCTTCGAATTTCCTTCGTAGGCACCGGCAGATAGGCAGAGGTCTTTAAAGTCCACAGCAACAGGCTCGAACGCAGACCCAACGTTGTCTTGATCTGTCCGGCTCATTGAGGTATTGGTAACAGGTACAACAGGAACAAACGCTTCAGGCACATAACAGACTTCAGTTAAGGTACTGGTAACAGGTACAACAGGAACAAACGCTTCAGGCACGTAACAGTCCCCAGTTTCTTCATTTGTCTCTTTCCGTTCGACTCGGTGCATCCCGTTGAGATCATCACAGCAATCGCCATCACGTTTCTCGTCTTGAAAGTCACAACCACAAGACTTGCCCACAACACAGACACAGACGGCGCTCCAATTCCCAGCGTCTCCGTCACCACTGTTTGTGCAACCACAGTCTTGACCACGCAACTTCTTTACCAACGAGTCTACAGGCAATTGCTCCTTTATCAACGAGTCTACTCCTTCTTTCAGCTGAGACACCATTTTATCTACCTTGTTCCCCATACTGTTCATTTGTTCACACATTGCATCAATACCTTCATTTATCTTGCCAATAAGCTCATAAATCTCCGGTTCAATTTCAAATAGGTAGGTCTCCGGATCTTCGTCTTCATCAATTAGGGCTTGCCGGAGACGAGCTGTAAGCACCTCCTTGCTACCGCCAAGCTTCAGGCGTCTGTAACGAAGTTCCTGCCTTAGCTCTTTAACTAAGAGCTGGTCTAGTTGTTTCAAAGATGCCATTGTCCTAGAATCCTACCTCCTCTCGTTGAGTCGCCTATGATCCCACTTCTGAGACCAATGTAATAACTTAAGGGAGGCAACTCAACGAGACATATAGACGTTTATTTACACGGAGACATGACAAACACAAAGGACATCTGCCTTGAGCACAGCATCTCCATATTGGCTCTCTACTTGGGCGGAAATCGTTAGTCTCTTATGTCAACATCCGACTTGTCTAGTCACAGATAGTGCGCACCTTCTTTCTGCACTATCTTCGATGGCGGTGCGCATGGCAAAGTCATAACAATATATATATATATATATATATGAGAATTTTTAAAAAGCAGCATTTCTCAACCTTTGGTGAAAAACAAAACAACTGGGGCATCGCTATATGGTTTTCAAGTGGGGTTCGGGGCGAAGCCCCGACGACAAAATCGTTTTCTTGCTTTTTTTCACTGCAGAAAAGTATTCTCCTGACATTTACAGCTCAATATTCATCAATGGAGTTCGGGGCGAAGCCCCGCCGCCAAAAGCGTTTTCTTGCATTCTTCACTGTAGAAACGCATTCTCCTGACATCTACAACTCATTATTTATCAATGGAGTTCGGGGCGAAGCCCCGACGACAAAAGTGTTTTCTTGCTTTTTTCGCTGCAGAAAAGTATTCTCCTGAAATTTACAGCTCATTATCCATGAGTGGAGTTCGGGGCGACGCCAAAAGTGTTTTCTTGCATTATTCATTGCAGTAACGCATTCTCCTGACATCTACAACTCATTATTCATCCATGGAGTTCGGGGCGAAGCCCCGCCGCCAAAGAGTTTTCTTGCATACTTCACAGAAGAAAGGTATTCTCCTGACCTAAAACTCATTATTCATACTACTAAAAAAGGACCTTTTGAATAATGTTGTACTTATAATATTCTAATATGAATTTATAGGCCCTTAATACATTGCAAAAAATCCGATTTGTTCCTTGAAAAGATAAGATACCCCACATATTTAGATTTTGGCTTTGAGGATCTCCGCCGAAAAAAAAAATATTCGATAAATTATATTCAATAAAATCAAAGTATAAATTGTGAGTTATAGTCCCAAATTTATTTAACTATAAAAATATCAGATTGAATAAAGGTTAGAAAAAGGCGACTATGAAAAAATGATTTGGGTTTAGAACTCATCTCAATCGTGACTCTTATACTGAAAAATTTCGTTTGAATTCTACTTTTTTGAATGCAAAGTCTTTCTTAAAATAGTTATGATAAATTCATGTGAAATTACATAAACTCTGTCTGGAAATGGGAGGGGCGGTAGAGTGAAAACGATTAATCCTCGCTCCTTTAATAATTTCTGCTAAAGATTGCATTTGGCATTAAAGAATAGGGGTGTGGCGACTCGATGTAAGAATTTAATTTATAGTATATATAAATTATATTAGTGACAGATGTTTTTGTTTTGTAATTTCCTAACTGTAATACAAAAAGAAAAAGTATTGGTTTGTCCGATGGGGGAAAGGCGATTGCATGAATCGCCCCTCCCACCTGGTACAACCCTTTTTCATTTAAATTTTACTAATAAAATTTGAGATTAGAGTGTGGTACGACATAATATACAATGAGTTGAAATATCAATATGTAGTTTATATTATATAGATATTCAACTAATTTTGTTCACAAACTATGATTCTCCACAAAAATAGGACCGCCCCCCCCCCCACTCAGAGGGCTAGAGTGGGGAGGGCAGTACATGCAATTTCCCCCTCCCCCAACCTCACCGAAACGGCCAAGATACAAGAAGGCGAGCGACATAATATAAATCTATATATTAATTCAACTAATTTTGTTCACAAATTATGATTTCTACATTAAAGTAGGACCGCCCCCCCCCTCAAAAGGTTTAGGTGGGAAGGGCAGTAGAGATAAATTGGCAAACAGGGAACGACATAATACAAAGATCGGTTAAAATATCAATAACAAGTTTTAATCACATAGATATGTAATTAATTCTGTTAGCAAGCTGTGATTTCTACAAAGAAATTGGACCGCCCCCCCACTCGAAAGTTTATGGGGGGGGGGGGGCGGGATTGATACCATCGCCCCCTTCCGATCCCACCAAATCGGCCAACATACTAGAGGGGGGGGGCGAAATAATCTAAAAATAGGTTGAAATATAAATAATTAGTATATATTATTAACATAAGTAATGAATTCGTATACAAATTGTGTGAATTCTATACTAAAATTCGTCCGCCTCCCCCCTTCGGGGGGGGGGGGGTCGGCCGAGTGGGGGGGGGGGGGCGATCGCCCCTACCGCCCCCCCCCCCTGGATCCGCCAGTGGTTCAACGAGAGTTTCTTACCAGAGCACTACGGAGGTCCATGCTTTCCTCCCCTGCTTCCAGTTGGAGTTCATCCAAGGTTCATGTTGTCCAATGCGTTATGGATTTGTAAACAGAGCTAACATTAAAATTCAAATTTATGGATGCCTTATTCAACCTTTTCTAATAACATTACAAATATAAACATTTAACATCCATAAATATAGAGCCGATGAAATGATCACACTTCATACTAAATTAATAGAAGTGCGTAGGTAAAGCAGACGATCCATTGATTCGTATCGCTGTAGGCCTACATCGTCTGTCATTTCTTACCCAGTGTTGTGCATTTCTTCCCAAGATGTTTTCAGTGACAGAGCTTATAACTTTTATGCTATTATTATTATTATTATAGCTTTTATATAGCTCTACTTTCATGCTTATAGCATGCTCAGAGCGCTTTTGGTCCAATCTCATTTGTGGACCAGTGGGGGGGGGGGGGTATCTAGAAGTTGGTTTTCCGTGCTGCCTTTAGGCGCTCAGTAAACACAACTCTGCTCGAGTCGGGTGTCGAACCTCGAGCCCCCTTCTTGGCCTCTCGACCACGCTTCCCACTATAACGGGGATTATATAACAAAATGCATATAGTCGATATGAATCAGGTCCAGAGAAGGAGTAGAGTCCGCGTTTATTAGAAAAAAAAGGCTCCTTCAGAAGATAAGTTATTAGCGGCAAGATCATAAGTCTTTTAATCGTTCTTATCTCTCAAAATATTTCCATTACCTCCCCCAACGCATGACCCTGATCATTACAATAAACTGCGCATTATAATATTGACATCCCTTACATCAAACAGAAACTATTTCAAACTAAATACAAACCTTGCATTACCACACATCTACTTATATATATATATATATATATTAGGGGTGCACCGGATGGTAGCTCCGGCTCCGGCTCCTGACGAATATTCGGCCTTTTTTCACTATTCTGCTCCGTTCGAATATCACTACCGGATAGTTCGCCGAATAGTAAAAAGTACACCTTGTACCTATTTAATATGCATAATGTAGACCTCGATCCATTAATGTCTGTTATAGAATGTATTACAAGGAGTGTAAATATAAATAGAAATGAAATTTTACATTATAAATGCGCTTTACATACAGAGCAGTAATGGCTGGCACATTTTTTTCTTTTTTTCTTTACCTTTGAGTGGGTTAGTTAACATGTTATGCTGTTATATTCCTTGATTCTGTCACGATGACCAGACGTCTGTCTAGCTATGCGGGTATATCTCCAGAGGTAGAGATGAACAACTTCCACCACCTTTTTATTTCTTCAGTCCATCACATTGAGTTTATTGATAAACAGTTGACCACAAGTCAAATACGATGGACGAAAGTTTAATTGTCAGCATATTGACACTCTCTAAAGTCACACCTTACGAGGGAACTAGGGGGGGGGGTGGACTTCAAGCCACACCTCTACACTTTTAACAAGGTATATCTCCAGAAGTAGAGATGAACAACTCCCACCCCCATCTATTTGTTTAGTCCATCACATTGAGCTCATTGATCAGTGACGTAGCTAGGGTATATGATGCCCAGTGCGGCAGCCTCACGAAATAAAACAGCAAAATGACTTTTTTTTCGACCTAATGTGTATTTATTGTTAAATAATTGCTAATTTGCACACACAAAAAATTACAACAAGAAACTGCACAAATCTTAGCTGCTTTCACGCTGGTAAAATTGAAATCTATTTTTCCCCAACAATTGCCACATTAGTATGTCGCAAATTTTTTCAGCGTTGATGGCCATTAAGTAATGACCAGATTGAGTCTGAAAAAACTTTGCTCGCACAGAGCATCACTTACCACAATTGTCAGAAATATGAAAATTAAGACAATATTACAGCTGAATCATCTACCCGATATCTTGTTTATTAAAACTCTCAAACTAAAACTAAAAGATCTCAAACAGGTCCTTGTTTCAGAAGTTCAAATGCTTCTGAAGAAACTGAGACAAACCTTTCTCTCTTTCGCTCCAGATGAAATTCTTTTTTGTCAATGTCGCTATGAACGCTATCGAGATGGATTTCGATCTGAGTATTCAATAGTTGGGATGGCGACAAAAAATCATATTTACTTACCACATCATGATAAATCTCATATCTGGTTATTATTTCTTAAACTATCCCGTCTAAGGAAGAATAGATTTCCATCCTTAACTCTTCCTTGTGTGTTAATACAGAATTTTCACTTTTTTCTGGTATCTTGTGTCTAACACGTCTTTGAAGTTCTATGTTAATAACCAAATCTGAGCACATGCATTCTGTAAAGGTAACACTGGCTTCAGCGATGATCAGTATCATTGTACCAGTTTTTAATATGAATGTTTTTTTAAAGTATGTATGTTTCTGGGTGATCTGTGCTACTTTGGTTTAGAAAATTATTCACATGGTAAATGGTATTTAGATTTTGTTTTGCTTAACTTTAATAGGAACTTGAGGCCATTGTTAAATAGATTTAACAATATTTATTTTGTTAAAGAATAAAGGAAGTTTTTCAATTAAAAAAAAAGAATATTTGTAATATTTACGTTTAGGTGCGTAGTCTCGAATTGACAATCTCTTTTTTAAGGTAGACTTACGCGTCCTTGATTCAGTTAATACAGGGGCCAAAAGCCAAAGTTGGTAGGTGAAAAAATGAAGACTGCATAGCAACTCTTCTACTAGATCTGAAACAGGCGAATTGTTTCAGGTCTAGTAGAAAAGTTTTCATCTGTTCTAGTCAATGTCTCTAGAATTTCTATAATTTTTAAAATGAATTCATAAATATCTTAACGACTTCTCCTCTAACGCCTCAGAGTGTTTTTACCCAGCGATTAAGGCTAGTTTCAGTTATTTTGTTGAGGACGTCCTACCAGTGTGCGGAAGTCTATGAAAAGGTGTGTAAACGGTCCAGTGTACCGAAAAATGTTACTGAATACATTTCAGCTTCAGCCCGAATGTCAGCCAAATTCGGAGAATGGTTCGAGCAGATAATGAATTAAGATGATGTCAATGAAAGACTACAGAGTTTGTACCCCATCAGTATCCATGACAACGTAACCTCAACATTAAAAAAAAATTGATCCAGTTTTGTGTCAGATGAACTGTCAAAAAAAATATTTGGCTCATTATTACCCAATATTACAATACGTTCGTTAAGTATTTGTGGAGACATGTAATATTTGGTCTGGAACTCATCTTGGTTCGGAGCACATGTTCTCTCAGAAGTAGATAGAACTTGGATGGTAATTTCACAAACTCCTAGAAATGACCTAGATTTTGTCTTTGTCATTCTTCTTCAACTTGTTCGCTATGCCCAATTAAGTGCAAGATTCTGCTATTTTAGAGTCTAAGGCATTTATTTATAAGCTCTAGATCTAGATGAAATCAGCGTACTGAAAAATGAACTAACAAAATGTGCCCCAGAAGAAAGTGGGCGTGTAAAAGTGCGTTGAGTTTTAAACAAATCTAGCAAACTAAATTCAACCTGGTTTTAACAGCTTACGTTTAATTTAAAAAAGAACAAAAGTAGCAAGGTAAATTAATTTCTAGATGACATTACAAATTCAGTAGTTTGTCTTTGCTCATGTATGCACAATGCGTGGATTTTATTGTGAAAATGTATCCTTAGTTTGATGCCCGCACCACTTGATGCCCCGTGCGGCCCGCACCACTTGCACATGGCTAGCTACGCCACTGTCATTGATAGACAAGTGACCACTAGTCAGATACGATTTACGATGGACGTATGCACTTTCTAGAGGTCACACGAGGGAACTGAGTTTGTTTACTTGGTAGTAAATCTCAATCACGTGGCTACAGGACTACAGGCCACACCTCTACACGAGTACCGAGTTTGCTTACTTGGATATAAATCTCAATTAGTAAGCTGGACTAAAGACCACACCGAAGCAGGACGTTTTGGCGCCAGCCGTTTTGGCGACGGGACGTTTTGGCGCGATATACATTATGTACGTTTATTGTATTAATTCTTTTAAAAGAATTATTCATATCTATGTTTTGCATGAGTGTTTGTGTTAACACATTTTTCACGTACTAAATGTAAATGTGTGTTTGTTTTTCACATCATTTTCTTTAATAAACATTTTGGCTTGTGTATGTGTGTTTATTAAGAGGCACACTTTTATTTTCAAAAAGTTTTTTAAGATATTAGAGGTTTTTAGTTAGAAATATAATAGAATAAAATGGCGAAAGTTTTTCTAGTCTGTCTGCGTACTGGATAAAATGATTAGTGAATGGTCCAAACTACGCGAGCTTATAAAGACGTAAGAGCGAAGAGATTGAAAGAGAGGGGTAGACTTTCGGCCGCTCTCGGAATTAAAGATTAAGGATTATAAATTCGCACCTAGGGATGTCAAGTGGACTGCTAGAAACAGATTATCGTCTTACGCGTGAGAGAGGGAGGGGTGGAGGAAAGAGTATATACAAGGAGTGAAATTTGAGCAGAAGAGAGAGGGCGGGATAGGTGTCACATGTAATGACCATTCCCAAGGAGATGATCGCCAGACGCATGACGCCAACGACCAGTGTTCGGTGCTGGTCTTGTCTTCATTTGTTTAACTATCCTGCGTCAATGCGAGATGTGTCACCCAAATCACCCCAACCCAATTTCTCAAAATATATCTTTACAAAGTATCTTAGTGTCGTGAATTTGTTTCTATCTATTGTCGCCCCTAGTGTTTGTTTACATTTGGGGATTCACGTTAGAGTTTGTACTGACCACATTCCGTGTCTTGATCTTTACTATGTGTGGAGTGATTGTCGTCATTCAGCGTAATAAAGCTTTAGATGTTAACATGGTTTTTGTTATATTAAAGTGTGACACTTAGCTAATTCGTATATTACACTAATGTCAAATAAAAAGATCTTTTGGAAAGAAATCCAAAAATGTCATCCAGTGCGATTAGCAGAACTCACATATAGCATGTCATTACCATTCAGGAATCTGACTTATTATAGGCCTATATTCATGAAATAAGCAAAACCTTTATAATTAAAAAAAAAAAAATTCGCTGAACGGTGTGATAATTTATACTATACATACAGTATTATGGTAGAGTGAAATAAACATTATTATAAAAGTTACGTGCTTATTAAATTATCGTCAAATGATATCTCGCGCCAAAACGTCCCGTCGCCAAAACGGCTCGCGCCAAAACGGCGGGGCCAAAACGGCGGGGCCAAAACGGCGGCGCCAAAACGTCACGTACCGAGACCACACACCTAAACGAGTGACCTTTTGCTACACAGAACAAAAACCGCGAGATTTCATTGCCCAGTTAACCAGTAACTAATTATTTTGTAAGTCGAACTAAAATTATATAGACTTAATAAAACTGTCACTATTCTAGCCTGTAAAAAAAAAAGTACAAGACTAAGATTTGTGTATATTAGCGTAAAAGACATAGTACCTTCACAAAAAAAGCATATATACATAGCCTCACCTTCACCTATCTATTAGTCTGTTGGACCATTGGGGGCACCCAAACAAGATTTGTCGATCATCTTTCTCTATTCCTCTCTGTCTCTTGCCCTGGTAAGAGCCTCTTCTAATGGCAGGCCCGTCCGTACTTTTATGTTGTCTTTGCATCGCTTTCTCTGTCTGCCTATTTTTCTTTTTCCTGGTACTCTTCCCTGAAGGAAGATCTCAGCGAGCCTCGAGGGTTTTAGTTGTTTTGTTTTTTTCTTACAATAGTTAACAGATCATATTGGGGTTTAATCGCTTAAGGACGTACCCTCCAAAAACTCAAAAATATATATTTCTTTGGACTAAAATATGTATATTTAATATTTAAAAAAATAATAATTATATTTACAAGTACTTTATTTGTTTCTGTAAAAGTAGGGCATGCTTTTAGATGTAAGTATTAAAGAATAAGTATCTTTATTAATAAATAAATTTGTATTAAACTTTCGAGAAAATTTAGGGCCCCAACAAAAACCATGCCTGAGGCCTCCACCTACCTAACTCCAGTCCTGCTTAAACATATTACTGTAATTTTTTAACCATTTACAATAATGTAATGTTTTTACTTATTCAATGTTGGACGTATATAAATATAATTAAAATAAAATGTTTTTTTGTCATGGAAAGATAAATCTTCGAGCCCCATTCGCTTAACAGTACGTCATAGAGGGTCCTAGGACACCTAAAGATGTGTCGCCTTTAAGTCTATTGATCTCTACTTAGAGAAAAGGTCAAGGCCTTGTTAAACTTCAGACACGATAATTACATAGGTGGCGCTGTACAATTATTTATCCCGAGTCACGAACTGCTTTGTCTGTACTAATAATCATTAAGACATAATGTGTGCATGTCAAATATCACAGTCAGTGCTTGCTCTTTCTGTCAGTTGTTCAGTTCTTACAACTATTTTTTTTTTTGAAAAGGTATAATTCACTGGCACGACCCTTTCACAAATATGTTTGTATAAAATCACTTATTATTCCCTATGAGTCACATCTTCAAACTTTCTTTATTTTAGTAATTTTGGATTATAATTAAGACTAAGAAAATTGTACATTTTTTAATCAAAGTAATTTATCAATGTTAGCAGATTTATGAAAGTTATCCACTAACTTCGAACTTCAATTTTAAAGGACATTAGTTCGTCTACTTTCAGGCTAGAACATTGACTGTTTTTTAAGTCTATATAATTTCAGTTCGTCTTCCCTAGTTCTATTAGAGCGTAGAATTGGTTGCCTGAATCAGCCAGGAAAACTAACGACTTGCAGAATTTAAGTCATTGATTAACAGGCAGGACTTAGATTGACCAAGAGATACGTGTAGGACGTAATCATCTTCTTTTTTAAAGTAACGTCTATATTTTTTAAGATAAGATATAATTTCAGTTCGTCTTGTTTGGTTTAGTAGGCCGAGTCCATTTGCTGAATAACGAGGCTACAGTCGAGACTGTTTAAAGATCAGACAGACAATAAAAGAAAGGGGGGCGGTTTCGTGAATTTTGAATGCATTTGTTTATTCCTTTTATGTTTCTTGTCAATACTAGAGAGAGAATAATCTTCTCCCCCCCCCCCCCCATTTCTAGCTGAAACTAACCTCTAGTCACGGGCCACTGTTTAAATAATCAAACGAGAGATCTTAATAGAATTGTCAAAGTTGCGGTGACACCTAAGTCTCTCGACTTATCACAGGCCATTGCTTAAATGGTTAGGGTTTTTGTGGTGCCCCTAAATCTACTAAATACCAAGAACATGAAAAGTTTATAAGTAAATGTTTTCTAACATTATATATCAATAATTTATAGCTAGAAAAAAATATTACTTTTTAAGTAAACTTTCCGTATTCCTTTTGAAATTGTTCAATATTCCTATACCATAAATATACATACATTTATGAAAGTCTAACAAAAACGCCAACTTTCGGCGTTTATTTTTAAAAATTTATTTTAAGTACTCCCTACAGTAACATTATTCGTTATTAGGCCTATAGGCCTACTTGGCAGAGCGTCAATTATGTCTTCATTCAACGAGACGAGGGCAATCAACTTTGACAATAGTGGAGTAATCAATCCATGGGTATCTGAGTTCTTTTCTACGTTTAACCTCATCATTGTCGCAGAGCTAATTGGCTGCTTTGGAATTGTGGGTAATGTCATAAACATTTGGAACTTTGCGAAGCAAGGCCTGAAAGACAGCGTGAATGTAACCCTGGCCGCCCTGGCGTTGAGCGACATCGGGGCGCTGGTCACCCAAATGTTCACCAATGTCATGTTCAGCCCGTTTTGGAAGAGGGTGGACCTACCTTTTGCCTCCTCCTCCACTCTTGCCATGATATTCTACTACCCTCACTGCTACTTTATTCGCGTCAGCGGCCTCATTACGGTCTTCGCCTCCTTCGAGCGATGTCTTTGCGTGGTCCTGCCGCTGCGCGTAAAGCGAATCATAACCCGAAATGTCGCCTTGGTAACAAGTTTCGCGCTCTTTGTAATTTTACAATCCTACTTCTTTCCCATTTACTGCGTCAGCTATCTGGCCTTGACATTCGTCCCACAAAAAAACAGGACCATGATCTATCTCTTTTATAAGAATAACGCGGACTACGTGCTGAAAATTTCCTATTTCGTGGCAGACATGGCTACGCCTTACATCACGTTCACCCTACTAACAGTGTTTACGTCTGTCATCATTATCAAGTTAAAGACCAACTCTCATTGGAGAAGGACTGCTACGGGGAAAACTTTGAACATTATTCAAAAGAAAAACTTCATCTCTAAAAAGGAGCGAAAGCTGGTGGTCATGCTCACCACTGTATCCGTCATCTTTATCATCTGTCTGATGCCTAACTGCGCTCTGATGACGGCCATAGGCGTTGTGCGTGAGCTGAAAGTGGATGGGCCGTACTACGATCTGACTATGCTGATTTACGACTTCACGTCCATCCTGGAAACCATCAACTGCAGTTTCACCATAATTATCTACTATACAATGAGCACAAAGTACCGAGAGATAATTCATGCTCACTTTAGATATCCCTCTGTATAAAGCTGCTTAACGTATTTGTCATTTGTGTAGTAAATTGTATTACAAACGTGGATTTCAACATTTAATTAAATTAGAACGAAATCTTGAAAATACTTTTTTTTTTAAGCGGCCCCCATTAAGAGGAAAAGCCGTTATTAGGTTTGTGAAATATGTCCGTCTGTCCCTCTGTCACACTCAGATGTCGAAAACTAGAAGATAAATGAAAAATATAATTTCACCATGTGATGCGGCTTGAAAAGTTTAGTTGCGACGGCTACTTTTGGTTTTCCAAAAGCAAACCGCTTTGTTTATACAATTAATTATGGAAGCGATTTTGTCATAAAAATACACCAATTCTAAAACAATTACGTAAATGTAAGGGAGACAATGTTACAATATGCTAACAAAGAAAGAGAATTTTTCTGTGTATTTTCAGTATCACTAAGTCAAATATATTTATAAAATGTAGGCCTATTAGAAATGTTCACAACAAATATAAATAATAGTTAAATGTGTATTTTTCTTGTCAACTAGCTGCTAAAATTAAAATAAAACATTTATGCTTGTTTATAAAGGCTAAGAATGCACTTTGTATGTAAATATTACGCACATTTTTTTAAATGGACTTTTTATGCAGCGACTTTCGTACAGTAGCGTGACAAGCATCAGTACAACATAGTGCTATCAGTTCCCACAAATTTTTTTAGTAAATCAGATTTTATTTATTTTTTGATTAATGCCCCCATCAGAATTATAGAGTCTTATTTTTGTGCGTTTTGTCGGTCGGTCTGTCCGTCTCGGTTAAATAAAATAACAACAGTTCTATAAGCTATTGAAAATCTGATTTATCCTTTAATGTTCCTCCCGTAACATCTCAATAGTTTTAAGTATCTATAATTGATTGTTCCGGATTTTTTTGTGCAATACTAATCAACACCAACGAATGTTTGTTTGCTCTTCTAACTTATAATACATTTAATTTCCATGCTTAAACGTTGCAAAAACACATTATCAATAATATACTGTTCCGTTTTTTATGTAAATAGCATATTAATGCTAAATCAAAATCTCTATACTGACTGTAAAATTCACTGTAAAAATGTTCCGGATATTGTTTTATAAAAAATGAATTATGTCAAATGATTGTTTGAAATCACAGAATTGACTAACATTACACTTATATTCTTTGACAATACGTTACTACAGTTTAATTATCGATATCAAATTGTACTGTATTTTCATCTTTAAACAAATTTCAAAAATACCGACAATAGGTTGTTCAGGATTTCTAAAAAAAAGAAAGTAATTTACTGGAAACGATGATTGAAAATCACCTTTTAGACTTATTTTACATTTAATTTTCTTGCTGAAACATAACAAATCGTCGCGAAAAAAAGTCAGAATTTTATATGAAAAATCTACTAACGCCAAATAATTGTTTGAAATCCTTTTTCTAATTAATAAAACAAATAATATTCGCATTTATGAAAGAATGTTGTTCCAGATTTTTATGAAAAATATGGCTGCTAGGTCGTGCGGTTTGCACGCTGGACTGTCGTTCAGATTTATCGATGGTCCCGGGTTCAAACCCTGCCCGCTCCCATCCCCCGTCGTCCTGCGGGAGGTTTGGACTAGGAAGTAATTATCTTCAACTCTGAAGGAACATCCGAAACATGTAAAACATTTTCCAAGTCCAAGTCCGTCAATCGGAGATAGAATGCACAAAAAAATGCGATTTTAATCCTCTTAAACAAATTCTATTAGAACTCAGTGCACCAATGTCTTTAAATATATTGTGTTAATAAAGACATTTTTTTGGTACTAGCCCATTGTGACGCAATGGAATTTTTTTTCCTTTGACGTCATATGAATGAATTATTTAAATGTAATGCTAAAAAACTCGGTGCACCAACGTCTATGAACCCTTGAAAAATTGCTTGTATTGATGAAGGCATTTCTTAGTCTAACTAGGCCTTGTGGCGTAGTGGATTTTTTCCCTTTGTTCATAGACATTGGTGTACTCAGTTAGTTCTTTTAGCATTTCATTTTAATATATATATATGCGGCTCCCCATTCCCATATTTTATATATTGATTTAATGTTGCAGTAGCTCCTGTCACCTTTATGTATAAGGTCTTCTTACAACTTAGATAAATACGCTTGCTAACTTTGCATAATGTCTTTTAATTCACATGTTATACTGCATTGTACATTTACATTTCATTTTTGTACACTTTCCATTGAGGAATTACTAGATTTAGCAATTTCTGAAACGAATTTTGCGAATATAGATTTTAAATTTTTACATTACAACATTTCACCACTAGCTTACTAGTTGTTATACTTGTGAATGCTGTCAAATAACAGTCGGTCAGCATATTGACCTGTTCTTACCTGTTTACTAAAAAACATTGTTCACAGGTGTACGTGGACCCAAATAATGTGAACGTTAATCAGCTAGGTCAGGGGTGGGCAAATTACGGACCGCGGGCCACATGCTGCCCGCCGAAGTGTTTTATGCGGCCCGCCGACGCCAAAAGAAATCAGACGTTCCCACACATTACACATATAAAATTGCAAATATATTTAAATAAATAATGTAAATATCTATAGATCTAGAAACATTGAAACTTTTGATTCTTATCACTATCATGAAGAGGCTAAAGAAACATTGTCTTTGAACGTCACTCTAAAAAGTTTAAAGTAAACGAAGATTATTTAAAATGGCAATATTTCAAAACATTCAGTCAAAGACAAACACAAGCCAGTATTTATTCAATTCTATCAAAAACTGTTGAAAGTGTTGGGTCGGCTTGTACAAGATGGTAAGTGTAACAACTAACGAAGCTCGTGTTTTGACTAAAAAAAAAACAGGCTTTTTAATAAAATAAGCATTGGATATCAAATATATTGTTGGGATTGATTTCTCAATGATAATATTATTGGCACAGGGCCAGCCTTAGGCATAGACAAACTGCTTAGGGTACCCAATTGGTGAGGGCCTTGCATGTACCAGTGTTTTATTATTTTAGAGAAGAAATAGCGAAACTTATCATCAATGTTATTGTTGAAGTACAATATGTTTTTAATAAATTCAATAATTTTAATGTTGTCGCTGTTTTTTTTTTTAATTTTATTTGAGGCCAACTAATTCACTTTGCCAAGGGCCTCCAATTATCTACCGCCTTGACTGGCAATTCCGAGATGTACTTGAAGATTTTGGGAGTAAAAATAAATTATGCAGCCCACCAGTCCCCAAATTTTTTTTAATGCGGCCCTCGGTAGAAAAAGGTTGCCCACCCCTGAGCTAGGTTATTTTAAATTGTGGAAATACAGCTTCTGGCACCCATTAAACTCCCGGAGGTTCTCTTAATACTCTTTCAGGTCAAAATTTACTTGGAAGTAGGTATGTCCGCTGGAGCTGAATCAGCTTCTACACTAAATGGTGAACTGAGGGTATTGAAAACTGATTCCAAGTTCTTGACGTCTTAAAGTTTGCTTTCAAATTCCACAATCGAAAAATCCAAATAAGTCTTGTACTTTTTAACCATTTCAGCAAAGGAAAATTACAAAATGAGTTTTCGATTGCTTGCCTTTTTTAGAAAAGGGAAAGTTATGTATGAAAAGATTTAAAATGCACATACATTTCATAGCAAATCACCCATTGTTATAGTAGCTATGTGAAACATAAAGTCTGTTTTCTACTCTTCATTAGAAATATATTAGTAACAAAGTCACAGTCTATGTATATTATAGTCTCAAAGTCACAGTCTATGTCCCACAAGGGACATAACGATTTCTTCTTTGTGATTTCGTAATCTACTCAATACCTTGCCCATTCTAAGCCAACGGATACTACTGAGGTACCGAACATTGAAATGTTTTGTTTCCCAAACGTAATATACTTCTTGGTTACCCCCCCCCCCCCCAGTAGTGCTACGATTTGAGCTTATAGTAGGGACATTGCTCGTTAAATTGATTAAAAACCGTTTTTTCTTAGTCAAAGCACGGGCTTCTGATAAGTTGCTACCGGGCCATTGCCATCTTGTTTCAAACCAACCCAACACATTTCTTCAGAGCATTGAATAAATACTGGCCCGAGTTTGTGTCTTTGACTGAATGTTTTGAAATATTGCCAAAAATAATAATCTTCATTTACTTTAAACTTTTTAAAATGACGTGTAGAGACAATGTTTCTTTGGCCTCTTCATCATAAGTGATAAGAAACAGAAATTTAAATAATTTATTTAGATATTTAAATGTATTTAAAAATATATTTGCATTTTTTATATTTATAATCTGTGAGCACACCTAATTTCTGTAGGTTCCGCGGGCCGCATAAAGCACTCCGGCGGGATGAAAGTGTCGTAATTTGCCCATCCCTGTGTTATGGTATGGTTCGAGATTTTCTGAGTTACTCTGGAGATCAGGGCTTGGTTCTCCTTACTAAACTAGGTTTAAGTACCCCTAAAAAATGGAGCTAGTGCTTAATATACAAATTTACAAAGTCACGAATATTACCAGACATTATAAAGTACGAAATTTCGGCTTTTTAAATTTTTTACAAAGCTGTCTGTCTGTCTGTCTGGAACAGATTTGAACACGTTATTTCTCCCACTTTTTTTTCGAAATATTGTTCATTGTTACTAACAAAACAATAATTTTTTTTTTTTTAAATTAGCCATTTAGTTTATCAAATAGTGTTAACCTGTTTATTTTATTTGATAACGAAAATAAAACTTGCAGTATTGAGATAGCCTATATGACTGTAAATGTGCAGTTCTTTCCTTTTTAAACGTTTCTTTTTTTACTTTCCCTTTTTTCAAATCTAATTTAGCTAAAACTTCATCACGTTTTCCGCTCCACTTCGTCTTTATATCCTTTTCTTTCCAAATGAAACATTTTATATTATTTCTTTTTAAAATCAAAATCTCCCTTGGCTATGCTCTTGGAATTTGGGGATTTTCGTTTGCATTTTTTTTTTTGTTTTATAGGTCTATATGAGGGGGGTTTAATCGCAAACCCCATGGAAAGTGATTTTTAACTTAACCCCTCCCCCTTTGCGCTGAGGCAAGTGATGACGTGTAATATTAAAATCTCACTTAAAATAAACAAAATCAAAGCTATTATAAAAATCAGTTATAAAATTCCACCCCCACCCTCTGCTGGGGGGGGGGGATTTCATTTCGGGGAAGGGGTGAACCCCAAGAACCCCAATCCCTTGGCTGGCTATATATATATATATACTAGATCATGGGCGTAGCCAGGGGGGGGGTTCTTGGGGTTCAACCCCCCCCCCCCGAAATGAAATCAGAATTAAGTGACTGATTTTTGCTTTCATTTGTTTATTTTAGGTGAGATTTTAATACTAAATCATCAGTTTCCACAGCACAGCCGAGGCAGTTTTGAGTTAAAACACCTACAAGGGGGTTTTGAGATTTAAAAAAACACCTATCAGGGGGTTTTGAGATACAAATCCCTCTACCAGGGGGCTTTGAGTTTAAAACCCCCTACAGGGGGTTTTGAATTTTAAACCCCCTACCAGAGGTTTTTGCAGTTAAATTCCCTCTTCTATAAAACAAAACAAAAAAAATGCAAACAACAATCCCCAAATTCCAACAGCACAGTTGAGGAAGATTTTGATTTTAAAACCCCCTCCTAAATTTACGATAAACCCCATCTTCAATATAAAAAAAGCAAATTACACACTCAAAATTCTATGAGCGTAGCCAAAGGGGTTTTGAGTTTAAACCCCCCTCCCCTCCAGTGAGGGTTTGAAGCTAAAAAGTACCTCTTCAATATAAAAAAAAGCAAATTACACACTCAAAAATCTATGAGCGTAGCCAAAGGGGTTTTGAGTTTAAATCACCCTTCTCCAGATGGCTTTTTCTTTAAAGTTTAAAACCCCTCCAGATGGTTTTGAGTTTAAAATTCCCCTACAGAGCGTTTAGAGTTGAAAACCTCTCTCTTCAATATTATTTTAAAGAAAACTACAGTCACCAAATTCTATGATCGTAGCTAAATGGGGTTTTGAATTAAAAACAAAACAAAAAAAAAACTCCAGAGATTTCTTAGTTTAAAACCCCTCAACAGATGATTTGACGAAAAAACTTTCCTTTTCGATATAAAATCTAAAGCGAAATACAGGCATGTAATTCCAATAGCTTAGTCAAGAAAGGTTACAAATTTCTACCAGTGGCTTGGGCTCCATTAATTAAGTGTGAATAGTCTTCTGCCGAAATTGAAAAACACTAAATGTGGCTCAACAAAGATGGCAAAGACAGATTTTAGGAGTCAGTCATAGAGATCGGGTCTTAATCAAAGAAAAATTATGCCGAACTGGGAGTGGAATCCTTAGTAAGGTTGTGACAGAGCGTCGCATGAGGTTTTGCGGGACATGTTTTCCGACAATATGAATTACGCAAAATAAGAGTTGCGGAAACAGCTTGCCGGAAAATGCGCCGAACGGCGCGAGAGGGTCAAAGTCAGTAAGAATAGCACATTAGGTTTTTGAAATAAAACTTTTTAATAGCAAGATAATGCACTGTAGATACCTCAGAATATGCATTTTGTTGGCTTTCAATACCAGAAATAGTGCTCGGCGGCGGGGCTTCGCCCCGCGCTGGGGGAGCGCTGCGAACTCCCCCAGACCCCCTTGCTAGCAAGGGCGGGGAGTCTACAATAAACAATAAACGTCTTCCGAAAGGGTCAGAATGTAATAAAGATTAATTATGTACACACACACACGCATATATGTATATATATATATATATAATTTTTTTTCGCGGGGGGGGTCGGGGGGGGGGGGGGAATCCCCCCCAAAACCCTCCCCGAAAAATAATCCTGGCTACGCCCATGATATATATATATATATATATATATATATATATATATATATATATATATATATATATATATATATATGGGGGGGAGAGAGTCAGGGGGGAATCCCCCCCCCAAAACCCTCCCCGAAAAAAAATCCTGGCTACGCCCATGTACTAGGTCTATTATGATCTGCTGATCATTGGATGGCTGCCTGGTCGTGCGGTTTGCGCGCTGGATTGTCGTTTGGATTTATCGATGGCCAGGGTTCAAACCCTGCCCGCTCCCATCCCCCGTCGTCCTGCGGGAGGTTTTGACTAGGAAGTAAACTACCTTCAACTCTGAAGGAACATCCGAAATATGTAAAACAAACAACATTATCAGATAAGAATTTATTTCTGTTTTAGGGTTTAGTTACAATATATATAGGTCTGTGATCTAGATATCACTAGTTCTTATAATAGTACCGGGATTTTCCAATTTTTCAATCACTATCGCCCACTATCGGCTATAGAACTATAGAGTCTAGGTTATGTATGTAAGTAAATGAGGTTAAAAAAGTGAACACGTTTTGAAGATTTTCATCTAGACTAGCTAGATCTAGTGTTTGCTTGTTAAGTTTTAGTTTTAGATCTATCTAGATCTAGACTACATGTTTGATGTTTCGGATGTTCCTTCAGAATTGTATTAAAACTAATAATTAGAGTCTAGATTATAATAAATAATAATATTATTAATAATTAATAATATTACCTTAAGGCTTATTATTAAATATAGAATATAGAGTCTACTTATTAATTATGACTTATAAGAGTTATAATATAATTATACTTCCTATAATTATATAATCCTAGTCTAAACCTCCCGCAGGACGACGGGGGATGGGAGCGGGTAGGGTTTGAACCCTGGACCATTTTTTTACTATTTTAAACTTTACCCTAATTCTAATCTAATCTCTTCTAATCTAGATTATATAAAATCTAGATTTATTACTTTATGATTATGATCTTATGATTATATTGAAATTGATAATAGTATTAATTAGTAGATCTAGATCATTAGTGTAGATCTCCATAAATTTATTAGTTTCTAGATCAGTTGACAGTTCGCATCCTGGCCTATTATACTTTTCTCAGATTTTCCTGTCAACAGCTGTTCTTGGCAGAATGATTATATATATTTGAAGTTCTTCAAAATCCTTACTACAGCTGGGAAAAAAGTTGCACTGGATCACTAGATAGATCCACAAGGAGATCGAGAATAAAGTAGGAAGGGTCCCGGATTGCAAGACGCTATACACAACAGTAGTAGAAATAAGGATGAAAATGCAATGATGCCTTGCCCAACCTGTGACCGCAGCTGTGTATCAAGGATTGGCCTAGCTCTTTAGTCACACAAGAAGTTGCTAAGGGAAAAGATTGTCTCTCGAGACATAAAATGCCATAACCCACAGATAAATACATTAGCCATCAAGGGCAGACTGGCTGTATTGGCATTTGGCCCACCGGAAGGGTCGCATGAATGCCAGTAAATTGCTTTATGATTTATAATATTCTTTTTAAAAGCAACACTTTGAGTGTCGCGATTTAAAAAAAATAAATTTTTTTTACACTTTATAGTCTAATACTAATCTAAAGCATTGTCGTAAATACCTTTCGTCCCTATATAGTGCTTCTAGTAGACGCCAATTCCCTATACATACTAAACGATAAACAAGAAATATTAGGCCTTTATTTCTTATAGAGGTAGAAGTCAGGGTTAATATATTCAAATGAATCTATAAAGGGACCAACAAAAATGTTTCTAATCCTAGTGATGACTGATGACATGTCCAGTCAAATACAAATTCTTATTGGTTTGGTGGAGTTGTGGCATAATCTCGAGTTGGCCCCACTACCAAGTCCTTCGTAAATCATAATTATTATCTTGAACAGTGTAGAAATGTGTTAATTGGAATAAAAAGCAAAAGAATCGAAACAAGAAGGAGCAGAAAATAAGATAAAAAGCAACTATTGCTGGAATTCTGTGCAAAAAAAAAATTTAGTAAAATTATTAATGTTTTCTCGCAAGCACTAGAAATTCGCCAACATTATGATATCATTTATGAATGATCAGGCTCAACACCATAATTGACAAAGATATAAACTATGAAACAATCTTGACAGAATATGTTTTACTGAACATAAGGATATTAAATTACCATCAAACTAATGAACATGTTCTCTTGTGTGTGTAGTCGAGACCAATCGTTATACAGCTATACCATGCAGACAGTCAAACTAAGTTTCCAAATTATTGAGAAAGCAGTATACGTGTGAATAAAGTTAAGTTCCTCTTTCAAACCTTGCCATGATGTTTGAGATAATCTTTTTCTTAGACAATGGTTAACGAGCAGGGTGTCATGTAGCCAGCACACTGACTAAAAACCTTTACTTTCCCCAACTAAAGTCAGGTACCCGTTAGAGTTGGGTTGAATCAGGGGCGACTTAAAAATCTCGAAATTCAAAATCAAAGTCTTCACCGAGATTCGAATCCAGGACCTTAGGTTTAGAAGCGCTCAAGCACTCAGCAACCGGACCCCCATGACCTTGATAGTATGTGGCATCCAATTTGTGGGCCAGATTGTATAGAAATGCACAGGTCGATTCTGACACCCAGTCCGCCCCTGTTACCATGACAAATACTACATTCCTCATTAATATTCAGATTCGAAGACAACCTTATTATTATTATATATATATTATATTATAATAATAATATATTAGTAATATCATGTATAATAGTATTATAATCAAGAGTGACGCCTGTCCATTCTCTTATGTTTCCAGACAGATTTTTCGAAAAATCCTCTCTTTGTGCTCCCTCCACTGTACCTTGATGGCTTGATTTAGACTGGGCAGGTTGTGGCAGCTTGCATACAAATATTATAAAATGACGACCCTTTTTTTTTTATTTAAAAACATAACAAAACATATATATTTATTTTTAGACTGCAAGTTGAACACAGTACAAAAGGGCTTTAGGATTTTTTTAAGATCATTTTTTTTTTCTTTAATAATCACACTGTTATATATATATATTATATCTGCCGTCATAAAGATCTTTTATTTCCAGTTTTAACTATTTTTTATTATAAAGTCATAAGTTCTTCCCCAGTGTTTCGGTAATTGGGCAAAATCCAGAAAATGCTAGTGTATTTCTGCATGAGGTGCATAAGAAACAGAACATGTAATATAAGGGCCTAATAATAGTGATTCGTTCTGTATGAGGCATCTGCCATGGTGTATAACCTACTATTATGGAAGAGTATTTGGATACTTGCACAATTTGAAGGATTCTCTTTCTATTATTTCTCTTTCTAGTAATAAAATAATTTCCTTTTTTTTTTGTTTAGCAATCAGTTTAATGAGATAAATTTTTATAACTGGAATGTTGAAAATGTCCAGATCTTCTGCCATGATCCTATGAAATTCACAAAACTCAACATAATGATTTTCAACAGTTGGTAGAATTTCAACCATTCTTACACAAAAAATATGAGAAGAATCAAGTTATCTTTAAAAATTTATGAATTCATAATATTTTTTTAGATGCCTCTCATGCAAATGGTATACATTATAAAGGTCCTTTTTAAAAGATGAACTGACATTAAATATTTTAATTAACAACAAAAATGAAATAATTTCATTTACTTTGCTAATATTGATAGCTACAATAATCAAACTAATAATTTTAAAAAAGTAACCTTGAAAGAATGATTTGTTCGCCTGCATGCAATGCACACATTGCACAATACGTAACGGTGTCCCTGGATTTGGATCTATAGAATATCAGACCAGCTCAACTTTCATGACTTCACAAAATTGAGGATCCTTTTGCCAGCCAAAGTCTGAGTGTTGAATTATAAAAAATACAAACTCATCAAAAATCTTGAGTCAATGAGCACTAAACCACTTTTATCTGGTCTAGATCTAGATGTATGTGACATGAAGCCTTTCAGAATCAACACTAACTTTGGGAAAAAGTGGCATTGAATAAATCCACATGGAGAGTGAGCATAAAAGAAGGGTCTGTAGTAGAAACAAGTGTGAAAGTACAACAGTGTCTGGTGATTACATATATGCCCAACCTGTGACCGCAGCTGTGTCTCAAGGATTGGCCTCTTTGTCACACAAGAAATTGCAAAAGGAAAAGATCATTTCTCTAGACATAAAATGGCTCGGAGAGATCTAGAGTATAGAAGATTCTATATATGTAGATCTGGGTATTAGATAACAATAACAGTACAAGTACTGTTATTAGTTACCATTGTAAACTAGATCGATTCTCCAATAAAGATCTATCTAGAATTCAAATTAGATATCTATTCTATTATAGTAAGGTCTATATAATATAATAAACATACTATATGTATACCCCCATATTGCCTATATATGTATAGATAGATCTAATGATTAAATTTAATCTTTTAAAAAAATAAAAAAAAATGTTTCCATATTTTAACCTTAAATTGTTGTATACATTTTTCAAATGTTCCTTCAGAGTTGAAGATAATCTACTTCCAAGTCCAAACTTTAAAAAAAAAAAATTATGTTTCCATATTTTAACCTTAAATTGTTGTATACATTTTTCAAATGTTCTTTCAGAGTTGAAGATAATCTACTTCCAAGTCCAAACTTCCCGTAGGATGACAGGGGATGGCAGTGGGCATGGTATGAACTCAGAAACATTGAGATGACAGAAAGGTAGTCCAACTTGAATATTGTACGACAAGGGACTCTATAGAGTCTAGGTTTTAACTTGTAATGGATCGAGAACTATCAGAAGCTCAACTTGTTGGTCAAGAATCTTTAAGGATTAACATCCAGCTTGGTAAGCATTTTACTAATTTTGACACATTGAATTAAAAACATAAAAATCTATTCTGATAAATACAAGTGAAGAAGATTTTTTTTTTAAATTTCATTTGCCTTATGGAACTTATTAATAACAAAATAGTTCTACTGGTGGTGTCTGTGAGTGCTTGCACAAGGAAGGGGGAAGCATATGCAAGAATTATTATTTTAACACTTAATTATTATAATTTTTAGTCGTATGTTAACTGTATGTGTTTTTGTTTATTTTCTGTACTGGTGTAAATCTTTTCACTGTTTATACATAGATTTCTCAATCAATATATTATCTTGTAAATTACGAGAACTCTATATACTTATTTGATTTAGAAAAATTATTCAGACTACTTTTTTTGTCTTTCTTACCAGATACACAGGAATTAGAGTCATCAGGTTTGGAGGAAGAGACAAGTGGTGTTAACGAAGGTATTATTTCATTCTAACATATAACATTACAGGCATTATTCAAATGATAATTTTTTAACATTCTTCTTCCCTAGTGCAATTAGAGCATGGAATGGGCTGCCAGAGTCAGTCAGGAAAATCAATGACTTAGCAGAGCTTAAGTCACTGATTAAATTTCATGACTAGCTTGACCTAGGGACATGAGTAGCTTAATCATCTTCTTTTTTGGTAGTAATGTTTGTATTTTATAAGATAGGATAAGAAGGGCTTTTTGTTTTAGCAGAACTTATTGGAAATCTGGATCCCCGCTCCCTTCATGTTATAAGGGTAATAAGATTGTTTTAAGT
This sequence comes from Biomphalaria glabrata, assembly GCF_947242115.1. NCBI lineage: Eukaryota > Metazoa > Mollusca > Gastropoda > Planorbidae > Biomphalaria > Biomphalaria glabrata. The sequence goes on along the minus strand of NC_074728.1, from coordinate 18,248,451 downwards.
AAAAAGGAATGTGGTTGCAAGCACCTGAAATTCTATTGTGTATTCCTTGAAATGGGAATGTGTGATTTTGATGAAGCAGGCAACCTCTGTATAAAAGAATGTAAAGATATGATGTCCCCCTTGTGTGTCAGGAGTTTTTTTAGTAGGACTCATAGTATAGAGGAATTTAAAATTGTGCATTGCATTCATTATATGTGAACAGAAATTTGGGAACATACAAGTTTGTATTTAGCCACAAGTGTATATTTATGTAGGTGAGTGAGAAGTGTAAAGTGTTGAACTATTGTTATTCCTAACATTTTTGTTTTCTCAATTTGAATCTGAAGTTGTTATATTATCTTTGATCACTAAGAATAAAAAAAGATATAAAGGACAGGTACCTAGATGTACTAAAATTCTGTGGGAAATAATGGTTGAGAGGTTAAGTACTCTTGAACTTGGCTTGTCTTGGCTACCTATGAAGGGGGCTCGAGGTTCAACACCTGACTTGAGCAGAGTTGTGTTTACTGAGCGCATAAAGGCAGCATGAAAACTTTCTCCCAGATACCCTCCTCCCCCCACTGGTCCACAAATGAGATAGGACCATAGCACTCTGAGCATGCTCTAAGCATGAAAGTAGCACTATTAAAAAGCTATCATTTATTTTATTTTTTATTTATTTATTCATCTTTCTGGAAGCCTGTTTATTCTTTCAATTAGAACAATGTCAAACTTTGTCCCATCTTTAGGCCATTCACCTCAATATTTCTCAGAGAACGCCTTTTTTTATTTTGAATGGAGATGTGAAAGTGGGAGAGGGTTGGTCTGAATTTTAATACCTTTTACAAACACATTAATAATGAAGTAGTTATAGCATAGAGGCATGGTGGCTGAGCAGTAAAGTGCTTGGCTTCTGAACTGGGAATCCTGCGTTCGAATCCTGGTCACATGACACCCTTGTTAACTGTAGGCCACAGAAACAGATGACCTTTACATCACCTGCCCTATAGGCCACAAGGTCAGAAAGGGGAACTTTACTTTACTTAGTTATTGCATAAAGAATTGTAGAAATTCTTTCCATTATGCATATACATATGTTTTGAAATAAAAGATAGCTAAGTGATTTAACTCAAATTAATATAAGCTAGGAATAAAAATATTTCCCCATTTTCTATTTTTATTTCAAATCTGTATTAAGCGTTATAAGAATATGATATGTTTTATAGGCTAATATTATCTTCAATTTTTTTTTTAAGGTGAATACGAGACAGACCCAAATCGAGCCTGGACTAAATGTTTGAAAAATCCTGGCCATAAAAATTTCATACCTTTCAAACATTTTTCTGTCACAGATCTACCTCAACAATATCAGCATCCAGATATTTTTAATTTAATCAAATACTTAGGTAATCTTGTAGTAAAAGTTAATGTAGCAGTAACAAGTACATCTCGACCGAAGTACAAGGAAAACAAACAGTATCCTTGTTATACTAACAAAGGTTTGAGAATGGAAAGGTATGGAAGTGGCAGAGTCTGGGATGTTCAGAAATTTGGTGAAGGTGATAACAGATTTTGCCAGTGCAAAAAATGTCAAAGATCAAGTTCACCCTTCAAATGCTGGGGGGAAGTAAACATCGTCACAGCGACCCATGTAGTGTTTGACAATCTGGAGGGCCAGTTTGCTGAATGTTGGTGGAACTACAGCCACAAAGACAGCAAATATACATGTTTAGAAGGTATTGGTGTTGTCAACAGTAACATTGATACAGATCTTTGCTATTTTAGATGTGTGACCCATGACGTTCAACTAGTAGACCGGCTGAAAATTGGAATTGACAAGTATAATGAGCAATGTGAGGTGGTCTATCAAAATTTTACTAAAAATCTGGGCACTAATGCAAAGTTGGTAGCCATTGTCTCTCACCCACATGGCAATTACAGGCACGTTTCAGTTGGTGAGTGCAACCAGGTCAGCAAAACACCCAGTGGAGAGACCTGGTACAGCTACAACACTTGCACATGTCCGGGTAGCAGTGGTGCACCAGTATACCATTTGGGCAAAGAGAAAGTAAGATGGTCTAATCATCCCCATAGTGGAACAGACATGCCTGTCAATTACAGCGGTGTGTGCTGGAACTAATGTTCAGTTGCCTACTACGACTAGAGATTTTAACACAATTATTCCAGTTGTACATATTGTTCATGAGGTGCAGTGGTAAATCACTTGGCTTCCAAACCATTGGTTCCAGGTTCAAATCCTGGTGAAGATTCTGAGTCCATCCAGCTCTAATGGGTACCTGAACATTAGTTTGGGAAAAGGAGGTTGGTCATTGTGCTCGCCACATGAGACTCTTGCTAACCGTGAGCCACAGAAACAGATGACCTTTACATCATCTGCCCCATAGATTGCAAGGTCTGAAAGGGGAACTTTACGTTTTTTTTACATATTGTTCACTAAGAAAAAAAAATTGATATAAGGAAAGAGGAGTGGCCAAACCAGTCATCATCAGGAAACACATGCAGAGCTGTCAACAAACTTGACAGTATTAACTTTCTCCCCCGCAAAGAGCAATCAACAATCTTCCAACTAAGAACAGGACACACACCTCTGTTAACAAAATAAATCCCACACACCTACCCTTTTGTAGTCACTGCGCCCACCCTTATGAAACTGTAAACCAAATCCTCTTTGAATGCCCCTTCCTAATCCACCTTAGGCAGAGCCTCCTATGATTTCAGCCCAAAATAACCAACACCCTGTACAACAGTTCTAAACAACTAAAGAGAATGGCACTCTATTTTTCCATGGCAAAGTTCTATTTTACCTTGGCAAAGTCTGCAAAAGAGCTTAAAACTCAGCAGCAAAAGCTGGTTAGAAGAAGAAGCAAAAATTCCTTAATTTGTTGTAAAATATTACGTTTTTTGTAGAATCTTTTTGTTACATTGTTTTTTATTGTCATGTTATTATTAGAACTTAACAATTTATAATTTCATTCAATATAAAAGTTCTTATTCCTTGAGCTAGAATGCATTAGTATAAGTGATCTCTCTTTTCTAGGAGCAATTAGAGCGTGAAACTGGTTACCTGAATCAGCCAGGAAAACCAGTTACTTTAAGACTCTTGTTAACATAAATGATAGATTAGCACATGCTTATTCCTATGAGATACAAATTTTATATAAATTACAAACCTTTTTCAACAAAAAAAAAAGGACAGGTAAGTAAAGTACCCTTCTAAGAGGAAGACGATGTAAAGGTCATCTTTTCTGTGACCCACCATTATTTATGGTGCCAGTTGGCCATCACGACCCACAGTTTTACTTTTCCCCAACTAATGTCAGATACCCTGTATAGTTGGATGAACTCTGGTGCACCCTAAAAATACTGAAATTCACAAAACCATTTTCACCAGAATTACAAAAACATATGTTTATTTACTTTTAAAAAATATTCCTTTTTTTCAATAACTAGATCTCTGCACACAAAATATCCTTTTTCAGTAAAACCAAGAACCTCCACTTCAACATGTTCCTACCCACCAGACAAACCCAGCCTGACTTTCTTTCTTACCCATCATTCTTATTTTAAGACAAACTTTGACCTATATATATGTATTTGTTACAATAAACATTGATTGCCTTTTATAATTTTTTTACAAGGTTTTTAAAACATGCGCTTTGTTGGCTTAGTTAAAATATTATGTATGCTAATTAACAGAATTAACTGTCAAAATGCTTCCATTGTCTTCTAGCTATTTCTATAAACAAATTTGTCTTAATTTACTACCTTGTTGCATTTAAAAGTAACATTTTTCTACACACTTGTATTTTAAGCATGCTTCTACATATAAAATGTATGGTTTTTATTTTTCTTGATACCATTCGCTCACTAAAAAAAGGCCTAATATCTGCTAAATTAATTTTAATTTTTTTGTATTGATGCAGTCAAAACTCAAATGGTGAGTAATCATTTTACTTGTTGTATTTGATTTAAAGTTGCATGCCCATAAATGTCCGTAAACTATTGGTAAATGAAATAATTGTGGGTCTAACAGTGAATTAAAATCTTAACTTCTATTGTTTTTATTTTATGGGAAAAATTGCTTTGATATACAATAGTTTTTATAAATATGTATGGCATTGCTTAAAATGGCTTAGATGTATAAATGTCTTTATGTGTGATGTTGTGTTGAAAAGTAGATGCCATTAATACATGTTTTGACTTATATGTGTTTTAGATGATAATTAAATGTGTGTGCATGTAAGTTCTCAGTGAAAAAACAAATTGTTGTTTTTAGTGACTTTATAATAGTTGAGCATTGTAGTTAATCAGTAACTTCCAATATGTGCCTTGTATTGTACTGCTGATATCTGTGTGTAGCATAATGAAGGCTCATGGAACTTCCACAAACTCTATATTTTATTAACTTGTTTATATAATTGTTGCGAATCTGCTATACATGAGATTTTGTAGCATTTTTCTAAATTGCTTCATTATTGAATAATAAATTCTTGTATATAAATTTATAACTGTTTCAGGCAACTATAGGTAAATTTTATATTAGGCCTACTATATATATTGTAAATATTCTAATCATTTTTAGATCTAATAATAAATTATTTTTTTTTTGTGATTATATAGGTTTCCAGTGTAATTTGTTAATTCTTATTAATTAAGACACTATTTATTGTAAAAAAATATAATATTCAGATTTAAAGTTGAAATTTAGTTGTTGTGGCTTGTAGGGAAAAGATGGAAATAAAAATAAACTTCCTAAATTGGCAAAAGTAAAAAAAAACATTTGGGCAGCTAATAGAGAAAAACATTCATAAGCAAGCTTGAAAAGATTCTAGAAATAAAAAAAAAAATCACCCTTTGGGTCAGGATTTGGGATTTTACCATTACAAAAGAGATACAAGACACTGATAGCAAAGACACACAAAAAGTAAAAACTCTTTTGTCCCCCTGACAATCAAATCATTAAATATAATCAAACTGATAAACACTTTTCGCTTGTACATTATGAGTGAGTCTGGTGTGAATATATATTTTGGTTTTGTATAGTTACGTAATACCGTTATGTTTTGTTTGGTGTAATCAATGTATTGCACAAATTGCAAGACACGTTTCCTTACGGAAAAAAAAGACTATTATTATTATTTAAAAAAAAACGAATTTTTTTTTTTTTTGCATCGTCACGTGACACTATTTATTATTGATCACGATACTGAAATGAATTCCCGTCGATCGAATCACTAATGATTCTAAAGTCATGGGTGTTGGACATTCAATTCAAGAGTTTGTAGGCTCATTAGGTAGGCTTATACAAATTACAGAGAGATTATTGGGATATAGATCTAGCCTTAATTAAACTTATTGACTTATTGGATTAGATAATTTAAGTTTAGATTTAGACTAAATTAAATAATTAATTATAATTTATACTTTATTATTTATAGATTTAGATCTCTGTCACACTCTGTGATAGTAGTCTATGTCTATATTATATAGATTTTTTAGACTAATTATCTAATAGTCTATTACTTAGTCTATTAATATTTCACTGATTATTCAGAGAATAGATCTAATTAGAGTAGATCTAGCCTCTAGGGCTAGGCGAATCTAGGCTTAGACCAAGTTAGACTAGTCTCTATACATAATACAGTAATCAGTAATACAATACTAGACTCTATATACTATATGATATATTAAATATATATAGTCACCTACTGTTTTAAGCCAGGACACTATAGTGACTATAAGTCACTATTTAGACTAGTATTATAATTATAATAATTACTAAATTACCCTATAGAGTCTATTTTCGATCTATGTAGTAAAATTAGTATAAATGGTATTAGTTTACTACAAAAAAAAACATACACATCTATAACATTAAAGAAGATTACCCATCACAAATGGAAGTTCTCAATCAGACACAGCAGAAATAAATACCTATCACTGTTAATATTAATGGCAGGAGATGTAGAGTCAAATCCAGGGCCTAGATCTAAAGATAGATGCAACATCTGCAAAAAAATATGCACCCTGAAACAGAAAGCCATTCAATGTGACACGTGCGATGAATGGTACCATGCATCATGTCTCCATATGAATACACCTGTGTATTATGCCTTAGGCAACAAAGACGCATCATGGCACTGTGTACCGTGTGGGTTACCTCAGTTTACATCAGGACTGTTTGATTCCTTTGATGCGGACACTTCTAACCCATACAACATCCTAAACACCATCCCGAACCAAACTCACCAACCACTAGCCAGATCCACTCCTGTTAAACCTAAATCTACTAAAATTAATACAACAGCCTCACTAAACAAACCTACTAAAGAAGTAATACCAAAATACCTTAAAACCTTAGTTATAAATTTTCAAAGCATTAGGAACAAAACAGCAGACTTAGAAATTTTATTAGAATGTGAGAAACCAGACATAATTGCAGGAACAGAAACTTGGCTGCATCCTGAAATTTATAATGCAGAAATTTTCAATAGTAATTATGAAATTTTTAGAAAAGATAGGGCTGATAATCATGGAGGAGTTCTTTTAGCAATAAAAAACACTCTTATAGCAGAAGAAATTACCTTACCTAACTCAAAAAATGTAGAATCAACATTTTGTAAAATTAATACCACCTCAACATCCCTAATAATAGGCAGCATTTACAGACCACCAAATTCTAGTTTAGAATACATGCAGGAACTATGTAATCAGATTACTACACTTAAAGAGACAAAAAAAAATGCAGTTTTTTGGATTATGGGTGATTTCAACCTACCTGATATAAATTGGAAAACACTAACCATAGATAAACACCAAAACCTTAAGGACATAAATGAGCTTTTCATAGAAACTTTACACAACCTAAGTTTAGATCAAATCATTAAAAAGCCAACTAGATTAAACAACACATTAGATCTCTTCTTAACCAACAGACCTGGATTAGTAGTTGATTATGAAATTATCCCTGGTCTATCAGACCATGAGATCATAAAAATACACAGTCAGATAAAAGCAGTAGCCAATACAAAACTCAAAAGAAAAATCTTACTCTGGAATAAATGTAACCTAACACAACTACACCAAGCTGCACTAAACTTTCAACAAACATTCTTATTAGAAAAAGACAGTAACCAACCAGTCGATGACCTCTGGAATTTCATTAAAAACCATCTTAAAAGCATAATAGAAAATCATATACCAACTAAATACACATCAAACAAAATAAATAAATGCTGGTTTAATAATAGACTAAAGAAGCTTTGTAAACAGAAGGAAAACCTCTATAGAAAATTTAAAGAAACTAATGCAGAAAGAGTTTACAAAAAGTATATAAAAATTAAACACTTAACCCAAAAAGTAAGCAGACAGCTGCAGAGTGAATACATAAACAATGTAATATCTAAAGATAACAACAAAAACCTATGGTCATACATTAAGTCTAAGAAAATGGAAACAACAGGCGTAGCGCCATTAAAAGATGAACATAACATAATACATAATGATAATGAAACTAAAGCAAACATTCTAAGCAAATACTTTGCATCAGCATTCTCAGCCCCAGGAGACAAAGACATATTACTGAATTTGAACCAAGTAGACAACATAGAAGATATAGTAGTACAAGAAAATGGAATTCAAAAACTATTAGCCAACACCAAACCAAATAAAGCTTCTGGACCTGATGGTATTCCAGCTAGATTACTCAAAGAACTAAGTAATGAGCTAGCCCCAGTGTTCAAAATACTCTTTCAGGCTTCACTTAACCAGGGCAGAGTACCAAAGGACTGGAAAGAAGCTAATGTCACCCCCCTATTTAAAAAAGGAGAAAAATCTGACCCAGGGAACTACAGACCAGTATCACTTACCAGCATCACATGTAAAATCCTAGAACACATAATATGTAGCAACATCATAAACCACTTAGACAAACATAATGTCCTCACACCATACCAACATGGCTTTAGGAAATATAGATCATGTGAAACACCACTAATAGGACTAATTGATGATTTTTCAAAAGGTTTAGATAATAGTGAACAAATAGATGCTATCTTACTAGATTTTTCTAAGGCTTTTGACAAAGTTCACCACCATAGTTTGCTTAAAAAATTAAAATATTTCGGCATTAATGGTCCACTGCATCAGTGGATTAAAGACTTTCTGATAGGGAGAGAACAAACTGTAATAATAAATGGCTCTAAATCAACACCGATAACAGTAAACTCAGGTGTACCTCAAGGTACAGTCTTGGGTCCACTACTATTTTTAATTTACATAAATGATTTACCAAATTGCATTAGTTCAGGAACAAAAGTCAGATTATTTGCAGACGATTGCATAATATATAGAACAATAAAAACAACACAAGACACAGATATTTTACAAAGAGAATTAGATGAATTACAGAAATGGGAATCAAATTGGAGCATGTCTTTCCACCCAGAAAAATGTCAGTTGTTAAGAGTAACAAAAAAACTAAAACAAATTAATTCCACTTATCTTATTCATGGCAAACCAGTATCACAGACTAAAAACGCAAAATACCTAGGTGTTATAATAAATGAAAAACTATCATGGAATCCACATATTGATGAAACTACAAAAAAATCAAACAAAGCATTAGGATTTATTAAAAGAAATTTCTATAAATCAAATAAGAACATAAAACTAAAATGTTACTTAACCTTGGTTAGGCCAATAATAGAATATGCATCCTCCGTTTGGGACCCCTCAACTCAAGAAAACATTAAGAAACTGGAACAGACACAAAATAGAGCAGTGAGATTCATAACAAACGAATATTCACATTTGACTAGAGTAACACCTTTAGTAAAATCACTAAATTTAGAAAGCCTTCAGGACAGAAGGCTCAAAAGTAAAGTAGCAATCATACATAAAACACTGAACCATAATCTTCAAATACAAAAACAAAATTTAATAAAATACTCTGAAAGACACAAAGATAAAGGCACATTCCTCGTCCCATATGCTAGGACAAATTTGTACAAATACTCCTTCTTCCCTAGTGCTATTAGAGCATGGAATTGGTTGCCTGAGCTAGCCAGGAAAACCAGTGACTTGGCAGAATTTAAGTCATTGGTTAATATGCATGACTAAATGCATGACGCGTAGGACGTAATCATCTTCTTTTTTGAAGTAACGTCTGTATTATATAAGATAAGATAAGATAAGATAAAAAAATACTGCTACTAGATCTAGTACTACTAGCTAAAAAAACTACTCAGCAGAGAGCTAGAAACTAAGAAAGGCTAGATCTAGTCTAAAATAAAGATATTAATGACGATATACAATATACATAGATATTATAATATGAAAGAGTTCATAGACTTATGATCTAGATCAGTAGATCATATGATTAGATGATAGTAGTTTAGATACCAAAAACTAAAATTGACTTAGACTTAAGATCAAGTGCCTAGCAGCCTACTTCTGTTATAGACTGATGCTGATTGAGACTCCTTCCTCAAATACTAGATCTAGATTGATCATAGATCTAAGTCTGAGAGATTGAATGAGTAGATAATATATTTTATCATACTTCTAGATTAATCTAGATGTAGGTTGTAGAATATTACTATTTGCTGTTCCTCAATCAAATTTAATCTTTCATATGCTTTGGTTCAGAAAGAATCTTGAAATCTTGACTAGATCTTTTGAGAGCTGTACATAAAATAATGTTCAGTGACAGAATTAACACACAATTTAAGCATCTGATAGTATCAAACTTAACTATCTATAAGAGATATAGACTAGCTCACCACCCGATCTCTTCAAAATAAAAATAAAAGATTTTAATATCAATGGACTACGAAACAAGAGAATATACTATAAAATATCTTAATATTAAAATAACCTTAAGTGCTTGAGAGAGACCTGCCAACATAAACACTTAGACATAGAAAATTAAGTTAAATTAAATGATGAATATTCATGAGGAAATACACAATAGGAAATTTCTCTCTATCTGGAAGAAATGAAGAAAATAGGAAATGGACAAGCTCTCATCTAATACCTATTTGATGATTATCAAGCAAAAAGTCTTTCTTATTCAATGTATGGTTCCAACGTGCAATAGATGATGTTTTACCATTGGGCATGGCCTGCCAGGTCCCCTGACCTAACTGTGTGCGACTGTGTGGAGGTATGTTAATGACAAAGGTTTTGTTCCACTGTTGCCAGTTAATATTAATGACATGAAAGATCAAATAACAGCTGCAATCAACACAGTGGACAGGGACATCCTGAAGTACTTTTGGGAGGGATTTTTATATCGGCTTGATGTTGTTAATGATGGTAACCATTGAGCATTAATTAAGCATGAAATAAAAACTTATAGTTGTATATAACAGTTGTGTCAAGCTAGGCATAATTTTAAAAAAGTATATATCTCAATGGTTTTTTAAAATCACCCTGTGTTAACAAATATAAACGATACTATCTATTGTGTATAGAAATGTTTTTCATTAATTTAATTTTCAAAACTAAAAGATATTTTTTTAGTGTTTTGTTTTATTGTCAAGCATGAGCTTTTAAAATGATTCTTTTTTAAATATTAGTAAATGATTTTTTTGTTTATTTAGCTATCACAAATTATATTATTTGTACTAATGTACTACATACTACTATTATGTTTTGGAGTATTTTTTACACTAACTTTTCGTTACTTGATTTCTTGGAAACTTGTTCTTTAATCAGATGAAACAGAGGATTCTCTGATCAAGGCAAATATTGTCAAGCAGAGTCAAAGTGAGTACATATTTTAAATATTGTTATCAATAAAATCATTGAAAGTAAACCAAAAAGGTTTTTTTCAGTTGGTATCACATTCAAAGACTGTATCACAAACAAAGAAATTAGAGGCAGGGTTACTACATCAATTGGACCTCACGATGACCATAAAAAAACACAAACTAAAACTTTATGGCCATATTATAAGTTCTTTGGGGCTTGAAAAGACCTTCCTTCTGGGAACAGTATCAGGAAAAGAAGAGGCAGACAGAGAAAGTGATGGGAAGAAAACATAAAAGAATGGACAGGCCTGCCATTGAAAGAGGTTCTATCCTAGGCAAAAGACAAAGAGGAATGGAGAAGGACGGTTGCCAAATTTTGTGTTGTGCCCTAATGGTCCAACAGACTAAGGGATAGGTGAAGGTGGATTTTATACTGGAAAATACTGCAATAAACTACAAAAGCTACTTAACTACATGCAGCCATGGAGACCCTGCTGATCCTCATATCATTTAAACTCACTTTTAGCTAGTTTTCTTTGGATGTCAAATAAGTATTTCTCACAGTCTTGCAAGAATTATTTGCATTGCTCTTTCAGTGTGTTATTGTTGTAAGTTGTAAGTGCAAGCTGAGGTGTTAATGAGATGCATCATGCATGTTATGCAGTCTTCCTTGTCATGTGTCTTTTTCTCCACCTTAAGAAATGCATGCTGCCTAACACTATGGCAACATTATATTATATTATTATTATAATACATTATATATATATATATATATATAAGCTGGCTGCCTGGTTGTGCTGGACTGTCATTCAGACTTTTTGATGATCCTGGTTTTAAACCCTGCCCGCTGTCATCCCCTGTCGTCCTGATGTTGTGTGAGGTTTGGGCTAGGATGTAGATTATCTTCTACTTAGAAGCAACATTTGAAACATGTATAACTTTTAACAAATAAATATTGACATTCAACAGAACATCAAAAATAGATTTCAAGCATCTTTAGTGGATTTCCATGTCAAATGAATGAGTCATCATTTAATATCTCATCCTACTGCTTGGCTTATGATATATCTATTGTTCAATTTAATATGCTATCCTTCTGCATGGCTAATGATATATTTAATCCCATTATTATTGGTATCTTTTTTATCATGGCACTAATTTATCTTCATTGCATTTCTTGATCTTGACATGTCAATCTCGGTTTCTCTTCTGCACTCTTTAGCACTTGCTTATCTTTTACAGTGGAGGGTCATTTGAACAAATTCTACTCTTATTTCACTCAGAAACGGGTGTCTACTATTAATGCCATAAATAAAACTGACATGTTTTAACAAAACCAAAAAAAAGTCTAAGTTGATCTTTGCTTTGAGCAAAAATTGAACATTTTAGTCACTGGTTGGTAATTTATAATATTTTCATTATTACCTTAAAATTGCAGGAACTCATGAAGCTGAAGTCAGTTTTGGAGGAGAAGCTGATTTACACAGGCATAAGAAGATTTGCAAAAAGGACCCAAGTCACAAAAACTTCATTCCAGTCAATAATTTTAAAATAAGTCATCTTCCATGGCGATATCAGTATCCTGAGGTTTTTGAGCTCATCAAAACATTGTCAGACCTGACAGTAAGGGTTGGGGTTCGATACACCAGTCTAGAAAGAACTGAATTCTACCCAGACTCTGCAGTTCCTTATCCTTTCTATGCCTACCGGGGAAGAGTTTTCCTGCGAACAGGAACAGGAAGTGTCACAGATGTTGTGAAGATTGTTGGCTCTGAAGATGATGCTTGTCCTTGCACAGAGTGTAAGGCTTCAGGGAATCCCAAAAAGAGTTGGTGCCACTTTGATATACTGACTGCCACCCATGTTGTGTATGACAGTGATGAGGCCGTGCATGTAGAGTGTAAAGTGGATTATGTCAGTGATGAGAGCAGTGACATTGTGTTAACGGGTGTCAGTGCTGATGCAGAGATTGAATCAGACAAGTGCAGGATGGTGTGTGTGTCACATGATCTAACCCTGGCGGATAAATTCATGCAGTTGCTGGACAAATTTAAGGATCTATGTGAAAAAGTTCATGATAAATTCAACAATAACAAGGGCTTCGAGACTCTGGTGGTTGTTCCCTCTCACCCCCATGGCTGCCCTAAGCAGATTTCAGTTGGTAAATGGACAAAGCGCTTTGACATGGTAGAGTCTTACTATACTGCCTTCACTTACAATGCTTCGACATGTCCTGGCAGCAGTGGGGCTCCATTGTTCATCATGGCTCGAGATGTTTCTTGGTGGCCCTACACCTTCATACACAGTGGCTCCAACCTAGAAGGTAATCATTGTGGAGCAACATGGGAGGCTTGATCCAGGTAAAGTCAACTACATTTTTCTATTTCTAATAGAGAGGCCTTATCTTATTAAGAAATGTGTCTAATTATGGTTGATCATCTTTAGCATTGCATTTTTTTTCTTATGGACAGTGAGTAATTTACAATCTAAGCAGTTGAATTCCTTTGGAGACTGTAGATGCCAGTGGAGCAGATGATGTAGATGTTGTGTTTGTGTGACATAAAGTTAGTGAAGGCATCAGATCAATCACAACCATTATTACATTCCTCAAGTAATGCCAAGTCCTCAATTGTGCTGCTTTTGTCAGTGAAGTCATATATTAAGTATAAAATTTCTAGCATAAAAGATTCAAACATTGATTGTTCTGGTAAAGCACTTACCACTTGGCCTACTATACCAGTATTTCATATAAACAGCAGACATGAAAATACTTCTACTCTATAATGACTATAGAAGTGGAGATTATCAAGGACAGAGCTATGGAAAGTGTGTCATCTGAGGTGCAAAGGCGTAAGAAATTAAATGAACAGTATACAGTAGATATGCTAAAATTGTTCTACATGTGTTCCTTGACAAGCAATGTTATTGTTTTGAGAATTTACCATATTTTTCTGCACTTTGTTCACATCTCAGTATTACTACGCTCTTTTGTATTAGATGTTTAACAAACAATTGCGATTCGAACTTATAGGTCAATATATTCAATTTGTATTTCGATATATTTTTAGACAAATAGATGCCACTTCTTTAAAAGCAGAGACTACAGACCCTTAGTCTTTGCTCATGGGCACTTAGCCTTTGCTTATAGGCCCTCAGTATTTGCTGACTCTTGTCTTTTATTATTGACCTCATTAAGTCTCTACTGACATGTATACACTATAATATCCTTACTCTAGTTAATTAATACATAACAGTACCTGACAGTATGTAACACTATTTTAGAATTATTTTTTTCTCTTGAGTATTAGCAACCACCTTTTAGTAAAGCCTCTATTGTTGTGCTATCTGCCCATATTCATCTGTCAATCTCACAAGCAAGAGGCCCAATAAAAAAGACGCCATTTCATTGAGGCTTACATCATACTTTATATAGATGCAAAAAAAAGTGTTCACTTCAATTTTGTACAATTAAATATGAATATTGTATGTTACAATATTTTTTTTATATAATGTGAACAAGCAATAGAAAAAAACAAGACATTTTAAAAACAAAGCTTATTTAAGGTAAAGAACCATTAATTACTGCAATTTATCTAAAAATTACAGGGTTTATCTCCCTTTCTGTTATATAAAACAAAATAAATTACAAGTACTAAATGATTAACTAATTGGTTAATTTGGATTGATTCATGTATTGTCATTGACTATAAAACGACTATGAATATGTTACATACAATATGTTAACTTGTTCAGAGAATGGGAAGTGGGATAAAGAACCTTAATAAGGGGATTAAATCTATTTACCAGTATACATCCACATCTCTCATTAAGTAGCATTAATTCCCCTTATTTCAATATCAAACAAAATAATTAATCACCCTAAATTAATTAACTAATTGTTTAATTTTTTTTTTTTAAATTGATTCATGTCTTGTCAGGTTCAATGAATAATTCTGCTAAGTTCTTACTTGATCCGAAAATGGGAAATGGGATAAAAACATGTTCAAACTTTTTACCAGACAAACAGAGTGAGTTGATATAAGCTTTGGAAAAAGTCAGTTTTTGTAACAAGATGTCAAAGATCTTGATTCATCTTTCTCCTACAAAATACTTTTATTATTAATAACAATGCTCTCATATCATATAATGATCACTTTTCTGAAACAGATTTAGGTCTGGGCTCATGACTTATTGTGTGAGTAGAACTTGAAGGGCTTAGAATTTTATGTAATCATTATTTTTTTAAGGACATGCATACATTTTTGCATTTTTTTCTTTTGAAATAATAGGTTATTTAGGCTAATAGTAGAAAATTCATGTATTATATTATATTAGTTCAAGTATTTGAACCTTATTTTTTTATAATTATGTTCTTTATTTTACATTCTCACGTTTGCTATTTTACAAAAACAAAACAAAACAAAAAAACCTGAAATGACAATATCTAAAGCAGTTTTTTAACAAATTAAACTAGTGTAGGCCTATAATGTACTGTGATTTATGTTCATTTTGAAATGATTTTTTTTTGTTAAGATCACAAAACCACAATCTCATAAGTTATCCTCGTATTATATTTAAAAATCCAATCTTCGAATAAATATAATACTGGTACATAACATGGCAAAAAAAAAAAAAATTAAAAAAAAAAAAAAACACTGACAGCAAAGGTCCAGGTATACAAGAAAACAAAATAAATCAATTAACATAGAAAAAGTTATTTAAAAAAAAAAAAGACAATTCCTTTATTATGCAGCTGAATATATTTTTTGTAAGGTTCCTAATTTTGCTCTTAGCTTATGAGGGATAAAGAACGAAAAAGGAACTTTTAGTTTTCTTAGACCCACCCCCCTTTTTTTTTATTTTCCGAAATAAAAATCCAGGTTATACATCTACTCAAGAGTATACGTTTTAAGGAAAGGCCCAATGTTGATGTGTGTTTTATATAGGTTGTACCCCTCTGTGTTTGGGAGTAACATCCCTTGTAACTGTTGTTGTCAACCAAGATGGCGTAAGATTAAACAGCTGATTTCATGTCTTATAAATTATATCCAGAGTTTTGTTATTATTCGTTCATGATAATTAACACCCAAAGATCCAGATTTGTAAGACAGTGCGCAAAATGAAGGTCTGTTTATGTATTTACTTTATACTTGAGAATAGCCTACATACGGGAATATACCCGCTGGCGTGTGTTTAAGATATAGATAACGGTCAAACCTTCCTGTGTGGCCAAGTAGCTAGTCATTCATTTCCCAAAGATATACTTAGCTGTCAAATTTCTAGGAAAATCGTTAGAGACGTTTCCGCCCACCCAAAACCCATCAAGCTGTAAAGAGGAACTGTAAAAAACAAAACAACAAAAAGCGTTATTAACAATGTATTAAGAGGATTGCTTCACATTTGAAAAAAAATATTGAAAGTCCAAATGCTAGAAAATTGAGACACTACAAATTATTCAAACATACTCAATGTGCTCCTTGAGGATCTATTTGCAGGACGGACCTGAGTAAGGCCAATAGGATGGCTTTAAAATCTCGCCCAAGATCACCAATGGCGCACCATCATTTCCTGAGCAGATGGGTGTGGCATACCATGCTTTCCCGTTCTCCGTTTTCGGTTTCCATTTCCCAAACCAGAAATGTTTCGGACAGCCATGGGGGTGAGAGATGATGATGCTTTCTTCTGGGCGGATTGGGATCCCCGAAACTGCTGGCTCTATTTTCCGTTTAAGTTCTTCGCACAGCAGCAGGGCGTGGGACAGCTTTTCTAATAGCTCCATGTCGCACGTGGAGCACACCAGGGCGCTTCTGCCACTCTCCATGTCTGCGTAGCTCATGCTCCTGCCCTTGAGCGCCGTCACCGGGCCGGCCTCGTCGTTGTAGAACAGCCAGCACGTAGACTTCTCCGCCTCAAACCGATCAAAGACGTTGTGAGTGTTGGTGACGATGGTCACATCACCCCATACTTTGCTTGGCGTCTCCGAGCTTCTGCACTTAGGGCATCGGCAGTCCAAATTCTCTTTTTCCGAATACCTCTTTATCTGGTCCACCCATCCCGTGGCCACCCTCTCCTTCCCCGACCCCCACATGTCCTGAAAAGGGTAGACGACGTCTGTATCTGGGTAAGTTTCAGGTCTGTTGGGGCTGGTGAAGCTTGTCGTGATTTTGACCGTGAGGTCGGCGAGCGCCATGAGAAAATTAAAAATGTCTTTATTGTCCTGGTAGCTTTCCGGAAGATGACTTTTAGTTATACCCTTGACAGGAATCAACTTTGAAAGTGTCGCTTGCTTTTTACAAACTAAAATAAATTCAAAAGTATATACACGTTATTTTTGTTTTAAATAGTTAAGCTGCTTGCACACTATACGGTTTGATCGTAGGTCACAAAAAAAATATACGGCCTAAGATGTGTGGAAGGGTATATAGGAGCCTTAAATTCATATTACTCCGTGACGTCTGTCTTTTTGACAATGAACTCAACATGCGTGCTTTTTGTGCTAAACGCAGGCGTCAGTCATGCGGCCACGATAAATGAATTAACCACAAAGCAGTAATTTGTATAAAATTCATCTTACGAAACCCTCACAACAAATGAGGAATATGACATGGCGAAATCTCTTCAATGTTAAAGTACAACGGCGCGTTTTTTTTTTTGGTCTGTTTTTTTTTTTTTGTTGTTGTTGTTTTTTCTCGTACTGTCTAAAACCGTCTAGTGTGAAAACAGCCTTGGGTTCTCATTTCTCATAAGTCTAAACTAAGAAAATGTATTACTTGATTAAAAAATTGCAAGCTATTTACAAGCAAATTACGAAATACTTGATCCCACTTATTGATTGTTTTTCCAGTAATTTAACTAATTGCTCTATCAAGATTTTGACTCTGCGACAATTTTTTTTTCAAACATCGCAATTTAAATAATGTAAAACAACAATAATTTCCCTTACATAAATATAATAATAGTTAATAATAATAAAAAAATCATCACCAAACGACTTGTAAAGTCAAGAAAAAGTGTTCACCAAGAACAGAGCCGACGCAGACATCCGCTAGGCCATTGTTTCTCAAATAACTCTCACATTCTGAGTATTTAGCGGAACACATTGCTTATTTTTTTTTTAGAGAGATTAATTCAAGTGGTGGCCAACTAGTAGTAGTAGTTACTAGTAGTAGTACTAGTACTTTTACTAGCAGCAAAACACAAAGAAAAGCGATCTGAACGGAAAAAGACTGGCTCATCCAACGCACAGTGACGTTCTAGATTCTAGATCTACTCATAAGCGGCGAAAATTCCTCTCCAAGATAAGGTTTTATAGTCATAAGAAATTCTGCACCGGATGAGCCGCAATTATCTTACCACTGAAGGCTGTCAGTGATGTTGAATATAATAAGAAAATTAGGCGTAAATCATGTATAGGCCTAAATACTACACTCTGTGAGTATATATTTCAGCATTTATTTAAAAAAAAAAAACAACGTTTTAACAGAACTAGATCAATTTTAGGCATTGCATTTAACCTACCTGTGATATTTTTTAGCGAAGACGTCATTGCAGGCCCTCTACTGAGTTTATAGACCAAATTCTGGACTTGTAAGTGTAGGCCTATCTAAAAAAAAACTATGATAATAGTTTAATAATCTTGAAGTGTAAAGATGACCAAGGTAGAAACAGAAGACAAAGACCTAAGCAGAAGGCAGAAATCAAGGCAGTGGAACAGAAGAATCAGACGACTAAAAGTTACAATAGTGACAATTTAAGGCAAAAGAAGTGACGATCGCATACGCCTGAAATGTTTACATATGCGGTTTATAGATTAGTACATTAATTTGTCATGGTCACATAACACAGTAGTAAATTATTTGCTGCAGATAATATATGGTCTCCTCACTAGCGGATCCAGAACTTTGGAGTGGGGGGGGGGCATTTTTTCCCAAACCCTAACCCTAACACCCTGTAAACCCTAACCCTATGCATAAACGTGCATACAGCATATATATATATATATATATATATATATATATATATATATATATATATATATATATATATATATATATATATATATATATATATATATATATATATATATGAAAATTTTTAAAAAGCAGTGTTTCGCAAGCTTCGGCCAAAAATCAAAACAAAAAACTGTGAGGCCTTTCTCTTGCAAGCTTAGTGTCATGGACAGCGCTTTGAGCTTACCCAGTGGGGTTTGGGGCGAAGCCCCCACGCCAAAAGCGTTTTATTGCATTCTTCACTGCATTGATCTTGATTGACGTGTGGTAGTTGCGTAGAACGTTGGCTTTACATACCAAAGGCAGAGAGTTCTTACATAAAGCTTTTAATACTTATTTTTAATATAAAAAAAACACACAAAAAATGCAATACATTGTGTTTACCTATATATATATAATTTTTTTAAATACTATTTTTATCATCCGTCCCTTACAGGTTAGCCGCCCGGTTAGCGTAACGCAATGTCTTCATTCTTCCCAATTAGAGGCTATCCTTAGCAGAAATCAAGTCAAAGGCACGTCCATTCTTTGACGTCGTTCACTTAGCTTTTTCTTTGTCATTTTATTACTTTGTACCTTTATTACAGATGATTTTGTCAGCGAGTCATGTTCAACAATATGACCGAACCCGTTTTGAATATGCCTTGAATGTGAATGTCAATTACATGTATAAGGTATATGGTAGCAGACATTTTTTTAATAATAAGAGATTCACCATTCCAAATATTATACATTAATAGTCGACCGGCGGCGTAGCATACGCCGCTATTTGGCAGGGCCGGCCTTAGGTGACCGCAGTGGGCTCCGCACTTATGCGACCGCAGTGGGCCCCGCACTTTCATAGGACCCGCGCTAATTCTAGGTGTATAAATTATTAAATTAAACCATTGTACAACTTATAACAGATTTCCCGCTGCCTACTGTCGATTTACCAGGAGCTCTTGGAAATCTTCTGAAATTGTAAAATATACGAAAAAGTCCTGGACATATCCGAATATTATTACTATCTTTAGAAAACATACGGATCTCCTGCGCGAAGACGAGAATTATATATATAGATTCATTTAGTAATAGTGCTTATCAGATAGTTTTCAAAATCTTCTAATAACTTTTTCATATAGCAAAATACTTTCGATACATTTGTCAAGAGCGGAGAGGGGGGGGGGTAAGATGTGAGACTGTGTGTGTGTGTTTATTTTATTAAGTGTGAGTTTTAGATTTTCAAGGGGGGAACAATAAGGTTTTGCTGTGGTCAGCCTAGTCATTTGGAGAGCTGACCAGGTCTGAGTAGGGTGTTGGTGGCTGTTGTCAGTTGTATTGCCTAGATAAAGGAGATATTTATTTCTGCTATGTGTGCGTACCGAATATTTGGGGTATTGCTATGTTGTGTCAGATCTACTATTGAATCTAGTCTAGACGCGTTGGAATATCTAATTTCGGCACATTTAAACGCTCTTACTATTGATGATTATGTATTCTATATTATGTGTTTAACCAGTTGAAATGCGGTAAATAAATACAAAGTTCTACTCTGTTGTTGAGTGAAACTTTTATAATACTCGTACGCCTTTAAGGATCTACATTTGAGAATCATACCTTTAGTCAGGGCCGGTCCTAACAATTGCGGGGCCCTATGCGAAACTGATTGCGCAGGGCCTAGTCAGGGGTGGGAATAAGGATAATAAGACAAAGTTTTAGATTTTGTGTTAGAAAAAAATAATTTATCTTTACTAAGTACAAAATTGCGATCAAATAATATCTTCACTTTACGAACCTTGCAACCTATGGCATATTTATATGCCAGTAACTATAAAAGTAATCAAAGATTTGTAGTTTCCGATTATGGTGAAAATTCGCCCGATTATTACTTTATTACATGAAAGCTGACAGTGCCTTTTTGTCTTTTATCGCGCATTAGGATTGGAGTTTTTCGCAATGAATGACACCCACAAATGACAATTTTGTCTATTTTTCTGGAGATTTTAATAAATTCATGAGATTTCCAGGAAGTTTTCGTACATATTTTGCAATTTAATAATTACACCTAGAATTATCGCGGGGCCTATGAAAGCGCTGGGCCTACTGCGACCGCATAGGTTGCAGTGGCCTAAGACCGGCCCTGCCCTTAGTACATCGAGCTAGTTATCTATAGTAAAACCTAACCCTAAGTCAGGCTGTCCTTTACAACATTATTAAACTTTACATAATGCTTTTGAGGACAGATATAATTGGATACCCATTATACGCATACAATTTATAGGCCGCATTGTAGGCCTATAGAAATGCCCGGGCCGATTTTGACACCCTGTCCGCCCCTTCCCCGGCCCATGAGCCTCTTGCTACGCCACTGTATATATAAATATAGGTATGCTCAGTAGAAGATGAGATCTTTCTTTTTTACATTTACTCCATAATTTTAGTTTTACCTTTGAAAAACCTTAATTTTTAGTTTTACCTTTGAAAAACCTTGAAGAAATATCCAGGAGTAGAATCTCTAGGCCTAGTCTAGATTCTAGATCTGGATCAAGATCTAATATGAGGTTATTTTTTCAAATAGCAGTCACACAGTTATAGAAACGGGAATTTTTTTCTTGTATGCTATTTTACGGGAAAGTCCGAATTAATAAAGGTTATAAAAAGATATCACCTTATAGCCTTATACCATGCCTTATATTATACTATGTGCTATAATATAACTTATTATAAGCTATGGTTTATCATCTTATGCCTATTATAAATTTGATTTCATACTTTTCATAGTACGTAGTGCGTAAACAATTGTTAGATCACTTATTATTTAAACTATGAGGCAAAGCAAGGAATATATCTTATTTATTTTAAATTATAGACAATCGAATCATATAAGTCGTCATAAGACATAGCTAACATAGGGCGGCCTACATGTAGGCCCTATATTCCAGTTGATCAGAGCAATAAGTATATAATTTCCCAGTTTCAAATCGCTATAGTCTATATCTAAAAGAGATCAAAATAAGGAATAGCAGTCCATCCATTAGCTTTTATTAATATTGAAACAAGTTATATTCTGTTTTGGAAATCTATAGATATTTTATATTCTTTTCACAATTTAAAGCTTATATCAACCGAAACTCAGTCTAATATAAATGCGTACATGTCATATCAAGTGGAAAGTCTGTAGGTATATTTATGGTACTTGACAAAACAAGAATCAATACAAAAAAAAAAATGTAAACAATTACTATAGTTAAGTAGCTATTGGTATTTAATTATTTTGTTTGGTATTGAACCAGGGAAAGAAATAGTACTTGACATGTGGTGGTATAAATTAAATAAGTCGACTTAGGGACATTTGAGTCCTTGAGTTTGAATTCAATTCTTACAACTTTTTAAATGCATTTAAAATCAATCACGTTAACATTCACCCATACACTCCTTTCTCCCCCCTCCTCCTTCTAGAACTATTACTTGATGATCCAAAATAATTAATACAATTACACTTAATATAACATTATAAAAAACAAACAAAAAATTATTTTTTTTCTTGTTTAACTATGTAAACAGTAAACCATTAGAAAAAACTTAATAAATGTTTGTTTCTCAATTAAAATTGCCCCCATAAAAGAAATCTTTTAAAACTATTTAAGAAATAAATAAGGATAAATTCTGAATATCAAACTAATTGTTATTAACTACTATAGGAACACTAATTTAAAAGTGATTTTTTTATTGTAAGCTTTACATAAATTCCAGACTTTGATTGATCTATCTATAATTAAAACATTAATTTTTTTTTTTTAAAGCATGACTGCTGACTGCAAAAAAAAAAATAAAAAAATAAAATGAACCAAAAAGAGTAGCAAGTCTTAAAGATAGTACTGGCTAGTACTTTTTTATGTAGGCTTATTGAAATAAAAAAAATAAGAAATCATATCTACAAGTTGCATTTGTAAGTGATATTTTATTCGAAAACTGAAAATGTTGATTGAAAGCACTACACACAAAAAACAAAAATTAAACATTTGCAGTGCCACTGATAATCACTCTTTGAAATAAAAGAAAAAAAAAAATATGTAAAAAAGAAAATCATAAGCATGAAATACATCTATCCAAAAAAGGAATGTTTTACAGTAAACTCATAGTTAAAAACATGAAAAGTTATAATGTAATACTGCTGTTTTTATATCTATAATCCAGTAAAATAGTGAGTAAAAGTAATTAACGAAACAATTAGAGCATTCCAATATTTTCTCACACATAAATGTGTCTTGTAAGAAGGCAATCAAATAGCATTGATTTATTTCCTTCTGACAGTCTCAAATGCATCACAGTCATTCCAAGCATGAATAGACTTAAATATATTAAGTGACTGATGTTACATATCAAAACATTTTGTAAATATGAAAGAAAAAAAAAAAATTACCAGTCATACTAAAGACAGAAACGGACTATAGCACCAGGCATTAGAATGGATGGATCTGGTCAAAGTTGTTTGATTAAAGATTTTAAAATATAGGTACTTAGAAAAATGTCAAGCAGTCATGTAATTATGCATTTTATTGTTTAGACTGATATATTATAAACCACTATTGCCACCAAGACAGTGTAGTTAACGAAAGGTAGAACAAAACGATTACAACAAACTTGGCCTCTACTTCAAATCCAAATGAAGCTTTTGTTTAAAGCAGGAATTTAGGGGATAATGATTCCTCAGTTCCAATGGGGATACCCCTGATGAGGAAAGGTGGTTAGTCGTTGTGCTGATCAGACGATGGCCTCATGAACAATTTGCCATTTTTACATTTAAGCTTATTTTATAAATTACAGAGGTTGTTTCAAAGAAGAAGATATTTATGCTCTGCAAGTATCCATGTGCTGTGCAGTTTAATTAGAGACTTAAGTTCACTGGTATTCCTGGGTGATTGCAGAGACCCTTCCATGACCTAGTCACACTAGGGAAGAAATAGAACTAATAATAATTCGTCCTATCATTTGGAATAAGAAATTGGCAACTTTTTTTTGTCTCTTTAAGCTATATATCCTTCACACATTGCGGACCACTAAGAAATGTTCTAAAAATTTAAAACACTATTATAATAAAAAGATATTCAGCAGGACAAAACAGTTTTAAAGGGTTCAGTGTGCAAGCAAAAGATATTTATTAAAGACTTAAATAGTCCTTCTAAACTCTTCTTAACTAAAAAGCATTTCTTTTCTGTTTTTTTTTTTTAGGGAAAGCAGCAATAGCTTAACCATAACTCTAAGGTTATTATCCACACAAGGACTATCAAATGATCATGGATATGATAGGTGATGAGATTTAAGAGATGGTTGAAGACAAATAATTAACTATAAATATTTCAAGAACAGAATTTTCAATACCAGTAATAGGAAATTAAAAAAAAAAAATTAAAAATTTCAAAAACTCCTAGAACTGTTTAGTTTAAA
The DNA here is from genome assembly GCF_947242115.1 of Biomphalaria glabrata. Taxonomy (NCBI): domain Eukaryota; kingdom Metazoa; phylum Mollusca; class Gastropoda; family Planorbidae; genus Biomphalaria; species Biomphalaria glabrata. The sequence goes on along the minus strand of NC_074728.1, from coordinate 18,224,261 downwards.
ACATCAACATTGAATTTATTACAAATCTAAATTCAGAGAAATCCTCCCTCCTTATGACTTTATTTGTTAAACTTCTTTAATGATAATGTCTAAATGACATCTTTGAAAACTTGATACCAATAAATGTAGTTAACTTAAAAAAAGAGACAAGAATTAAGAAAGTAAACCTGGAATGCCAATTAGGAACATTCATTTTAAATGAATTAGGAAACAGAAAATACTTTTTTTTAAAACAAAACCACAAAATCATTGCCACATCTCTCAATAATGCAAGGTTTAACTCCCATTTTCTACAAAAATAATTAATTACTCCTAATTGATTCAACCATTGGTTATTATTATTTACTGATTCATGTATAGTTATTTACTATGAATAATTGCTCAAATTTTCAACTTGATCCAAAAATGGGAAGTGGGAAAAAAAATGTGTACAAAATATGTACCAGACAGACAGTCAGAGTGAGTTAATATAAGCTTTGTAAAAATAAGCAAGGATAAGAGGACAGATCAAATATAGAGAAAGGCACAAAAACCTTAACCATTTGAAATCTCATCATATTCTCCTCTAAATCTAATAGTGCACTTATCTCTTTCTTTCTAAAACCACAATCAGAAAAGCAAAAGAAAATCAAACTATGTTAACACAGTCAAATCATATTGCATATTATCTTACGAGATTGGTGTATCGTTCATATTTCGAAGCCCATAATGTGACGTAACAAGCTATGTTTGTCCATTCTTAGGGCTGTGGGAATGAACATGAATATTTTAGTCAGTCCATTGTACGTCCATTTTATTTTAGTAAAGGTTCAAAGATTAAGTCATACACAGTGCCTACTCTGCTTGTGACACTAAGTATAAGTAGCTATTAAAAGAATCTGAAAATCCTTAAGTACAGATCATCTTAAATGAAGTAAACAATCTCAAATATAAAAACAAACAAACCCAGAAGATGAGTTTTGTATACTAATGGAAATGTATCCATTAGCTCATAAAACTCAAAAAGTTTGATTACATTGGTAAACAGGTTTTAGTGACTTTAGGTACATGTAAACATATGATATTAAAATCTATTTGCTTACATCAAGAATCTTTTATCTTTGAGCAACATGAATGAAGATGCTATAACTACAAAAACAAAAATACAAGACAAAAGTAAACTCTGAACAAAAACCTTTGTATGAACTTTCAAATTATTAAAACAACTGACAAGAATTGGTATAGTAACATGGTCTTGTACTGTTCTTCACCTTCATCTATCCCTTAGTCTGTTGAACCATACAATACAAGACAATCCCTCTCCACTCCTCCCTGTCCCCTGCCCTGGGCAGAATATCACCCAATCACAGACCTGTCCATGCCTCAATGCAGGCCCCCATCACCCCCTCTGTCTGCCTCCTCTTCTTTTTCATGGTAATATTCCCTGAAGGAAGATCTTTGGGAGCATTAGGACCTTGTGATGTGGCCATAAGTAAGTAGTAAAGTTCCCCTTTCAGACCTCGTGGTCTATAGGGCAGATGGTGTAAAGGTCATCTGGTTGTGTGGCCTATGGTTTACAAGAGTGTCATGTGGCCAGCACAATGACAAACTGCCTTTACTTCTCCACAACTCATGTCAGGTACCCATTAGAGCTGTGTGGTCTCAGAGGCACCCAAAGATCCCGAAATTAAAAATTCCAGTCTTCACCAGAATTCGAAACCGGGACCCGGAAGACAAAGCGCTTTACCGCTCAGCCACTGTGCCTCCTATGGTTATAGAGCTTGTATTTTCTGACAGTGGTGTCATTTAAAGGGACTGCATCGAAGTTGAGGAGATTAGAAGTGGGATAAGTACAGCAATGTGGCCCTTTAGGGGCCTGCTGACAACAGTCATTAGATTAAATTCCAATATAACCCTTTGGTCTAGCTTGTAAGTCCTTAATGAGTTATAATCATAGTTGGTTTTCTTGTAGTGACACTCATAAATAACTTTGAACCTTTCAAAAGAATAGAATGTTTAAAAAAAAAGGTACTTAACATAACAAAATTTGCTTGTAATTAAAGAGACAGTACCAGTAAAAAAAAAAACTACTAACCATTGAGTGAGCAAAAACATATCATGAAGAGATAAAAAAAAAAGGTCTTGAATAATAAAAGAAAGAAAAATTACAAATAGAGATGTCTGGCAAAAAAAGTGTAATGACTTTTAAAAAAAAAAAGATTTGATTAGCTTATTTACCATCTTATCTTATAAAATACAGACATTACTTCAAAAAAAGAAGATGATTACGTCCTAAGCATCATGCATGTTAACCATTGACTTAAATTCTGCAAAGTCATTGGTTTTCCTGGCTGGCTTAGGCAACTCATTCCATGCTCTAATAGTATCTATGTATTAAAATTATTATCATCAATATTATACAAATTTTTTAAAAGTTACTTGTAAACCAAAGAAAAAAAAATTACATCTTAAATTACCAGAGAAGATAAATCATTACTTTAACAAATGTAGATATCTCTAAATATATTTTTTAAAATGTATCAATAAAACATTTTTGATTACAACTGTACCATTAAAATTAAAAATATGACAAAAAAATAATCTCAACAAAATGTTTTTTTAAAATTCTGACTAGATAGAAAACAAAAAATCCAAGATTTGAATGAAACCCATCCAGGAAAAGAGAAATAAAAATATATTTACAGTTCAATAAAAAAAAATATTTGAGAATTCAATGGGGATAAAAATATTTGAAAGGAAGACCAATTTAGATCAAAAGCCATATTGGTTAAAAAAAATAAATATAAAACCACATCTTTGAGTAACAATGTAGGCCTATAATAAAATAGACATTTGTCTCTCTGAAATTAAAGCAAAGAAGGTCGAACTACTCATTTTCTACTGATGCAGACTGATTCAGTAGTTGGGCAAGCAAATACAAAAAATAATTTAAGAGACTAAATGACAATCAATATCTGTGTGGATAGAAAGCAATATAGATATATATTTATAGATAATACTATTTCATGATAGATTTCATGTTCCTATTTGAGTCAATGACACCAATTTTGCAAAAACTGAACATTTGAAAAACCTGTGACAGATGTTTCAATGTACAAATAGTTTTATAAAAATCTGAGGCGCTTTCACACAACAAGTTATTTTTAAAGAAAAAATAGTGGTTACTGTCATCAAAGTTAGTTTAAAATGTCATTTATTCTCAAGATGTAACCAATCATAGCATTAAAAAAAAACTCAGTTTTTCAATACCCTATACGATAACTAACACACCACATGATAATTATCCTAAGACAGCAAACAGCAATTTCTCCACAGCAGGAACGATTTTCTCAGGAATGAAAGGTCGGCATCGAGCCAGAATCTGTAAAGTATATATAAACATCTAATTAATAAATATAAAAATGTATGTATAAAATTTAGAACCTATTTTATAAAAATATGATACGCCACAAAACAAATATTTCTTTAGTTAGTTTGTCTTATAAGTATGTCTTATAAGTATTAGATGTTTCTTCCAAAATGTTCTTGTCTAAATCTCCTACATGAAAGCAAAGGATGACATAGGTATGGTTTTAACCCAGGACTATTCTGATGACACATTGAAGTGCATAGCACAAAAGCAGGCATTCCATTAGCAAAGTGCTCACTTATATTTCACTTATATTCATTGAAACTTTCTTTCTCATTTTTGGTAATTAAAATCCATATAATAAGATATGAATGAAAAAATAAAAGTTCAAATAAATTTTGAAAAAAAATTTGTTAGTACAAATGATTTCATACTTAAGAAATAGGCACGGATTTTAATTTTTTTAGTTATTTACTTTTTTTTCTTCAAGGTAGTTTATTTGAAAAGTTTTTTTTTAAACCAAAAGGTCGATGAAGCAAATTAAACAGCTCCTGTGAATTCAAATTGAGCAGCTCTTTAAGAAGGAGTTATGAGATAAGGTGTCTAAATGCCTTTACTTTCCCAAGACTTTTAAATGCATTATCACCAAAACATCTTCACATTCAGAGTTAAAAATCAGGGTCTTTACCAGGACTAAAGCACAAGATCTTATGCTCAGCAGTGATGATTGTCTTGCAAGCCATAAACCCTGTTGAGGCTGATATATAAAAGGAAGCTTCTGCCAATAGCTAACTTTCAATTTTAAGATCGATATAAGCTGTAATGAGATTAAGCTACATACTATTAGAGGGTCCAAACACTTTCTTTTGTACCCATGAATCATGTAACACCGCTGGGGGTGGACATTTTGAACAGCATCAATGTAGGCAGAAACAACAGGTTCAGAACTGCTGCAGGACTTCTCCACAGCTGCTGATATTCTGTCTGCAATACCTGTAATATCTTCCTTCTTGTACGCATTCTGCTGGTCTTGCAAGGACATGGATGAGTGAGCTTGCAAAAGTTTACTAACCAACTGCTCATTCTGTGGATATTAAAAATGAACATGCTAAAGAAGGGTCACAGAACTTTAAACTGTTTTAACCATAAATTTAAACATTACATAATGAACTGGATAACAAATAAGAAAAAAAAATTTAAATTCAATTTCTACTGTATGAATCTAATGGTAGTCTAGGATGTCATATTCTATTAGGATTAGATATGATCAAATCGGATCAATAGGGATAGGGACCAAATGGGATAGGTTACTGTTATCAAAGTTAGTTTATGTCATTTATTCTCAAGAAGTAACCAATGGAGAAAACTAACATGCCACTAACTGCTTTCTACTTATTATAAGTTAATTTCAATCCTTTAAGTCTAACAAATAAAGAACTATGCAATCATAAAGAAAAAAAATATCAGAGGCGATTTTAATTTAAAACAAAACTAGGATTAACTCTATCTCTCTGTAATAATTTTCCACTTTTAGAAGGAATTATTCATGTTTCCCATTTGTGTTTCATTACCCTGTTAGGGTTAAATGTCAATAACATTTTTCATTTAATCAGAGAATGTTATAATTCATATAGATAAATGCATGCCCTTTTTATATAACACTAATTAAAGTTTATGAACAGAAAAATTCAGTTAATTTAATGGGATTAAATCAATGATGGTATCGTCAATCAGGAGAGAAAGAGTTAAGTCTACGGAGTACTTACCATTCTTTGTTTGGCTATGCCTGTTGCACCAGCAAACTCTCCAGGTGCTATAGTAATGACCTTCACTTTGAAAGGAGACATTTCTCTACGAAGGCAAGCAGAGAAAGCTTCCAGTCCAAATTTAGTCACACAGTACGGGGCACTGTCTTTCCATGGGTTAAATGCTCTTTCACTAATGACATTAATGATCCTTCCTATGATTAACAGAGGCAAGAAATATTTCAATCAAGTAAAATAGGTAAAAAAATAATATTTGGAATGGAGGCAATAAACAATATAAATATATTTGTGTCAGTGCTATAAATGTTTTATCCATATTATAAAACTACAATATTATTTTTCTTGTTGTAGAACATCTTTATAATTATTTGCATTGCACATTGGTTTCCAGTGGCGTAGCTAGGGTGGGGGTGGGGGGTGAGAATGTGAAAATCCCCTCTGGCCCCCACTTAAGGGGGCCCAAAAATGAATGTTTTTTAGATTAAATATTGAATATAACGTAAAATGCAGGGGGCCCGCCAAATAGGTCAAGCCCACAGGCCCCCAAATGATGGCAAATTCCTAGCTATGCCACTGGTGCTTCCTATAGGATGGCAGAAGATACTGGTGATAGATCGAATCTAGGATCACCAAGATGAGAGTCTGGACTGCATACCACACAAGTGACCATTCTGTCTTTTTATTTCAAAATTTTACTAAAAACAGCAAAAAAATGTTGTGAGTTTAAGATAGCATTACAAATTATATTACACGTGTAAAGAAATTACCTTCAGCTTGCCTAATCAATGGCAGTACAGATTTAGTGACCCTAATAGCTCCGAAAAGATTTACTTCAGCACATTTGTGAAACATCTCCATGGATACCAGTTCAGTTGGCCCCATACAGTTGATTCCTGCATTGTTGATCACAGCCCAGAGGCCTAAAAAATTTCAAGTGAAAAGATAAAAAGAAATATAATAATTGTTGTAATAAACATTAACGATACTTAAAAACAAAACAACTTTTTTTTTCTGTCAAAATATGAACTTTTTCATTTTGTTTTAGAAACACAAAAAGATTTCAATGTATTTTATTGAGAAAAAAAAAGGTTTATAATATATAGGCCTAATATTAACTTACAAAAAAAAATTATTTAGTGCTTTCTTTTTTTCCTGTATTTTAAAAATTATTTAACTGGTAAGATAAGAATATGGAAATATAAAAAAAACATATATATAGTTTTCAATTAAAGTATTTCCAAGTGATCAGTTTTTTATTACTAAATATGCCTTGTACATTCAGGTCTAGAGTTAAAATAAGTAAAATATTTTTAAAAATACTTTAAAAAAAAAAAAAAAAAAAGCTAATATTGAAAGAAATTGCATCAATTGTTTTGAATCATGTAATTCATTTTGATTAGATCTAGACTAACAATGATCAATTTGTGCAATAGGAAATATTTTTCTTTATTGTTTTCATTTAGCTCAACTTTCATGCTTATAGAGTGTTCAGTTTGCTATGGGTCTTATCACTTTTGTGGACTAGTTGTTGGAAAGTGGAGGAGGTATCTGAGAAGGTTTTTGTGCTGCTATTTCAAAAACTATTTTTAAAAAGTTCTTCAAGCCTGAATTTGAACTAGAGGTATTGAGCCTCAATGATGGAAGGCTGATGTGTAAGCCACTGAGCTATTCAAGTACTTATAAAAATATATAAGATTTTAGTCTAAAAAAGTGTAAAATTTTTAGATTTCTCAACACAAAAAATACATTTTTTGATATAAAACTAAATTAATTAATTACTACTAATTGATTAAATAAAATTAGTTATTTTTTTTATTATTAATTCACATGTTGTCGTCAACAAATGCACAATTGTGCAATGTTTCAACTTAATTGAAGAGTGGGAAAAAGGTGAAATAATGTGCACAAGATTCCATCCAGACAGACAGACATAGTGAGTTGATATTTATAATAAGCTTTGTTAAAGAAATAAAACAAGACAATTATTATTTTAATCGATTTTGTATAGAGCCTCTTTCATGCTATTGCATATTTCAATCTGTTTTGTGGACATAGGTGGTGGGGAGGGGATATCTGGAGAAAGGTTTCTGTTCTGCCAGTGATTATAGATTTAAACTCAAGCCCTCTTGTTAGGTAGCCAAGTGGTATTTGCCTCTCAATCCCATATATCTCACTTAACTGATTAAATACACTTCACTTATTGTCTACTGAACAAAAAAAAGTACTTTATTTAACTAAATACAATGAAGTTGACAAAAAAATCTTCATTTCTGAAGAAAGCAGACCTTGATCTCTGCAAATGTCCTTGACCTCTTTGGCACAAGCTAAAACACTGGCCTCATTGGAGACATCCAAGATGACCACCTCAATTTTCTTTACCCAAGGTCTTGCTTTCAGTTCTACAGCTCCAGGACTGTGGTCATCTAAACATCCAGCTATTACACCAAAACCCAAGTCTCTAAGAGCTTTGGCAGCCTCCAATCCAAAACCTGAAGAACACACAAAAAAAAGTTACTAGTACATTTTAATATGTCATTTAACATGTCTACTTCTGTATTCTAACATGACATAAAAAGCTATTTTAATAGACTTATATTTTTTTATTATTATTACTAGAGAAAATGGTCTATATATATTTTCGTTCGTTACGTTTTAATATTTTTTATAGGGGTTTAAGAAACTGTCTTTAAAAAAGTAAAATCTTGTGATTATTAGAGCATGACAATAACTATTGCGACAACAAAATTGATGGAAGATTTTTATTCTAAGGTTATTCACAGTACCATGCAGAAGGTTTAATGTCATCTGTCACACCTTTGTTATTCTAGATATAGTGGCAAGGTTTTAAAAAAAAAAAAAAAAAATTAATTAGCATTGATGAGCACATTTATTTCTTAAGTTCCATTTTGATGATTATAAATTAAAGTCTTTACATAAAGAAAGAAATTTTGTATATCTAATTAAAATGAAGAAACGTGTACCTGAGTCACAGCCTGTGATATAAACATATTTATTGCTTGGATCAACTGCCTCTTTTGTGTAATCTTTGATGTAGCCGTGTGCATACCATAGAGCTAGTGTCAACACCAACAATACAAGAATATCCATGATATAAAAGTTCAAAATGACAGCAACGATAGAATACAATGAGATGGTCAGTATCAACCTTAATCTCTTTGGATCACCCAAGAGGGTTTGATTGCTACCACTGGTTGTTGCCATGAGAATCTGTAGAAAAGATTTACAAAAGTTGTGATGACATTTTGTTGACAAAAATAACAAACACCATGTATATACTAAATACTTTTATGGAAATTTAATGTTATCAATTAAAAGAAAAACTAATTAATATTTTCTTGTTTTCTTTAAAAAAAGGATTTCTTAATTATATTAATATTTCTAGTGCCTAGCATACTACTCCTTTGTTTTAAATGTTTCTTCAAAGTCCAATATAATTTACTTCCTAGACCAGACCTCCTGCAGGATGACGGGGGATGGGAGCGGGCAGGGTTTGAACCCAGAACCATCGGTAAGTCCCAACAACAGTCCAGCATACAAACCACATGACCAGGCAGCCATCCAAGTAGATTATGTATATCTAGATGATAGATCTTCATATCATATAATATAGATTTAGTCCTAGTCTATCATTCAATTTCTTTATCGTCATTAAATTGAAATTAATCTGAATCTGACTCTAAAAAGTCAAGCCAGTCTAGTGACCTAGTCTATAGAGTAAAATAGATCTAGATCTAGCTAGAGATTGATTTTCTTACTCAATTTAATTTTGTCTAGAAATATTATAGGTCTAGAATTCTAGATGTAACTTGTTTGTTGTTTCATTTTACTTTTTAGCCTTATTAGACTCTTTTAGAGTCTCTAGATTAGTAGATAGTCAGAAGACAGTACAGTCCGCCTGTAATTGTGATGCATAACTTCACTTCCAGTGAAACTGAAGAAAACAGCAAAATCAAAAACTAGGTGAAGTAGGTGACGGGTCTAGTTTCTAGATCTAATAAGATGATCTATCTACTTTAGATCTAGATCTATATATTTATGGCAAATTTATGGTATGATCATGTTTTAGTGGAACAGACTGCAAAAGAGCTTACACTGTTACACTACTACTACTTATGATACTAGTAACTAGAAGAGTCTAGTGACAGTGTCTAGAGTAGACAGTAGAGTAGATCTATTTATCTATTATCATCTAGATTCTATCTAGTTACAGCAGCAAAAAAAGCTGGCTAGACTAGTAGAAAAAAATCTAGTTGTAGATCCCGATCTAAATCTAGTATCAGTCATATAGATTGTAGTTCATATACTCACTAGTAAAGTAAATTAGATTCTAGATCTATAAGCATTGATCTTAGATCTCTATCATCTAGATTTAGTACTGAGGTCATAGGGCAAAGACGAACTCTTTGGCTTTGTGAGTTAAAATAAAAAGAGTATTTTGAACAGACCTATATATTACCTGCTACTTTCAGTTTTAACAAGTAAAAGTTATGCAAAAAAAAAAAAAAAACACATATGGGAAAGGACCAACAGCGAACGCTTTTGTGCCAGTTTTTAGTTTAGAATTTATAACTCCGCAATGGTTAAACTAATTTAAAAAATGAAAACATCTGCGGACTCCTCAGCTATTGGGCGATGAAACTAAATTTGACTCTTTTTTCCATATCAGCTATTAATTTTATAATTCAAGTGAACTTGCGGTAGGGGTCTGACCTAATCAGCGAACGCAATTTTCGCGGGAGTCATAATGAGCGAAAGGCCGTAAAAAATAGCGAAATAGCATGTTAAAATATAGGAAATTATGCTTCAATTAGTTCTATCATCTAACTTCTTCCACGAAGCAGTATAACTATTGTTCTCCTTGTGGCAATAGGCCTAAATTTTTTTTCACTTTTCTTGTGCTCCACATCTTTCTATGCTTGGAACTGATTTCTATATAGCCTACGAAACTTGCGATCAATTTTTTTTTTTTAAAGAAAGAAAAAAAACTACAAAATTCTATCTCGCCACCTTTCTAAAGGCTAGTCCACGTCGTACTACTCTCCATTTCATAAACTCTCGTTACTGCAACTATTTTTTTTTAAAGAACTTATGTTCAGTGCACTTAATCACCATCAGCTCGATCTCCCCCCCCCACACACACACACGCTGATTGACCCAAAGGCAGATCCCGAATGCGATGGATTGATGATGTACAGAGACAGATCTACAACAGCTTGGGTTTCGGGCATGGAGACGAAAGGCTCAGGAGAGATCTTGTAATTTTATACATGTATAGTATATGGTAATTCTTATATTTATTACTAAATATATAGTTCGCGTTTTTTCCCATCCTGAAATTGAATATTTTCTCCTGGAAAACTCTTGGAAATCTCCCGAAATCCTAATCTCAGAATGGTGGGGGAACCCTATGAAAATGAATTCTGCACTTCTTTTAAACATTTATACACATATTAATATCATTAATCAAGAGGTTAACCAGCTAGTTAAAAAAAAGGCAAAACAGAGGTCCCCCCTCATACCCCCCCCCCCGGTATAAGCCGTATAGGCCTAAGCGCTGTTAAGATCAACTGAAGCGTCATTTCACCCTCACTGGCATAGAGGAAAGTAACTGCCAGCATATGACCTCTGAGAGACTGTTGGAGAGCTGCGAGTCAAACATTTTAGACGGAAAGAAAATGCGGGAAAATATGCTGGTCGTAACTGGGCGTAGTCATGTGAAACACGTAGTGATGCACTCATCCTTAATCTTCGAAATTGAAGACATGGGTTAAGGTTAAAAGTATGCCTATTATTTTAATATTTCAGTTTACAAACAATAACAATAGATAAGACAAAAAGAAAAACAGATTAAATCAGTCACTAAATTATCATTAAATGGCCTTTTAAGCTTATTATAGGGGCTTTCGCTGAATAGGTTTTCAGTTAAAAAGGTAATTTTGAGCAAACAACCCATAATATATATTTTTCAACGGAATTAATAGCCTTAGCTATTATAGCTAACTATTTCCACATCTATTTAGAAGTACAATATGCAATTTTTTTTTCGGCCGATGTCCATTGGTGCTTGTGGTGAAATAGTTGCTATTTGTTTATGTTTGTGTAACGTCGTGAGAATGTGTTCACAACATTGATCTAGTGTGCTACTGTCCAAGTCTCTTTCGTCAGTTCATGTGTCGTTCTAGTTTAATAAAGCCTTGTTTTAGGTTACTCTTCAGTGTTCCTTTATTTCTTATTACAATTTATTAAACTAGAAATTTTCAATTCCATGGATCTATGTGCCTCACGTATCTTTTTTGGATTTTCGTTCAACACTATTCTCAGTCTGTAAGTAAAAGTAGTAATACAAATGGAACGTCTATTTAGGCCAAAAGAGCTAGACATAGAGCCTAGCTCGCCATCGGCTGCCGAGAAGTGGCTGCACTGGCTGAGAACATTTGAGAATTTCATCTCCTCCGTCTCTCATTGCGAGATTGACAAAAAGAAATTACTAGAAAACTACGTTTCTTCGAGCGTATTTCAGTACATAAGTGAGTGTACAACGTTCGAAGAATCAATCAAAGTTCTACAAAATGTCTAAGTGAAGCCTAAAAGCGAAATTTTTGCACGGCACATGATAACTCTTTGTCGACAAGAGAACGGACAAACCGTTGACTCCTTCCTACTTAAGCTTAAAAGTATGGCCAAAGACTGTGACTTCAAAGCTGTCACCGCTGAAGAACACAGAGATATCTTTGTAAGAGACGCCTTCATTACTGGACTGGCTTCAAACAGCATAAGGCTGCGACTCTTAGAGAAATCTACTCTAACTCTACAGTGCGCCTATGAAGAGGCAAGACAACTCGAATATGCCCATAACCATGCCATGGCGTATAACATCCACTCTGAAACTCCCTGTGGAGCTAGCGCCGACGAGGAGAGCCTTTCTCCAATGACAAAAGTAGAACACGAGGTGAGTGCGGCGACTAGTAAAAGATGTTTCTTTTGTGGAAACAGCCCACATCAACGCTTTAGATGTCCGGCCCGTGATGCTACATGCAACTTGTGCGGTAAGAGGGGCCATTTCCAGAAAGTCTGTAAATCGACCAGACAGACACTCAAATCTACAACCTCAGCCATAGTGAAAGCAGATGATGACACGTCTCGGACTACAACCGTTGGATCTTCCTGGGCATCGACACCAGCGTCCGGTCTTACTAAATCTACTATTTCAATACTCGTCAATGGAGTACCATTGAAGGCTCTCGTAGATACGGGGAGCAGTGAAAGCTATATATCTTCTTCAATTGCTAAAAGGTACAAATGGAAATTAGAAACGTCCAGAAACAGAATCTACATGGCCTCTACACATCTTTCTCGCACTACTCACGGCCATATTTTCGCTAAAATAAAGTACAAAGATGAACAATATGAAAGTGTTAAGCTCTCACTACTAGATGGACTAGTATCTGATGTAATCTTAGGGCTAGATTTCATCAGCCAGCACGAAAAACTGATGATCCCATTTGAAGGAAAACGAAGCACTCTCCAGGTCTGTACGCTGAAAGCTGCACGAGTTGAAGCCCCTCGCCTCTTCGCTAATCTGGCTCCTAACTGCCATCCCATAGCCACTAAATCTAGAAAATATTCTATGCCTGACTCCAAATTCATTCAAACTGAAATCAAGAGACTTCTATCTGACAAAATTATTGAGCCTTCCACGTCCCCATGGCGAGCCCAGATAATTGTAACAACGAATGAAAGGCACAAAAAGAGAATGGTTATCGACTATAGCCAAACCATCAATCGATTCACTTACCTCGACGCGTATCCCGTGCCAAAAGTGGATGAACTGGTGCAGGAAATATCTAAATACTCAATGTACAGTACATTTGACCTCAAAAGCGCCTTAAGTTCGGACCTATTCTCGTTTATCCGGAAATGTTTTGAGAATGAAATTTCCATACATGTCAACTTTGACCTTCAGCTATGCTTTATTTTATGAGGGAAAACGAAAGTGAATATGTGGGAAATGTAGAAAAATGGAGTCTTTGTTATACCATTCTATTAGTTCTGCAGTTACTTTTGAAATAAATAAGAATGGTTAAAAATTACGGGGAGGTGTTCGCTTTATATGCCATTTCGCTGATGGGCCTTTCCTATATATATAGATAAGGCTTGTCTTCGAGTCCGAAGATTAGTGAGGAGTACAGTATTTCCCGTGGCTGCGCAGTCCCAGCTGTGACCTACATATTTTGCCACATCCTGGACAAGCATAACCATTGTCCGCAGGTGGTCGATTTAGATTTTCTTTTCGTAGTCTGCGTTTGTCATCGGCAGCAGGCTTTCTTTTGGACTCAAATGTGTATCCCGCGGCCTTTGTGAGTGACCTCCAACTGTCTCGTTCTGAGGCCGCATACAACCAGGTGCTCTCTTCTATGTCAGCCAAGGAAAGTTGACGCCTAAGATGGTCTTCGAAGCGTTTCCTTGGGGCGCCTCTGTTACGTCAACCACCTTTTAGTTTGTTCACATCAAAGGGGAGGACAATCTGCTTGCTGTGCAATCCAGGCTAGTGCAGAAAGATGGTTCGAACTATTAGTGACAAGACTAAGTCGGATGTTGACATTAGAGGGAGAACGATTTCCACCCAAGTGAGAGCTGATGTAAAGATGCTGTGCTCAAGACATGTTGTTCTACATGTATTTGGGATGTCCTGTAAATAAACATCTATGTCTTGTTGAGTTTGCCTCCCTTCAGTTATTACATTGGTGTCAGAAGTGGGATTATAGGCGTCTCAACGAGAGGAGGTAGGATTAGATCACAGTGGCATCTTTAAAACAACTAGACCAAAAGCAACATCTTCTCTTAGCACAATCTCTCCATATGGCAGAGTGATAACAATATATAATTCTCTTCTTCCCTCATGAGTTTTGGCGAGAAGAATAAATAAAGGAAAGATCACTTTCTTATTTCTGCAATTATTTTTTTTTTTTGAGTTTTCTAAAGATTTTAATAATTTCCGGATATTTCCATGACTTTTTCGTATATTTTGTAATAAGTTATAAAATGGTTTAATTTAATAATTTACACCTAGAATTAGCGCGGTCCTTTGAAAGTGTGGGGCACACTTCATTCACAAAAGGGCCTAAGGCCGGCCCTTCAAAATAACGCGTATGCTACGCCGTGGGTCGACTAGTAATAATTAATCACCAAAACTTTATTAACTTTTTTTTTGTATTGATTCCTGTGCAATTATTGTGCAAAGTTTCAACTTGATCCGAGAATGGGAAATGTGAGAAAAATATTTTCAAACTTTTTACCAGACAAACAGAGTAAATTGATATAAACTATGTTAAAAAAATCATTTACAACACTGCGCTTCTATCGAAATCCAAATTACCGCTTCTCCAGAAGGTAGGCCGACGTATGATTCTTGTGATAATTTTTTAAAAAAGGATTTGCTTTAAAAAGTAGACCAACCACTCTCCTAAGCAGAGAAAGTATTTATCTACGTACCTTGTTTGTAGGGACTTTTCTTATCTATGATCCAATGACATCTAAAATGTGTGTTCTAGTCACATTTCAAACCAAGATTGATAATAACCTGCTGACTATCGTAAAAAAAACGCAAGCTAAAAATCTATGGCGATATGACAAGGTCTTTGGGGCTCGCAAAGACCTTCCGTCAGGAAACAGTACCAGGAAGAAGAAGAGGCAGACAGAGAAAGCGATGGGAAAAAAAAAGACGGGCCTGTCACTGAATGAGGTTCTATCTAAGGCAAAAGACAGAGAGGAATGGTGAAAGACGGTCGACAAAATCTTGCATGGTGCCACAGACTAAGGAAGAGGTCTTCAACCTTTTTTGGCCTATCGCCCCCTTTTCGTATTTTTTCTTCTTTTGCGAGCTTAGAGAAGGACGGCGTTACAGAGGTGCCCCCCCCCCTCCCGTAAGCGCTATAAAGATCCACTCAGGCGCAATATCGCCCTCACTGGCATAGAGAAAAGTACCTGGCAGTAGATGGCCTCTGAGAGAAATAGTTGGAGAGCTCTCACAAGAGCTGCGAGATACACATTTGAGACTCAAAGAAAAGCCATTACTGTTCACCGGTGAACAAGTTGTCGTTGAACAAGTTGTCGTTGAACAAGTTGTCTGTGAGCGAATAGTCCGTGAGCGATATTTCGCGTGAACGAATAGTCGCGTGAACGAAAAGTCGTGAACGATTTGTCGTGGAACCGTTCTTAAATTAGACGCAAGCTAACTATAATTTGTCTACATTTAGTTTGCCAGCTTTTGCCAGAGGAAATGTTTTATTTGTTTTGTTTGAGTGCACCTTTAGTTCTTCTTTCTCCCTTTATACCCAGCGACCCCTTACAGACCCTATTGTGCCCAGCGCCCCCTACCACCCCTTTGGCTCCCAGCGGGCAATAGTGCCCCCGTTGAAGACCACTGGACTTATGGATAGGTAGGTAGGTAGGAAGGTAGACACAAAAAAGAAAATAACTTATCTTATGAGATATATACCTTACTTCAAAAAAAAAAAAAGATGATTACGCCCTATGCGTGTCCCTAGGTCAATCTAGTCATGCAGTGACTTAAATTGAACAATCTCAATGATCCCGAACATAAGAGCACAGTTAGAAGACGGAAAGAGTTTTGGGAATAATATTCCTTACATATTTCCTTTAATATACTTTCACAACAGAGGCCTTTGAAATTAGAGACAAGATTGTAGGCTTGTATTTGGTTTAAGTTAAGCTTAGAACCAAACTGATGTTGTATGTAAATTGTTTTGTAACAGTATATTCTCAGACCTAATTCTTTTCATTCTACACTAATGTCCAGGGACTTTGATGTGATATGATAAATGAAAGCTTGGCTTCAAAATACGGTAACTTATATAATGATTGAAATTTAAGTAATCTAATTTAGATCTAGATCTTTCCAGAATATAAACTGTATAGTTAAATTACATACTTTCTTTACAGAAAAAATAAAGATATATAACGTAAGCAGCAGTAAAAGGTAAACTAATACAACAATGCGATATAATTTAAATCATTTTTGATTATAAGAATAATAGCAATGTCTTCGATTCTCCAAATACAAAAACTAAATCTAATAAAATACTCAGAAAGATACAAAGATTTAGGCACATTCCTAGTTCCATATGCTAGACACATTTGTACCAATGCTCCTTCTTCCCTACTGCTATTAGAGCTTGGCATGGGTTGCCGAGCAAGCCAGGAAAACCAGTGACTTGGCAGAATTTAAGTCATTGGTTAATATGCATGACTAAATGCATGACGCGTAGCACGTAATCATTTTGTTTTTTTTTGAAGTAACGTCTGTATAATATAAGATAAGATTCCGAAGATTAAGGACGCATGCAGATATTTACATGACTACGCAAACCCAATTGTGACCTGCATATTTTCCTGCATCTCATGCAGATAAAGCCGTGGTCCGCTGGCGGTCTATTTAAGTTTTCTTTTCGTCTTCTGCGTCTGTCTTCAATAATTGCTTTTTCTTTCTTTCTTGTAATTAATTAACATAGACCTAGGTGGATTTGTAAAGATGACAAAAATAACAACAACAAAAAACAACAACAACAACAACAAAAACCTTTGATTGTATGCAGTGCCTTAATCAACAAGGAAACAATACATTTGTATAGTTGTATTGCCCGAAATCAAGATTTAAGTTAAGCTAAGTAAAGTTAAGAAATAACATATTAAATTGTCGCAATAATCGTCCACAGCAAGTGGGAGATTCAGTGATTATCAGTCAGTCATTATGATATCGAAATTTATATTTTAGAAAATACGATATCAAGATAATTACCATCATACATTATTCTTGTAAGAATTTAGATTTCATTATATGTTTTGAATGTTTGGAACAGGCTGCCACTATAGGTCTCGTGTGTGCGAATTGAGTTTTAATATTAGATTTTGATAGCAAAACTTGGGCATTCATCGTTAGTAAGGTAATGACTGTACTAAATATATATATTGCCTTTAGCGATTATGATTGCTTGTAGCCTGTTAACTTATAGAGGTTGTGATGGTGGAAACGATTGCCCGAGCTAAACAATCATTATTTTAATATTTTCAGAAGCATAATTGTTTGGAATGAGCTTCATCTTAATGTCAGACTGTATGGATTGAAATGCCTTCAGAGTTTTATTTTGTGTAAAATTGAGTGCCCAAGTAATCAATCAATTATAACCCATTTCACATGGGTAGATAGATCTAATAGATCTATATAAATAAAGTAATTGATTTTTACAGCTGACATACAAAGTTGCCCAGTTGGAAATTCATGACACAATCTAATCATAGCTATCATCATTAGACAAAGGTGTTTGAAAGTTGTGCCTTAGACAGATAAATTTTTTTTTCTATTTTTATCCCAGTTTTTCTTTTTTTTTAAACTTTGGGTTCCCAACACTATAACTTCGACTACAGGAATGGAACTATCAAGACTACGATACATCAGAAAATACATACACATTTTTTGTTATAGCGTCAAGGTATTTACCAAAATGTAGCTCAGTTTGTCTAGATATAAATTCTGTCACACGTTTTGACACATGGAAAGAACAATATTAAGAAGAACAAACAGACTTTGATAGAAAAGAGGTTAAGGTAACAGCAGAAAAATATAATTTAATAAAAACAAATAATTTAATTAATGTAAAACCAAGTTAAAGATTCTGACGTGATGATTCTGTGAAGTGTTACATAAGGGGATTGAAACCTATTTAGCCAGAGAGAGCTTAGAATTTTTGGTTAGAAAGTTGGATCTAGTAGTGGCTAGTTTTAAGGTAAATAGTTGCTTAGTTTTACTGATCATTAGTATTTTATCCTGTATCTAATTTGTATATGAACTGTATATACACAAGAAAGAATTTAACTCCGGCAATATGTATAGCCGACCTATGTATGTTAAAGTAGATCTTTAGTTATACCTACTAGTAACTTTTTTCTTACAGGCCTACATGTTCATGAATATTTTTGTGACAAGTGTATTCTCTTTTTCGTGCTGTTCCTTGTATGTTGTCAACCAACAGCAGCAGGTAAAAGTAAATGGTTGTTAAGAGAAGTAATTATGAAATTCATTGTTTTTGGTTTGAATGAGATTAAAGGTCTTAGACAGTTCATCAATGAGTACCCGCATTTAAAATAAAGATAGATGATCTAGAAAATAGATAGATGAAAAGATCGGATAATCAACGTTCATGATTGAAGGAGTAAAACAACATTGAACGTAAAGGGAAGCAATTGACAATTGAATTCCTATTTTCAAGAACAAAAAAACAAACTTATATTAATCACAATGTCTGTCTGGGTGGAATCTTGTACACGTCATTTCTACCAGTTCCCAGTCTTGGATCAAGCTGAAATTTTACACAATTATTCATTGTCGACGACAACACACTAATCAACTAATACGGTTAAACTAATTAGTTAGCCAATCTCTGGATGGCTGCCTGGTCGTGCGGTTTGCGCGCTGGACTATCGTTCAGATTTATCGATGGTCCAGGGTTCAAATCCTGCCCGCTCCCATAGGAACATCCGAAACATGTAAAACAAACAAACAATCAGTCGTAATTAATTACCATCATAAAGAAAATGTACCTAAGCTTAGATGGGATATACCCTGTATAGAGAATTAGGACGTTCGCTAAAAATTGTAAAATAACATTAGTCTGTAAAACCTTCTATTTTGTATTTGCTTCAACAGCTTAGAGGCTTGAATTCTCGAGTTCCAATTCAGACTCGAACAACTTTTTTTTGGAAAATTGCTTTTGAAAAAGCCGCTCGGAAAGCTTTTCCCAGATACACTCCCACCGCTCCCTCTGGTCCACAGAAAAGATGCACCATATATAGAGCTTTCTTTTTTTTTTCACATGTTACTTTTTTAAACTAGTGTTTCATTATTTAGTATCACAAGAAGTCTCAGCTTTAAGCCTCCCAGTGTTTAGTGTCACAACATAAAATGTCTCAGCTTTAAGTCAGTGTTTAGTGTCACAACATAAAATGTCTCAGCTTTAAGTCTCTCGGTGTTTGGTGTTGCTACATAAAATGTTTCAGCTTTAAGTCTCTCAGTGTTTAGTGTCACAACATAAAATGTCTCAGCATTAAGTCTCCCAGTGTTTAGTGTCACAACACAAGATGTCTCAGCTTTAAGCCTCCCAGTGTTTAGTGTCACAACATAAAATGTCTCAGCTTTAAGTCAGTGTTTAGTGTCACAACATAAAATGTCTCAGCTTTAAGTCAGTGTTTAGTGTCACAACATAAAATGTCTCAGCTTTAAGTCTCCTAGTGTTTAGTGTCACAACATAAAATGTCTCAGCTTTAAGTCTCTCAGTGTTTAGTGTCACAACATAAAATGTCTCAGCTTTAAGTCAGTGTTTGGTGTTGCTACATAAAATGTCTCAGCTTTAAGTCAGTGTTTAGTGTCACAACATAAAATGTCTCAGCTTTAAGTCAGTGTTTGGTGTCACAACATAAAATGTCTCAGCTTTAAGTCTCTCAGTGTTTAGTGTCACAACATAAAATGTCTCAGCTTTAAGTCTCTCAGTGTTTAGTGTCGCAACATAAAATGTCTCAGCTTTAAGTCAGTGTTTAGTGTCACAACATAAAATGTCTCAGCTTTAAGCCTCCCAGTGTTTAGTGTCACAACACAAAATGTCTCAGCTTTAAGCCTCCCAGTGTTTAGTGTCACAACATAAAATGTCTCAGCTTTAAGTCTCTCAGTGTTTAGTGTCACAACATAAAATGTCTCAGCTTTAAGTCAGTGTTTAGTATCACAACATAAAATGTCTCAGCTTTAAGTCTCTGAGTGTTTAGTGTCACAACATAAAATGTCTCAGCTTTAAGTCAGTGTTTAGTGTCACAACATAAAATGTCTCAGCTTTAAGCCTCCCATTGTTTAGTGTCACAACATAAAATGTCTCAGCTTTGAGCCTCCCAGTGTTAAGTGTCACAACATAAAATGTCTCAGCTTTAAATCTCTCAGTGTTTAGTGTCACAACATAAAATGTCCCAGCTTTAAAACTCTCAGTGTTTAGTGTCACAACACAAGATGTCTCAGCTTTAAGTCTCTCAGTGTCTAGTGTCACAATATAAAATGTCTCAGCTTTAGGTGTCTCAGTGTTTAGTGTCACAACATAAGATGTCTCAGCTTTAAGTCAGTGTTTAGTGTCACAACATAAAATGTCTCAGCTTTAAATCTCTCAGTGTTTAGTGTCACAACATAAAATGTCTCATCTTTAGGTGTCTCAGTGTTTAGTGTCACAACATAAGATGTCTCAGCTTTAAGCCTCCCAGTGTTTAGTGTCACAACATAAAATGTCTCAGCTTTAAATCTCTCAGTGTTTAGTGTCACAACATAAAATGTCTCAGCTTTAAGTCTCTCAGTGTCTAGTGTCACAACATAAAATGTCTCAGCTTTAGGTGTCTCAGTGTTTAGTGTCACAACATAAGATGTCTCAGCTTTAGGTGTCTCAGTGTTTAGTGTCACAACATAAAATGTCTCAGCTTTAAGTCTCTCAGTGTTTAGTGTCACAACATAAAATGTCTCAGCTTTAGGTGTCTCAGTGTTTAGTGTCACAACATAAGATGTCTCAGCTTTAAGCCTCCCAGTGTTTAGTGTCACAACATAAAATGTCTCAGCTTTAAGTCTCTCAGTGTTTAGTGTCACAACATAAAATGTCTCAGCTTTAAGTCAGTGTTTAGTGTCACAACATAAAATGTCTCAGCATTAAGTCTCTCAGTGTTTAGTGTCACAACATAAAATGTCTCAGCAAGTCAGTGTTTAGTGTGGCAACATTCAGTGTAATGCCACTTAGTATTTCAGCGTTGACTTAGCGTTGACTGCCTCAGCGTTGAGACGATCTATTAAAAATAATTCTGTGCTTTTAAGAAAACGTTGACGTTTATGTTTGTAGACAATTAGTCTCCTCGCCCCCAACACAGACACTCAATGTTAATTACATATGTTCACCTATAAAAATACTCTCTCATCAGATGTCTCAACAACAACAACAACGATAACAACTAACATAGTTACACAGCCGATGAAGGGTAAGAGTTAAATTATAGACCTTTATTCTTAAAGTGAATCACACAATATTTTTATGGTTATGAAGTAATTCGTTATCTTTAATTTTATGTTTAATCAAATGAAGGAAGTTTTATGTAACTTTTTTAAAGTCTCAATGGTATGTCCTCCTTACACCTGGGGCACCAACTGTGACCAAAGCTGCATAAATTGTTCTGACCATTGTGACCAGGACTTAGGAATCTGCAAACACTGCAAGCCTGGACATAAGTATCCCTTCTCCTCGTGCACACAAGGTACTGTATTGCGTATTACAAAGTTTAAATCAACCCACTCTGTCTGTCTGTCTGGTGAAGAATGGGATTTTTTTATTTAGGATTTTCGCGCGCCTCTGAGTCCACCCAGCTCCTATGGGTACCTGACATTAGTTGGGGAAAGTAAAGGAGGTTGGTCGTTGTGCTGGCCACATGACACTCTAGGCCACAGAAACAGATGACCTTTACATCATCTGCCCTATAGATCGCAAGGTCTGAAAAGGAAAGTCTACTTGTTTTATTAACACAGACGTCTAGATTAACACATGGATATGCTTAGTACGTAAATATCTTCATTTTTTTTTAAAGTAACGTCTTTATTATATAACATAAGATTAAATTCTATTCACAAGTAAATTGTTTACTAAGCTCTATTCACAAGTAAATTGTTTACTAAGTTCTATTCACAAGTAAATTGCTTACTAAGTTCTATTCACAAGTAGATTGTTTACTAAGCTCTATTCACAAGTAAATTGTTTACTAAGTTCTATTCACAGGTAAATTGTTTACTAAGTTCTATTCACAAGTAAATTGTTTACTAAGTTCTATTCACAAGTAAATTGTTTACTAAGTTCTATTCACAGGTAAATTGTTTACTAAGTTCTATTAACAAGTAAATTGTTTACTAAGCTCTATTCACAAGTAAATTGTTTACTAAGTTCTATTCACGAGTAAATTGTTTACTAAGTTCTATTCACAAGTAAATTGTTTACTAAGCTCTATTCACAAGTAAATTGTTTACTAAGTTCTATTCACGAGTAAATTGTTTACTAAGCTCTATTCACAAATAAATTGTTTACTAAGTGCTATTTACACGTAATTGTTTAGGGAATATATTGTCTCGCCTCTTCTCGTTTGTTACCTCTCCCTCAAAACGAGCTCCTTTATTGTCCCCAGAGTGTGACACTTATGAGTTTGGCAGAGATTGTGAAGGAAGATGTCTGAGGAAGTGTGGCACGGATTGTTTAGAAAGAAAACAAGGCATTTGTCCAGGTTAATTAACCTAGAACACATTCTACAGAACAATGACACACGATCTTAGTTCATACTCCAATATGTAAAGTTAGCTAAATGACCTGTCTAATTTAAATATGCATTAGTCTCTTGTTTGTCTTGCTTAGTCTGTCCAAAGGCTGAGAGAAGCGTCTTTTTGATATTGATGTGATGCAGTCTGTTTGTGTTACCAAGGTGATATGAAGAAAGGGAGTATTTATTGTTAGTTGTAGAGAGAGAGAAAGCTTTGCCTTAGGACGGTCCCAAGCCCAGCTGAGAAAGTCGTAGGGCTAGCTACCCTACCGTGTAGAAAAATCCCTAGCTACAGAAACACCAAACAGCGAATCAACAGAAGTCACGGACCTGGGAGAGGATGGAACTCCTGCTGGAAGGTTTATGACGCAAGTATGTGAAAGCCAGAGTCATCTGGAAGCTGACAGGCCGAAGACCATCATCTCTACCAGGACCATCACCACATGAAACGTCCGGACATGTATGAGGCAGGAAAGATAGCGGAAGTGGCAGCTGAGATAAAAAGGTATAACCTCAGGAATCAGTCAGTCAAGATGGTCTGGTTCCGGGCAGAAAAGGCTGACTTCGGGTGAGCTACTTTTATACTCAGGACATAGGCAAGAGGCGACACACACCAAGGGAGTAGCCCTAATGCTGTCTAAGCAGGCTCAGAGAGCAATTATTGGATGGGAAGCACACGGACCACAGATAATAACAACCACATTCCACACAGTGCAGAAGAGGATTAACTTTGACATTGTCCAATGCTACGCCCCATCAAACGACAGTGAAGAGGACGAGAAGGACAATTTTTACTACAGGCTGACTACCATCTTACATGACAGACCGAAAAAGGAACATCCTTATCATAATGGGCGATTTCAAAGCTAAGGTTGGCAATGACATGGGAAAACATGCACTAGGTGAGATGAATGAAATATACGTTATGGAGTAGAGACCTGGAGAACCACCATCACCACCATGAACAAAATTCCAGGTATTTATCAATATTTGTCTGAGGAAGATTCTTATGATCCGCTGACCAGACAAGATCTCGAATGAGGAACTGTGGCAAAGAACAAAGCAGCAGCCCATTGAAGTAGATATCCTTCAGAGACGCTGAAGCCTGCATCCAGCATAACAAGGCAAGCCCTAACCTGGAACCCATAAGGAAGGAGGAAGAGGGGACGGCCCAGGAATACATGGCGCCGCGATTTGGAAGCAGGTGGGGACAATTGGAGAGACTCGCCCAGAACCGAGATGCCTGGTTGGTGGCCTATGCCCCAGAAGGGATCACAGGCACAGACGAGATGAGATAATGTAGAGAGAGAAAGAATTAATTTAATGTTAGTTTTGTAGAATGATGCAAAATAATCGGCGCTGTCGTAAGCCTGTTAAAGTACTCCAGACGACTTCAGGAAGCCAGAATGCAAAGAAGTGTTTTTATAGTGAGTTTGACTTTGTTTAAAATACCATTTTATATTTTTACTAAAGTCTACTACATTTATTTCATTTTATCTAAAGTTGAATTTGTCTGTTGTGTAATTAAAGTTATATTTAATTTTGTTTACAAAAGAAGTTTATTCAAGTTATTTCAATTTCTATAATTTAAAATAGCATAAAGTGGTTTAGTTGTCTACCAGCAGTCTGGTGATACAGGTCCACGACGCCCAACTACCCACAAACCAACTACCCGCAGTGCGTTTGTCAGGATTAAGGCACATTTGAGACTCAAAGAAAAGACCTTATATTGAAGACATGCGCAGACGACAAAAAGAAAACATGAATAGACAGCCTGCTTTGTCTGCACGAGATGCGTGAAAATATGCAGGTCACAACTGCGCTTGCGTAGTCCTGTGAATCACTGCACTCATCATTAATCTTCGGAATCGAAGACATTGTCATTATTATTATTAGGCTTAAAGTGTAAATTTGAAGAGACTGTAAGCAAATAGCAGGAATTGAAATGATCTCTGATTATTGATACTTTTTATTTCATCCCCAGTGAATATTTGGTATTACACTTTTATATTTGTGATGGGACTTTTTATGTTGACAGCTTTGAGAATCATCTTTGAGTAAGTTTTTTTAATGCGAGAATTTTTTAGGGTTAGTGATATTTTCCAATCTTGGATAAAACTGAAATGATTAATTAAATGTTGATTACAATGACTAACATGTTTACTGGGAAAAATAGTGTAGTCTTGTATTAAATTCCACGGTGCTTTCATGCGCAAGAAAAATCTACCGTATTTTCTTGTGTATAACCCGCACAAATTACGAAATAAGTAAAAACTTAATCGTACAACACGCACCCCTTATATACCCCGCATAGGTAAAGCATGACTTTAATTTCATTAAGCATGACTTGTCGTAAACAATCAGTACCCAAAGTACTATCATTGGTACTATTTATTTGCGCGAGGTTTAGAATGGTAAGTTTATAAAACTTTCCAATCTACATTTCACAACCACATAGCGAACTCTAGTGTGCATAAAGACCCATTGGTACGTCCATAGTTTCCGTTATATGTTTAGGAGTAACATTAATTTTGTAGGCCCCCTCACTTTTGTATACCCCGCACAGCTGCCAAACGTTTGAAAAACTTGTATAAACCCGCGGGTTATATGCGCTAAAATATGCTGACCACAGAGCAAAGTGTAGCTGGGCAGTATTTCACGACGATGGATGTGCCACACCGCAGTGATTCCTAAACTACGGTCCGCGGGCCACATTACGCCAGTGATAAACGAAATGTATATTATTATCAGTGGAGTGTCTCTATTGCAGCTTGCATCGTGTGGGGAAAGTAAAGAGTATAAAGGTCAAGTTGAAGGTCAAGGTTGATCAAGGGAGGCCATTCAAGCCTGCACTTCTCAGTCCAGTCTTTTTTCAACGTCCGAGTGAGCTGGACAAAAAACACAGCACTGGGTAGAGTAGCATGCATTCATTTCATTAACTGAATTGTTATAGACCTGAATACGAAATAAACACGTAACAAAGAAATGAAAAAAAAATTTTTAAACAAAGCTTATTTAAGGAAAAGAACTGCAAAATAACTGCCGTCTCTCTCTAAATACTGCAAGGTGTAACTCCTTTTTTCTATTAACACAATTAATTAACCACTAATTGATTTAAAAGGGGGGTGCGGTAACTGTCGTATAAATACTGCAATGTTTAACTTCCTTTTTATATAAACATAATTAATTAATAACCACTTTTTGATTTAAATGAATAGGCGCGGTGGCTGAGCGGTAAAGCGCTTGGCTTCCGAACCGAGGACCCGTACATCGCAATGTCTGAAAGGGGAATTTGTATACTTTAATTGATTTAAAAATCGGCTGATTTTTAGCAGCCTCCAAAACGGGGGAAAGACGCTATTAGTTTTGTGTGGCCTGTCCGTCCGTCCCGTTTAGATCTCAGAAACTAGAATAGAAAATGAAAATCGGACATCATGATATTTTAGATCATTCAAAGTTCTGATGCAACGGCCACTTTTTTCTTTTCCGAAAGTGAACCATCTAATTTTTTAAATTCTATATGCAAGCAGATTTTTCAAAAAAAAAAGTCTTATTGTCATTTGTACACAATTGTAGCTTAAAGTAGGCCAAGAATTATTTTTTCTTTTTCGTGTTGCCAATTTATCTAATTTTGTCGGAAGAATAAATCTTTTTTAGTTTCTCTTTATTGCAATCTAACTTGTTATTAATTTTGAATGTATGGTTAAGGTTAATAATTATTATTTTAAAAAATATAAGTGTACGCTAAATGAATATATGGGGAGATGCTGTGGCTGAGGGATAAAGCACTTGGAACTGGAAGTCCCGTGTTCGAAACCTGATGAAGACTCTAGGTGAACCACTTCGGGGGTCGATTTTGAGTTTGTGTTTCACACAAACTGACTGTGTAACCTTTTTTTTTTTTATCGATTCAAGTATCGTCCTCAACTATGAACAATCGTGTAAAGTTTCAACTTGATCCGAGAATGGGAAGTAGGAGAAATAACATGTACAAAAATTGTACCAGACAGACATATCGAGTTGATGTAAGCTTTGTAAAAGAAGAAAAATGTAATAGAGAGAGAGAGAGAGAGAGAAAGAAAGTGAATTTTAAAAAAGGAAGAAAAAAAAAGGAAGAAAGGGAAAGGGAGACAAAAGAGGAAGAAAAAGAAAAATAATGATTGAGAAAGAAAAAGAGAGATTATTAAAAAAAAGATAGAAAATGAGAATAAAAAAGAGAAAGTGATAGACAAAAAGACAGAGAAAGAGAGACAGAAAGAGCTAGAGCGTAAAAAAAAAAAGCGGGAGAGAAATAAATACAAATGAATGAGAAAAAAGAGAATGAAAGAAAGAAAGAGAATGAGAGAGAGAAGGGGGGGGAGTCAAAGAAAAGTAAAAAAGATAGATAGATAGATAGATAGATAGATAGATAGATAGATAGATAGATAGATAGATAGATAAATAGATAAATAGATAGATAGATAGATAGATAGATAGATAGATAGATAGATAGATAGATAGATAGATAGATAGGTAAAGCCATATTTTCGCGATGATTGAAGACAAGAACTATTCAGTTATTGTTTTCTGTAATTTGTAAGTAAAAACATTTCAACGGAAGTACACGTCATAGTACTCTACACACTATATTTAGTTACACCTTTTGTTTCTTTCTCAGACGTAAACAAGATTTACTTCAAGAACTGAATGCAAGGAAGATCTCTTCTTTAGGAGGTACTGGAGACAGTTTGGCCTGAGGGAACCAGTCGTGGGCCGCATTTCTGACTTGTGTTGTGTAAATATACATTTCATCCACCAGCCAAGACTCCACAAACATTTCTATGTTTGAATAATGACAACTTGTGCCCCGATATTCATTGTATATTATGTACATTATTTATTGATACAATGGACCTCATTCACCAAAATGAGGGTGACGTGATAACATTATAAAACAACGAAAAATACTATCACGTGATATCCATTGTTGTTTCGAACCATGTGAGAAGTTGTATAGAAGAGATAGGGAAGCACGTGGCTCAATATTATTTGTTTTACGATTGGTGAATGAAGTCCGGTTTATATGTAAATTATACTAAACAAGCCTTTCTTTTTTTTTTTAGAAACTTACTTGACCTAGTTCTACATGGAAAAATAAAATGTTTGTATATCACATATATGTTTATTCTTGTTATTTCTTAGTTTGTTGGTGTGTCGTAAGGTGGCTATAGTTTATTTCATAGCTGATGAGATGAGAGCTGCGATATTAGCAAGCTGCAGAACGTTGTCACTCAGGCGGCCCTTCTCCCTTCTCAAAGCAGCTGTAGGACCAGATAGTCAATATCGGTACAGTTAGCAATCAGCAGTGTCACAGATTCTGTCAGGATGTAGCAGATTATAGCATCATGCGCTACAAACTGCAGAATGAGTAGCGGCTCAAACTTTTCCTCAGAGCTAGCATCCCGAGGCTTCGGTTTAAATCTTGGCTTTAAAGATGCACTCAAGTCAGGTTACTCTCACGTAACTAAATAAGTCACGTGGTCTTACAAGCATATGGTTTACAAAAGATGAAACACGTAGGCCTACCTCTGAGACAACCAAGGAATGCTACTGACAAAGAATGATGCCAAGGATGACTTGCTAAAAACATAAAGACTACACCAGTGATGGGTAAACTATTTTAGTAGCAGGACAAAAACATAAAGACTACACCAGTGATGGGTAAACTATTTTAGTAGCAGGACAAAAACATAAAGACTACACCAGTGATGGATAAAGTATTTAAGTAGCGCGACAAAAACATAAAGACTACACCAGTGATGGGTAAAGTATTTTAGTAGCAGGACAAAAACATAAAGACTATACCAGTGATGGGTAAGCTATTTTAGTAGCAGGACAAAAACATAAAGACTACACCAGTGATGGGTAAGCTATTTTAGTAGCAGGACAAAAACATAAAGACTACACCAGTGATGGGTAAGCTATTTTAGTAGCAGGACAAAAACATAAAGACTACACCAGTGATGGGTAAGCTATTTTAGTAGCAGGACAAAAACATAAAGACTACACCAGTGATGGGTAAAGTATTTAAGTAGCGCGACAAAAACATAAAGACTACACCAGTGATGGGTAAAGTATTTAAGTAGCGCGACAAAAACATAAAGACTACACCAGTGATGGGTAAACTATTTTAGTAGCAGGACAAAAACATAAAGACTACACCAGTGATGGGTAAAGTATTTTAGTAGCGCGACAAAAACATAAAGACTACACCAGTGATGGGTAAACTATTTTAGTAGCAGGACAAAAACATAAAGACTATACCAGTGATGGGTAAACTATTTTAGTAGCAGGACAAAAACTTCAAGACCAAAAAGAATACAAAATATTAATAACAGATTTAATAATAACAATAAGCCTTGTCTTCGTGCGCGAAGATTAATGAGTATTTTCCCTTAGCTACGCAACACCACCTGTGCCACATCCAGCGCAGGCATAATCATTGCCTAAAGCAATTTTTTTGTTGTTGTGAGATAAAACATGGTCAATGTAACAGAGGTGCCCCCACGTAAACGGTTTAAGGACAACTTAGGCACCAATTTGCTTTAACTGAAAGAAGAAAGCGCCTGGTTACATGTGGCTACAGCACGAGGCAGCTGGAGGTCACTTACAATGGCGCGGGATTCACATGTGAGACCAAAAGAAAATCCGCTGCCGAGGACAGACGCAGCAGCGAAAAGAAAATCGACCACCGGGGGACAGTAAAAGATTTAATGGCATTGAAATTAAACTAGTGCGATGAATAAAGAAGCTATTGTGTTGTTAACAATCTTTATATATAATTCTCTTCTTCCCTAATCAGGTCAGACGAGAAGTAAACATGTAAAACATTTTACAAACACTAAATAGCAGGGCCGGACTTAAGCATTGTGGGGCCCTATTCGAAACGGATTTTCCGGGGCCAAGTTTGGGTAGGGAAGCGGACAATAAGTCAAATTTAAGAGTTTGTATTAGAAAAAAAATTCGTCTATGCATTTTATTCATTGTTTACTATGTACAGAATTACTTTACTAGCCTTGCGTGTAGCAAAGTCATACAGTATATCATAATAATTCTGTTTCCTACATAGATCCCGCTCAATAGCAAGAATTATCCAATTGTTTCAATCTATCTTTGAGAATTGTTGACATCAAGTAATTCTTCATTAGTCTGAGGCGCGAGAAGCTTCTTTCACCTGATTACACAATTGCGGCTAATGCATATTGCCGTTTTTATTAATAGCGCGTAGGATTGACGTTTTCCATATTGAATGACACCCTAAATGACATTTTTTTTCTATGTATTTCCGTATATTTTAAGGTCTTTTTCGTATATTTTGCAATTTCGGGAGATTTCCAGGGGCTCCTGGTAAATCGACAGGAGTGCGCGGGAAATCTGTTTTAAGTTATAAAATGGTTTAATTTAATAATTTAGACACCTTGAATTAGCGCGGGTTCCATGAAAGTGCGGATCCTTCGGTCACATAGGTTGTAGTGGCCTAAGACCGGCCCTGCAAAATAGCGGCGTATGCTATGCCGCCGGTCGACTAGTTTGTCATAATGTAGCTCAAATTGGGAAGTAGTTGTTATTACAGGAATCTGTTCACTCGTAAGAGAACAATGGATATGCTTGCCCTGGATGTGGCAAAATATGTATGTCACGGCTGGGGTTGCGCAGCCACGGGGAATACTGCATTCCTCACTAAGCTTCGGAATCGAAGACAAGCCTTATTATTTCTAACAGCTTTTTCTAAGTATCATGATAGAAAAAAATGCATACTGATGTATACGATGCAAACATGGCACGGGATGTATTAAACAGTTTTGTGGGCCGGAGTTAACCTGCGGACCGTAGTTTGTCCATCACTGGACTAGAGTCACTAGATTAGCACATTGGTAGGCATAAGGCATACACATTTTGTTTTATCATGACACAACATTATCGGGTTATCCCAATGAAACAAAATAAATGATTCTAGGCACCGCACCAAATGTGACAAAAATTGGAATTTTAATTTTTTCGAAAGTTTATTAATGTTCATTGTTTAAGTCACAGTTTAGTGTTTTCTAGTTTTTTAAATCTTTAAAATTATATATTTTATGTAAGGTAAATATAAGTCAGATAACTCTAATAGTAATAGCAATTGGAACCTATTTGTTAGATTGTTAAATATATCTAAGAGTTATAACATTTGTAAACAAAAAGTCAATAAATTTAGATCAAGTTTAAAATTATTTTTTTCTAATACAAAAACGTTCATACCATTAGTCAATTTGATTAAGTTTAAAATTTAATTTCTAATCCTGCAATGACAATATTTGAATAGAGTTAGTTAACTCTTGATTGTCTGATAATATAGGGACCTGGATGGTGTCGGATTCCCGAAAACAGAGGTTAGCTGTACTTAAAAGACTTTAAACATATAACAAGAGATATTCTCTTAGACATTCAAGGCTATTTAATAAACAACACGAAAATATGTATCGATCTAAAAAAAATACAAAATACATTCACACACAGCACTACTGTACTAGAATAACAAAACCTGATGAAAAACTCAGAAAAACATAAAGATAGAGGAACAGTTCGCATCCCACACGCTAGTACATATTCGTACAAGTGCTCCTTCTTCCCTAGTGCCATTAGAAAATTGAATGGGTTGCCTGAATCAGCCAGGAAAACCAATGACTTAGCAGAGTTCAAGTCATAGATTAACATGCATGAATAGATTGACACATGAAATGAGTAGGGCGTGATTATCTTCTTTTTCGAAGTAACGTTTGTAATAGATAAGATAAGATTACAATTAAAGCCAACCTATATCCTCAAAAAATTAGGATACATACTTCGGTGCCGAGTCGGATTACTGAGTGTTGTTTATTTTACATGTTTCGGATGTTCCTTTGGAGTTAAGGATAACCTGCTTCCGAACTCAAAATCTTCGCAGGACATGGCTGCGGGCAGGATATGAACCCTTGACCATCGAGACAACGATTGACAGTCCAGCGAACATACCGCACGACATGACAGCCTTCCTGTGTCGGATTACAAAGCATCCAGAGTCAACGGCATAAGTGAATCTGAAATTAACAGATCATTAATTGCTTCAATAAGAAAGAGCCTATTAGCTAGTTAAACTATAAAATAATTTTTTTAAAAGTCTGTAGGCTACATTTACATAGAGCATTGTTTTCAATATATCTTTAATATTGTATGTATTATCTTAATACCATAGTCATAACTTCAAAGTTGTACATTTGACATTATTCAAAATAGACAACAATACCCGGCCCACCATTAACGGTATTATGATTCCTCTTATGCATGGCCTCTCACATCTATTTCAGTTGCAGACGATGCACTGTGCTGTCGTTATTTGGTACGCACAGACAGTACTTTATACTGTAGTCACTGCTGGTATGTACACATCCGTTTTCTTGACCAGAATCTAAGAAAAATTTTTTATCTCCCTTGTTAAGGAGAGACTTTTTAAAAGTCAAGAACAGTAAGACTCTACATATCGTGGTTTTAAAGTTAATTAAAGAACAATATTTAACAAAAACTGTAAATAACTTTTAATAACTAACAACAGATTGAAAAACAAATGGAAACCCCCCTCCCAGAAAAATTATTCTGATTAAGCGAATGTATAAAGCTACTAGACTTTATAATCTTATATTTTAATGATAGGCCTTTAGATTTAGACTTAAAAGACGGCGATGAGAATGTCCCTGACATTAATTTGTTAACTGTTGTTGAATGAATAATGCCTACATGCCTACCAGAAGACGTGCAATCAGTTCAAGATGAATATTTTTTAGTGCTCTAGCCATATTTAAATTAATTTGTTTTTTATACTTTGAACAAAAAACCAATACGGCTGAAGTAGAGTGTTCCCAGTGAGGTAAACGAGTTAGTAATTCTTTTCTCAACGATAAACATCAACTGCCACATTTCAAGGAAAATGTTTAGAGCCGTTTTTTCAGAAGCTCGTACACCCACCAAAGTCTTCCTACCCATAAGGCACTGTGAAAGTGTGACTTGAATAGAGGCATTGTAACAAGTCTACAGAGTCTGTACAAGTTTGAATTTCTGCTTTTACGTCCTCGATATTAATAAAAGCGGATTATTAAGAAGTTCAAGATTCATCAAACTTTATAACAATGTTTAAGATTCATCATTTGTTATAATAATGCTAAGAATTCATCAATTGTTATTTTGTAGAGATCGCCAGCCAGTATGGGAGACATTTTTACATCGTCACTCCAGGAATGTTTGCTCGGACTGAGCCAGTCTACTTGATTCTACAGCACATTCAGGATAACACAGTTCCAGTGAGTCTCAGATTATTGAAAAACAATTACACAGAAATCGTATCTTATTTGTTCTTAGGTCTAAGAGTAATAAGATGCATTGTTATGGACAGGTGAACATACAACTGGTTGGAGACTGGAGACTATTGGATCAATCAATTAATGTCCCATCAAAGTACTTCTATAAACTTCAATTGAAACGACAAGCTCTGTGAGTGTATCAAGAATGATTGTAAACTTTAGTTTTGTATACAGAATGATTGTAGACTTTAATTGTTTATACAGAATGATTGTAGACTTTAGATGTATATAAAGAATTATCGTAGACTTTAGTTGTGTATACAGACTGATTGTAGACTTTAGTTGTGTATACAGAATGAGTGTAGACTTGAGTTGTATATAAAGAATGATTGTTGACAGATGCAGCCTTAGCAGAGACCTGGGCGAGTGGCATATGCGGGGCTTTGGGCCTATATATCCCGTACAACTACAATATCACTCTAACGGGCTTGTCCGCCTCTAACACTGTTGATAATAATTTGAGAAGTGTAAGCAGCTCTTGGAGCTTCTGTCTCAGATAAAGGAACCAAACCTGAACTACTGGCCAGAATTGCACAGTCCACAGCAGCACTTGCAAAGCTCAAAACAATTTGGACCAACAAGGCTTAGCCCTCGACACTAAAATCAGATTGATTCCCTCTCAGGTCACTGCCACATTATTATATGCTTGCGAATATTGGAATGCATATCTCGAGAAGAGGATCCCAGCGATGGAGCTAAGAGGCTACAGATAGATCTAAGGTATCACTTTCAAAGACCGCGTCACGAACGAAGAGATACGAAACAGTATTAATGCAGCAATTGGACCACACCACGACCTGCTAACCACTGTCGAAAAACGTAAACTCAAACTCTATGGCCTCGTCACAAGATCCTCAGGGCTCGCAAAGACCTTCCTTCAGGGAACAGTACCAGGAAGAAGGAGAAAAGGAAGACAGAGAAAGCGTTGGGAAGACAATGCCAATGAATGAAATTCTATCCTAGGCAAAGAACAGAGAGAAATGGAGAAACACGGTTAACAATTCTTGTGTGGTGCCCCAACGGTCCAACAGACTAATGGATAGGTGAAAGTGTTATTAGTAATAGAACAATCTATTTATGTTTTTTAAGATTATAACGTGACAGAGTTGGATATTAGTTGTACATAGTTCATAGAGGCTTTCCTGTACATAGTTCATGGAGGCTTTCCTGTACATAGTTCATAGAGGCTTTCCTGTACATTGTTCATAGAGGCTTTCCTGTACATTGTTCATAGAGGCTTTCCTGTACATAGTTCATAGAGGCTTTCCTGTACATTGTTCATAGAGGCTTTCCTGTACATTGTTCATAGAGGCTTTCCTGTACATAGTTCATAGAGGCTTTCCTGTACATTGTTCATAGAGGCTTTCCTGTACATTGTTCATAGAGGCTTTCCTGTACATAGTTCATGGAGGCTTTCCTGTACATTGTTCATAGAGGCTTTCCTGTACATAGTTCATGGAGGCTTTCCTGTACATAGTTCATAGAGGCTTTCCTGTACATAGTTAATAGAGGCTTTCCTGTACATAGTTCATAGAGGCTTTCCTGTACATAGTTCA
This sequence comes from Biomphalaria glabrata, assembly GCF_947242115.1. NCBI lineage: Eukaryota > Metazoa > Mollusca > Gastropoda > Planorbidae > Biomphalaria > Biomphalaria glabrata. The sequence goes on along the minus strand of NC_074728.1, from coordinate 18,189,772 downwards.
TAGAGGCTTTCCTGTACATAGTTCATGGAGGCTTTTCTGTACATAGTTCATAGAGGCTTTCCTGTACATAGTTCATGGAGGCTTTCCTGTACATAGTTCATGGAGGCTTTCCTGTACATAGTTCATGGAGGCTTTCCTGTACATAGTTAATAGAGGCTTTCCTGTACATAGTTCATAGAGGCTTTCCTGTACATAGTTCATGGAGGCTTTCCTGTACATAGTTCATGGAGGCTCTCCTGTACATAGTTCATAGAGGCTTTCCTGTACATTGTTCATAGAGGCTTTCCTGTACATAGTTCATGGAGGCTCTCCTGTACATAGTTCATAGAGGCTTTCCTGTACATAGTTCATGGAGGCTTTCCTGTACATAGTTCATGGAGGCTTTCCTGTACATAGTTCATAGAGGCTTTCCTGTACATAGTTCATAGAGGCTTTCCTGTACATAGTTCATAGAGGCTTTCCTGTACATAGTTCATGGAGGCTTTCCTGTACATAGTTCATAGAGGCTTTCCTGTATATAGTTCATAGAGGCTTTCCTGTACATAGTTCATGGAGGCTTTCCTGTACATAGTTCATAGAGGCTTTCCTGTACATAGTTCATGGAGGCTTTCCTGTACATAGTTCATAGAGGCTTTCCTATACATAGTTCATGGAGGCTTTCCTGTACATAGTTCATGGAGGCTTTCCTGTACATAGTTCATAGAGGCTTTCCTGTTCATGGTTCATAGAGGCTTTCCTTCTGTACACTTTGTTCCTATCAGTTTGTACGAGCTATTTCAAAATATGCAAATGATTCTAACAGGCCTGTTAAAGCCCAAGTTGAGCCGGTGGTCTTCGAAGTCAAAAGCACTGGAAAAATACGATTTTATTTCTCCGTGTGCGTCGTGGTCCACAAGGGACCGCAAGACGTGGCTACATATCAAGCCTGGCCCACTGAGCTGTTCGGGACTGACTACTACGTCTTTACTCTCAGGTAGGTCTCTGTAACGTAGCAGAATAGCTGCCCGCAGTAACCTTAGCAACAAGCTTCGCTCTTTTTCTAGAAGGTTCTTTTAGAAAAGAAAAAGTAGCCTTTGCATCAGAACTTTGAATGGACTAAAAATATTATGATGTCTAATTTTCATTATCTTTTCTAGTTTACCAGATCTAAATGGGACGGACGGACGGACGGACAGACATTTCACACAAAACTAAAAGCGTCTTTTCCCCTTTCGGGGGCTGCTAAAAATTACCCTTTTTGTCATGAATATTTGTTAACCGCTAATTTGTTGTTCGCTATTTTGTCGGTGATTTTTTTGTCATAAGATATTTTGTCGTGTCACAGTTAAATTACCTGATCTATTAGGACTATGATAAGGCATGTTGGTGAAGTGTCGATCACAACTTTGATACCGAATAAACATTTTCACACCAAGTATTATATCTGTACATTTGTGCGTGTGTTGGGGAGGGCCTCGAAATAATGGAAAAAAAGACCAAAAGTAACACATTTATCAATTCGAATAAGCTCGCCAAACATTAGGACAAGACAAACTATAAGTAATTTTTATGATAGACCTGTAATGATAGACCTTTAGACCTATATTTAGAAGATAATGCTCAAAATGTTCATGAAGATTAACTTATTAAACACATGAATCCAATAATGCTTAACATTAGGAAATTCCCGAACGCAAGAGTCCTTTCAAAATCGATGTTGGATCTAGACCTAGATCTAGTTCTCTAGCTAAATTTAAAGATTTTTTTTTTACTTGAAAAATTATAACGGTCAGAGTATAGTTTTCCCCGTGTGAGCTAGGAATTCTTTTCTCAACGATATACATCAACTGTTAAATTTCTAGAGCCGTTTTCGAGATTTGTGTCCAGGTTTTTGAACCCACCAACACTCGTTTTAGTTTTCACGAACGTACAAGTTAAACAGAGGTATTATAAACACATACATCATAAATACATGGCCCATATATGTTGACCCGTGCCAGCAAAAGTCAATTATTCATGACAAGTTATACATAACAGCACTAGAGAACATTCGTTAGCATGAGCAGAAAATGATAACATGGCGAAATTTATCGAGAGGCCCCCATCTGACGCGAGGTCCAAAGGTGCGCTCCAGTTTGTGACACCTTATTTCTCGTATCAGATTTTTTATTAGCCTTTTATATGTGAAAGGTCTAGTACATATGGTCAAACAGGTAATGAGGTCTACTCATCTTTCTCTCCAGGTACCAGCCGTTTCTCTACCTTGTCGCTAGTGAGGATTACACGAACTTCCACATAGGATTGAAAAATAACATGCTGAGTACTAACCTCAAACTGGGGTTGGAGTTTCATTCTGCGGAGGGGGACATGATTTACTTTAAGGGTTCGCTCAAAAGGTAAACTTATTTATGTTTCATATATATATATATATCACGATCATCAATGTGCCTGATGTCACGATCTTTTATGAAGTTAGATGTCACGTTGAAGATTATCTTGATCTAAACAGCACAATCAATGATCGTGATTGCCGAGGATCTAGAAATCGTCAGTTGATAGGATGATCATTTAGAAGTTGCTAGTTGATAATATGATCATCTAGAAGTAGCCAGTTGATAAGAAGATCATCTAGAAGTTGCTAGTCAATTAGAGGATCTAAGTATGCTATTATTATAATCAATGAAGAAACTTCTCTTCGGCAAATACAAATACTTTAATTCAGAACTTGAAAAAGCTAATCACATTAGTTGGATTGATATACTGTGATTGAATAAAACATAAAAATGTATATTTCTACTAGAATACAATAATATGATCATGTCATCTTTCTTAGAGTTCCAACACGAGACTTTAGTACATCTTCTCTCTAACACGTTCCGCTCGACACTGGCGGTAATATCTCCAAGCTTCTAGATCTTTGGGCGTTACCACGTGACTAACATCTCTTTGTCGCTTGGTTAATCAATTTACCAATAAAATACAGCTTAACGTACAATAGCTAATATTTCTAACCAATCACATTTATTCTAATAAAAGGTTTCTGTAGACTTGTATTTTCCCGAGCTAGCTGAAATGTTGCCGGCAGACCTTGGGTTAAATATAGACAAAGCGTTCGTGACAATATGCATGTATGTATGTATGTACGTATGTATGTATAACTAGCACTTGTCATCAGAGCAAAGAGAGGTGCACTCGCTACATATAAGACGAAACCTACCCAATGCAACCAGTTAACTCTGAAAAAAGCAAGAACTTGCTGATCGAGTCTATCCAGAATCTCAGTGCTGCTTTCGCTTAGGGAGATCCACAATTGACATGATTTTCTCCATCCGTCAACTTCAGGAAAAGTGCAGAGAGCGTAGGATGACTTTGTACATTGCATTCATTGACTAATCTAGTCAGCAGAGAAGGCCTCTTTAAAATACTACAGATAATAGGCTGTCCACCCAAGCTGCTAAATATTATTGTCTCTTTCCACCAAAATATGATGGGTACTGTGCTGAAGAGAGAGGAGCCCCCACTTTGTGAGTACTGTGACTCTCGTCTCATGGTGGAACATATACTCATTGATTGCCCCATATACCAGGATATTAGGGGATATTTTTTTTAGAGCGCACAACTTAAAAACACTGTTCGATAGTGTTGACCCTGGGAAGGTAATGGGCTTTGTCCGGGAGGTGGGGTTGTCTACGAAGATTTGATTTGTGAAATTGTGAACATATAATATTTACAAAAGTTTTTTACTAAATTATTAAATGTTCACTACCTTTACTGTTTTAACTGTGAGTAGACCTTGTTTTTATGACTTAACTAAATAAAACTTAGCTCTTGTGGTATGAAGGAGAAGTAACCCTTTAGGGGTTACGGGCACGACATAGCCTAAAGTGTGTCGAGGTGCCAAAACTCAAACTCTGCCACCAAAGCGAAAGCCACCTTGACATGCAACATATGTATGTCTCACCAACATAGGGCTCCACAGCCATATGAAAAAGTGTTCCAGTTGAACCATAGTCGTTCTACGACTGAAGAAGGCCAATATATATATATATATATATATATATATATATATATATATATATATATATATATCGTCGAAACCTCTGTAGGTTTGGGTCTTACTAAATAACTCAGTGTTGACCTCTGGGCAGTTTCACCTCTGGATCTAAGCAGACGGGCTGAACTCAGCAATTGGATTTCTTTAATAGTCTTGTTATTGGGCATTCACGTTTCGTCAAGACATCGCAAACTAAAGAGCATTCTATGGTGGCTGAGTGGTAAATCGCTTGGCTTCCGAACCGAAGTGTTTCTGGTTTGAATCTTGTTGAAGACTGTGATTGTGAATATTGGGATTCGTAGGACGCACTTTAATAGGTACCTTTATATTAATAAACTTAAAGCTGTTGGTCTCGTTTTGGACTCCCTTGTCAACAGTTGCGTATAGAAACAGATGACCTTTACATCATCTGATCTATAGATTACAGGTCTGAAAGGGGTACTTTAATGTTACAGATTTACCGGGTTATCCTCGCAAGGCTCAACACATGCTGATTGGTTGGGTTTGCTGGTCATGACATTTGATAAGTGTACTTTACCTTCACTCCTCAAATAAAAAAGGGGAGGGGGAATATTACATTAACCAAAGTAAGTTATTACAAAGTATTAAAAAATTCAAATATTTTTTATGCATAAAAACAAGTAAAAAATATATAAAATACTTCGCGGGTTCGCAAAGACCTTCAGAGAACAGTACCAGGAAAAAGAAGAAGAGGCAGACAGAGAAAGCAATGGGAAGACAACATACAAGAATAGAAGGGCCTGCCATTGAAAAGAGGTTCTAAGGCAAAAGACAAAAAAGAATGGAGAAAAACAGTTGTCAGATCCTGTGTGGTACCCCGACGGTCCAACAGACTAAGAGATAGGTGAAGGTGAAGAAAAGAACGATTACTTTGTTATTAATTTATTGGAGGCACGGTGGCTGAGCGGTAAAGCGTTTGGCTTCCAAATCGGGGGTCTCGGGTTCGAATCCTGATGAATTCTGGGATTTTAAATTTCGGGATCCTCTGATTCCAACCAGCTCTAATGAGTACCTGACATTAGTTGGGGAAAAGTAGGCCACAGAAACAGATGATCTTTACATCATCCTCCCCTAGAGATCACAAGGTCTGAAAGGGGGGAACTTATTAATTAATTACTGTTAGAGATTCAAAAATTTAAGCATTTTGTAAGCCGCTACATCTCCCCCCCCCCCCCGAACAATCCTTGTAAAGCGAATGTATACATCTCCTAGACTTTATTCTATTCTAATGATAGGCCTTTAGATCTCGACTTACAAGACTGTGAGCAAACTGTTTCTAAACATTAAGCTGTGAATAGGAATAAATAAATGAATAAAAATACCCGAAAACTATAGTCTGCTCAAGATCAATATTTTCAAGTTCTCTAGATAAATTTAAAAAAAAGATGTGTGTGTATACTTTAAAAGCTTATAACGGTCAAACTAGAGTTTTCCCAGTGTGATTGACAACCTGGTCACTTATTCCTTAACAATGTACTTTAACAGACAAATATCCAGGGAGATTGTTTTCAAATAGGTGACCACCCAGAAGGCTTTACCCACCCACTCATTCCAAATGCGCAACTTGAATAGTGTTGCTGTTAGTAAATACCTAACATAGCTTTTCTAACAATATTTTTTTTTGGAGGGGGAAACTAAATGTTTGAACATATACAATGTTTCAGTTACTCACAGTTGTTTTTTCTTTTTTTAAAAATTACATTGTGTAGTGCTCATGGGCTCAGCATTGATTACTGTGACGTGAGCCTGTTCCAGAATGTCTCAACTTTAAAAGGTAAACCATTTAAAACCTTGGTTTACGTAGTGTTTTGTAATGAATGGCCCCGACCAAAGCGACGACACGAAGCTGCCAATTCAGAAAGTAAAAATAAATTATAATAAAAATATTATTATTATTGTTATTATTATAATTATTATTATTATTATATTAGAGACGAACGAGCGTTCATTCTCTGGCGCTGCTAGGGTCAAATTTCGTTAAAGGGAAACAAGATTCATAGTAGTCTCCCTTGAACAGTTTCCACTGATGAATTGGCTGGTCATTTGGCAGGTCTGCAGCAGTACCGCCCTCTGACAGGCAACGAGAATGTTCTTAGGAATGTTAAGGGCATAGAAGGTATCTGTGAGGTCAGTTGTTATTATCCCCTCGGTTGATCTAACAATGGGTCAAATTGTTATTGTAGATAACTTCTATAAAGGCTTAATCTCCAAGCCTAGGTTCTCATATTTTCGTTGTTTTTCCAACTCAGTTTTTCTTTTAATTATGAGATTATTATTATTATTATGTTAGAAATGAACGAGTAGTCATTCTCTGGCGCTGCCAGGGTCGAGTTTCGCTAAAGAGAAACAAAATTCATCGTAGTCCCTTTATCAGTTTCCACTGAAGAATTTTCTGGTGATGTGGCAGGTCTGCAGCAGTACCGCCCTCTGACAGGCAACGAGAATGTTCCTAGGAATGTTAAGGGCCTTGAAGGTATCTGTGAGGTCAGTTGTTATTATCCCCTCGGTTGATATAACAATGGGGTATATTGTTATTTTGGACAATTTCCATAGACGCTTAATCTTCAAGCCTAGGTTCCCATATTTTCTTTGTTTTTCTATCTCAGTTTTTCTTAAATTATGAGACAGTGGTACGGCGATATCGATAATGGTAGCGGTTTTTTCTTTTTTATCGATGAACAGCAGATCCGGGAGATTGAAATCTACCGTTTTGTCGGTCAGAATAGGCCTATCCCAGTACAGCAGATGTTCAGTAGACTCGAGAACCTCTTGCGGAGAGTATTTATAATAAGGGGGAGTGTCCTTGCCGATCAATTTGTACGTCAAAGCCAGGTGTTGGTGTATTAACTTTGCAACTTGGTTATGGCGACCTAGGTAGGCTGATTCTGATAGGGCTGGACATCCTGCCATAATGTGTTCAATCGACTCGCCCACATTTCCACATTTTCGGCATTTGTCGACAACATTGAGTTTCAGGATATGCTTCTCGTAATTTTTTGTCCTGATTACTCTGGTTACGATTATTATTATTATTATTATTATTATTATTATTATTATTATTGTTTTATTATTATTATTGTTTTACTTCTGGACTTGTCAGAGTCTGGTCTACCATGTCTGTTTTAAGACCTTGAAATGCTCAGCTGTTTGTCTGCATATTCTTTTTACAAAACTGCTATTCATGGATGGTGGGCGGACGCTGATTTCATAAATTGCTCTATCCATTTTCCTAGAAATTTAACAGTTGATGTGCATCGCTGAGAAAAGAATTATTAGGTCATTGGCCACATGGGGAAAACTCGAGTTAGACCGTTATAATTTTCAAAGAAAAAATAAAATAAGTAAATCGGAGTCCACCCAACTTTAATGAGTACCTGACTGGTAATAAAGGAAAGAACATCACATTTACAGTCATATATCTCAATACTGTAAGATTCATTTCTTTTTTCAATATCAATCAAATTGAATTAATTATTACTATTTAAATTACTAATTAAGTTAGCAACAAAGAATAATTGTGGTAATTTTCAACTTCATTCAAGAATGGGGGTTGGAGAAGTAACATTTTCAAATTTCGTATTAGACGGATTGACAGAGTTGACATTAGCTTTGAAAAGACGAGTTTTAGTAAGTTATTTTTTGTCTTATTGATTATTTCACCTGAGTTTCTACCTGCATCTACTTTGAAGCTGAATCTGTGTATAAATAAAAGTTACATTCAGTTGTTTTTGTTTTCAAAGAAGCTTGTTCATGTTTATTTCTAGATTTATATTAAGAATTTACATGGGTCGAGTTATAGGCCTACCAATTGTTAGGAGGTTGTGATATCATCATCTTTTCTTCACCCTGTTAAATGTCTCTATTTCTGCAATTAGCGCCAAAGACTCGAAAAGCGTATAAGAATGTGGCCATGACCTGGGAGCGTATCAGTCTTGTTTTAGTGTCGAGGGCAATGTCTTTGTGCATATTCATATATTTTGTTTAACATGTCAAATTGTTCTTCTCGTCTGCCTATCATCCTAACGACGTGTCTCTCTCACTCTATGGACGTAGGAGTGTATATAAAGAGTGACAAGAAGATTGGGGTGGTGTCTGGAAACTGTGCGCCGTCAGTGGATCTCAATCACTGTAGCGCTAACAAGAATACATCCACATTCACAGGGGATTTAGCCGCAGGTCAGTGACAAAACTACGATGTCTTAATGCTGTATTTCCATGAATCTTATCTTCTTATCTTACCTTAGCTTATAGATTGCAGACGTTACTTCGAAAAATTTTAGCTAGACCAAGATACTAATCTTTTTCCAAATATATTTTTCATATTTTAGCTAAAGCTAGCTTCTAATCTTTGGCCTAGTTTTGTAGTTACGTTTTAGCCAAACTTTGCTGGTAATCGCTGACTGAAACTAGTTATTAATAATTAGAGCAATACTCATAGATCTGGCATTAATCTAATCACGAGTTGATATTACGTTTCTATAAAGGATCAAATCAGACACTGATACTTGCAGGTCTTGAGGTTAAATAAACCATTTGCTTCCATATCAATGTTGAAATGTTTTAGGGAAATGATCTATTCAGAAGGCCTGTGTCTCTGACTTTTGTATATCTCCAACATCTTCTCTTTAAGAAATGTCATAGTGTTTGTAATTGCATATATTGCATCTCTCTTTGCATCTAAAAAAAAACAGACATGCTGATTGGAGTTGAGGATCTCGGCACTGAGTACATTGTGTTTGGAATAAAATCCCGCAGTACCGAGAGCATGATTACAGTGATCGCTGTGCTGGCAGATGCTGAATTCTGTCTGTGGAAAAACGACTTTGGTGACGTGGACTGCTATAAAATTTCCCTAGATGACTCAATAGATGTAAGCTTTGTGTTTGAAGGTTATACACGGAGACCAAATGATATATTCGTTTAGACGCCGTGAGTTTAAGATACATACTTATGAGACCTTTGGGAACTTTCCTAGTACACAGCAATGTGACTTCATAATCCATAAAGTGCTTTTTGTTTTTATGAAATTTTAAGGTGTCTATACGAAATCCTTTCCAGCTGTATGTAGTAAATTGTTGTGTATTGACTAACGTACTAAATCTGGATAAAGACACTATTGGATGTCTCTGATGTAAAAGTGAAACAAAGGAGAAAAACGAGTGTTAATTGAAGGGCGAGAGGAGTAGATTTAAACGAGCTTACAGCTTATGTTCAAAGACATGTAATGTGGTTTAGTCTCATGTTCCTCGATGTGATTTAGTCTCATGTTCCTCGATGTGATTTACTCTCATGTTCCTCGATGTGATTTACTTTCATGTTCCTTGATGTGATTTACTCTCATCTTCCACCATGTGATTTACTCTCATGTTCCTTGATGTGATTCAGTCTCATGTTTCTCAATCTGATTCAGTCTCATGTTCCTCACTGTGATTCAGTCTCATGTTCCTCAATGTGATTCAGTCTCATGTTTCTAAATGTGATTTAGTCTCATGTTTCTCAATGTGATTCAGTCTCATGTTCCTAAATGTGATTCAATCTCATGTTCCTAAATGTGATTCAGTCTCATGTTCCTCAATGTGATTCAGTCTCATGTTCCTCAATGTGATTCAGTCTCATGTTTCTCAACGTGATTCAGTCTCATGTTTCTCAATCTGATTCAGTCTCATGTTCCTAAATGTGATTCAGTCTTATGTTTCTCAATGTGATTCAGTCTCATGTTCCTAAATGGGATTCAGTATCATGTTCCTCAATGGGAATCAGTCTCATGTTCCTAAATGTTATTCAGTCTCATGTTCCTAAATGTGATTCAGTCTCATGTTCCTCAATGTGATTCAGTCTCATGTTTCTCAATGGGATTCAGTCTCATGTTTTTCAATCTGATTCAGTCTCATGTTTCTCAATGTGATTCAGTCTTATGTTCCTAAATGTGATTCAGTCTCATGTTCCTAAATTGGATTCAGTCTCATTTTCCTAAATTGGATTCACTCTCATGTTTCTCAATGGGATTCAGTCTCATGTTCCTAAATTGGATTCAGTCTTATGTTCCTAAATTGGATTCAGTCTCATGTTCCTAAATTGGATTCAGTCTTATGTTCCTTAATGGGATTCAGTCTCATGTTCCTAAATGTGATTCAGTCTTATGTTCCTAAATGTGATTTACTCTCATGTTCTTTGATGTGATTTAGTTTCATGTTCCTCAATGTTATTTAGTCATTATATCTCTCTTTGTGGACGTATGTGGGTGAATCTGGGATAGGTTTCCATACTTAATAGGCTCAGCAAACTAAACTCTGCCCGGGTCCAATGTCTTAATTTAAATTTCGGGATTCTAACTTCTCGAGTGGTACTTAGTGAAAGTTTATGCCTACGTTAAACTCAAGAAATACCTTTGCTCTCAAATACGTTTTATATAAGGTCTCTATTTTTTATCGTTTTGTCAAGTTTGCCGTTTCAGTAGCAATTGTGGTTTTACAGGGTGGGGTCGCTAACCCCCCCCCCCCCCCCGCCAAACTCTCCTCTTTTTTCACCCGGGCTTGGGACCGGCTGATGGCGGAGTAAGTAAGTAAGAAGTAAGTCTCTCTTATTTTATAGTTTATAAGTTAACTTTCTCTCCTAACTGACGATACCAACGTTGATTCCAACAGAATGTGATAAATAATTGCGGAGAGAAAGAGTTAATAGAATTTTTAATGTCATCTTTCTTTTAGCTAGATGTACCAAAAGGTGCCAGAAGACTAAGAAGCACTACGACAGTACAAGTCATGTACGTACAGAGAGCATCCTGCAGTGTCAAGGATGCTGGTGACGTGTCGATTACGACTTTAATACCGACTCAACATTTTCACACCACTTACATCTGGATGTGAGTCTGTGTGTACATTAGTGTCCGTGTGTGTGTGTGTGAGAGCTTGGAATTATGGAACGAAGTCCAAAAGTAACTTGAATAAGTGCGCCAAACTTCAGGACAAAACAGACGATAAGTAATTTCTGAACAAAAGAATAGGCTTTAAGTTTGATCTATCTATCTATCTATCTATCTATCTATCTATCTATCTATCTATCTATCTATCTATCTATCTATCTATCTATCTATCTATCTATCTATCTATCTATCTATCTATCTATCTATCTATCTATCTCTCTCTCTGTATATATATATATATATATATATATATACATATATATATATATATATATATATATATATATATATATATATATATATATATTATATATATATGAGGACGATGTTTTATGTCTAATTCTCTATCTTATTAGTTAAATCAGCAAAAATGTATGCTTCTGTACTGTTTTCAGAACTGATATCAGCAGCAGCCATCCACTCCACCACTATCTGGTTATTCTTTCTCCACAAGCTGCAATCAAATATCTAAAGCTAAACTTGATAGAGATTGGCGAGTAAGTAAACCAGAGCTGTAGGAGATGACATTAACTAAGTTGAAGACAAATCTGGGGATTTCTTAGACGATTTCTTCGCGTTGGTGGAGCGCCTTTTGCAGCTCAATGTCAATAGTTTTATTTAATGAGTTCCAGCCAATTGTGATCTGGTTTGTCATCATAGGGCTGACTTTTTAGCGAAGTCCGAGGCAGAAACGAGCACCTTATATGATGAACTGTGCACTCTCGCAAGTGTACGATCCCTTGCCAACACCCGTTTGTTGGCAAATTGGTTCGACAGTTGGGACGCTTCCGATAAGGGCCGAGAGCTATACAGGCATATGAGTAGACCAGACCGAAAGGACGCATGTTGGGAGCTCTACCGAGCGGAACAGGCCGTCCTAGCCCAGTTCCGAGTCGGACGCTGTCCAAAAGGCGCGTACTTTGGACGGTGGAAGGAGAACTGCGACACACGGTGACGCCATTGCGTCGAGGTCGACGAAACAGTAAACCACATTTTTTACGAGTATCGCGTTTTTCATGAGGGACGATTGGGACAAGGAAATGAGAGAGAGAGAGAGATAACTGGTTTATGTGAGGCATTAGGTCTGTCCTTTTACGGAGACAAGGCGACCTTAAGACTCACTGCCCGCTTCCTCTTCCGTGCTCTAAGGAAGTAATTCTCAGCATGGTTCGTTACTAATGGGATCTAATTAGGTGATTTCTTAGACGATTTTAATTATTATCAGTGGTTCTCAAGTTTGCAAAGCAAAGTGATTTTGAGTGTACAAAAAAATGTGTTGATGGTTAGTGTGGAAAAAAAAGTTTTGATAACAAGTGTGTAAAGAAAATCAGATGGTATATGTAAAGGAAAGCAGATGGTAACTGTAAAGAAAATCAGATGGTATATGTAAAGGAAAGCAGATGGTAACTGTAAAGAAAAGCAAATGGTAAATGTAAAGGAAAGCAGATGGTAACTGTAAAAAAAATCAGATGGTAAATGTAAAGGAAAGCAGATGGTAACTGTAAAGAAAATCAGATGGTAAATGTAAAGGAAAGCAGATGGTAACTGTAAAGGAAAGCAGATGGTAACTGTAAAGAATAGCAGATGGTAAATGTAAAGGAAAGCAGATGGTAACTGTAAAGGAAACCAGAAGGTAACTGTGTAAAGAAGAGTTGATGGAATGTGTTAAAGGGAGTGTCTGCATAAACTCTAATTTATCGTTTTTGAAATTGATATTTAAATTTTATCAAATCAGAAATAATAAATAATACAATTTATCTATATGACTACAGTTCTTTTGGTTGGAATAGTTATCTTAATATACTTACTAATGAGACCGTTGCGAAACTTGATTCTTTTTAAAACTTTCATTCTGAAATAAAAAGCAAACCAATTTCCATAAGTTATTATGTTATCATTTACCATAACATTTGTATTCAATGTTGATAGTAAAGGTTACTCCTGGGATTGGGTGATTGGTACCATAAAGTGGAAGATGGTAGAGATAAGTCTAACCAGCAAGGTGGGCTCTCTAAGTGCCGGCGGGTTCAACCTGGGCTGCTACTTGTACGGTCTCGGAGTGAATGTCAGCTATATGTACGCTCCTGGGTTTGAGAAAGTGAGTCAACTATTTTTTTCTTACCAATTAAATTACAAATATACTGAAACAATAATTCAACGTTTATTAATACAACCTGCGTTGGAGTTATTATGGGGCCCCGCGCCGTCCAGTGACTCATCCTTAAGTGGGAGGTCTCAACAGACTCAAAAATATATAATTAAGCAATATGCATATACAGATATGCAAAAAAAAAAAAAAAACTTGTATAAAAACAAAGCTTATTTAAGGGAAAGAACTGCTAATCACTGCCACTGCCGTTTATTGAACATTACAGGGTTTAACTTCCTTTCCGCTAAACAAAATAACATGTATTAATTGGTAGTAAATGATTACGTAATTGGTTAATTTTTTAAATTTATTCATGTCTTGTCATGCTCAATGAATAATTATGCAAAATTTCAACTTGATCTGAGGATGGGAAGTGTGAGAAAAAAATAACGTGTCAAAACGTAATAAGGGGGGATAAAATCCTTATATACATCCACATCTCTCATTAACTAGCATTTATTGCCCTTATTTAGATATCAAACACAATAATTATTCACCAACAATTAATTAACAAATCGATTCGTGTCTTGTCAGGTTCAATAAATAATTGTGTTAAGTTCTAACTTGATCTGAGAATGGCAAACGGGAGAAAAAACATGTTCAAACTTTTTATCAGACAGACAGACAGACAGAGTTAATGTGAGCTCTGCAGAACATGAAGACAAATTAAGTTAAATATATGTATATATATGGCTGAGTGGTAAACCGCTTGGTTTCCGTCCCGGGTTCGAATCCAGAGGAAGTCTGGGATTTTTACTTTCGGGATCTTTAGGGTGCCTCTGAGTCCACCCAGCTCTAATGGGTACCTGACATATGTTGGGGAAAAGTAAAGGCGGGTGATCGTTGTGCTGGCCACATGACCCGCTCATTAACTGTGGACAACAGAAACAGATGACCTTTGCACCATTTGCAGTATAGATCACAAGGTCTGAATTTGGGATCTGTAAGTTATTTTTATTTTCTAAGTCTCACTCTTTAAATGTCCATCAGGGGGCGATGCCGTGTACAGAAACAGAGACTGCGGCGGGGGATGAGGTGGACAACGATTGTGACGGGGAGATAGATGAAGAATCTAACAATAACCTTGGTAGGTTTACTAATAGTCTTAATTTTTTTTAAAAAGCTCATATCAACTGTGTCTGTCCTAGTGAGATTTAGTACACGTCTATTCTCCCTTTTCCCATTCTCTGATCAAGTTGAAACTTTGCACAATTATTTATGGAACCAAAGAAATAAAAAATTAATTTAAAAAAAAATAGTTGATTAAATATTGCCAATTAAATAATTTTGTTTGATATCGAAAAATCGGAAATAAATCTTACAGTATTGACATATATGGCTGTAAATGTAGAGTTCTAGTTATGAATGTTTTTTTTTTATTGTATATATACCCATAAAGAGCAGTGTTAATCTTTTAATGTCACATAGCAAGTTTACAGAGAGAGAGAGAGAGAGAGAGAGAGAGAGAGAGAGAATGAAGAATACTTCATGTGTCAATCTCGTCATGCGTATTAATGAGTGACTTTTGGTCTTTTAGTTTTCCTGACTGATTAAGGAAAAAATCATTCCATTCTCTAATGCCACAAGGAAAGAAGGAGCACTTGTACCAATTTGTTCTAGCGTATGGAATAAGAAATGTGCCTTTATCTGTATACCTTTATGAGTATTTTATCAGGTTTGTTTCTTGAAACTTATGGTTCAGTCACAGTTCAGTGGCTTATGTATTATTGCAATGCCGTTGTCATCAAATGTTTATGTGTTTAGATGACGACATGGATGGAAAAATCGATGAAGATTTAGAAAACGCCGGAGAAAGTAAGAATGTTTCTAGTATATATATATATATAATGAGCTAAGTTAAAAAACATTAAAAACACTTTATAAAAAGACAGTATATATATATATATAATGAGCTAAGTTAAAAAACATTAAAAACACTTTATAAAAAGACAGTATATATATATATATATAATGAGCTAAGTTAAAAAACATTAAAAACACTTTATAAAAAGACAGTATATATATATATATAATGAGCTAAGTTAAAAAACATTAAAAACACTTTATAAAAAGACAGTATATATATATATATATAATGAGCTAAGTTAAAAAACATTAAAAACACTTTATAAAAAGACAGTATATATATATATAATGAGCTAAGTTAAAAAACATTAAAAACACTTTATAAAAAGACAGTATATATATATATAATGAGCTAAGTTAAAAAACATTAAAAACACTTTATAAAAAGACAGTATATATATATATAATGAGCTAAGTTAAAAAACATTAAAAACACTTTATAAAAAGACAGTATATATATATATATAATGAGCTAAGTTAAAAAACATTAAAAACACTTTATAAAAAGACAGTATATATATATATAATGAGCTAAGTTAAAAAACATTAAAAACACTTTATAAAAAGACAGTATATATATATATATATAATGAGCTAAGTTAAAAAACATTAAAAACACTTTATAAAAAGACAGTATATATATATATAATGAGCTAAGTTAAAAAACATTAAAAACACTTTATAAAAAGACAGTATATATATATATAATGAGCTAAGTTAAAAAACATTAAAAACACTTTATAAAAAGACAGTATATATATATATAATGAGCTAAGTTAAAAAACATTAAAAACACTTTATAAAAAGACAGTATATATATATATATAATGAGCTAAGTTAAAAAACATTAAAAACACTTTATAAAAAGACAGTATATATATATATATATAATGAGCTAAGTTAAAAAACATTAAAAACACTTTATAAAAAGACAGTATATATATATATATATAATGAGCTAAGTTAAAAAACATTAAAAACACTTTATAAAAAGACAGTATATATATATATAATGAGCTAAGTTAAAAAACATTAAAAACACTTTATAAAAAGACAGTATATATATATATAATGAGCTAAGTTTAAAAACATTAAAAACACTTTATAAAAAGACAGTATATATATATATAATGAGCTAAGTTAAAAAACATTAAAAACACTTTATAAAAAGACAGTATATATATATATAATGAGCTAAGTTAAAAAACATTAAAAACACTTTATAAAAAGACAGTATATATATATATAATGAGCTAAGTTAAAAAACATTAAAAACACTTTATAAAAAGACAGTATATATATATATAATGAGCTAAGTTAAAAAACATTAAAAACACTTTATAAAAAGACAGTATATATATATATAATGAGCTAAGTTAAAAAACATTAAAAACACTTTATAAAAAGACAGTATATATATATATATAATGAGCTAAGTTAAAAAACATTAAAAACACTTTATAAAAAGACAGTATATATATATATATAATGAGCTAAGTTAAAAAACATTAAAAACACTTTATAAAAAGACAGTATATATATATATAATGAGCTAAGTTAAAAAACATTTAAAACACTTTATAAAAAGACAGTATATATATATATAATGAGCTAAGTTAAAAAACATTAAAAACACTTTATAAAAAGACAGTATATATATATATAATGAGCTAAGTTAAAAAACATTAAAAACACTTTATAAAAAGACAGTATATATATATATATAATGAGCTAAGTTAAAAAACATTAAAAACACTTTATAAAAAGACAGTATATATATATATAATGAGCTAAGTTAAAAAACATTAAAAACACTTTATAAAAAGACAGTATATATATATATAATGAGCTAAGTTAAAAAACATTAAAAACACTTTATAAAAAGACAGTATATATATATATAATGAGCTAAGTTAAAAAACATTAAAAACACTTTATAAAAAGACAGTATATATATATATATAATGAGCTAAGTTAAAAAACATTAAAAACACTTTATAAAAAGACAGTATATATATATATATAATGAGCTAAGTTAAAAAACATTAAAAACACTTTATAAAAAAACAGTATATATATATATAATGAGCTAAGTTAAAAAACATTAAAAACACTTTATAAAAAGACAGTATATATATATAATGAGCTAAGTTAAAAAACATTAAAAACACTTTATAAAAAGACAGTATATATATATATAATGAGCTAAGTTAAAAAACATTAAAAACACTTTATAAAAAGACAGTATATATATATATAATGAGCTAAGTTAAAAAACATTAAAAACACTTTATAAAAAGACAGTATATATATATATATAATGAGCTAAGTTAAAAAACATTAAAAACACTTTATAAAAAGACAGTATATATATATATAATGAGCTAAGTTAAAAAACATTAAAAACACTTTATAAAAAGACAGTATATATATATATAATGAGCTAAGTTAAAAAACATTAAAAACACTTTATAAAAAGACAGTATATATATATATAATGAGCTAAGTTAAAAAACATTAAAAACACTTTATAAAAAGACAGTATATATATATATAATGAGCTAAGTTAAAAAACATTAAAAACACTTTATAAAAAGACAGTATATATATATATATATATAATGAGCTAAGTTAAAAAACATTAAAAACACTTTATAAAAAGACAGTATATATATATATAATGAGCTAAGTTAAAAAACATTAAAAACACTTTATAAAAAGACAGTATATATATATATAATGAGCTAAGTTAAAAAACATTAAAAACACTTTATAAAAAGACAGTATATATATATATATAATGAGCTAAGTTAAAAAACATTAAAAACACTTTATAAAAAGACAGTATATATATATATAATGAGCTAAGTTAAAAAACATTAAAAACACTTTATAAAAAGACAGTATATATATATATAATGAGCTAAGTTAAAAAACATTAAAAACACTTTATAAAAAGACAGTATATATATATATATAATGAGCTAAGTTAAAAAACATTAAAAACACTTTATAAAAAGACAGTATATATATATATAATGAGCTAAGTTAAAAAACATTAAAAACACTTTATAAAAAGACAGTATATATATATAATGAGCTAAGTTAAAAAACATTAAAAACACTTTATAAAAAGACAGTATATATATATAATGAGCTAAGTTAAAAAACATTAAAAACACTTTATAAAAAGACAGTATATATATATATAATGAGCTAAGTTAAAAAACATTAAAAACACTTTATAAAAAGACAGTATATATATATATAATGAGCTAAGTTAAAAAACATTAAAAACACTTTATAAAAAGACAGTATATATATATATAATGAGCTAAGTTAAAAAACATTAAAAACACTTTATAAGAAGACAGTATATATATATATATATAATGAGCTAAGTTAAAAAACATTAAAAACACTTTATAAAAAGACAGTATATATATATATATAATGAGCTAAGTTAAAAAACATTAAAAACACTTTATAAAAAGACAGTATATATATATATATAATGTTAAAAAACATTAAAAACACTTTATAAAAAGACAGTATATATATATATAATGAGCTAAGTTAAAAAACATTAAAAACACTTTATAAAAAGACAGTATATATATATATAATGAGCTAAGTTAAAAAACATTAAAAACACTTTATAAAAAGACAGTATATATATATATAATGAGCTAAGTTAAAAAACATTAAAAACACTTTATAAAAAGACAGTATATATATATATAATGAGCTAAGTTAAAAAACATTAAAAACACTTTATAAAAAGACAGTATATATATATATAATGAGCTAAGTTAAAAAACATTAAAAACACTTTATAAAAAGACAGTATATATATATATAATGAGCTAAGTTAAAAAACATTAAAAACACTTTATAAGAAGACAGTATATATATATATATAATGAGCTAAGTTAAAAAACATTAAAAACACTTTATAAAAAGACAGTATATATATATATATAATGAGCTAAGTTAAAAAACATTAAAAACACTTTATAAAAAGACAGTATATATATATATATATAATGAGCTAAGTTAAAAAACATTAAAAACACTTTATAAAAAGACAGTATATATATATATAATGAGCTAAGTTAAAAAACATTAAAAACACTTTATAAGAAGACAGTATATATATATATATAATGAGCTAAGTTAAAAAACATTAAAAACACTTTATAAAAAGACAGTATATATATATATATAATGAGCTAAGTTAAAAAACATTAAAAACACTTTATAAAAAGACAGTATATATATATATATATAATGAGCTAAGTTAAAAAACATTAAAAACACTTTATAAAAAGACAGTATATATATATATATATAATGAGCTAAGTTAAAAAACATTAAAAACACTTTATAAAAAGACAGTATATATATATATATATAATGAGCTAAGTTAAAAAACATTAAAAACACTTTATAAAAAGACAGTATATATATATATATATGAGCTAAGTTAAAAAACATTAAAAACACTTTATAAAAAGATAGTATATATATATATAATGAGCTAAGTTAAAAAACATTAAAAACACTTTATAAAAAGACAGTATATATATATATATAATGAGCTAAGTTAAAAAACATTAAAAACACTTTATAAAAAGACAGTATATATATATATAATGAGCTAAGTTAAAAAACATTAAAAACACTTTATAAAAAGACAGTATATATATATATATAATGAGCTAAGTTAAAAAACATTAAAAACACTTTATAAAAAGACAGTATATATATATATAATGAGCTAAGTTAAAAAACATTAAAAACACTTTATAAAAAGACAGTATATATATATATAATGAGCTAAGTTAAAAAACATTAAAAACACTTTATAAAAAGACAGTATACATAACTACTGTTGTTTTTAATTTTAGTTTGTTTCTGTTTGAAATGTTGTTGTTTTTTTTGTCTGTAGCGTCTTAAACGCTGTCTATGTTGTATACACTGCTTGGGAGAGCATCTGTCGTACTATTTCTTAATTCAATCCTTATTGCAAATTCTCACCGTAAAAAAAGCAAGAGCACGAAATATAACGTATAGGCTAAATAAATAGATAGAAATGTAGCTCTAATCTTAACAATCTCTCATTACGCATAAGTGGGTATTTGTATACATGCACATGTGTAAAAAAAAAGCTTGTATCATCTTTGTCTGACTCTGTCTGTCTGTCTGTCTTTCTGGTCAAAAGTTTGGGTTTTTTTTTATCCCTTTCCACAATTTCCGATCAAATTAAAATTTTGCACAATTATTCCTTGACCCTGACAAGACATGAATCAATCAAAAAGATTTAAATTATTAGTAAATTAATTGTTGGTGATTAATTATTTTATTAGATTTCGAAATTAGGGGAATACATTATATATATATATATTTGTACATTATTATTCATAGTCGATAAAAATGAAAACATCAATCCAAAAATTAACCGATTAGTTAATCATTTAGTACTAATTAACTCTTTCTCTCCTAACTGATCATAGCAACGTTGATTAGAACCCATTAAATTAAAATACTTTTTGTTGTTATAAACTTTAATCTGTGTTATATAACAGAAAGCACGTATTCTCCTTAAATTCTATACCAAACATAAAATTTCCTGATAACAAACAAAAATGTTATTGAAGTTTAATCATAACAGGGTAGTCAAACACAAATCAGGAAAATGAATAATTCCTTCGGAACGTGGAAAATAATTACGGAGAGACAGAGTTAATTAAGTTAACCCTGTAATTTTAGATAAATTGTAGTAATTAATGGTCTTTATTCCTGATACCCGGAATCTCTCTAAAGCATCTTAATTCCATTGCTAGGATCCTAATCGAGATCTACAAGCATGTAAGAATCATGTCAGAATGTGGCCGTAACCAGGATCGTACACCCGATACACCCCAAAAAAAAAAGCTAAATATTTATACTTCCCCCCCCCCCTTAAATGAGAATCTCTAATGAGTACTTTTTTAAAACTCTAGTCAGTGGAGGATGGGGCCAGTGGATGTGGTGGAGTTGTACCAACACTTGCGCCTCCCATCAAGCGAGAACTCGGTGAGTTTTGATGTAACATTAAACAAGTGACAGACAGACACAAATTATTTTTATAAAACTCCTCCTTTAGGTTGACTGAAGACATATATATATAAAAAATAATAATAATAATAATAAAAAGAATAAAAAAGAAAAAAAAAGAAGTCATATATAAAGTTCGCGTTTGTTTATATAAACAAAAAAGAAAAAAAAAAGAAGTCATCTATAAAGTTCGCGTTTGTTTATATATTTTGTGGTCGAGAGGCCAAGTGCGCTTGTACTTGGCTTTGCTTGGCTACCTAGAAGGGGGCTCGAGGTTCGACATCCGACTCGGGCAGAGTTGTGTTTACTGAGCGCCTAAAGGCAGCACGGAAAACCAATTCCTAGAATTCACGTAATTCTCTACCTGTCATATGATGGTTATTGTGCAGGCCACATGGCATCCTTGTTAGCCTACACGTTTTTGCAAAGGAACTCTTTAAGTCTTTTTACTGTATTTGTTTATAATGTTTTTACCTTTCAGTAAATGTGACCACCCCAAGCCAGCAGCTAATCAAAGAGGTTGTCTTGGGAAAATAGAAGATCGTAAACCGTGGAACTGCAGCCTCTGCGGAGGTGAATCAATAGATCTATACTTTCTAGACCTAAATGGGTAGATGATGAATGAGTTCTATTAGTAGAGCTTTCGGAAGTTACTTCATGATCTACTGGAAGGTTTACTAAAAGTGGATTCTGAATCTGCTGGAAGCTGATTCAGGTCTATTGAAAGCTGATTGTACTGTAACATGATTAAGGTGTACTTGAAGATGATTAAGGTTCTAATGTAAAGTAATTTAATTTTACTGCTGAAAGTGGATGTACTAATATTATAAAAAATATTGTCATTGGCTTAAAACAAAGTTCCAGAAAAGAGAAAGATAGATAGATAGAGAGAGAGAGAGAGAGAGAAAGAGAGAGAGAGAGAGAGAGAGAGAGGAGACTTGAGATAAATGAAAGATTGTTTTCTACAGTTAAGAATTAAAACCTTTGAAATTCATGCGGATTCAACTATTGTCAAAATATTTTTAGATATAATCTATTAAAATTGTAAACTTAATATAGATTTGTGTCACCTTGACCTAACCATTAGTCTGGTGAACTTTTGGGGAAAACATTCTTTTCTGTTTTTGCCATTGGATAGAATCTCTTTCAATGACTGGCCCGTCGAATTTTTTTTATGTTGTTATCTCTTTGCTTTGCCTGTCTGCGGTCTTTTTATGTGATACTCAAGATCCTATAGCATCTCAATTCCATTGACAGTATCCTTTTCTCTATTTTTGCAGTTAGTTCCGAAATTCGAAATCATAGAATAATATGCATGACAAGGGAGCGCATCAGTCTGATATTAGTGTCAAAGTGTATGCCTTTGTCTTTCCAGATAGTTTTGAGGTTTGCAAATGCTGCTGTGGACTGCGCAGTTCCAGCTAGTAGATTAGGTTTGGCTCCTTCATCTTAAACGATAACTACTAGATACTTAAAATCTACTGACAGTTGTCTGATGCCCATTGTAAAGTAATGTTGGCTATTGGCCATAATGTGTTTGTTTTTTTCGGCATTAATTTGCACACCATATGCTGTGAAAGTCTTAACTATGCCAAATCAGCTAGATCTTCTTCTGTCACTGACTGACCATCTATGTTGTCCGCATAGCGCTAGTTCATACTTCTTCTTCTTTCAATGCTTACACTACCTTCCAAAGCCTCTTTCATAATCCTTTCAAGAAAAATATTGAAAAAGTGTTGGTGAAAGTTGGCAGCCTTGTCTCACTCCAACCGGGATCTGAAACCAATCCCCAATGTTATTGTTGAAGTAAACCGCACAAACAGCATGCTTCTTGTTCTAGATTATTTTCATTTTGTTTTCATTTACATTGAACTTGTCCATGCCGTACTGTGTCGAACACTTTTAAATTCATATTTGAAACAGGTTGGGGCCAGTGGAGTGAATGGAAATGTACTGACATCTGTCAAGCCACTTATATGGAGAGAAATCGGTAAGATTGTTGCTTTATGGTTGATTATTCGTTATTACAAGAGAAATTCAATCATTTCATAATGCTGCATTAGTCTCGCATCTACCATCATTCAGTGGTAATGCCAGGACCGGTTTTAACACTGTGTTTTCAGCACCCGTAGAATTATCGGAAAAATCATTTTTACAGCACCTGATTATTATAAACATTCATTTTACAGTATCTATTTGTTTATTATAAACATTTTTAACAGGGTCTGTTCGATTTTCGTAAAAATAATGTTTAAAAAACAAATCAATAATCGTGAAAACATTATTTTTAAACAATATGTTCAATAATCGTAAACATCATAGTTACTGCATTTGTTCGATTAATGTTAACATCATATTAGTAAAATTATGTTGACAGCACCTGCGATAACCCCAAACCCTCTGACCCAAAGTTCACATGTGAAGGAGACAAGGTGTCACAGAAACCATCGAATTGTAACGTTTGCGCTGCAGGTCAGTTTGTGCTTTAATAAATATTTAGCAGCGCAATAAGGTTACTCTATTCCTTCATTTGTAATCTTCCTTTTATTCTCATATTATCTTAACACTATGTTTATATTATCTTCATATCATGCTCACAACACTTTCATATCATGCAATCTTTAGATCATCCTCATATATTTTCATCATGGACATTAGAATAGGCCAGTATAGGGGCTAGAAAGCTGCCAAGTGCTAGAAGCTTTAAGTACCGCGGAGCTTTCTTTTCAGACGAAGAAAACGTATCTCAGCTGCAGGCAAGAATTGCACACTCCACAGCCACACTTGCAAAGCTCAAAACAATCTGGAAAGATAAAGCCATGGCCGTCTTATCTTCTTATCTTATATAATACAGACGTTACTTCAAAAAAGAAGATGATTACGTCCTACGCGTCATGCATTTAGTCATGCATATTAACCAATGACTTAAATTCTGCCAAGTCACTGGTTTTCCTGGCTAGCTCAGGCAACCCATTCCATGCTCTAATAGCACTAGGGAAGAAGGAGTATTTGTACAAATTTGTCCTAGCATATGGGACGAGGAATGTGCCTTTATCTTTGTGTCTTTCAGAGTATTTTATTAAATTTTGTTCTTGTATTTGAAGATTATGGTTCAGTGTTTTATGTATGATTGCTACTTTACTTTTGAGCCTTCTGTCCTGAAGGCTTTCTAAATTTAGTGATTTTACTAAAGGTGTTACTCTAGTCAAATGTGAATATTCGTTTGTTATGAATCTCACTGCTCTATTTTGTGTCTGTTCCAGTTTCTTAATGTTTTCTTGAGTTGAGGGGTCCCAAACGGAGGATGCATATTCTATTATTGGCCTAACCAAGGTTAAGTAACATTTTAGTTTTATGTTCTTATTTGATTTATAGAAATTTCTTTTAATAAATCCTAATGCTTTGTTTGATTTTTTTGTAGTTTCATCAATATGTGGATTCCATGATAGTTTTTCATTTATTATAACACCTAGGTATTTTGCGTTTTTAGTCTGTGATACTGGTTTGCCATGAATAAGATAAGTGGAATTAATTTGTTTTAGTTTTTTTGTTACTCTTAACAACTGACATTTTTCTGGGTGGAAAGACATGCTCCAATTTGATTCCCATTTCTGTAATTCATCTAATTCTCTTTGTAAAATATCTGTGTCTTGAGTTGTTTTTATTGTTCTATATATTATGCAATCGTCTGCAAATAATCTGACTTTTGTTCCTGAACTAATGCAATTTGGTAAATCATTTATGTAAATTAAAAATAGTAGTGGACCCAAGACTGTACCTTGAGGTACACCTGAGTTTACTGTTATCGGTGTTGATTTAGAGCCATTTATTATTACAGTTTGTTCTCTCCTTATCAGAAAGTCTTTAATCCACTGATGCAGTGGACCATTAATGCCGAAATATTTTAATTTTTAAGCAAACTATGGTGGTGAACTTTGTCAAAAGCCTTAGAAAAATCTAGTAAGATAGCATCTATTTGTTCACTATTATCTAAACCTTTTGAAAAATCATCAATTAGTCCTATTAGTTGTGTTTCACATGATCTATATTTCCTAAAGCCATGTTGGTATGGTGTGAGGACATTATGTTTGTCTAAGTGGTTTATGATGTTGCTACATATTATGTGTTCTAGGATTTTACATGTGATGCTGGTAAGTGATACTGGTCTGTAGTTCCCTGGGTCAGATTTTTCTCCTTTTTTAAATAGGGGGGTGACATTAGCTTCTTTCCAGTCCTTTGGTACTCTGCCCTGGTTAAGTGAAGCCTGAAAGAGTATTTTGAACACTGGGGCTAGCTCATTACTTAGTTCTTTGAGTAATCTAGCTGGAATACCATCAGGTCCAGAAGCTTTATTTGGTTTGGTGTTGGCTAATAGTTTTTGAATTCCATTTTCTTGTACTACTATATCTTCTATGTTGTCTACTTGGTTCAAATTCAGTAATATGTCTTTGTCTCCTGGGGCTGAGAATGCTGATGCAAAGTATTTGTTTAGAATGTTTGCTTTAGTTTCATTATCATTATGTATTATGTTATGTTCACCTTTTAATGGCGCTACGCCTGTTGTTTCCATTTTCTTAGACTTAATGTATGACCATAGGTTTTTGTTGTTATCTTTAGATATTACATTGTTTATGTATTCACTCTGCAGCTGTCTGCTTACTTTTTGGGTTAAGTGTTTAATTTTTATATACTTTTTGTAAACTCTTTCTGCATTAGTTTCTTTAAATTTTCTATAGAGGTTTTCCTTCTGTTTACAAAGCTTCTTTAGTCTATTATTAAACCAGCATTTATTTATTTTGTTTGATGTGTATTTAGTTGGTATATGATTTTCTATTATGCTTTTAAGATGGTTTTTAATGAAATTCCAGAGGTCATCGACTGGTTGGTTAATGTCTTTTTCTAATAAGAATGTTTGTTGAAAGTCTGTTTTGGATAGGTCGTTGACTTGTGCCTCCAAACATCTAGTACAACTTTACCGATGTAGCCGTATTATATTTTTAATAAATAAACTATATAAAAATATAAACAAATATAAAAAATATAAAAATAAATAAATAACGTCATCAATTTTCTCGTGTGAA
Source organism: Biomphalaria glabrata (assembly GCF_947242115.1). Lineage (NCBI taxonomy): Eukaryota > Metazoa > Mollusca > Gastropoda > Planorbidae > Biomphalaria > Biomphalaria glabrata. The sequence continues at coordinate 18,163,601 of NC_074728.1, read as the reverse complement.
CAAAAAAGTCAATTATTAAAATATTCACAGATTTAACTTAAAATGAGATCAAGATTTAACAGTAATGAAATAAACTAACATTTAAATAAAATCCCACACAAAGAGAACACACGATTTTACTCTTTAATGTATTTAGACCATCTGCCGTTCTTAAAACAAATTATGACTGATCCGTTTACATTTCATCATTTTAGACTGCACAGCCACCAAATAATTCATAAACCTCTCACCATCAGCTAGTAAACACATACACATTATACACATGTATTTAGCATCCTCGACTCTGAAGTTTATTCTATGCGTCCTTTGGTCATGGTGGAACTTTGTATGCTTGCAAATCTTGGATGCTAAGAAACAAGACCATAAAAGACAATCCTATGGAACTGAGATGCCATAGAAGAATACCTGGTATCTCCTACAAAGCTCGTATAAAAAAATTAGAAGATCCGAAACAGGATCACAGTGGCTATTGGTCTTCTCGATGACTTGATGATAACTGTTAAAAAAAAAAGAAGAATTTCACCGTCTGTTGTGATATGCTTTAGACATGTCACTGAATCTGGACGAATTGTTGCGAGATGCCTTATTTTCTTGCTACTTCCCAGAGTGATTCCGATGGACGCTGTCAAACTTTTTTTTAAATCTACAAAACTGATCACCATTCTTTGTTGGTATTCCAGTCTTTACTCGACGATATTTCACAGGACGTCAAACCTGTTCAGTGTTTGAATTGCCTTTTCGGAAGCAGCTGAGAAACACTAGTTTAATAAATAAACCATATTTTTTTAGGGGTGATTATTTGTTCCTGGGGAAGGAGGTGACACCCCAAGCTTACCGTACCGGGTGACACCGACACTAGTGACGCCACTGGGTGTGGTGATTATTATCTTTGCTCCATTTTCATATCACCTTCACATTGCCGTCATATTATTCCCATATCACATTCACATCACTTTTTCATCACCTTTACTTTACTTTTATATCAACATACCGTCTTCATAATAACTTCACATTACCTCGACATCGTCTAAACATCATCCTTTTGTCACTTTGATGAGTTCATCTTTTTTTTTTTTTACATCACCTGAATATGACATCCACTGAAACATCTTTACATTACTTTATATCTTATTGAACGTATGCGGGCCAAAATGCCTTTCCAAAATAAGGAGAAACTCTACAAGATTATATGTGGTCATCTTCTGACTGAAGATGGTCATCTTCTGATTGAACATGGTCTTCCTCAGACTGAAGTCAATACATCACTTTCACATCATTGTCACTGTATCATATAATCATCATACATCATATTCTTAATGTGTATGCAATTCCTTTGTTAGATGCAGGGGAGTGGGGTGACTGGACCAGCTGGAAGTGTCAGAGTGACGTATGTACATACACATATACACAATACAGAGTCAGGTGGGTCGCTAATTTTAGCGAAGAAATATTTACTACCCGTAATCTATTGTCTTATTAATCTAAAGTTTTCTGTTAAAATAGGCTATACTCTCATCTAGACTAAAAAATATTTCAATGGCTGTCATTCGTTTAGGTTTTTGCTTACAAAGTACTCAGTGTATCATACTTTTTACAAGTCTCCTTAAGTAGCGCTCTTTTAACAAAGCTTATATCAACTGACTCTGTCTGTCTGGTAAACAATGTGGACACGTTTTTTCTTCCACACCCCATCTCGAATCAAGTTGAAATGTTATACCATTATTTCTTTTACCTGACAACACAAGAATCAATTTGATAAAAAAAAAAATTAAAAAAATAACCAATTAGCTAATTAACTATTTCTCTCCATAATTATTTACCACATTTTGATGAAATCAACGTTGGTATCGCTAGTTAGGAGAGAAAGAGTTAATATTGGTAAATCAATTATTTGGTTTGGTATCTCAAACAAGGGAAATAAATTGTAATTGACCAAGTGGTGGTATAATAGTCCCCAATATAGGTCGCCTCTCTAAACTAAAACAAACTATATATAATTATACAATCTTCTCTAGTCATAATTATCTCACTAGCAGAGTGGTTAGGACGTCGGCCCGAGGTGACCTGAGCCACGATTTCAAATTCAGTTCATTCCCCACTTTTTCTTCTTTTGTAAATGCTTTTAAAAACAAATTACGGTAAAATCCACCCAGATATAACATTCTTTCTTATAGCGTATTGTTTTGCGAAAGCTAAAAGCATGAAATAGCGCTAAATAAAATGCAATTATTCAAAATATTTTAATCGCACAGATTTATTGTTTTTGGTCAAAATCTATTAAAAATTCAATTTAATATTTCATAACTGATCCAAACTAATTTATACAATTACACTTCGTATAAGCTGTGTTATTGTGTTTAATAAGTTTTTTTTTTTTTGGGTTGTTTGTGTAAATTTTTTAAAATTTTATTACTCGATTTCGTTGCACAGACTTTTTAAACATTTAATGTCATCTGATTCTATTTTCTTACCACATTAAAAAAGGGCTATTTACCGGAGCTAGTATAGTGCATGCTAGTTCAATCTAATTCTGTCCATCTAATTCTATCCTCATTGAGTGTATATGTGTGTACGTATGTTCCAGGACGTGTAACAAACTGACTCACGCTTTTGAGAGTACGAAATGTTATGGTTCCGACTTCCAAGGTACAGTACTAAAGACATGACACACATACAAACAGCACAACAGGCAAAGCACACAAACAAACAGTACAATAGGCAAGACACACATACAAACAGCACAACAGGCAAGGCACACAAACAAACAGTACAATAGGTAAGACACACATACAAACAGTACAATAGGCAAGGCACACAAACAAACAGCACAATAGGCTAGGCTAACAAACACACAGTACAATAGGCATGACACACATACAAACAGCACAACAGGTCAGGCACACAAACAAACAGTACAATAGGCAAGACACATATACAAGCAGCACAACAGGCAAGGCACACAAAAAAACAGTAAAATAGGCAAGACACACATACAAACAATACAACAGGCAAGGCACACAAACAAACAGTTCAATAGGCAAGACACACATACAAACAGCACAATAGGCAAGATACACATACAAACAGCACAATATGCAAGACACACTTACAAACAACACAATAGGCAAGACATACATACAAACAGCACATTAGGCAAGATACACATACAAACAGCACAATAGGCAAGACACACTTACAAACAACACAATAGGCAAGACATACATACAAACAGCACAATAGGCAAGACACACTTACAAACAACACAATAGGCACGACATACATACAAACAGCACAATAGGCAAGATACACATACAAACAGCACAATAGGCAAGACACACTTACAAACAACACAATAGGCAAGACATACATACACACAAACAGTAAAATAGGCAAGACACATATACAAACAGCACAATAGGCAAGACACGCATACAAACAGTACATTAGACAAGACACACATACAAACAGTACAATAGTCAGGACACCCATACAAATAGCACAATAGGCAAGACACACTTACAAACAACACAATAGGCAAGACATACATACAAACAGTAAAATAGGCAAGACACACATACAAACAGCACAATAGGCAAGACACACATACAAACAGTACATTAGACAAGACACACATACACATGTACCGACACTAAAGTTCTTCTAAATATCTACTATCTACTATTTTGCCTTTGTCTATGTAAGAAGATTGGGTTTGGGTTAGAAAAAAACAAACATGGGTATTTGTTAGTGAAAAACAAATCGAGTTATATAAAAATACCTGATCCTGTTATACAGAGACATTTGTGAAATTTGTTTTCGGCAAATTGAGTTCTTTGTAAGAGACTTCGAGCTTTCTGGGCGGGATTGAAACTATTTGATAGGTTGTGGGGATACACGTGGTTAAAGTCGAGGAAGGCAAGTATTATCTGAGATAAATTGTGCAGTGGTTTCCAATCAAACAGTTCTCTATCGAATCCCCAGTCCTATACCTTCTGGCAAATGTCTTTTTAAATTGTATCTTGATAAAATATTTTAATTAGCATCATTAGACTTTTTATCTAGAATCTAGATGAATGCTTCACTGTCTTTTGCTTATGTTTCTCCCTCTCTAATATAATGTGATATTTCAGCCGGCTAGATTATTTTTTATATTTGTTAACTTACTTTGTATTTCATAATTAATAATTTTTCTACTTTAGAAAAGGGGAGTTAAACCCTTCAGTACGAGAGGTCTGGTAGTGATCATAGGTGATCATGAGAGTGATTTTTGCGGTTATCTCCCTTCAATATGCTTTTTTTTTTTTAATTGTCGGAAAGACGATCGTTTATCGACAGTGAGATTTTTGAAGCCGGTGTTTGTTCAAATGCTCTGTAGCTATTGGAGATTGATTCTGAGAAAATGTGAATAAACTATAGAACAGGGTTCCATTATCGTCTAATAATAATTATTGTCTAGTATAATAAATCTACTCATCGTGCCACTAACTGGTTAAACCATCTCTTTGAAATACATCATTCAATGAAGCGAATATGTTAACATTATTTGTCTATATGGAAAGTGGTATTGTGTGGGCTGCTCAATGATGGGACCTGACTATCACACCCTACATCGGGATTTAAACTCCATGTCGTACGAAATTGAAATCAAATGGATTTACTACTCGACCACCACATCCTCACGATGCCCCCCACATTCCAAAACGGATTGAGACTCAATCTCTAATGTGTGCCATTGCTACAATTTAATTGCTTCTTTTATTTATTGCTGATCAGATCGACGGGTGTGCCCGCCATATCGCTGGGGTGTTGAGTGCATCAACAACTGCTACAAATGTGTAGACCAGTGCGACTCGGAAGGTCGATGCACAAACTGCATTCTGGGACACAAATTTCCAAACCTCTCTTGCAATAAAGGTAAGTTAAAGCAGAGGTATACTCTAACAAACGAAAAATTATAAATGAGGCTATGAGGATATAATATGCAATTCCAAGAAAAGAATCTTCAATCAGGTGTCGTGGACTTCATGTACCAATGGCAACACAAATAAATTTATCTTCTAACCAAGATGAATGTTCAACAACTATGTAGACTAAGTTCAGCTTAGCAACACAACTCCCAACGTCACATTGTACACCAAGTCTGGATACAGAAACCCGCAATCTGGAACCTGGAACCTCAGACTTGAACTTCAGTCCCGAAACTTGAAACAAAAACCTCAGACAGACAAACTGAGATGAAAACCTCAGTCCTGTAACCTAAAACTGAGATCTCACTCCTGAAACATGAGACCCTATAGAAAGATAAAGAACAGATTCTTCTAATCTTCTAATCTATATACAAAATACGAATACAATCGAATACATACTAAAAATAACTATACAATGTGAAATAAAACTCACCCTAAACAGGGGTCAATATAATCCAAGAATATATCCAAGGTAAACGCTAAGTCTGTCCAGTAATATAAGCACAAGGAGAATTGAAGCCCTCCCAAAATACCGTTGGCTCTACAACTCAAGATGGAGTGAATGTACCAAACGACCAAGAAGAAAAGATTTACGTCATAAAAAATATTTATGACGAAGCGACAAGGGGAGAGCAGCTACTACACAAGAAAATAAAAAGCGCAAATGACGTCATCACCTATTGATGGAATCGGCGCTATTAGAATGTGAACAAGTTTCATTCTACAACTAATTCAATAGTTGCGACATTGGCTACTTATCAAAGGGCTCGAATTCAAATCCCTATCCGACCTTAGCTGTGTTTCCTAAGCCATAATGGCAGCACGGAAACCTTCTCTCGAATACTGTTTACAGCTAACGCTACTGGTCCACAAGAGAGACTGGACCAGCGCTAGGTCTTTTTCTTATTCTCTCTTTGTTTCATTCTCCCTTTCTTTCTATTTCTCTTTTCTCTCCATTTCTCTTTCTATCTCTCGCTTTCTTTTTATCTCTTTCTCTTTCTTATCTTTCTCTCTTTCATTTGTTACTCTCTTTCTTTCTCTCTTTCTTTCTGTCTCTCTTTCTCTCTTTCATTTGTTACTCTCTTTCTTTCTTTCTCTCGTTCATTCGTTACTCTCTCTCTCTCTTTCTCTCTTCTTCTTAGTCTAACTTTCTCTCTTTCATTTGTTACTCTCTTTTTCTTTCTCTCTCTCTCTCTTTTTTCTCGCTTTCATTTGTTACTTTCTCTCTCTTTCTCCCTTTTTTTCTCTATATCTCTCTCACTCTTTTCTCACTCTGTCATTTTTTCTTCCTCTCTTTTTCTTTCTTTATATCTCTATCTTTCTTTTTCTCTTTTGCACTCTCTCTCTATTTTTCTATTCTTCTGTGTTTCTCTCTTTCATCTATTGGAAGACCGAAGTAAGACGAAATGATTCTCTTTACACAATGATAAAAACTGATTTCACAAAGATTTAAGAAAACAAATTATACACCTTATAATAGTTCTAACCCTCATAATATATCTCCTTGAAATCGTTGGAAGTTAACTAGAGGTCATATCGAAAGTCTGATAGTGCTGAGCTGGTTTCTGTATAATTCATTTTCTTTTCTTCCTTATATACTAGATTGTAAGGTATTTTGAAGGATTTTTTTTAAATTGTGCTTTTACTTTTTGATTGCTTCCTATTTTAGAGTGTGAACTGTTTGAGTTTGGTGCCAACTGCGAGGGAAACTGTCTCAATAAATGTGCTGAAGATTGTTTAGAAAGATACGACGGAACGTGCCGTAAGTCTGGCGAGGTTTTTATTGGATTGCGTTTGGCTTTGCAAGAATACACGAGTTGGCAATACTTATGCTAATTTAAAACTTTAAATCTTACGGGAAAATAAAGTTGCTCTATAAAATTATGATTTACATGTATATGGTTGTTTAAGGTTAGCCCAGTTAACTTGTCCTAAGAATAATACATGAGCTACTTAGTGATAATTAGTTGATTGATTGATTTTGATGAGCTACAGAATTCTATTTTGAAGTTCATGTATCACCTAAGTAACTTGATCATCTCTCTCTCTTTCTCTCTCTCTCTCTCTCGTTAAATGTTTGTTTTGTAAAATGTTTTACATGTTTCGGATGTTCCTTCAGAGTTGAAGATAGTTTACTTCTTAGTCCAAACCTCCCGCAGGACGACGGGGGATGGGAGCGGGCAGGATTTGAACCCTCGACCATCGATAAATCCGAACGACAGTCCAGTGCGCAAACCGCACGACCAGGCAGCCATCCTCTCTCTCTTGGTCCCAATCAATGTCCACCTCACCATCTTTCTTTCTTTTCCTATTTTACTATTCTCTCCATCAATCCATGATATCTCTCTTTGCTTCTCTTTTCTTCTTTCACTATTCTCTCCATCTATCACATCTCTCTTTCTTTCTCTCTCTCTCTCTCTCTCTCTGTTCCTCTTGAACAAATCTTAATAAAAACCTAATATAACTTTTATTAAGAACTAGCCGGTTATTACCCGCGGCCTGCGGGCCTTAGTTTGGGTATTACTGATCTAGTGGACTGGATCCAGTTCTATATCAAACAGAGAGAACGTTAAAATTACATTTTTTTATTTGGTCAAAATGAAAGTAGACTAGGCGTACAGTTCAGCCGACATATTGATATGAAATATAAAATACTGTAAAAATGGGTTTACCCGATTTGTTAAAAAGTTTCGCCCTTTCATTGAGATAAATTTAGTTTTTATTTTGTTTTTAGAACCTTCTGGTTGTGGTACGTTAAACATACAGTAGGCCTACAATCTCCGCCATGATCTAAGTAATATCTATACCAAGTTTTATCAGGATTGGTCTAACGGTTTTGATTTCCTTGCGGGGCATACGTACATAGGCCTACATACAGACATACATACTCCTTACATTCTATTTAATATATTAGATATACACAGATTTAATTTGAAAGTGAATGCATGCAGAAGTAAGTGTCATGATAATTAAAACAAGATAGAACTCACTACAAATAAATAGCACCATTTTCTCACATTAGTTAATTAGATTGGCGCGGTGGCTGAGCGGTAAAGCGCTTGGCTTCCGAACCGGAGTCCGGGGTTTGAATTCTGGTGGAGACAAGGATTTGTAATTTTGGGATCCTCGGGCGCCCCTGCGTCCACCCAGCTCTAATGGGTACCTGACATTAGTTGTGGGAAAGTAAAGTTGGTTGGTCGTTGTGCTGGCCACATAGCACCCTTGTTAACCGTAGACCACAGAAACAGATGACATTTACATCATCTGCTCTATAGACCACGATGTCTGAAAGAAGAACATTACTTTAAGGGTTAATTAAGATGAACACTAGATATTCAAATCTTCGCTTCAGTTTTACAATCCAGTGCTCACACAAAAAGCAAAGTTTTAAAAAATGTTCCACACATCATTCCAATCATCATCTCTAACAATTATTTCTTCGTTGTTGTTGTTTTTTTCTTCTTTAGCCTTTAACAAAATTCATCTTCTGTGGATATTCCTATTTATAATCCCAGTTGGAGGTTTAGCTTATATGTAAGTATTTATAATTTAATTCGAAACAATTATTTAAAAATGCATGTAACAACTGAAAATAAAAGTATTAAAAAGTATATACCATGACTTAAAAGAATTGTTTATTGTGGTACACTCCCTACAAACAAAAATGTCTGAGGCCTATACATTTTTTATAAAGCTGATATCAACTCAATTTATCTGTCTGGTAAATAGTTTGAACACGTTGTTTCTTTAACAACCAACCATGACGCTGCCACTAACCGTCGGCCATAGAAATTGTTAAGCTTTACGCTGTCTTCTCCGTAGATCACAAGGTACCTTTACCTTATTAAAGGAAAGTTGTTTAGGCTATGAAGGGAGAGAACTAGTGCTGACCTTTTCATGAGGCAACTATTTTTCTGGCTACTTGAAAACTTTCGTTCATCTGGTAAACTTGTGCAGGTCAGTGCAGAAGACGATAACAAAGGTGTACACACATTTATTTTTTTTTGAAACGCTAAGTTCTGCAGAGCACTGAAGCATGAAGCACCTTGGGAGAGCCTACCAGAACTGAAGCATGAAGCACCTTGGGAGAGCCTACCAGAACTGAAGGCTATCCAAAACCGGAACATTATATGATAACCATGTTCAGGGCCTTTCCCTGTCTCATAGGGTTTTATTTTGCATGGTTCGAACTAAATTCACAAATATATCTCGTGATAACAAAGCTTATATCAACTCTCTCTTGTCTGTCTCTCTGTCTGGTAACAATTTTGAACACGTTTCGTGTCCTTCACACCATCTCGAAACAAGTTGGAACTATTAGTCAGTTAATTATTAGACATTTTTATTTCGAAAAAAGGAAAATACACTCTAAATTATTGTAAATGTGGAGTTCTTCTCTTTGGATTACCTTTTTTTTAAAGTATTTTTTTCTTTATTTTGCTTTTTTCTTTTATTCCTGACCATGAAAGCCAACCGATATTGGCCTGATATTGATCTGCATGGAAATACACATTACGAGTAAACCACAAAGAGAATTTTATTTTGTCAAGCCATTACTGATGCTTTGATTCCAGTGTACAGCTCAATCTTCTATTCAATTAGAGGTCTGGAGTTTATGATGGGAAGGGGAGGTGGGTCCGCATCTAAAGCAATAAATAGTAAATCTAGTTTAATGAAGTGTTTTTATTTTTAAAATAAAAAATATTGTAATATAAACATCAAGTAGGATGTGAAGTGGCTAAGTGGAAACTCGCTTGGCTTCCAAACCAAGGGGTCCCGGGTTCAAATCCTGGTGAAAACTGGGCTTTTTAATATCCGGATCTTTAATGCGCCTCTTAGTGCACCCAGCTCTAGTAAAGACGATTGGTAGTTGTGCTGGCCACATGAAACCCTCGTTTACCGTGGGCCACAGAAACAGATGGGTCTCTCCTTGTACCTGGCGACCTTAAAACTCACTGCCCGCTTTCTTTCACCTGCTCGAAGGGAAGTAATCTCAGCCTGGTTCCTTTGCCAATTGGGTTTATGACTCGGTAGTCACGCCTGAAATACTGCATGCTAAATCTTCGCACTAAATGTGCTCTATAACGTCCGCAATTAGTTTGAGTGTTTTCCGGTCTCTAACGACCATACACCGCAGTAGTGACTTGCTAAAAATGTTTATACTAGACTCTACGAACGGAAAGCCTCAGAACCTTTGGTCATAGAGAACATTGAGTCAGTGATAGCCTTCACCAATGAGAAGGAAACAGACATCACGACACACATGTCTACAACTACCACGGTAATTAACTCTATCTGCTCATGTGGTAATTAAATCTATCTGCTCATGTGGTAATTAACTCGTTTAATTTCTTGTATTGTTCGCATATTTTTTTAAGCTTACTTAGGTCTTCCCGTGCAGTTGGGCGCTTAGGGCCGGAAGCTGTCTCCAAAGAGATCGATCAAAAGCGATATCCAAAGCCTCTTCCCAGCTAGTACCCACGAAGTTTAGGTCTTCTAAGAAGGTGCGACGCCATGTTGGACGTGGATAGCCTTGTTTTTGTTCTCCAATTTTTGGCTACCATGTTAGCTATGACTTTGGCAAACTTGTTTCGTCTTAGTGTCGTCTTATATTTTACAGACGTTACTTATAACAAGAAGATAATGGCGTCATACGTGTATCCATGTGTTAATGTAGTCATGCCAACTTTAAGTAGTTGGTAGTCTGTCCGTCCGTCCTTTCGTCCCGTTTAGATCTAAACTAGAAACGATATTGAAAATCCGACATCATGATATTTTAGACCTTTCAAAGTTTTGATGCAACGGCTGCGTTTATATTTTCTGAAACAAAACTGTTAGATCAATTAGATAATCATCATAAGACATCAGTTAAGCCAGGTTCACATCTGACTTCTAATTCACTTTTACCTATCCGTTGGGGCACCGCACAAGATCTGTCAACTTTCTTTTTCCATTCTTCTTTATCACTTGCCTTTGATAGCTTTTTATTCAGAGATTCTTTCTGAAAATATTGAAATCTTGCTTTTTACCTGTCTAGTTGGACCACTTCGGGTGCCGATTTTGAGTTTGTGCAAGTAGTATAATTTTTCTTACCGAATTAATGCAATTAGGATAATTAGATAGGTTTTTTATGTGAAAAATAAACAAGAATGAGTCTAAGACTGTTACTTGTCTTAGGAACTGTCTCGTGAATCTCATACAACGTTCGGTCCACACTTCCACCAGGGGGAGAGTGCCACTACGAGAAAGAACATATCTATTGGTGACATGATCTCGGTATGTAACTCCAATGTTCCTTCTTAGCGAAACAAACTTTAACAAGCAAAAATAGCAACAGTTTCTTACCATCTTGACGAAATAAAAAGGCAATACAACTTTTTAACGTCCTTTGTAAAGGGAGAGAAGCTGTTATTAATTTTATGTTGTCTCCATAGACATAAATAAATATAGACTGGCCGATTAAAGAGTTTTATGAAACAAAAATTTGTGACTTGCAATTTTTTGTACTTTATTATACAGCATTTATGAGCAGTATAAAAGTATAAATATTCATATCTATTTCAGCTATAACCTATATAAGTATTACAATATTTTCACTAGTGTTTTGTTTAATCTCTAAGAATGAAGATCATGCAACTTTTCATTATTCGGAAATCCGAATACAATAGATGTACATGTTTTCAAGTTACATGAAGAAACGAACATTAAATCTAGTTTGAACAAAAATTGTAAAGTATAATATCCACATTATATACTACGGTAAAGTAGGCCTACAATACACCCTCTATATTTTTATTTTGTAGTTAAAAACATAACATTCAATTCTTACATCTATATTCAGAATAACTGCTTCTAGCTATCCCATCATGCCTGAAACTATTAACCGAGGCTCGGCACGTTTAATTATCCCTCTGTCCCCTCAATGTAAATGTTCAAAAACTCAGGGAATCCATATTAAAATATTGGTAAAACCATTGTCAACTACATACTAAGAAGTAGTTTGCTTTAGAAGCGAAAGAGTTAAAAATGGGATTCTCCAATACTGAAGAGTGCACTCTCATAACTATCGCTATATGAATTAGACTTCTATGTACTTCTCGATGATGACAGCTGATCTTGTAACACTCTGACCGACAGTGGGATGAGGGAGTTTTTAAATCTTTCTGTTTTAGTTCTAATGGAAAACAGACAACCAATTCGTTCAGACCTTATGTAATAGTGTTTTAATGGATGAAGGTTATAGCTAGATATTCGCCATAGATGACAATCTCCAATACTAAACGTTATATTTTAACAAAGCTTATATCTACTCTGTCTGTCTGGTAAAAAGTGTGCACACGTTATTTCTCCAACACATATTATCGGATCAAGTTGAAACTTCGCACAATTATTAAGTGACATAGAAAATACATGAAATTAATTTAAAGAAAACGTAACCGATTAAACAAATCAATACTGGCAATCATGGGCGTAGCCGGGGGGGGGGGTTCAAACTGGGTAGATCGGATTTAGTGACTGATTTTTTGCTTTAATTTTGTTTATTTTAGGTGAGACTTTAATACTAAACCATCACTTGCCCGACACAGCCAAGGGGGTATTAGTTAAAAAAACCCTTACCAGGCGGACAATCCCCAAATTCGAAGAACACAGTTAAGGAAGATTCTGATTTTAAAACCCCCTCCAAAATTTACGATAAGGCCCCTCTTTAATATAAAAAAAGCAAATTACACACTCAAAATTCTATGAGGAATTAATCTTCTTAATAGTAGCAACACTGTCTGGTTCTTTCACATGAGATGTTCATATCCTCAAAAACAGCTTAAGCAAAACATAACATTAAAAAAAAAACAGCCTAAGAATTTTATTCTTGATCTTTATCATGATTTTATCATGTGTTTATCACGTGTTTATCATATGTTTATCATGTGTTTATCAAATGTGTATCATGTGTTTACTTATTATATTATTAATTCTTACAGCTCTAATCAGCATAACTGCTTCTGGCTATTCCATTATATCTGAGACAACTGGCCGAGGTTCGTAAAATGTTGCCACAATTAAAGCTATTAAAAGTATTTTTAAAACTGCCCATTTGATTGTATGATGCATGGTTTTATAAACTGGCGGAGTGTTAAACACTTTGACCTGCCAACCAGGGCGTCACGAAATCGAATGCCGATAAGGACTGATATTTGTAATTCATAATTTTGAGAACCATTCGAAGATTACCCAGCTCTAAAGGGAAGTGATTTAAGTTTTGAGTTTACTGGGCATTGCCAAGCATTGAGTACCCTAAAAATCACCACAGACTATGTAATTGATAAGTGTTAAGCTTTATCAATGATTCACATATATGTTAAGGAATTAAATTAGTCTAACATGCATTTTGGGCATTTTAATTGATTTAAATGGCTGTTAAAATTTTGGAGCTAAACTAACAAAATGATGAAATTAAAAAAATCTATTATGCAGCTTTATTACTGATCTCCATTAAGCTAGCCGATTCAAAATGGAGAATTAATAATAAATAAATTATAGATTTTATATAGCTTTTATATAGCGCTACTTTCATGCTTATAGCATGCTCAGAGCGCTATGGTCCAATCTCATTTGTGGACTAGTGAGTGGAGAGGGTATTTTGGCGCTCAGTAAATACAACTTTGCTCGAGTCGGGTGTCAAGCCTCAAGCCTCGAGCCCCTCCTAGGTAGCCAAGGCAAGCCAAGTTAAAATGTACTTTGCCTCTCGACCCCGCTTCCCACTAGATCGCTTTAGACCAGAGAAATGTGTATAAATGTAACTTGCTCATTTTTTAATGCTCTACACTGTCAAATGCGGAGAGAAAAAGAATTAAGATTGTAATAATAATCATAAATTAATGAACAATTTGTTGATTTTTTCAATTTAGATGTCTACGAGGTTTCAGGAAGACAGTTCTATAAAGTTGAGGACACAAGAGGTCTAGTTCAATCAACGACAGATTTGGTCTTAAATACTAAACATAAACATAATACAGGAGTAGTAGCCTATAGAAAAAGATATGGGCGCTATTAGAACTGTGTAAAAATAAAATACTTTCAAATCGTTTTTTTTTAAAACTTTATAGATCATTGAATGAGTTTGTTCCTGTTCTCTTTCGTGACTGAAATTTTGTTCTTTTAGTGTGGCGGGTCGTGTGACCTAATTTGAGTACAGCCAACCTGTCCTACATTAGTGACCGACCGTAAACACAAACTATACATAAAGTAACAGTGTAAATAAGTGAGTTTAAAAGTTGTTGTCCTTTTATTTGGAAAACATTTTATATTAGTGATATAGTGAACTTTAATAAAATAAAAATAAATTCGTTCAAGGTGAAGGTTATTAAAAAGTGTGGGTGTGTCTGGTAGTTTCTATCAAATGAGTATATAAGACGAGAGAAGCTTAGTTAGCAAGAGAGTTAATTTGGTAAGAAAGTTAGATTAGATGTCGTTAATTTAAAGTAAAATGTGCTTAGCTTATTAGCATCATTATTGTATTCTGTATCTACTTTGTACATGCATGTATATTGTTTCCAATTTGGTTTTGAAGTTATTAAATTCAATAAATATAACTGTGTTAAGTTATTGTATCATAGTCGTATGTGAAGTAGTTTCTACTCTTGTTATGGCACCCCCAACATCGCATAAATCAGATACTTGTGGTGAAAGTCGACCTTTAATAACATCGTAACACGTGATAAAATGGTCTACGCCAGTGGTTCCCAAACTCTTTTGTCTTGTAGACCCCTTGCCATGTTTTCTGGTTCTCGGTAGACCACCTGTTTAAATTATATTGTATTTTTGCAAATTCATCAACTCCAATTTTTATAAAGTAATTTGTTACTGCAGTGAGTCAAAGAGTGAAGAAGTAATTTAAAGCTACATTGTAAATTAGAGAGACCTTTTTTTTTTCAATTGATAAGATTCAAGTTTAAACCAATAATTAATATGCATTACTGAAACCACTAACACCTTGAAAATGGGATTTGAAATTATATGTCATAACTAATTAAATAAAATCGATAGACCCCTAATTTATTTTTTCGTAGGTCTTTTGGAAGTCTTCGTAGACCCCCGGGGGTCTATATAGACCACTTTGAGAATCACTGGTCTAAGCTTTATGGCTAAGTCAATTCACATTTACTGTACTGCCTTAACAAAGGTCTTTCTAACAGCACGATTAAACGTAGAATGCACTTTTGTTACCAACACTAATGTCCCGGCTGGATGAGTTCAAACCAATCAATACTAATTGGTCGAAAGGTTAATGATTTGTGCAATGTAGTCATCAGTTTGAATAAATTAGAAGCAGATAATGAAAAGCGTTTCGTGTGTTGTTTTGTCTGTCAGAATTAAAAGCTTCGCCCAGAACATTGCTTGTCTGCTCAACGGAATATACAATGGAACAATAGATAGACGAGTCAACAGAAACAAATGAAAGGATTGGGTTTACAGCCAACACAATGAAAAGAGACAAGGAAGAACATATAAGTGCGAAGTCAGCGATTCTATCTATCTATCTATCTATCTATCTATCTATCTATCTATCTATCTATCTATCTATCTATCTGTCTATCTATATGTCTGTCTGTCTGTATGTCTGTCTGTCTGTTTCCCAAATCCAACTATGTAAAATGTATTTAGTCTCGTACTTAGCCAGATAATTCTATTACGAATGTCGTTGTAACAAATCAACAAAGCATCCCCATCTAAATACGGAACATTGTCGGGTTGACTAGCGAGCCTTGTTTGCTATCTAGGGTTGAAGGATGGAGTTCTAATCCAATGACCTTAAAGAGGCCTCTTCGAGGCCCAGAATATTCATGTTGTTAGTCCGCTGAGGACTTGCCACGTTATCAACCAATTTAATGGAACTCGCATTTTTTTAAAGGTTATATTAACTGTCTTCTTCTGTCTGTCTGATTGGAATCTTTCACACGTAATTTTTTACCACTTTCAATTCTCGGATCAAATTGTGACTTCGGACTATTATTCATTGTGATGAATCAACTTTTAAAATGCCTACTATTTAACGATTTGTCGTAATTTTTGGTTTTAAATAGAAATTTTGCAACATAGAGAGATGCTCTCCCTTCATTCAAAATACGTTGGTTTTATTTAATAATCTTCTATCTTCTATATATAAAATTCTCTTCTTCGCTCAAGAGTTTGGATAAGAAGAAGTAAAGGAAAGATCACTCTTTTATTTCTGCGGATAGAGTTATCTCACAAACTGTAAGAGCCTTAAAGTGTAAGAAAGTTATACGGTGTATCATGAAAATTTTATTTCCTACATAGCTTCTTTCACAAGATTACACCATTATCTGATAATGCCTTTTTTTTTATCGCTCATATAATTGGCATTTTCCTTACTGAATGACACCCCAAATTGACATTTCTTGTATATATATTTCAGGAGATTCGTATGAGTTTTCTAAAAATTTTAATAATTTCCGGATATTTCCAGGACTTTTTCGTATATTTTGCAATTACAGGAGATTTCCAGGAGCTCCTGGTGAATCGACAGGAGGCTGCGGGAAATCTGTTATATGCATATTGTTATGACTTTGCCATGCGCACCGCCATCCAAGATAGTGCACAAAGAAGGTGCGCACTATCAGTGACCAGACAAGTCGGATGTTGACATAAGAGACTAACGATTTCCGCCCAAGTCTAGAGCCAATATGGAGATGCTGTACCCAAGGCAGATGTCCTTTGTGTTTGTCATGTCTTAGTGTAAATAAACGTCAATGTCCTCGTTGAGTTGCCTCACTTAAGTTATTACAATTGGTTGTCAGAAGTGGGATTATAGGCAACTCAACGAGAGGAGGTAGGATTTACAATGGCAGCTTTGAAACGATTAGACCAACTCTCAGTTAGAGAGCTTAGGAAGGAACTTCGTAACCGATATGAGATAATTGGTGGTACCAAGGAGGTGCTTACAGGTCGTCTCCGGCAAGCCTTGATAGATGAAGACGAAGATCCAGATACCTACTTATTTGAAATTGTACCTGAGATTTATGAGCTTATTGGCAAGATAAATGAAGCAATGTGTGAACAAATTAACAGTATGGGGAACAAGGTAGATAAAGTGTTGTCTCAGCTGAAAGAAGGAGTTAACTCGTTTGTAAAGGAGCAGTTGCCTGTAGACTCGTTGGTTAAGAAGTTGCGTGGTCAAGACTGTGGTTGCACAAACAGTGGTGACGGAGACGCTGGGGATTTGAGCGCCGTCTGTGTCTGTGTTGTGGGCAAGTCTTGTGGTTGCGACTTTCAAGACGAGAAACGTGATGGCGATTGCTGTGATGATCTCAACGGGATGTACCGAGTCGAACGGAAAGAGACAAATGAAGTATTTGTTCCTGTTGTACCTGTTACCAGTACCTTAACTGAAGTCTGTTATGTGCCTGAAGCGTTTGTTCCTGTTGTACCTGTTACCAGTACCTCAATGAGCCGGACAGATCAAGACAACGTTGGGTCTGCTTTCAAGCCTGTTGCTATGGACCTTAAAGACCTCTGCCTATCTGTCGGTGCTCACGAGGGAAATTCGAAGCTTGACAACTGCATCAAGAAGTTTAGCATGAACTGTACGTGCGGCGCTTCACACATAGAATTTAGATGCCAAGAAAACCACCAACAGCGCATATGTACTTCTACCATCATCATCGACATTGGCATAGATGAATGTCAATCAAATCACTCTAAATCTGAGCTGTCAAGAGAAAGACATTTTCCACTTGAACCTGAAGAGACCTATCTTCTGGACGTAAGAGTGTTGTCTGAGGATGACTTCGGTGCATTGGACTTTGCTTGCAACGTTGCTGCAAGCGAACCTGAAGCTCCCTTGCGAGGCGTCTGTCGGGAAGGTCTGCTGAGACAGCGTGTCCGATCAACGGCTGTGCTGAAGAAAACAGTGCTCGACCCTATCTCTTTGTGTGGCAAACGGCCACGTCATCATCGCAACAACAGCCTGGTCAACTGGAGAAAGAGAAAGCGGCACTGGAAGAAAACAATGCGGATGGCCTCGTGGGGAACACGCTCCCTGCCGCCTGTGGCTCCCACTGATCGACCTCCACCTGAACTGTCAAACCTCAGCTGCAGTGTTTCTTTTCGGGACGAAAAGTGCTAAGACGGGGGCAATGTTATGACTTTGCCATGCGCACCGCCATCCAAGATAGTGCAGAAAGAAGGTGCGCACTATCAGTGACCAGACAAGTCGGATGTTGACATAAGAGACTAACGATTTCCGCCCAAGTCTAGAGCCAATATGGAGATGTTGTACTCAAGGCAGATGCCTTTGTGTTTGTGATGTCCTCGTGTAAATAAACGTCTATGTCCTCGTTGAGTTGCCTCACTTAAGTTATTACAATATGAATTCATCAGAAAATTAACCAATCAGTTCATCAATTAGTCATAATTATCTATTTTTATTTTATATGGACTTTTGTCAGGGTTTAATGTAGACAAATGTAAAATCCCAATGTTAATTACATTAATTCAAATGTTATTGCACATTTTATATTAGGCCAATAATAGAATATGCATGTTTAGACCCCTAAACTCAAGAAAACATTAAGAAACTGGAACAGACACAAAATAGATCAGCGAGATTCACATTTGACTAGAGTAACACCTTTAGTAAAATCTCTAAATATAGAAAGCCTTTAGGATAGAAGTAGCTATTATTATTTGATTGTTCAACAACTATAAAATGAGTGTTTATTAAATTTTAAAATTCAGTTATTGATTACAATTTATCTATAGTTCACTGGGTTTGTGTAGTCATGTGAAACTCTGCAAGCATCCTTAATCTTTGGAATTATTGCCATTAATCTATAGTTCAATTTTGCAACAATGCAACTATAAGTAGACTGTTTTTTTTCTTCTGGATTTCAAACTTAAAAACATCATTAACTAGATGAAAGTTAATGTCTTTAATCTCATTTTTTTTTTTAATTATTCTTTGTGAAAGTGTGATTTGTTCCTTTATCTCATAAAGTTCATAATTTTAATTTTAAAAATCCTTTTTCACGCGACACCATAGATATGCAAAAAGTAAGAAAGGGTTGAAGTTCTAGTAGTTCCAATGTAAAGTTAAAAAAAAAACTACATGTATTTGTTGCGCTGCCTCGTTTTGGTTGTTCGTATCTTGTCAAATTTTGTTTGGTTGGAGAAGTTCGTGGGCTAGCGAGAGCTTGGAACGACTTTTAGTAGAGGGAATCCTTGTACTGTATTTAGAACTAGTGTTTGAGTTTGTGTTTAGAGAGCTAAAGAAATGTGCAATAATGCCTGCCTTTTGTTTGTGTTGTGCTTCTGAAGTATAAATGTCTGATAATGCAATTTTTTTTTTTTTACTTTTAAAAGAAACGCACACAGTCAAATTCAATTTTCACATTATTACACAAAGACGAACATTCTCTCTCTCTCATACAAACACGAACATTCTCTCGCTCTTTCATACAAACACTAACATTCTCTCTCTCTCTCATACGAACACGAACATTCTCTCGCTCTCATACAAACACGAACATTCTCTCACTCTTTCATACAAACACTAACATTCTCTCTCTCTCTCTCTCATACAAACACACATAGTCTCTCTCTCTCATACAAACACGAACATTCTCTCGCTCTTTCATACAAACACACACAGTCTCTCGCTCTTTCATACAAACACACACAGTCTATCGCTCTCTCATACAAACACACACAGTCTATTGCTCTTCCATACAAACACAAACATTCTCTCTCATACAGACACACACATTCTCTCTCTCTTACAAACACTCACATTCTCTCTCTCTCATACAAACAGACACACACATTTTCTCTCTCTCTGTCATTCAAATACACACATTTTCTCTTTCTCACACACACATTAATAACGAACCCACACATTTAAACAAGAGCAAATAATCAAATACTATTGCACAGTTACAACACTCACATAACACATATTTGAATCAAAATGTAGTAACGTATTACATGTTCGTCTGCATCGTTTGGTCTTTAGTAACCTCCTCCCATTGAACCATAGGCGTCTTTTTGACTTAATCTGTCAGCGCGAACTTACAAGAAAGCTCGCACAAATAAAACTAGGTTACAAAGACAGTTTGTGTGGAAACTCAAAATCAGCCACCGAAGTGGTCCACCCAGGCAGGTGTGACGATACGAAACTTGCATGCAAAATTTCATTTGAGTTTTTCCAAGCGAACCGTGAGAAACTTTAAATTTTAACTTAAACAATTATTTTCTTGTCCACCCATAACTAATTTCTTGTAGGATTTATCCCCCCTCGCACGTTTCTCACGGGACGAATCTCGACGTAAAACATTAACTAGCTTCTCTAGGGCTAACTTTTAATTATTGACCGCTGGACAGGTGACCAGCACACATTAAGTCGCTGCACCAGCGCTACACGCCGCGGCCTAATAACTTTCACACCTATCCCCCCTCCCCCGCAGGATACACATCGCTCTAAGAATAGCATTGCACTCGGGCTGGACAGATACATATTCGCTTAAGACTTTACTCTCACGGTAGGCAACGAATATTGACCATAAATCTGACCTGACGCCTGACATCTCCGGTACATCGATACATGTGAGAAAATCAGCTAGCTTTCTTCCCCACCCGTTAAACGAAAAGTCCCATCTATATATAGAGAGAGACCAAAGCATTCCAAGTTAGGCCCGCTAGGATTCATACAGTCTCCTCTGTTAGGAAGTTTAGTTGTGAGGATTCATTAGGGACAAACGGGTAAGTGTAAACATTTTTCTACACTCATTTTATCCTATAGGAATGTGTGAGTACACATTAGTACACAACCACGTTCCCCGTCATTACATTATAACTTTATTGTGTACGTATCTTGTACTATTTTATGTCAATGCTATATCTTCATATAGTATTATTAATGCCGCTATGGGTGTCTACATTTGAAACTATAGTCATTATATTTAATTTGTTATGTTTCATCCATTCCTGTATTTTAGTGATTGATGTAAACAATAACCTTTCGTGAATCTAAGTACTGTCTAAGAACTTAGATCACAGTGCTCTAAACTTACAGAGCCCATGTGAAATTAACCATTTCACATTTCTATTATATCCCTCATACATATTATGTCTCACACGCTTGTGAACTTATAGTTCCTTAGATGAGTTTCATTTTGATTAATTATATCAAACCCTTATATTATATCTCGATTCCTAGTATTTACATTTCATCTTATCCTTTAGTATATAATATGCTCATTCTCCATTTTACTATAACTGATTACTTATCGACGTAATCTCATTTAATGGATGAATCTTGACTAGTATCATCCTACATTGTACAATAGCACATTTATTGTGGTTATCTTACTTATATCCTTTTGTTATTGAGTTATATGCGCATGCTTTAAGATCTTATACTTAATTGTCTTAAATGCCTTATTGGGATTGATACCAATGCCTACATCTGATTGATTGCAAGGCATATGGGAATCCCTACTCAATGTCCTTAGGAGGTTCCTAATTGTATGTCTTATCCCCAGCCTGGTTGCTAGCCCTGATTGCTACCCCCGATTGCTACACACGATTGCTACAACTACCAGATCTCCATAGAAAGCTGTAACCGGAGCAGACCACATCAGATACCCCCCCCCCCAATTATATACCTGTTAGCAAGAAGGCATTGCCTACTGTCCTTGGCCTTAACATATTGCCTAGTGTCCACAGTGCCTCATACTGCCCAGTATCATCTGCCCAGTACCCTGCCCAAACTGTCCACTGCCCAATAGCTATTGCCTAATGCCGACAGATTAGAGCAACCTTCGCAGCAGAAGATAAACTGGTGTTGAGTTAGCACGGCTCTCTACGAGCTAGAGATCACAGCTGAGAGATCATCCCACTACAACTTAGTCTGCAGCACCAACCCTCTCTATTGCTAAACAGGCAGCGGCCTCACCCTAGAGCCAGTTTGCCTAAAGCAAAGAGAACATCTCGAGCCGACGTCCTAAGACAGAGCCGGATGACTCATCCTTCTGAGTGCCAGTCCTACGACCGCCAGAAGACGACCCACGGGCTTGCAGATAAGAAAATAAGTAGCAGACATAGGAACATTCTTCTCCTCCAATCACTCAATAATTAGCAATCCATGATGAGCAGTTATTTTAGATATTAGTATCTTCATTTCATTTCTTAATTATAATTTTATTTGACCATTTTTCTTTTGTAAGCTTTCATTCATTAAATTATATTTATTTATAAACTTATAATATTGGTCTGTTCTTACTGTTAGTTGCGGTGTGCCTGTACAAAATCTTATATGTGAGCGGAATAAAATTAATCAAATTTCCCATAGACCTAAACAAACAAGCCGTATATTAACTAATTAACATCTCGTCACAGCAGGTAAAAAGTCAGGTTTCAATATTTTCACCAGAATCAAAGACAATTGACAGAGAAAAATGGAGAAAACAGGTTGACAGATCTTGTGTGGTGCCCCAGCGGTCCAGCAGACCAAAGGATGCGTGAAAATGAATGTGACGTTAGCTGTGAACCTGGTCTAACTGATTTTTATAATGAATATTCAATAAATCCAATTGTTTTGTAAAGGGTCAATCTAATCAAATTCAAATCCTCAAAAAAAAAAAAAAAATCCGTAAAAAAAAAAAATTCCATTGATTGAGTGTATTATGGTTGGTGTAATTCATTGCACTTCACGCGATAATATGAAAACCCACTTATTAATTGTTTTTTAAAATTCTGTCCAACTTATATACATACTAAATAGATTTTTTTCGTTTTAAAAAATAGTAAACATTTTTTGTGTAAATGTAGTAGATAGTAAAACAGAACTTATTCAACTTAGCAAGCTGCCAAGCTTCAAGTTTTCTCTTATGCAGCAGGCAAAGTCAAATTCGTTGTTTTTATCTTGGCCTTTATTGGGGCCCCGTATTCACAATTTTACCCGTCGACATTCGAGGCAAGGCATCAGAAATGGTCTTCAGGCTTTCAATGGTTGAGTTCTCATCAAAGGTAGTGACAGACAAACACAGGTTTCACAGCAGCAAGCTTGGACGCAACGTTGTTTTGATCTGTTCGGTTCATTGAGGTACTCGTTGCAGATACATTAGGAACAAAAGCTTCAGGCACATAGCATTCTTCTTTAGGTTTCTTCATCTGTTTCTTTCCTTTGGATTTGGTACATCAAATTGAGGTCGTCGCAGCAATCGTTGTCACCTTTCTGATCTTGAAACTCACCCCCGCAAGACTTGCCCACAACACAGTCACAGACGGCGCTACCATCCCCAGCGCAACCTTCATCACTGTTTGTGCAGCCACAGTCCTGGCCCATAATTTATAGCTTAGACCAGTGTTTCACAAAGTGGGGTACGCGTATCCCCTGGGACACAGGAAGATTTTAAAGGAGGTACTCGTTGTATTAACTAGTATGATTTTATTTAAACACCCATTTATTATGTTCAGTTGATAAATGCTTTTCAGCATTTTCAGCCATTAAAGCCAAAAGAAAATCGCTTCTAAGATTCAAATTAACAATCAGGGAACCAAATGATGATGATTGGTCATCTCAACACAAACTATTTGATTCTCCTTGTTTCAAGCCAGATCATTGTTATTTATCAAATAACTTACATTTATTTTTCTTGTATTATTTGTTATAGGTAGGCCTACCCAAAAATTGATTGTTATATTATATGCTATATGTAGGCCTACCAAAAAATTGATTGTTATATTATTTGGTATATGTAGGCCTACCCAAAATTGATTGCTATATTATTTGTTATATGTAGGCCTACAAAAAAATTGATTGTTATATTATTTGTTATATGTAGGCCTACCAAAAAATTGATTGTTATTAAAATATTAACAAAAATTCCAGAAGAGGTACAAATAGGTCAATAATTTGAGAAACACTGGTCTCGACTTTGACATTTTTTGTTTTACTCCAGCGGATGATTTACCTCAGTGGTTCCCAAACTTTTTTGTCTCGTTGACCCCTTGCCATGTTTTCTGATTTTCGGTAGACCCCCTGCTTAACTTATATTGCATTTTTACACATTCATAAACTAATTTTTTAAACTAATTTCTAACAGCAGTGTATAAATTAATTAATTTGCCTCATGTATTATTGTACAAGTTTTCGCAAAGAGCAGTTACTCGTGTATTTCTTGATCTTTCACATTTTGCTCAAATATTGGTCCTGCGGAGCTATTTTCACTAACAGGAGAAGAGGCAAAGGTGAGTTACTGGCGCCTAAACCAGTAAGCTTCGGGCAGGAGGAACTCATTAGCCTTGGCTTACAGCCCACCTAGCCGAAGGAAAATAGAATTCAAACCTCTGCTGCTTTGAAGCTATACACCCAAACATGGGAAAGGCTTCGTGGGTCAGCCCTGGGGAAAAATATGGAGCTGAAGACCATTAGGTAGTTTGCAGCTTTAATGCTCATCCCACCGATGAGCCCTTGAACTGTAGTGTTACTAACAAAAAATTCGTTTCATAATATCAGATGAAGGTTTGTGTAAAACAGTTTTTAAAACTACTTCAATGTTTTGTTTTTAAAACTACTTCAATGTTTTATCTATAGTGTTTTTCGTATTTGGCTATAGAGATCTTGTAAGACGCTCACAAACCACCATCTTTTCTATATGATGTTGAAGAAAGATTTTGTGGATCTATTCTGACATTTTTTTCTCACTTTTATCTTTTTATCAGGGTGGCATCGTCTCAAATAATGCTCCAGTTTAATTGATTTCATATGGTTATAAAAAGGCAACCGCTTATTTAACAAGGAAATAAATAATCAACGCTTTAAAATCAAGATTTCTTTTTGTTATATATTAGTTACATGTAGACAAAATTAACTATTTAGATTAGTATTGTAATTAAATACAACTATTTTACTTTTGAAAAATTTCGTAAATATTTATAACTAAGGTACAAATCATTTATAAGTGTTTGAAATAGTTACATTAATGGGGTGTGAAAATTAAAATCATAGACCCCCATGGACATCTCATAGACCCCCAATTTACTTGTTTACGGCATCTAGCTTGATATCGTCAATGAGGATGGACGATGGTGCTGTAGCAGGTGGTCCCATCACATAAGTTTTCTTTGTGCTAATGGTTAGGCTCCAAGAATCGCTGATTTACTTTGATTGATAAGCTTGTTATATTAACTTCAAGATTCGCCGATTTACTGACTCCGAGATTCGCCGATTTATTTCAACAGATAACTTGTTATATTGATTCGCTGATTTACTTCAACAGATAACTTGTTATATTGATTCGCTGATTTACTTTGACTATTGAGCTATTTGTGGAAGGTGTTTGAAATGTTTCCTTCAATTGTGACCCGGGTATTAAATAGGTGTTATACCTCGATTTCTTTCGTAAATACGTGTCAAAAAGACCTCTCTGTTAAAGGGGTTTGAGTGGTTAATTAATATTATATTAGGCCCATAGACATAAATAAATATAGACTGGCCGAAGGAAGTAACTTCATGTAACTTGAAAAACATGTATATCTATTGTATTCGGATTTCCGAATTATGAAAAATTGCACGATCTTCATTCTTATGTAATACTTATATAGGTTATGGCTGAAATAGATATGAATACTTAACTTTTATACTGCTCATAAATGCTGTATAATAAAGTACCCAAAATTGCAAGTCACAAATTTTCGTTTCATAAAACTCTTTAATCGGCCAGTCTGTGTATATGTATGTCTATGATTAGGCCACATATTTTTGTGTTGTTTTTTTCTGTTTCTGTTTTGTTGTCACAGATAAATAAATAAAAATACTGCAGACATGAATTAATAATAACAATAATAATTACAGTGACTTTTTGTTTATATAAGAAGACATAGAAGACTATCTTTTTTTATATTGTCACATACTGTTACGTACTTTCTCACAAAAACATTCACAACAAACAATGACACAATATAAACATATAAGCACAGTTTCTAACGTGAAACGACAAATGATTATATTAAAAAGACAAAGAAAATTACAATGAGAAAAATAAAATCATATTGGTATGTAAAATAAAAACAAGCAAAATGTACAAAATACTTTAAAAAACACAAAGCATACATAAGGGAAAGAACTGCAAATTTACTGCTCTAGTTCTCAATACTGTACAATTTATTCGCCTATTTTTCAAATGAAATAAAATGTATTAATTAGCTCTAATCAATTAATAAATGGCATAATTTTTGGATTGTTTCATGTGTTGTCAGTAAAATGAATAATTGTGTAAACGTCAACTTAATCCTAGAAGGGGAAGTGTGTGAAATAAGTTTTCCAAAATGTTTACCAGACAGATGGAATGAGTTGATAGAAGCTTTGTTAGTACATTGTTAAGGTAATAATGCACTAGTTTATCGCTTTTCTTAGTACAACGAGCATCTGGTTCAACCTGTTTTGTAGAATGTTTAGGCTAAGGGTTATCTAGGAATGAAAAAAAAACTGTCATGGAAAACCTATATTGATGAAACTATCCAAAAAAAAATCATTAGGGTTTATTAAAAGAAATTTCTATAAATCAAATAAGAACATAAGCTAAAATGTTATTTAACCTTGGTTAGGCCAATAATAGTTCCTAGTTCCATATGATAGGACAAATTTGTACAAATGCTCCTTCTTCCCAAGTGTTATTAGAGCATGGAATGGGTTGCCTGAGCTAGCCAGGAAAACCAGTGACTTTGCAGAATTTAGGTCATTAATATGCATGACTAAATGCATGACTCGTTGAACTTGATCATCGTCTTTTTTAAAGTAACGTCTATATTATATAAGATAAGATAAGATAAGAAGCTTTTTTCCCGCTATGCACTACTCGCGCTACTCTCATGTAGCCAATTGGTTTATGCCCCTCTGAAACAGTTCACATCTAATCATGTAAAAATGTTTACGATTTTAAGGTAAGCAGCTGTATGGTTATGCTACTCAGGTCTAAATGTCTGATAAAAGTAATTATCGGGGTCACTAATACGTCTTACGGTTAATGTTTAAAATTAAATACGGGGTCGTATAGTACTGGTACGCCTACTTTAGGGGCGCAGATTCCTGTAATGTAAATATCGTCCAGCCATATGGGCTTGACCCGAAGAGCAGCTTGGTAAAGTAGAGATACGGTGCTGGTGGGGTAAGCCAACATATCACCCAAAGCGAATGGCGGTAATACCGGATCCGGAAACTCCTCTTCGGGCAAGTAGTACTTGCTGCCTTTGTAGCGATGCGGCTCCCAGCCGGCTTTCCGGTTTCCGAGAATGAAGTTTTTGTATTTCTGGCTCGTCCTGTTAATCACGGGAAATAATTTAGTATAAGGCATTGTGACGTCGTCGTCGATCCGAACGACAAATCTCGCGTTCCTGCAAAAAGTATGGACCCACCTCAGCATCGATACCGCTTTCAGGCGAATATTTTTATACACATCCTCAAAATCTTCTTGCACCATATCTTGAAACTGATTCCATTCCTTGTCTATCCTCTTCTGTATACCGTACGCCACACGCCCTTTTGGGTATTTGCCAAGAAAGAATAAAATCTTCATTCTTTGTGAGGGTTCGGTGACGTATTTATACATGTTGCTTATTCTCATCCGATATCGTCTTGGGAAACTATCTGGAGCCGAAGGTACAACTAATAGCAAATCGATAGTATCGGAATCGTTGCAAACGTTGCTGGCATTGTAGATGTATGGAAAGTTGTGCTCGTTGATGATTGGTTGGGAAATGAACTCGATGATATCATCTTTGGATTGCATTTCCGCCCTTAGTGCTGGACATGCGCAGTTTGTAGTTTCATTGTTGGTTTGATTCATGTCATCGTACGACTCCACTGAAAGGTCGACACTTAAGATGGGAGAATTAGTCCTCAAGTCGCTAACGATACGTTTTAGTAGCATGGAAGAGTTGTTCTGGTTAGCCAACTCTGTGATGTTGGCGCACGATTGATATACCACGCTTTCCCCACGACGTGACGTTGTGTCCCAATCATCAAGGGCGAAGCCATAGTGTTTAGTTAGAAAATGTGCTTTAATCGTTGTGACGATGATCCATAAAGACATGAGGAACAATGAAGCGAGAAACAGATGTGTCTTAAAACGAAGCCAACGACTAATTGATTTAGTACACTGAACCATTCAAATATCGTCCGAAGGGAGTCGGTAAAAGCACTTCAGGAAACATCAAACTATTATCAAACTATCATTTGTTTGATGTGATGAAAATATTCTTAGACACAGCTATCTATGAAGGCTTTCTGTTGAAATACAAAACATGAATGTGATTAAAGCAGAAAAAATAAATGTTTTGTATACAATGCCGGATTTAATTATGCGGTGGCCTTAGGGCATAAGTTTTGTGTGAGGGTCCCTATAATTTTCGTAAGCTTCAATAAAAATCCACTTTTTAATTAAAAAAAACATACTAATATCTAATTATCTTATTTTCTATATTGCAGAAATTACGTGTAAATTAAATTTAATTTTCCTTCGTTAAAAAATAATATAATTAACTTGCATTTTTTTTTAATTTAAGGGTTTATTGAAGGGCAGGTGGGGCTACTGCCCCGGTGATTCACAAGAAAGCGCTTTCACAAGAAGATATAAGATAACAAGAAAGAAAAAAAAAGAAAAAAGAAACTAAAACGAAGTGTAATTGTATCAATTAGTTTGGAGCCAGTCATTTCATTACATTTCTTATAGATCTAGAGCAACAGCAATAAATATGTGCGATTAGAAATAGTTTTCCTTTTTTTTTTTTTGTTTAGCGCTATTTCATGATTTTAGCTTTCTAAATACGCTATCATCCAATCACTTATCTAGACCAGTTGGATAACTGTTGAGCAGGGAAGAAAGAAAAAAATATCCGTGTGAATTTTACCGTAATTGCTTTTTTTTTAAGTATTAAAAAAAAACAAGGGGTCGACCTGAATTCAAACTCATGCTCAAGTCTCCAGAGATCCACACACTAACCACTCTTCTAGTGAGTGCTTATGACTATGAAAGATTTTTTTTTGTTTCAAACTTACTTTAAAGCGTAGACCTATAAAGGGAACTAATTCAGTTTATATCAACACTTTATTGAAGTACAATTTTTGTTCCTGTTCGAGATACAAAAAAAAATAAAATATTATACCAATTATTAATTGGGCCAGTCATGTAAGTAAATTTATAATAGATCTAAACTAACAATGAAAAAGCATTTATAATTATTTAAAGAAAGGGGAGACGACCTGAATACGAACTCGTGGCTCAAGTCTTCTCAGGCTTCTCGGGCCAACACGGTAACCACTTTTTTAGGGGAGAGCTTATGAACATCCAAGATTGTATATTTATCTATTGTTTTTATACTCTCGTCCTATTTTAAGGTTTGTGCTCACCAAGACTCAGACGACGACCTATGAAAAAAAGAGGACTAATTCGGCTTATACCACCACCTCGGTCAAGTACTGTTTCTTTCCCCTGTTTGAGATGCCAAACAAAATAATTTATTACCAATAGTTAATAAAATAATTGGTCAATTTTTCTTAAAGATTTTTGCGTTGTCAGGTAAAAAAAAATAATTGTGCAAAATTTCAGCTTGATCCGAGACTGGATATTGGAGAAGTAACGTGTACAAACTTTTTACCAGACATATATACAGAGTGAGTTGATATACGTTTTTAAAATATATACAAATTTCAATGTACACATGTCAATGACGAATACATCTATGTCAATGTAGTCATATGTTATACCACTGACAAACACATCTATGTCAAGACAAACACATCTATGTCAATGTAGTCTTATGTTATTCCACTGACAAACACATCTATGTCAAGACAAACACATCTATGTCAATGTAGTCTTATGTTATTCCACTGACTAACACATCTATGTCAAGACAAATACATCTATGTCAATGTAGTCTTATGTTGTTCCACTAACAAACACATCTATGTCAATGTAGTCTCATATGTCAGTAACAAACATCTTATTATGTCGGTGACATACGTTTATGCAAATATGTCAGTGACAGACACATTTCTGTATATATAAATATAGTCTCATTTGAGGTCAGTAACAAATTTACCCTCAAGTGTAATGATGTGACTACGTATTTTAGCACTTATGAATTTTGTTTCTTTTTGTTTAACTACTATTTTACTTATAACCAAGTACAACCTTTAATCTTAATTTAGCCACTCCACTGCAGACTTATATAATTTTAATAATCACATTTTAAGAGCAGTCGCAGCCACTGGCGGATCCAGGGGGGGGGGGCGGTAGGGGCGATCGCCCCCCCCACTCGGCCGACCCCCCCCCAGGGGGGGGGGCGGACGAATTTTAGTATAGAATTCACACAATTTGTATACGAATTCATTACTTATGTTAATAATATATACTAATTATTTATATTTCAACCTATTTTTAGATTATTTCGCCCCCCCTCTAGTATGTTGGCCGATTTGGTGGGGTTGGGAGGGGGCGATGGTATCAATCCCGCCCCCCCCCCCCCCATAAACTTTCGAGTGGGGGGGGCGGTCCAATTTCTTTGTAGAAATCACAGCTTGCTAACAGAATCAATTACATATCTATGTGATTAAAACTTGTTATTGATATTTTAACCGATTTTTGTATTATGTCATTCCCTGTTTGCCAATTTATCTCTACTGCCCTTCCCACCTAAACCTTTTGAGGGGGGGGGCGGTCCTACTTTAATGGAGAAATCATAGTTTGTGAACAAAATTAGTTGAATTAATATATAGATTTATATTATGTCGCTCGCCTTCTTGTATCTTGGCCGTTTCGGTGAGGTTGGGGGAGGGGGAAATTGCATGTACTGCCCTCCCCACTCTAGCCCTCTGAGTGGGGGGGGCGGTCCTATTTTTGCGGAGAATCATAGTTTGTGAACAAAATTAGTTGAATATCTATATAATATAAACTACATATTGATATGTGAACTCATTGTATATTATGTCGTACCACACTCTAATCTCAAATTTTATCATTAGTAAAATTTAAATGAAAAAGGGTTGTACCAGGTGGGAGGGGCGATTGATGCAATCGCCTTTCCCCCATCGGACAAACCAATACTTTTTCTTTTTGTATTACAGTTAGGAAATTACAAAACAAAAACATATGTCACTAATATAATTTATATATACTATAAATTAAATTCTTACATCGAGTCGCCACACCCCTATTCTTTAATGCCAAATGCAATCTTTAGCAGAAATTATTAAAGGAGCGAGGATTAATCGTTTTCACTCTACCGCCCCTCCCATTTCCAGACAGAGTTTTTGTAATTTCACATGAATTTATCATAAGTATTTTAAGAAAGACATTGCATTCAAAAAATTAGAATTCAAACGAAATTTTTCAGTATAAGAGTCACGATTGAGATGAGTTCTAAACCCAAATCATTTATTCATGGTCGCCTTTTTCTAACCTTTACTCAATCTGATATTTTTCTAGTTAAATAAATTTGGGACTATAATTCACAATTTATACTTTGATTTTATTGAATATTATTTATCGAATAATTTTTTTTCGGCGGAGATCCTCAAAGCCAAAATCTAAATATGTGGGGTATCTTATCTTTTCAAGGAACAAATCGGATTTTTTGCAATGTATTAAGGGCCTATAAATTCATATTAGAATATTATAAGTACAACATTATTCAAAAGGTCCTTTTTTAATAGTATGAATAATGAGTTTTAGGTCAGGAGAATACCTTTCTTCTGTGAAGTATGCAAGAAAACTCTTTTGGCGGCGGGGCTTCGCCCCTAACTCATTGGATGAATAATGAGCTGTAGATGTTAGGAGAATGCGTTACTACAATGAAGAATGCAACAAAACGCTTTTGGCGGCGGCCGAACTCCACTGATGGATAATGAGCTTTAAATGTCAGGAGAATACTTTTCTGCAGTGAAAAAAAAGCAAGAAAACACTTTTGGCGTCGGGGCTTCGCCCCGAACTCCATTGATAAATAATGAGTTGTAGATGTCAGGAGAATGCGTTTCTACAGTGAAGAATGCAAGAAAACGCTTTTGGCGGCGGCCGAACTCCACTGATGGATAATGAGCTGTAAATGTCAGGAGAATACTTTTCTGCAGTGAAAAAAGCAAGAAAACGCTTTTGTCGTCGGGGCTTCGCCCCGAACTCCATTGATAAATAATGAATTCTAGATGTCAGGAGAATGCGTTTCTACAGTGAAGAATGCAAGAAAACGCTTTTGGCGGCTTGGCTTCGTTCCGAACTCCACTGATGGATAATGAGCTGTAAATGTCAGGAGAATACTTTTCTGCAGTGAAAAAAAGCAAGAAAACGCTTTTGTCGTCGGGGCTTCGCCCCGAACCCCACTTGAAAACCTTATAGCGATGCCCCAGTTGTTTTGTTTTTCACCAAAGGGTTAGAAATGCTGCTTTTTAAAAATTCTCATATATATATGCATAGGGTTAGGGTTTACTGGGCATTAGTGTTAGGGTTTGGAAAAAAATCGCCCCCCCCCACTCAAAAGTTCTGGATCCGCCAGTTGTCGCAGCCAGATCCTTACCAACAATAATCTTAAATAGGAAGATTCTCAATCAATACGTAAAGCGGGTTGTTTTACAACCCGGGCCGGGAAGGGGGGGATGTGGGTGCGATCTCAGGTAAGAACACAAAGTCTCTTTGTAATCCTAAGTTGCATGTTTGCTATGATTTGGCCAACTAATAAGTGGATCGAGTGGAGCAGAGTTGTGATTGCTGAACCATTAACGGCAGCACGGAAACCTTCTTCCTTTCAGACCTTGCGATCTGTGGGGCAGATTAAGGTCATCTGCTTCTTTTTCCAACGGTTAACGAGCATAGTTTCATGTGGCCAGCACAACGACCAACCGCCTTTACTTTCCCCAACTAAACTCAGGTACCAATTAGAATTGGGTGGACTCAGTGGTGCCATAAAAATACCGAATTTTAAAATCCCGAGATTCGAACCTAGGACCCCAGGTTAGTAAGCAACGCACTTTAACACTCGGCCCCAAAGGGTCTACATAAGAGATAGGACCAAAGCACACTGGGCATTGGAGCAGACACCTGGAGAACCACCATCGCCACCATGAAAAAAATCCAGGT
The DNA here is from genome assembly GCF_947242115.1 of Biomphalaria glabrata. Classification (NCBI taxonomy): domain Eukaryota; kingdom Metazoa; phylum Mollusca; class Gastropoda; family Planorbidae; genus Biomphalaria; species Biomphalaria glabrata. Next base: position 18,130,489 of record NC_074728.1, on the reverse strand, counting down.
ATTCATAAATACCTGCCTGAGGAGGATACTTATGATCCGCTGGCCAGATAAGATATCGAATGAAGAACTGTGGCAAAGAACAAAGCCGCAGTCCATTGAAGTATATATCCTACAGAGACGCTGGAGATGGATAGGTAGGTCACACCCTTCGCAAGCCTGCATCCAACATAACAGGGCAAGCACTAACCTGGAGCCCCCAAGGAAAGAGGAAGAGGGGACGGCCCAAGAATACATGGCGCCGTGATTCGGAAGCAGATGGGTAAGACATGGGGAATGTTGGAGAGACTCGCCCAGAACCGAGATGCCTGGAGGAAACTGATTGGTGGCCTATGCCCCAGAAGAGACCACAAGCAGAGATGAGATGCACTGGGCATTCCATACGAAATAAAGACGCGCTATTTAAAAGCAATTACAAAAAAAGTTCAAATTTTTTTTTTGGTGATAGACTTTGGACTAAAATCCATTTTTCGCAAACGTAACTTACCGACAACAGTTTTCATTAAACAGCTTACAATGCTAACCATCAGCACAGGTACTGGTACAGAGACTCCGTTAATTATGCCTCACAAACGTAATGGTCGATACAAGAGAATAAGTTTTTTAAAAAATTCATCTACAATTGGTTGTTTTGTGTCGCCATGAATGAATGATGGGTTGGTCCATGTTCCGCTGTTCTCAAACATCCGCTTGTCCAAACTGACAAGTCTGTCGCTGTTAGCTGTAGTCTCCCTTTGACTGAGTTCTTGAATAAAAATGATTCATTATTGATCTCTCTATCTGAAATATTTACACCAGGGATTCAATCCATCTAACCCGTCTCTTTCTACACAAAAAGTGGTTTCGCCAATTAAGTCTGTTTTAATGAATTAAACCAAAAATAAAACATTTACCTGAAATTTCTACAGCCAAATATACTTCAAATTTCAGATCTCCTATTCTCTGCACTTCGGAGCCCACGACTTGTAGGAAACACTTTGGATGCGTGAAATGTTTTGTTCAGGGCAGGTTAAACCTTTGCCATGTTCAAGAAATTGTATGAATGTAGTTTGCTCAATTTATCAGGTTATTGCTTGAAGTCTGAAAGATTTTCTTTATTAATGGAGACTCTGAATGGGGGAGAGCTAAACCTCCCCTACAATCTAAAGTCATTGATTTTGATAGCTATAGTTTTCGTCTAGTTTTTTGTTTAGTTGTGCCACAATACTTCATTGGCTACTCCCTTAGAGTTTCGGTGTCTGTAAGTGAACTTTAACTTTTTATTGAAACGGGGCTTTTGACTACAAATTAGGCTCAAATTTTAAAAGTTTCATCATCTTACTTACACAAGCTAAAATTCTCATGGTTTTTCATAAGCTAAAAATGTCATAATTTTTAATAATCTCAAATTCTCATGATCGTTCATAATCTCAAATTGTCATGATCTTTCATAATCTCAAATTCTCATGATCGTTCATAATCTCGAGTTCTCATTATCTGCCTCTTTGGTTCAAAGTCTAAAAAAGGAGCTATTAACACACAAACAATATCGAGAAATGAAAAAAAAAATGTCCCGGAATGTGTGTTTGATGTTTCTCTGCTAATGACAGGCAGGCGACGCTGTCCTGGTTTACCTGTGCACATCTCACCAATGTCAGCCAAACCCTGTGATCACTATCTTGTTCTTAAAGCATGTCGTGACTTTGGAGAACAAATCGTCCCCACGATTAAGATCAAGCGACTAAAAAAAGTAATCAAGGGGAAAGCATTCATTTGTCTTCCGTGTTGCTAAGGACTCTTCGTGTCTGACACGCAGGAACTTTTCATGTTAACAGCTCTGTATCTAACATGTTCAGTCTATCAATACTTATCGGCGTGCTTCGGCAAATGTAAAAAAAAAATCTGGGTTGTAGTTGCGTCCCCGAGATGCTTGAACATTAATTATTCCGTAACATCATGGCTTGAAAACGTGCTGCGAATTGTGCTAGAAAATGTGCTAATGATTGTGCTAGAGAAAAACTTGTCACTGAGCTATATATTTTCTTGTCCGTCGAAATAGAGGCATGTCAATATGATATTTTTAACTAAGATTTTACATTAGCTAACTCCGTTTGTCCGTCCGTCTGGAGTTTTTACACATTTTTTTCTCTCACACTTCCCATTCTCGGATCACAATAAAACTTTGCACAATTATGCATTAACGATGATAAGACTTGCATCAATACAAAAAATAATGAATAAGTGGTAATTAATTAATTTTCTTTTATATAAAAAGGGAAATACATATTGTATTGAGAGTAAATTAAACTGAGAGTGCTTCTTTCCTTATGCAAGCTTTTTGTTATTCATTTTTTTTTATTTAGCTTCTTTACACAGAAGAGTTAATAAGTAAGTGAGATCATTGGAAATAAAAGAAAGTTTCCGCTACAAGAACTTTAGGTTTGGTAAACTATAAAAATACATGACACAAGCTTATATCTGAGTCTAAGAGAGCACTTTGTTGCAGGTGGGTTCAAAACGAGACAGCTGAAGATCTCTTACAAAGTTTTACAACGGAAAGAAAATCCGTTGCCGAGGACTGACCTAGGCGGCGAAAGGAAAATCTAAATCGACCACCGGAGAACTAAGGTTATGTCTGTTCTGGATCATCCTGGATATGTCAAAATATGTATAGATAGATGCACAATAGATAGATGAACAATAGATAGATGAACAATAGATAGATAAACAATATATAGATGTACAATAGATAAATGAACAATAGATAGATGAACAATAGATAGATGAACAATAGATAGATGAACAATGGATAGATGTACAATAGAAATATGAACAAAAGAAAGATGAACAATAGATAGATGAACAATAGAAATATGAACAACAGATAGATGAACAATAGATAGATGTGTTTTTTTTTTGTTTTTTTTTTTGTTTTGTTTTGAGTTTCCATCTCCTAGACTGGCAGCCGACCAAGGCAATAGAGCCCAGTAGATCTACATATTTTATAACCACTCAAACCATTGTAACAGTAGATTATTCTAAATATAGAGATAGTTATTACATAGTGACTAAAGTCAGAGTATTCATTACCTTCAGAGAAGTATCTTTGCTAGCGGTAGACGAATGAATCCCAATTCTGATTTGTTAACGCTAGACTTACGACTGAATCCCAACTCTGATTTGTTAACGCTAGACTTACGACTGAATCCCAACTCTGATTTGTTAACGCTAGACTTACGACTGAATCCCAACTCTGATTTGTTAACGCTAGACTTACGACTGAATCCCACATTTGATTTGTTAACGCTAGACTTACGACGGAATCCCAACTCTGATTTGTTAACGCTAGACAGACGAATGAATCCCAACTCTCATTTGCTAAAGATAGAAAGACGAATGAATCCCAGCTCTGATTTACTAACGATTAACAAATAACTGAACCCCTACTCTGATTTGTTAACGAAAGACTAGTGACTGAATCCCAAAGCTGACTTGATCAATGGTTAATAATAGACTGTGTGAACGACTAAATAGCCGTGGAGCTAGTCGGGATACTAAAATCGAACCTACACAGTAGCAGATAAGCAGCTGCATTATACAGACAAGAAAGAATGTGTGTGTGACTATTGTATGTTGTGCAGAGAACAATGGCTGTGTTCAAAACCGCGTGATTACATTTAATTCATCTTGAGTCAAGTCTGGCTACCGATCGTCTTAGTTCTATTCAACTTTAATTGATTTCAACAATGTGCCCTTTGTAAGACTGAAGGATGAGCACAAAACTAAACAATGGCATAGAGAAGGATCAATTATTGGGAATTTCAATGAACAGGCTTGTAAGTGTTAAGGAAGGATTTAAAACATTGATTTTTTTTCAGGCGCTTCCCCAGGCCCGTCATGTCATGAGTTTGTGGATGACTTAGAAAATACAAACCAGAAGTATCTAACTCATTCATATTGTCTATAGACAGTTAAACATATTCAAATATATTTAATCGTTGAGCATAAGTAAATGCATAATACTTACTTACTTACTAACTTACTTACTTAGGTCCTCCCGCGCCGTTCGGCGCATTGGGCGGCAATCTGTTTCCATAAAGATCTGTCATTGGCAATGTCTGACGCCTCCTCCCACCTGGTGTCCACTGTTCTGAGGTCCTCCATGAAGGTGTGTCGCCAAATAATACGATGAGATCCCTATTGGCTTCCATGTTATCGAATCTCTTGGTGTGCGTAGTTCATTTTGACGTAGAACATGTCCCGCAAACCTCATGCGACGCTCTGTCACAACCTCACTAAGTGTTCGACTCCCAGTTCGGCATAGGATTTCCTTGTTTGAGACCCGATCTGTGTAACTGACTCCCAAAATCCGTCTCAGCCATTTTTATTGAGCCAAATTTAGTCTTTTCTTAATTTTGACAGATGACTCCCACATCTCACATGCATATGTAGCAGTTGGAATGACGATTGTGTTGAGAAGATGTTATTTTTGTCTCGATTCAATGCAATGCAAAATAGATGCACCAAAATAACAGCACAAAAAATATACTGAAATATAATTGTACGGATAGTGTACGAAGTTAAACAGACCGAAACTTCGTAAAATTATACACTGATTGATTTAATTCTTAATAATTCTCATCAAAAACATGTTTTTGACAGTTCACACTTAAATGCTAGTCCTAGTCGAGATTTTTATACCAAGTGAAAAAACTTTACATAGGTATCATTTTGGTGTATCTGGAGCAGAAAAAAATAAGAAAGATTAGACAAGCTCTGAATGTGATTACAAGTATACGATACTTCTGGTGCAAATTTTGGGCGCAGCATTTTCAAATATTCAAAGCTCTTTCCGTTGATAGCTCAAAATAATCTCAATGTGGAGGAAGCCTTCCACTTTGACTGTAAGAGTCAACATTTAGACATTGTTGATTTTATCACGAAGATCTCCAATTAGACATTGTTGAGTTTATCGCTAAGATATCCAATTAGACATTGTTTAGTTTATCACGAAGATCTCCAATTAGACATTGTTGAGTTTATCACGAAGATCTCCAATTAGACATTGTTTAGTTTATCACAAAGAGCTCCAATTAGACATTGTTTAGTTTATCGCGAGGATTTCCAATTAGACATTGTTTAGTTTATCGCGAAGATCTCCAATTAGACATTGTTTAGTTCATCGCGAAGATCTCCAATTAGACATTGTTTAGTTTATCGCGAAGATCTCTAATTAGACATTGTGGTAAGGAGGTAATTATATTCATATCAGAAAATAAACAAGATACCTAAATACATAAGAAAACTGATTATGATTTTTTTTTAATGAGAAAGAAATTTTTATAGTTTTTATAATCTATATCAGTGATGCCCCAAAATACGGGCAAATCCGGCCTGCGACGTGGTTCCATCCGGCCAGCCAAACGTCGGTGTATAAATTTAAGTGATTGAAAAATGTATCTTTACCTATGTTAGGACTCTAATCTATTCTCTAATTGATTGCTGCCATGGACTTACACATTTAAGCGTTTACGAGAGGCGAATATAGAATCTACAAGCAAAAGTGAACGAATCTTTACCTGCTTGTGGAGCATTAAAAGTAATTGACATTGTTTGTTTCTTAAAGAAAGTTTGGCTGTTTAAAAAAAAATACTTAAACGGTATTCTTGATTTGAATAAAAGATTGTTAAACTACGGGTGCTAGATCCTAAGGTTTCTTTTATCTAAGAGTTTCAGGTTAATTGCATTTCTTTTCTGTATCTTTCGTTGATGTGGCCCGCGACACGCGTGTTGAAAATTGAAATATCCCGTAGTATGAGTAAGGTTGGACCTAGCTGTCCAATACTCATAACCGAGCAATTCTTGTAAGTAAATATATTTATATATATACATATAAAGTTTATTTCGAAAACGACTCCAACGATGTTTTTAAACATTTCAAGGTATATGTATATAAATTTAAAAAATAAATCTCTTGTCCACATTGCGAAAACTCGAGTTCGACCGTTACATTGGTTTAAACATGTTTCATTATCGTATAATTTATTTTGGCTTGACATCTTTTTATGAATAAAAAGGTTTCTATTGACGTCAAAGGAAAAAAAAACTTGACACCGTTTACTTCACCAGACCTACAGCGTGAAAAGGAAAAACAGTAATTAACGTCTATGGCTTCGAACAGTGCACAACGACATATCTTTGCCAACATTTACGCGCCATCTTATTGCATCCTCTCTTAGCTTTCACTAAATTAAAAGCTTCACGGCTCTCAGCAATCAAAGTGTAAACAATGTATAAATCACGCAAAATACAATAACCATTAGTTTTTTTTTCTTCCATAATAAATCAATTTACATAAGTGTTTCTAAGAGTGGTACATCTTTAATAAAGCCAAAATTATTTCCAAGAGCAAAAGAAAAATAAATGTAAAAAAACAACATATATTAGTAGATTTTGGAAGAGAAATTAAAACCTAATTTTTCTTCATTGCAAAAGTACAAATTAAAAGCGACTAATGTTTATGAATCGCACTTTAAGACATGTACCTAAATCGTGAATACCCATTTTATAGTGCAACTTTCATGCTTATAGCTTGCACACAACGTTATGTTCTAATCCCTCATACGGTCCAATAAAGTAAGGAAAGGTAATTTCTGTTCAAAGCGCCATGTACAATGACATTTAAAACTAACAACATAAAAGCAACTCTTCGGAATGGTAGTCGTTTCTCAATCGCTCGATTATTTTCGTCAAGTTTCCAAAATGTTTCCAAAATAAGTTCGGGTAAATATCTTTCCCAAATCATTCATCCGACCGAGGCTCAATTTATAATAATAACAATTAAGCCTTTCAAAAATAATGTCAAAAGTAAGTTAAGTTCCACTTTCAGACCTTGCAATCTATATAGGGCAGATGATGGGTAAGGTCTTCTGTTTATGTGGCCTACGGTTAACGAAGATGTGATGTGGCCAGCACAACAATCAACCGCCTTTAGTTTTTCCCAACTATTAGGAAACCCTTCAATCTGGGCTGACTCAGAGGCGTATCCCGAAATGAAAAATACCAGTTTTCCGGTCCCAGCTGTGACCTAAATATTTTGCCACATTCATAACAGAAAAAAAATGTTTTACGTTTAAATATATAGCTCTAGCCGTCTTCAGTTTTGGAGATTTTCATGGTATTTAAACTCTAAAAGTTCATCGCAGTAATCTTTTCTTTGTTTGCACGTTGAGATGTATGATCTTTAAGTCATAAAATACAGTAAAGGAGAAAAACACAAAGATATGAAGAAATGTGACGGCGATGTAATGGACTGAAAGAGAAACGTAAAAAGTTTGAAAAGATGAAGTGTGGGAAATAAATAAACAAAATAATCAATGTTAAGGACGCCATATTGAAACATGAGTGTTGCCGAAAAAATAACAACACCCAACCGGATATGGCCTGCGGGCCTTAGTTTAAGGTTTACTGATCTAGTGGATTGCATTTAGCGAATGTTCCTTTGACATTAAAAAAAAAAATTGCCACGAAAAAAAAAAGAAGAATGTGAAAATTATTTTACCAGTTTAACCGACATGTTCATATAATCAAATATAAATGCTATGAAAAAGAAGTTACCCGATTTATAAAAAATCTGAATCCTTTAATGGAGATAAATGTATGGGGAAAGGGGGAAATCATACATTACGGTCTACGGTCTATGATCTAAGGAAAATGTATGCCAAGTTTGATCAATAATAATAATAATAATAATAATAATAATAATAGGTGGAAGGATGGGGGTCGTGGATTGCAGAACATCTTCTAATTGTGTAAGATGCAAGTTTAAAAAATACGATCAAAACTGCTCGCCTCCAGCAACAAATTAGTTTCCTTCCTACGGAAATACGACTCCGATGCAACCCCTCTGAACCTACACAATGCTGATGTCAATGTCGGTTTGGACGACGTAGGGCATAAGATTCGCCAATGGGAGGAAAAAACACTCCACGGAAAATTTCCGGCTTCATTACATGGGGACAACATCGACAAGGCTGCTTCCTTAACATGGCTCAAAGCAGGTCATCTCTACCCTGAAACAGAAGGCTTTGTTACAGCAATACAGGACAGAGTAATCAGGACAAAAAATTACGAGAAGCATATCCTGAAACTCAATGTTGTAGACAAATGCCGAAAATGTGGAAAGGTGGGCGAGTCGATTGAACACATTATGGCAGGATGTCCAGCCCTATCAGAATCAGCCTACCTAGGTCGCCATAACCAAGTTGCAAAGTTATTACACCAACACCTGGCTTTGACGTACAAATTGATCGGTAAGGACACTCCCCCTTATTATAAATACTCCCCGCAAGAGGTTCTCGAGTCTACTGAACATCTGCTGTACTGGGATAGGCCTATTCTGACCGACAAAACGGTAGATTTCAATCTTCCGGATCTGCTGTTCATCGATAAAAAAGAAAAAACCGCTACCATTATCGATATCGCCGTACCACTGTCTCATAATTTTAAGAAAAACTGAGATAGAAAAACAAAGAAAATATGGGAACCTGGCCTTGGAGATTAAGCGTCTATGGAAATTGTCCAAAATAACAATATACCCCATTGTTATATCAAACGAGGAGATAATAACAACTGACCTCACAGACACCTTCAAGGCCCTTAACATTCATAGGAACATCTTTGTTGCCTGTCAGAGGGCGGTACTGCTGCAGACCTGCCACATCACCAGAAAATTCCTCAGTGGAAACTGTTAAAGGGACTACGATGAATTTTGTTTCTCTTTAGCGAAACTCGACCCTAGCAGCGCCAGAGAATGACTACTCGTTCATTTCTGACATAATAATAATCTTTATTATCCGTAATCAAATTTGTCTTACAATTTTTGCATTACACCAAACAAAAAACATTATAACTATAAGAAACCAAAGTGTACATTCACACCAGACTCACTCATAATTTACATGTGACAAAGTTTATACCAGATTGTTCTTATTTAATGATTTGATTGCCAGGGGAACAAAAGAGTGTTTGTGTCTGTTTGTCTTTGCTATCGGTGTCTTGTATCTCTTTTGTGATGGTAAAATCATAAAATCCTGACATAAAGGGTGATTCTTTTTTTCGGGGATCTTGTTAGCTTTTTTATAGATGTTTGTCTCAAACGGTTTTAATTTCTATGCGGGACGTACATTCATACATACATTCATACATACAATACATACGTACATACATACATACATTACATACATACAATACAAACGTACCTACATATACATAAAACACTGAACCATAATCTTGAAATACAAAAACAAAAGCTAATAAAATACTCAGAAAGACACAAAAGATAGAGGCACATTTCTCGTTCCATTGGCTATGATATTTATACATATACAAATACTCCTTCTTCCCTAGTGCTATTAGAGCATGGAATGGGTTGCCTAAGCCAGCCAGGAAAACCAATGACTTGGCTGAATTAAGGTCATTTGTTACCAAGCATGACTGAATGCATGACTAAATGCATGACGTGTAGGACGTAATCATCTTCAATAAATAACGTCTGTATTATATACGGTATGTGGTCGAGAGGCCAAGTGCACTTGAACTTGGCTTGGCTACCTAGAAGGGGGCTCGAGGTTCGACATCCGACTCGGGCAGAGTTGTGTTTACTGAGCGCCTAAAGGCAGCACGGAGAACTAACTCCTAGATACCCCTCCCCCCCACTGGTTCACAAATGAGATTGGACCAAAAGCGCTCTGTATTATTATAATTCGTTATGTGGTCGAGAGGCCAAGTGCGCTTGAACTTGGCTTGGCTACCTAGAAGGGGGCTCGAGGTTCGACATCCGACTCGGGCAGAGTTGTGTTTACTGAGCGCCTAAAGGCAGCACGGAGAACTAACTCCTAGATACCCCTCCCCCCCACTGGTCCACAAATGAGATTGGACCAAAAGCGCTCTGAGCAGGCTATAAGCATGAAAGTAGCGCTATATAAAAGCTATAATAATAATACCATACTTTCTAGTTTGTATATTAGATTATTTGGAACCAAAATCGAAAGAGCTTTTCAATGTGATTATCTCTCTCTTTCATCTGTCCCTTGAATTTCGTCGTAGCAGTGCTGTTAATTAGATGTCAAAAGAGAGATTGATCCATTCTTTGACATTGTCCTGCCAGCTTATCTTTGAATGACACCTCTTTCGTGCTCCCACCACTGTACCTTGAAGGATGACTTTTGACAGTGAGTCAAGTCTTACAATATGACCTAATTGTCACCAAACCAGCCAAGCTTTGCTTATTAATCATTTCGATTTCTGTATTTTCCTCCATGTATGAAAAATGTTTCTCTTTCAGACCTTGTGGTCTATTTGGGCAGATGATGTAAGGGTCATCTGTTTCTGTGGCCTACGGTTAACGACGGAGTCATGTGGCCAGCACAACCACCAACCACCTTTACTTTTCCCTCAACTAATGTCAGGTACCCATTAGAACTGGGTGGACTCAGAGGCATCCAAAGATTCCTAAATTCAAAATCCCAGTCTTCACTAGGATTCGAACCCGGGGCCTCGGTTCGGAAACCAAGCGCTTTACCACTCAGCCACCGCACCTCCATGTATTAAAATCACACATGTACATGTGAAAATTTTGTGTAAAGATTGACTACTTGTAATTCTTTACAAATATTGACTACTTATAATTCTTTACAACTATTGACTACTTGTGATTCTTTACAAATATTGATTGCTTGTGATTCTTCACAAATTTTGACTACTTGTGATTCATTTAAAATATTGGGAACTTGTGATTCTTTACAAATATTGACTACTTGTGATTCATTTAAAATATTGGGTACTTGTGATTCTTTTAAAATATTGACTACTTGTGATACTTTACAACTATTGACTACTTGTGATTCTTTTAAAATATTGAGTAGTTGTGATTCTTTACAAATATTTGCTATATTTTCGATTGTTAAATATGCATTCAATAATTTAACACATTTTGTTGCTTGATACATTTTTGTATCACCAATCCCAGTGCTTAAAAGTAAATCTAGGATCACCTATCAACGTCACACCCACTTTTGGCGCGCAAAGTCCTGTAATGAACACGTCATCTAGCCATATCGGCTTGAGCCTCAACGCACACTGGTACAACAGCGCAGCAGTTGCAGCGGGAAATCCCAGCAATCCTCCTATGGCGAACCGTGGCAAGAGGGGGTGTGGATATTCCGTCATTGATAAGAAGTATTTGCTGTGCCTGTTGCGGATTGGCTCCCATCCTTCTTGGATCTCACCGAGCAAAAAATGTCGGAAGGTGCGACGTTTTTCTTCTAGCGCTGAGATGATGTTAGTGACATTGACCTTGACGTCATCATCCGTCCTGACGACAAAAGAAGTATTGGAACAGAAATGAGTGACCCAATGTAACATGGAGACAGTCTTCTGAAGGATATTTGCATAAGTGTCAGTAAAATCAATCTGAACGATGTCTCTATACGTAACGATCTCGTCTTCTATCAGGCGCTGAATTTTTTGTGAGCCGCCTTGGTGTCTTCCCAGAAAAAAGAAAAGCTTCGAACCATTCTCCGTCAGGTTGACAAACTTCCCTCGCTCGCTCTGCCGGACTTTGTTTCGGTTGTCGAAATTGTTTGTTTTTGATGGGACAATAAACAAGACCTGATTCATATTTTCTGCGCATGCCGTGCTTGGATTGAACATGTATTTAATACTGTACTCGTTTAGGATTGGTTGAGATAGAAATGAGATGACCTCCTCCTGAGTATACATGTGTTCTTTTAATTTCTTGTTTTCTGCAATGAGTCTGTCGATCTCTGTCAATGTTTTATTTTCTAGAGATCTATTTTGAATCCTGACGTTGTTTTTGACCATGTTCACGCTGTTTTTGGAAAGTTCAATATATGATTCCTTAGTGCTGTTCTCACTGGTTCTGATAGGTATAGCGAGAGAGAACGTGCTTATTACAAGTGAAGATGCTAACCACATTACGACGGTTAGACCAGCCAGGAAAATCATCAATCTTTTCATACGTTTTATTGACGTAGGCACCGGCATTCTATTGAAGATTCTGAAAAAAAAATTATACACATGAAACATAACCATTAGCACATCGGTAATCAAAACATTAAAGAAACAAATATTATCTTAACCATCTATAGATGCATGTGTACTGACCGATTCACTCCCCTATCACGAATTCTCCCACTTGATGTGGACGAGAAAGATATGAAAACTCAACAACTAAGCCATTTTGACGATCGAATCCATATCGGTTAAATTTACGAAAAACTATCATTTATTCACGTGAGACTGAAAAGTTGTGTCATTGTGGTCAATGTAGTGAGTTAGATTTTGTTAAAAAATATTATTACAAAAATCGAGTACATTTATTTTATCACGTTAACTTGATTTTGTCTATATTATAAATAAAGTTATATTTTGTATTTTCACAAGGAAGTTATTCAAGTTACTCTAAGCTTTATTAGTTAAGATATATTTCGATTACAACGGTTTAGTTGTCTACCGGCAGTTTGGTATTATCATACAGTAACCGACAATATCACCCATCTGCACTTTAGATCGCCAAATCTGACAAAGATACTAACTTACTAGTAGGTAGAGGCCAGAGATATAGGCTGGTCTTGTTGACTTAATCAGTAGTGAACAAAGATTTCCTCTAACAACCTGTTATCTTATTATAGTGACCAATTAGTTTTGTGCCGAGTGAAACTCACTATAGAACATACATGATACATTTCCAATTCAATATTGCATGCAGTCACGAATGCTAGGAGTAGAACTGATAGCCTTCCACAGTACAACACACATACACAATGTGATTTCTTTAACATCCTTCTTAATACAAAATCAATGTTATAGGCATTATAGCTAAAGAAAGACCTAGCGGCATAGGGCTTATAGTTTACTCATAGGAGTATCATGTAGCCAGCACAAGCTATTAACAGCTTTTAAATTGTCTAACAAAGTTAGGTACACAATACACCTCGATTACAAAAATTATTTCACCTCACTCTGTCTGTCTGTCCGGTAAAAGGTTTGAATATGTTTTTTCACATATTTCCGACCCCTCCAAACTCGGATCAAGTTGAAACATTACACAATTTCTCACTGAACCTGACACTGACAATGACCTACTTGTTAATCTTTACTCTTAATAAAAAAAATTAGGTCCCCAGTGCTACATTTATAAATAAACATTTTTATTTTCTTTCCAAAGATGCATACCGTTTATAAAATGAAAATACTTTCATAATTCGAAGACTTTCTTCTCATAATGGTGAATTTACAGATCAAGCTTTTTTTTTTCTGTGGTGTATCCGGTAATAGTTCATGCGCACATTTTTACACTTAAGAAATAAATTTATAAGATCAACTTTGTGACAAAGAGAAGATTACTCTGAATTGCCTATTACTACTTACCCTATCTTGACCTAACTTTGACCCGTCGGATACAACACAGAAGCAATCCAGGTGAATAGCGAGAGAGAGAGAGAGTCACGCGCGGGATAACTTTGCAGAAAATCCATCACGCTCAACTGTATCTCTTAAGTCCCAATGACTAACTATTCTGATAAAAATGTGAGGGTCTGCGTTTAAACTGAACTTTGTCTTTTTTTTTTTTTTATTCTAAATATATGTAGAAGTAATTAGCGAAACGTTAAAGCGTATACATGAATACAGAAATGTTGGTGTGTTTTTTTCCCCGCTGAACGATTGATAATGTATTATTATTATAGCTTTTATATAGCGCTACTTTCATGCTTATAGCATGCACTTTTGGTCCAATCTCATTTGTGGACCAGTGGGGGGGGGGGGGGGGGGTAACTAGGAGTTGGTTTTCCGTGCTGCCTCTAGGCGCTCACAACTCTGCCCGAGTCGGGGGTCGAACCTCGAGCCCCCTTCTAGGTAGCCAAGCCAAGCCAAGTTCAAGCGCACTTAGCCTCTCGACCACGCTTCTTACGCATTTCCTTCTTTTAATCTAGACCAGTGTTTCCCAAACTTTTGACCTATGTGTACCCCTTTTATAGTTTTGTATTATAGAGTACACCTGGAACTCCCCCCCCCACCGCTTTTATTTATTAACAGAACATAATAAATGGGTTTTGAAAAAATCAGGACAGTTAATGAGGTGCAAAGCGTACCCCCTCCAAAGTATTTTCGTACCCCTGGGGGTACACGTGCCCCACTTTGGGAAACACTGATCTCGACCTAGATAACGTGTCTCAACATACCTTCTGTTTCATCTGCCAAGCCAGTGTCTATTGATAGTCTGTTGTGGGAAATACATTGGTTGTCTCTCTTTGCTGGTGTGTTGACACAGCTCTCTACAGTATTGCTGGTTCACGCCATTTCAAATGTAAGACTCTATAAATAGAGGAATATTGAAAAATATAGAAATAAAACTTTTTCATACCAGACTTTGAAATGTCGTTTTCTTTTTAAATAGTATAAATTTCGTACTGTTTAACTGTAGGTCTATTGTATCTGAAATGATTGGGTATACAAGTCAGTAGATCATTTATTTAATATTTTATGAATATAATAAAAATAAAGAATTCAATAAAGATATTAAAACCAAACTCTCTACCTAATTTAAACACATAATTAGAATTACAAGTTTTCAGACGCAATTGTCTAGACCAATGCCGTATAGCGTATATAAACTATATACAGGACGGCAAGGGACGATAGTGGATAAGGCTTGAACTCACGACCATCATGATAACCGCTCGAAGTGCATTCCACACGATACTAACTAAAGTCAAATTGCACAGTTATAAAAAAGAAAACTGCTCTAAACCAGACCAAATGACCTCAAATTAGTTTTTAAACTTCCCAAGACCCATATTTTTACCTGTAGAGCTGAAGTATTTCTCCTGACGTTAATGAATTACTTCCCCTTTGAAAACAACTGGTTTCAAGTAAAAGTAACCAAGGGTCATCATAACCTACTAGGACGTCAAAAGTGAAATATTTCTACTATTAGCATGTATCACCTTATGGGCTCAAAATGCTAATAACATATTAAAAACTCAAACATTTTGTTCAATGCAATTGTATCAGTTATTTTGAATCAATAACGCAATTAATTTGCAAAAGATCTAGAATACCATAAATATGTGTGGAAATATTTTTAACAATCGTTTTGTTGGGTAATTTCATGTTTAAATCTCCCTCAATGTGCTGTGATCCAGTAACCTTTATGGATCTGTTTGGGTGGGGGTGTATCTGAGAAAAGGTTTCCCTGATGTTCTTTTGTAAAGCAATATTAAAAAAAAAATATTTGGAAAAAATAATTATAAAAAATTTTAACATAAAAATAGTGGGCTTAAATTCGAAATCGATGGCTCAGGCCTCGTCATGCTCGCACACTAACCATTGAACCAAGCAAATGCTGTTGAAAATAGAATATTGTGTAGTTATCTATTGTTAGTTTCAAACGTTTCAGCGACAGCCTAATTCCCTAGTCAAGGCTTCAAAAGTACTGTAGCTATATAAAACGAAATTAATTACATATGACTATTTCATGAAATGATTGGTCAATTTCCGATTGATTCGTGTTTTGTTTGTGACAATGAGTTTTGTGCAAAGTTTCAACTTCATCCCAGAATGGTAAGTAGAAGTTTTCCAGACGGATAGAGTGTGTTGATATGAGCTGTGTAAAAATTGGTTTAAAACTTACTGGAAACTGGGCCGAAGATTGCCTTAAAAACTGTTCTAATGATTTTCCGAGAAATTTAACATTTTATTGATATCTTTGGCAACACAATAAAAACTCTGGTTTGACAATTTTAATAATAAAAAAAGAGGTTGACTCATTTTTTTTACACGGCTTCAGTAGAAATTCCTACAATCGGCTCAAACACCTCAGAACCACCAATGAAAATCCTCAAAACCACCAGTGAAAATCCTCAAAACCACACTTTGAAAAAAATTAAAGCCATAAGTCAAGAACCTCAAAACTACCAGTAAAAATCCACCATTTGAAAAAAAAATTAAAGCCATAAGCCAAAAACCTCAAAATCACCAGTGAAAAACCTCAAAAACCACCATTTAAAAATAACATTAAAGCCATAATTCAAAAACCTCAAAACCACCAGCGTAAAACCTCAAAACCACCAGCGTAAAACCTCAAAACCACCAGTGAAAAACCTCAAAACCACCAGTGAAAAACCTCAAAACCACCAGTGAAAAAACCTCAAAACCACCAGTGAAAAACCTCAAAACCACCAGTGAAAAAAACTCAAAACCACCAGTGAAAAACCTCAAAACCACCAGTGAAAAAACCTCAAAACCACCAGTGAAAAACCTCAAAACCACCATTTGAAAAACCTAAAAACAACCATTTGAAAAACCTGAAAACCACCATTTGAAAAAAATTAAAACCATAAGTCAAAAACCTTAAAACCTCCAGTGAAAAACCTCAAAACCACCATTTGAAAAACCTAAAAAACACCATTTGAAAAACCTCAAAACCATCATTAAAAAAATTTAAGTTATTAGTCAAAAAACGCAAAACCACCAGTCAAAAAACTCAAAACAACCAGTGAAAAAAAATTTAAGCCATACGTCAAAAACCTGAAAACCACCAGTGAAAAACCTCAAAACCTTCAGTGAAAAACCTAAAAACCACCAGTGAAAAAACTCAAAACCACCATTAGAAAAAAAATTTAAGTCATAAGTCAAAAACCTGAAAACCACCAGTGAAAAACCTCAAAACCACCATTTGAAAAACCTCAAAACCACCAGGGAAAATCCTCCAAACCACCATTTGAAGAAAAATTACAGTCATAAGTCAAAAACCTGAAAACCACCAGTTGAAAACCTAAAAACTGCCATTGAAAAAACTCAAAACCACCATTTGAAAAACCTCAAAACCACCAGTGAAAATCCTCCAAACCACCATTTGAAGAAAAATTAAAGTCATAAGTCAAAAATCTGAAAACCACCAGTGAAAAGGCTCAAAACCACCAGTGAAAAACCTCCAAACCACCAGTCAAAAACCTCAAAACCACCAGCGTAAAACCTCAAAACCACCAGCGTAAAACCTCAAAACCACCAGTGAAAAACCTCAAAACCACCAGTGAAAAACCTCAAAACCACCAGTGAAAAAACCTCAAAACCACCAGTGAAAAACCTCAAAACCACCAGTGAAAAAAACTCAAAACCACCAGTGAAAAACCTCAAAACCACTAGTGAAAAAACCTCAAAACCACCATTTGAAAAACCTCAAAACAACCATTTGAAAAACCTGAAAACCACCATTTGAAAAAAATTAAAACCATAAGTCAAAAACCTTAAAACCTCCAGTGAAAAACCTCAAAACCACCATTTGAAAAACCTAAAAAACACCATTTGAAAAACCTCAAAACCATCATTAAAAAAATTTAAGTTATTAGTCAAAAACCGCAAAACCACCAGTCAAAAAACTCAAAACAACCAGTGAAAAAATATTTTAGCCATACGTCAAAAACCTGAAAACCACCAGTGAAAAACCTCAAAACCTTCAGTAAAAAACCTAAAATTCACCAGTGAAAAAACTCAAAACTACCATTAGAAAAAAAATTTAAGTCATAAGTCAAAAACCTGAAAACCACCAGTTGAAAACCTCAAAACTGCCAGTGAAAAACCTCAAAACCACCATTTGAAAAACCTCAAAACCACCAGGGAAAATCCTCCAAACCACCATTTGAAGAAAAATTACAGTCATAAGTCAAAAACCTGAAAACCACCAGTTGAAAACCTCAAAACCACCAGTGAAAAACCTCCAAACCACCAGTCAAAAACCTGAAAACCACCAGTTGAAAACCTCAAAACTGCCATTGAAAAAACTCAAAACCACCATTTGAAAAACCTCAAAACCACCAGTGAAAATCCTCCAAACCACCATTTGAAGAAAAATTAAAGTCATAAGTCAAAAATCTGAAAACCACCAGTGAAAAGGCTCAAAACCACCAGTGAAAAACCTCCAAACCACCAGTGAAAAACCTCCAAACCACCAGTCAAAAACCTCAAAACCACCAGTCAAAAACCTGAAAACCTCCATTTGAAAAAAAATAATGAAAGCCATAAGTCAAATACCATAAAAACCAAAACTAAAAAAAATTAGTGTTCCTGGTTAGATAACGTTTTTTTTTTTAGAAAGTTGTGATAATACCGCGAATGTTGGGGTAGATCCCCATTTTGCTTTAAATCTCATGGCTGTGTTTTGCGTCGTATAAAAAGTCGTCTAGAGGATTCGAACCAAATAATCCCAAGCAAAAAGTAAACTCCACTTATCGCTATCCACTTCAATTGAGAACTCATATACTCTATACACAAAGCTTTTACAAATACTACACAGTGAATAGAAAAACTTAACGTAATTCAGAGAAATAAGACCGCCACGCCGCACCATAAAACTGATAGCGCTACTTGAGGTGCTATAACATAGTCTAAAAATCTATAAGTAGTGTAAGACTAAAAGTACCTTTCGTAGAAGACGTTTAATAAGAAATTAGTAGCTAGGGATCTTTCGAGCCGTCATTCTCCCTACATTGCTCTATGCCTCAGAAACGTGGACAGTGTACAGAAAACATTCAAAGAAACTGAATCACTTCCACATGCCATGTCTAAAAAAAATACTGAAATGGAAAGACAAAATACCCGATACTGAAGTCCTTCAACGAGCGGGTCTGCAAGGCATCCATATAATCCTGATGCAGTCCCAGCTGCGATGGGTAGGACACGTCTACAGAATGGAAGACCACCGCATCCCTAAACAACTCTTGTATGGCCAACTAAGCGAAGAAAAGCGCTCGCAAGGTGGTCAAAGAAAGCGCTGCAGGGACACCCTCAAAGCTTCTCTGAAGGCGTTCAGCATAGACCCTGGCACCTGGGAGACAGAGGCACATGACAGAGCATCATAGCGTCGCGCTGTGAAAACTGGCGCACAGGTTGCTGAGGAAAAGAGAACAACGCTGGCAGAAGAAAAACGTCTGAGAAGAAAAGCAATGTCCACGTCACTAGCTCCAGCAGGAATAACCTGCCAAGTGTGCAGCCGAACATTCTGGGCTCACATAGGTCTCACCTAAGCCAGCTGGATGACAAAGTGGTCATCATCGAACCACGATGGACGAACTGTACATATATATAAGAGAAGCATTTTGTTCATTGCCCAAATAACTCAGAAAAAAAAAACTAACGTAAGAGCTGAATGTCTACTATATATTTGTAAAATAACACTGACTGGCTCATTGATCACGAGATCTCTTAAACTGTCGTACGTATCCGCATGAAATTTCGTTCACAGGTTCCTTTCGCTCACTAAAAACGGTTTTTTGACAGATTCGCAACCTGACCACCGCCATTCCGCAAGCTGTTTCAAACCTTTGTATTTTATTTCATGTATTTCCGTAGTCTATATAGAAAGCATTTTTTAAAAATCACACAAGTTTCGTATTGTTAAAGCGTATCTTTTTCTTTTTTCCTAAGTCTAATTATTTTTTTGTATATGTCTTACGTCATTTCCACTTCCTTTTAGACGCGGCGGTCTAAATAAAAAACAAAACAAATCTTAACACTACTAACAGCATTAATAGAGAGAATGGAAAGTAAAGAATGGTTCTTTGTAACACTTTAAAGAAAAACAAACAAGATTGCAAAGAGAGTTTGTGTTTTCACACAACTCAGAGGCGGCCCCATCAAATTCACCAATGGATCAGGAATATTCAAGCCATAGTCTTGCTTTGATCGTTGAAAGTAATAAAATGTAAAAATCATTGGGCATTCTAATAGTAATAATAACAATAATAAAATAAATATAATTTTTCTCTTTTAAAGTTTAAATTTAAAAAAATGAATTTTTTATCATACATCGGTACTTTTTCAATTACAAGTTGTTGTTTTTTTTAAATATATTTATTTAGTAAAGTTGCCCTTTCAGATCTAGTGATCTATGGGGTAGATGATGTAATGGTCATCTGTTTCTATGGCCCACGGTTAACGAGGGTGTCATGTGTCCAGCATAACGACCAACCACCTTTACTTTTCCCCAACTAATGTCAGGTACCCATTAGAGCTGGGTAGACCTTGTCTTTATGACTAAGCACTTCCCAGTTTATTAGGTCAACAAGCTTTGTCCCTTAACATGTCCAAACAAAGAGCTCATTTCTCGAGTTGACAGATTTATAGATACATTGATTTATGGCAGCCAAGAACACAATGGCAGGCATTCATAACATCTGAAAGACACTTGAAAATGCCGTTTTCTTTTGTTGTTGTTGTTGTTTTTAGATAACCAATAGTTTGGTTGTTTCGTTTCTAATTTTATTTTATTTTTTTGGACATAACAAAATATGAATATTTATAAAAAATTTAACAATCGGTCAATCAATTAATTATTTTGATAGATACCAAAAAGGGAAATAACTTCTAAATTTCGTTTTAATCCATTGTACCTAAGGAAACATGAGTTTTAAAAAAAGACTTAATTAGTCAACGGATTACTGGTAATTATTTTTGTATAACGACAAAGGAAATTAATACATTAATAGTCAGAGAGAGATCTAAACTTGTGGAGTTTAGTCCCCTTAAATAATTGTACACGTTATTTCTTCCGCACCCATTCTCAGGCTAAAGAACTATTTTTTGTACCTAACAAAATATAACTCATTTTTTAAAAAGTAAACAATTAGCCAAGCAATTAACTATTATGTTTGATATCAAAAAGGAAAATAACTTCTACTGTATTGAAATATGTGGTTGTAAATTATTGTTTTAATAGCGTCCTTGACATTGTTTTGTTTTTCTATTTATTTGTACAATCTTTACCATACGTGCTCATTGTCTTTCCTTTTTTTTTTCTCTTTAGGCTCCATTCTATTACTTTTTCTTTCCTTTCTTTTATCATTTCTTTCCTTTCTTTGCCACTGCATTCCAATGCTGACAGATTGAAATCGAATGTTTAATAGCGAAAGGTACAGAAAGAGGAGAATGACCTGTTTACCTTCTGTAGTCTTCACAGCTGATAGATCAACATAAGGCTATCATTTTTATATTGCTGTCCACCATAGCAAAACAACCCAAATACATTTATAACGCTCTAGTGTTGATATTTTAAAGTATCAGGACTATACATCAATTCTCTTTCCATGAGGTTAATTTTAGGTTAACAAAGACTAGGATTGACTACCCGGTTCACAAAACGTGCTCTACACCAATAATCCGACTTAACATTTAATCATATATTTTTAACTTAACACTCGCTCTACTTAACACACGCTCTCAGAGTGGGAACAATGTGTGGCTGTTAAATTGCAGACTATATTACTCTTGGTAAGTAGCTACTCTCACGCCGGAAAAAGTTAAGACTTATAGTTCAAAACTTATTTCACCTCTTTAGTGCTTTCTTTCCGGCCTGGTACGTCAAACAACAGACTTAGTATTCATAGACAAACACTAGTCTCTTTTTTTTTTTTGCATATTAATATTAAAAATATTCCCGTGCGAATACTTGCGATCTATAAGGCACATGATGTAAAGGTCATCTGTTACTGCGGACGAAGGTTGATGAGGGAGTCATGTGGCCTGCACAAAAACAAAGTACCTTTACTTTTTCCCGACTAATGTCATGTATCCATTAGAGTTCGGTGGACTCAGAAAAGTCGTAGAAATCCCAGAAATTCAAAATTCCGGTCTTCAGTGACATTGGAAAGCAAGACCTCGGTTCGGAAGCTAAGGGCTTTTTCACTTAACTAGTATGGCTCTTTTATCGATTTAATTAAACTATAATGCGCCAATAATTATACACTTAGTATTAGATTTAAAATAGGTAACAATGCATTGCTTTGGTTGAGTAGATTAATTTGTTGTGGATTTCCTGTTACTTCGTGATTGGGTCACATTTTGCCAAAAAAAATATTACAGTGAAATAAAGACATGGCAGGATAAATATCTTCGGCAAGAGATGTTCTGGTGCAGCTGTTTTGATGCAGCTGTTTTGGTGCCGCTGTTTTTGGTGAAGCTGTTGCGGTGCTTGCCTTTTTGGCGCTTGACCTTTGCGTTAGAAGCTCTGATGATAATTAAAAACACACACATAAATAAATTTTTATACTAAACACTTTTTTCTGTCCATACTGTTGTAACGAATGAAAGGCGAATCAGCGAAAGGAGGTAATAATGGACGATGTCTTTATTTACGGTTATAAAATACTGTCACGTTTAGGCATGTGTTGTTCATCAATGCAACTTTGATGGGTTAATGTCTTCTCTTCTCTTCGATGACTTTCTTCTAAAGCGAATGTGGTGTAGAGGTTATAACTTGAGAAGCACAACAGATATTAAGATTCACTAAGTTACACACTTGTCAGAAGACAATAAATTTATTGAATAAAGATAACTTTGCGAATAATCCAGCCATAAAGCATACTACACCCGAATAATAATATCAGAAATGAAGTCACAATATGTTCAGAATAAACTTATAGTGCTCTATACAAAAATACATATTCCAGCAGAACAACATTCACATCCTTACTCTTCAAGGACTAAATAAAAACTTGTCTTATACCTCGTGGTTTTAGTTCACCTGAGATCCTTTTTCCTCGTGCGAATGACCGCTTATTTAATGTGTTTACAAATCACCTCATGTCACAGTGAGTCTCAAACGATGCTGCGACAAATACACAGGTGGACATGGACTTCAGTTATCAAGTCACAGGGAGTCTTAAGTTCTACAAGTCCTTTTCTACCTGAACATTAGAACAGTTTACCGAAACACTTCCCAGTGTCGCTCCAGGTCCTCAATACAGTTCACTGGTAGTACGAAGGACGGCTCTTAGTCCCAGACAGCTCAGACTCCCCATAACCTGCAGATTTAAAACAGTCCTTCCTCTAGAATCCATATGCCGTCTATTCCTCGTAATGAACGGTATGCGGGTGCACACCATCATGTTGGCGCGGGAACAGGGTTATAACACTATACTATTCTTATAAGATCCAAATCATAGACTTATATATTATATCTAAACTAGAAACCGGATATAAATTCTTATCCGCAACTGATCGATTCACAGACCTATACATATATAGATTTTTATGTCTTTTTTCAGGCTCTAAGGGGAGACGCCCGAATCAATCTTTTCTGTCTTAGAAAAGTAATGATCTTTAGTTTTCAAAGTTTAGAAATAATGCAAAATCATTTCTGGGATATTCGCGCAAATATATGAAACAAAGGCATTTCCTGTTTGTTTCCATTGAGATAATGTTTCAAAAATCCTAGATCGAAATAATTCATGTTGATTTAAATCATCTTATGTACATTTAAATAGATTGATTACCTAGATTAATCTCGATTATGTATCTAAAAATTTCAAAATAATAATTATGAAATGAGAGTACTCTTATATTTGATGTTCAATTACTAGATCTAGATATAAAAATTAAATTATATTGTTATAAACCTGGTGGTGGCACAGATGGGGGTAGTGGTGTGAGTGTAGTCAGCCGACGCAAATCGCCCCAGGCCAGAGCTAGACGAGCGGTCAACCGTGACGAGTTACGACGGTCAGCCGAGACGAGTGTCAACATGAAGGTTCGAGTAGGATCGGCGTCGTGAACAGAGCTTAGGAGCGTCACGAGAGTTGTAGTCACCTGACCACCCAGAAACGTCGAGCGGCGTTCTGTCCGGTTCTAGAAGGCCAGTAGGAACCCTATATAAGAGCGGAGGTGTCGCAGTCAAGACGGTTGAGAAAAGGGGCTCAATATAGCAAGGTTTACGAGAGAAGGTTCACGACAGGGGTTCAGAACACGGTCGACTACAGCACAGTTCAACGGAGTGGTTCTGTACGGAGCATTACGACGGTTCAGTGCGGATTACTGTCAAGTACAGTTGAGACGTCTGGCGTCTTGATCTTGGTCTGTGATCGAGTCCGACACAACGAGCCCAGTGTGTGAAGTCAGTCCTGAACTGTTGAACCCAGTGCAAGCCCGAAACGAGACGGAGAGGCCAGTGCAAGAGTTGATACGGCGGTACGGTGTTATCGAAGAGATATTTGTACAGTCTTGTGTTACGTGCTGCCAATTGTACAGTATTGGCTGTTATTTATTCAACTATTAAAGTGTTACGTTACTCTGGAGCCCTGAGTTGTCAAGTTCTTTACATTGGTGGTGTATGGTGCAGTTTGCAGAGAGCCTGGATAGTGAGATTTGTAACAATATGTTACATAGGTTAGGGTTGAAAAAAAACAACTTTACTACTTCTTTTAACTACTTTACAAAACAACGCCTTGATCCAACTTTCTAAAAACTTTTCACGACATTATTTGTAGTGTTAAAAATCTCCATGTCCAATCTAGATATAGTATATATAAGTCTATGGTAGAAACTGTATCGGCACTTGCCGTTTATTTGAACACATCAGCAGCGTGGAGAGGAAAGAACTGCTGTGGGGGTGTTACATCATTCAGACTTTAGCCAATTCCCAGACATTCATCTCAATTCTAATGATCCATAGTCGCTTTATGACGAAACAGACCATACATTTTCTCACCCATCCCCTCAAGAATTTTTTTTTTGTTAAATAAAGGTTTTTAATATTTCATCAATAAATATGTCAAACTATTGGAAGTAAGATTCCTACCTGAGGCTAAAAAATATTGGCATGTTTCCCCCTTTTAAATGCAAGCTGTGAGAAATGCATAGGATGCTATCCATCGAATTGTATTGTTCTACTATCGTTTTACTTTCTTTTGGACAATATTACAATCCACACAGCATTCCGATTTAAAATAAAATACTAATTAGATAACGCTCCATCTGAAATCTAATGGACCAGAAGAACTAGCGTCCTTCACATTAAAAAAAACAAACAAACAATGTCTGGGGCCAATACGTCCTGCTTTGAAATACCTAAGTCAAGCAACATTTAAAGAGAAAGTAGAAAGGTTATTGGAGCATAGGCAAGTGAGGAATAACAGAATCTTTCTACTGATCTACGACACTACAGATTTGAACCTATATTTGTTACTGTCACAGATGCCATTATAGAATTATTTGTACATTTCTCATTTAAAAGAAATATAAACCCTTACTGAGCCTCAGGAATTACCCCACAAATCTAGACCCTTGACAGCACCTCAGGTTTTACCCAAGACGTAATTATGATGTTGCAAATCTATTGGTTGATTTGAAATTAAACAAAGACATTTTTTTTAAAAGAGTTAGCGCCAGAGATTTGGCGAGAGTAGAGAGAACGCCAGTCGATAAAATATTTTCCTATTAGTCAGTCGGTCTTCTATGAGCTCTGTTTTAAAAGCCTTTGTGATATTTTGTGTTGATTGATCTGTAACTTGTACATAAGCTGTACTTACGTTTTATATTTAAATAAAGTTCCAGAGTTTTGTTTTAACTAAGAATCTTTTATTGTGATTCTAGATCGTCATTTATTCAACTATTTTAATTCAAATAAAATCCCCGGCATCACAACACATAGTAACATCTAGTGTTGTGACATATTTGGCACTCTCCGACTAATAAAAGTTTATGGACAACTTCTAACGAAATTTATTCAAGATCTAAGACCAATTTCTAAGCTCTTCAAAGGAACTTCATTCTTATTTAACGGAGTACAGAATTTCTGTGTTTAACAGGTCAGTTGGTTATCGATAATTCTTTTATAAAGATTTTCGTTAGAGTTACGTCTAACTCACGAAATCTATTATTATATGTAATTGGCAAAAGGAATAAGACCAATATACATAATAACTGGCATTATTAAAAGACCAGTAAATCAAATAACTGGCATTATAAAAAAGACCAGTAAAGCAAATAACTGGCAATATAAAAGACCAGTAAAGCAAATAACTGGCATTATAAAGAAGACCAGTAAATAATCATTTGTCTGGCACAAAGTAAACAGAAGACCAGATTTAACCAACTGTTAAACCAGAAAAAAAAGTACTCGGCTCAATAGATCTATATATTCAATCATACGACTCCAGTAACTACAAGTTTACTGTCAAGCATTATTAGCAAATTGAGGCTTCAAGAACTTTGTCACTATATTATTATTATATCTGAGATAAAGCCAAAATCCAGATATTGAACATTTTGTTACAATACAAGAAACTAACAAAAAAAAATAAATATGGCTTCCGGTTCTAGAACAAGACGACATGCCCAGAGTCTCTAACAATGATACAAGAACTCTAACTGATCAAACTGAAGTCCATCAAGACAAGTCATATTTCACACATGATGACTTCAAAGAAGAACAGAGACGAGATCCAACATTGCAAATACTTTATCAGAAGGCTCAAGCAAACAAACAGCTGAATCTACCAAATAAACCATATTTTCAAGATGGCATCCTGGTGAAAAATGCCATGCATAAAGACAATACCATTCAGCAAATAATAGTGCCACAGAAATACAGGAAAGAAATACTGGCAACAGGACATAACATTCCACACGCCAGCCATATGGGTGTAGTCAAAACTAAAGCCAGAATCCTCAAAGAGTTTTATTGGCCAAGTATCATTAAAGACGTCAAGAAATACGTGAAGTCATGTCATATTTGCCAAGTCAAAGGACCTAAGAACAACAAATCACAGGCACCTATTCAAGATATGGAATTGACAGACAAGCCATTCCGAAAGTCTCAGTTGATTTGATTGGCCCTATGCCAGTAGCTTCAGCAAGAAACCATCGATATGTCCTGACATTGATTGACACATGTACAAGATGGACAGAAGCAGTACCTCTAGTCAACATTACAGCGCTTGACATCACCAGAGCTTTGTCAGAGATATTTTCCAGAATTGGTTTCCCAGAAGTTATCCTCTCTGACAGAGGCACACAGTTCACAGCTGACATTACCAAAGACTTCATGAACATGTACCACATCAAGATGAAGTTCACAACGCCCTACCATCCCCAAAGCAACGGGCTTTGCGAACGATTCAACGGTACTTTGAAGAGGTGCATTTCAAAAATAGCACACGACAATCCGCAGAATTGGGACTTATTGCTACCATCAGCTCTGTTTGCATACAGAGAAAGTCCTCAAGAAACCACAGGATTCTCACCTTTCGAGATGGTTTATGGCGCCAACCCAAGAGGACCGATGGCAATCCTCAAAGAAGCTATTATTCGCCAAAACTCAATCTCATCAGAAACCAAGACAGCGTTTCAACATGTGCAAGATACCAGAAACATAGTCATATCTGCATGTGAAAAAGCAAATGAAGCCACAGCCATAGCAAACTCCAATACCAGAATGAGAGTCAATAGAAACAGAACACTGAAACAATTTGAACCAGGAGATCAAGTATGTCTGTTACTACCAGACAAAAGCAACAGACTATTCATCAAATGGCAAGGTCCATTCTCCATACTCAGAAAGATAACAGATGTTGATTATGAGATAGACATACACAACAAAAAGAAAATCTATCACGTCAACATGTTACAAAAATATAACACAATAACAGAAGGTACCACAAGCCCAGAACAAAATGAAAGAGCCATATCATGTCTTGCAGTCATACCAGAAGAAGATGAAAATGACACGTCTGAATTTGACGACATCAATATGCCACAAACAACTACCAAACAAACTGAATTTTGGCAAGACATAAAACTCAATTCAATGACACCGCAAAAGCAGAAAGAACTGACTACCATTCTCAAAGAAAATTCAGACATATTTACAGATGTTCCAGGCAAAACTTCAATTGCGGAACACAATATAATACTTACTGATTCCAAGCCTACAAAAGCAAGACCTTATCCA
This sequence comes from Biomphalaria glabrata, assembly GCF_947242115.1. NCBI lineage: Eukaryota > Metazoa > Mollusca > Gastropoda > Planorbidae > Biomphalaria > Biomphalaria glabrata. The sequence goes on along the minus strand of NC_074728.1, from coordinate 18,102,708 downwards.
TTACCAGTACACTACAGAGACTTTCTTAAACAAGAAATTAACCAACTATTAGAGCAAGGAATCATTGAACATTCCAACTCTCCATATGCTGCACCAATAGTTCTTGTCAAACGAAAGCAAACGACAACTCCAAGAATGTGTGTCGACTTCAGACAGTTGAATAAAATAACCCAACTCGACTCATATCCTATGCCAAATCCTGAATATCTTATGACCAAATTTTCAGAGGCAAAGTTCTTCACCAAAATAGACCTGTCCAGAGGTTATTACCAAATACCAGTCAGACAAGAATGCAAACAGTTTACGGCATTCACCACAGCTTATGGACTATTCCATTTCAACTTCATGCCATTTGGTCTAGTCAACGCCAGCAGCACCTTTAATAGAGCCATTCACAGCATACTAGGCAATCGCTCTGACACAGTGTCATATATAGATGACATTTGCATATTCCATAAGACATGGAACGAACATATCAAAGGACTACAAGAAGTTTTCAGCATACTAAAACAACATGGTTTTACCATAAAGCCTAGTAAGGTAGAACTAGCCATGTCAGAAATATCCTTCCTGGGTTATAGAGTCAGCTACAATTTGCTGAGACCACAAGAGAACATTATTCAACGCATACTAGACATCAAAGTCCCCACCAGTAAAAAGCAAGTGAGAAGTATTTTGGGTCTGTGTAATTTCTACAGACATTTCATACCAGGTTACACAGCACTCATAGCTCCATTGATTGAACTCACAAAGAAAGGACAGCCAACGAAGATTCCATGGTCTACAAAGTTACATACCACTATTGAGAACATTAAAGCTGAATTCTCAAGAGACACTATTCTCAAACTTCCGAATCCAAAGAAGCAATTTTACCTCGCCACAGATGCTTCATCTTCAGCTATAGGTGCATGCCTAATGCAGAAATACCAAGACACTTCACAGAAATGCCAAGAGACTTTGCACCCAGTATTTTTCATCAGCAGGAAGTTGTCAACAGCTGAAACCAGATACTCAACCATCGAACGTGAATGTCTAGCCATTGTATGGGCCATAGCCAAGTTCTCCAGATATCTACTAGGTGCTCATTTCACACTCCTAACTGATCATGCACCACTAGCATTTCTGAACTCAAAGAAGTTAGCGAACAGTCGTTTAACTCGTTGGAGTCTACAACTCACAGACTACCAATTTGAGGTCAAGACAATTCCTGGACGTGAGAATGTCTTAGCTGACACACTTTCCAGATGTATTTAATTCTTTACATAATTGTGTATATATTTTTCTTCCACAGGTGTAGTATATCAGTTTTGTATTGTCATATTTTAATTTCATCATGAAGCTTCATAACTTATTCAATTCAAAATTTAATTTATTCAAGTATTATGCTTTGTACAACTTTTGATATTGTTCATGACAAGCATTGTCTCATTTTCATAACCACTTGAATAGTGAAACAGGTGTTCAAAGTCATCAATAATTTTATTCTCATATACATGACACTGCATTTACATTTTTTTTTATTGTTATCTCCAAGTTGACTTTATTTTTCAGAGCATTGTCATATGTTACCTCAACCATTTTTTTATAATTTCATGTATGGTATTTTGTGTATATATTTAGATATTTTTAGTACATATGAGCATTTCTATTACCATACAAATGCTAAATGGAGGGGGGGGTAATATGTCACAGATTACATTATAGAATTATTTGTACATTTCTCATTTAAAAGAAATATAAACCCTTACTGAGCCTCAGGAATTACCCCACAAATCTAGACCCTTGACAGCACCTCAGGTTTTACCCAAGACGTAATTATGATGTTGCAAATCTATTGGTTGATTTGAAATTAAACAAAGACATTTTTTTTAAAAGAGTTAGCGCCAGAGATTTGGCGAGAGAAGAGAGAACGCCAGTCGATAAAATATTTTCCTAGTAGTCAGTCGGTCTTCTATGAGCTCTGTTTTAAAAGCCTTTGTGATATTTTGTGTTGATTGATCTGTAACTTGTACATAAGCTGTACTTACGTTTTATATTTAAATAAAGTTCCAGAGTTTTGTTTTAACTAAGAATCTTTTATTGTGATTCTAGATCGTCATTTATTCAACTATTTTAATTCAAATAAAATCCCCGGCATCACAACACATCGTAACATCTAGTGTTGTGACAGTTACAAAAAAAAAATAACCTAAAATAAAAAGTATATAAAAGAAACAAAGTCCGCAGCTCATATATTTAAAACAATAAGCTACTTTTAATGAAGCGCAGACTATAATTAAATAGGGCGTGTTTCCCCCTCCTCGACCTCTCCCCCTTCGCGTCATCTACTTCGTCTACGTCATTTGTGATAAAATATCTAGGTGATAGGTAGGTCCTCGTATCCACCTCAACCTCTGCTCTCTTGCACCATCTTAAAAACTCAAAAACAATGGCCTAATGATAAACATTGAAACGTTGAGTATTGTTAGTGCTATTTAGTGTCCAGGATTCTGCCAACACAATCTTTTTTTTTTTTCGTATTGCTTAATTTTTATGTTTTGTTTTAAAGACCAACAACAACTGCAAACGAATACAGGTCTTCCCAGCAATTTACAGTCCTCAGACAACGCCACCTGCGCTGGCTCGGTCATGTTTGGATTGAGGAGAATCACATCCCGTAAGTCATTCTTTACAAGCAACTCGCGTCTGGCTCAAGAAAAACAGGTCGCCCCCACCTCCGTTACGTGGATGTAATCAAACGGGACCTCAAATCAGTGAACATTGATATTTGATACAGACCATTGGGCCCGGGCATGCTACCCTGCCTCAAAGTGGCGCCCGGGTGGAAACGACCGTAAGAGGAAACGATTAGGCTAAAGGGTAGCAAAACAAGACTCCCGTGGGGGTGCCTAAGGGGGTGCGAGAGCATCCTCATTGCACTGTGCGGAGTTGTAAAAAAGCTCCCACAACCTTGTCACAATCCAGGCGCCGTTCCTCAAGGGGCCGTTACATAAATGGTGTGTCCCGCACGGTTAGCCTGGTATAGAAAATGGAAAATGGCGGGGGTCTTAGTGTACGCGGTCTCTTGCCGCGAGTCTGACCCACCCGTCAGACAGAACAGTATAAATTGTTCTCATTCAGACAGGTGAGAGGGAGCTCTTGTTCACTTTTTCTGGCCTAGACTGTTTAATAATAATAAGAAGAAAGAATACAGACCATAGGGGAGACATAGCCGTAGATCACACTACGCGGAGAGAGATGGTGACCAAAATAGCTCTGGACAGCGAATAAACCTGGGCCTCAGCTCTGGAAGAAAAACGTGCAATACGGAAAATGACCGGCTCCTCTACCACTAAACCGAAAGCCACCTGCGATATATGTGGACGGGCGTGTCTCTCCAAAATAGAGCTCCGCAGTCAAATGAAAAAATGTTCTACGAGATGAATCAAAGTCGTTACAGCTAAATGAGACCAACAGAACGTTTTTTTTTTCGTAACGCTAAATTTCTATGTTTCTTTTAACTCTTTCCTTCCGTAATCATTTTTTCACATTCAGACGGAATTCTTCCTTTTGCTCATTAGTATTGCACTACCATATTATGATTAAGCTTCAATAGCTTTGTCTCGTTGTAATCAGAAAAATGTTTATTTGGTACAGGATTAAAGGGGAATGCATGCTCCTTCTGTATAACATAAAGAAAAGTTTTTAAAATTAAATACTAATTTAATTTAATGAGGTCAAATCAACGATCGTATCGTCGATTAGGAGAGAAAGAGTTAAACACCAACAACAACAACTACAAACGAAAAATCAATTGGACTATTATTATCAGACTTACCGAATGTGAATGACTCAAAAGAAAATCAAACTATTAGTTAACCTAATGCTAATTACAATCCTTAGCATTAACTTAAATGTATGTGTTTAAATCAATTGTATAACATACTATGTCTGCACTATACCATTAAAAAAAAACTCCACGCCTTTTACAAAAATAATCGTTTGAAAGACCCATGGAGGCCTACTAGGAATTTGTCTGTTGTACATGTCTAGATTTGTTTCAAGGTTCTAACAATACTTAACAAAAACTTAACACCCGATACGGCTTTAGAATTGGAACACTCTCTGGCGGAGTGTCTCCAGTGAACCGTAACACTGTGGGGAGACATTAACGAAATGTGGAGAGCCTCGTTTTGAACAATTCTAAATCATGAGCTCGATTACTTTGTCTCTTTGATAACGATTCGATGGGTTTGATTATCTTGAACAAGGGGAAGAAATCGTACTTGGCAAATGTGTGGTATAAGTGGAGTTAGTCCCCTTGAGGACTCTTGCGCCCTTGGTGAACATATTTTGTACACATTTAAAAAAACGATCATGTAAACATTCACAAAGATATCCCCTTATTCTCTTTCCCAACTTGTCCAGACAAGGGATAGGGTCACAGGGCATTGAGAATGTTAATAGCTAAACCAACAGAATTGGTAAAAATATTTCTAAACGCACAGATCTATTATGTCTAGACCAGTCTAGTTCAATCACACTTAACTGATCCTAACTAATTGATACAATTATATTTAATACTTTATTGTTTTTGTTTTTTTAAGTACTTGTTTTATGGAATAAATCCCTACTTGTAAAAAAAAATTATTAAAAATTAAAATATATATTTTTGTATTTTTAAAAAGCTTATATCAACTCAATCTGTCTGGTAAAAAGTTTGAACATGTTTTTTTTCCTCCCATTTCCCACTTTCGGATCAAATTAAAACTTTGCACAATTATTCATTTAACACGACAAGATATGAACCATACAATCACCTACTAACCAGGTAATATATTGTCACATACGATCACATACTTCTAATCAGAGGCGTCTCTAGGTTGGTGCGGGGGTGGTGCCGTCCGCACCGGGTGACACCCACTAAAATCAACATCAAGACGTTGTATTTATTTTGTTGTTTTAATAAATTGTGGACATTTAAAAAAAACAACAACTAAAATCTCAAGAAGACTAAAGAAACTTATCAAATTGAAGATCCTCGTTGAATAAAAGACATTTTACTGACTTTGTGGAAATGTTATCCAAATATTACTCAGTAGTGACATTATAACTTATAAGATTGCAAGACAGCGATGAGACACGAATTTTAAAACGGGCGGTTCTGTACATTGAAAACTGAATTGACTTTTAAGATTTTCAAGTTTGAAATCCTGAAAAGAAAATTGTTAATTTGTCTTTTTTTTTTAAGTTTGTACGCTTTTAAATGTTAAGTTTAATAACTAACTCCGTTAGGAGCTCTTTAAAAGTCTACTAAAGAAAACATGTTAAGTTGAAGTTAAATCTGTTTATAAGCTAAATATATTAAATTTTAATATTTGTGGTAATAAATGATAAAATGTCAGAAGCAATAAAACGTTAAAACAGACTCGACACTTAATTAAACGTATTGTAGGAAGAAACAAGCAATGAATGTAGGGAACTTGCTCACTGCATTGCTCACTGCATTATTGTGCAACTAACTAAACAAAGATAATCTGTTTTGGGAAAATTGAGGGGAACGCCGGAGGGAGGGGTGACACCCACCCTAGTGACGCCACTGCTTCTAAGTGGCATACTTTACGACCCCTCATTATGTGGCAGTTTTAACATATCGAAAGACGAACTACTTTGGCAAGGTCTCGTGTTACTGAAGAGGCTAATCCTTGATACACATCAGTGATCACTTGTTTGGTATTTGTAATCACTGGACACTGCAATGTTTTCAACGTCCACTTAGGTGTGTTCACTGCGATCCAGGACACCTTAGGCTTACCACCCATGTGGACATAGAATGACACTGTTAATGATTACCATTATTATTATCTAGATATGTATAATTCTCTTCGTCGCGGGACACCACGCACGCTCGCCGACCACTGGCGATCCAGGGGGGGGCGGTAGGGGCGATCGCCCCCCCCCCCCACTCGGCCGACTCGGGGAGGGGGGCGGGCGAATTTTACTATAGAATTCACACAATTTGTATTCGAATTTATTACTTATGTTAAAAATAAATACTAATTATTTATATTTCAACCTATTTTTAGATTATTTCGCCCCCCCCCTCTAGTATGTTGGCCGATTGGTGGGGTCGGGAGGGGGCGATGGTATCAATCCCGCCCCCCCATACACTTTCGAGTGGGGGGGGGGCGGTCCAATTTTTTTTGTAGAAATCACAGCTTGCTAATAGAATCAATGTAATATCTATATTGTGTAGACTTGTTATTGATTTTTTAACCGATCTTTATATTATGTCGTTCCCTCTTTGCCGATTGGTGGGGGGGGGGGGGGGGCGAATACCTCTACTGCCCTTCCCACCTAAACCCTTTGAGTGGGGGGGGGGGCGGTCCGTTTTTCGTTCAGATCTTATGTAAAAGTGGTTTTAATGGGTGCAGGTTGTCTTTAAGAATCGTGAGTGATTTGGAAAGGCATCTTTCTTGGAAAAGCTCTCCAAGAGATGGTAGCTGTATTTGAGTTATATACGATGCTTTTTTAATTAGTCTATTTATTCTAAGTCTTTGTGCCAGCGAAGTATTACCATACCAGCATGTGATGGAAAAGTTAATAAGACTGCTGATGGTTGCTGTGTATAAAAGTTTGATTATTGTTTTGTCTATGTTGAATTTTCTTAGCTTTCTGAGATAGTAGAGTCGCTAGTGAATTATCCTGTATAGATTTTGATAGTGTTTGGTTTGTTACGATTTGTTGTTGATAGTTGTGCCTAGATATTTATATTCTTGTACTTGATCTATGGTTTGGTTGTTTATCTGAATTTCTGTAATATGGTCTTTGTTTTTCCTAAAATTAATAATCATTTATTTAGTTTTCTGAGCACTTAAAATTAGAAAGTTATCTATACACCATATCGTTCCCAAATTAGAGCTGGGTGGTCTCAGAGGCGCCCGAAGATCCCGAAATTTAAAAATCCCAGTCTTCACCAGGATTCGAACTCCTGATCCCGGTTTGGAAGCCAAGCGCTTTACCGCTCAGCCACCGCACCTCAGATAATACTATCTATTACAACTCTTGGTTATAGACAAAAAAAAATGATTAATCGGGTTTTCACTTCTGTAACAACTTATCTACAGATAGATATCTTTGCACACGAGTGAAATAAGAGTAGTAAAAACATATAAGATAACAAATGGATTTATGTTATTGTAAGTGTGTTCAGTATGTGAATGATCGTTGTAAATCCACATATATTCTTTAAATAAATGAAATAAGATGGGTGATTAAGTAGCAATACAGAAAAAACAACTCTAAAGATTCAGGTTGCATTATTAGTTTCTTGACTTCATTTAAAAGGCAGCCAATTTACATCTGTGTGGTAAACGTAAATGGTCTCTTAAAACACTTGTTACCCATCAATTTTAAGTAGTGTAAGTCACTGTAAGTACAGTTTCACTTTCAGACCTTCCGATCTACAGGGCAGATGATGTAAAGGTCATCTGTTTCTTTATCCAACTAAAGTCAGGTACCATGTTAGTAGCGCCCTAAAAATGCAGATATTGAAAGTCCCAGTGCTTATCGAGATTCGAACCCAGGACTCCAGGTTCGGAAGCCAAGCGCATAACCACTCAGCCACTGCCCGCCCCAATATATGAATGATAAAGTATGTTTAAAATCTATTGCTCTACATCCAGTGTTACTATTTCGTTTCTCTAGAGTGATAGTATTGCTATTATGTTTTCTGTATTGTAGATTACTATTGTTGTTTTTAATGGAATCTGTTATGTCTCTTATACAATTGTTTAAGATTAGTTTAAGATGTATATGCATATAATTCACGAAATCATTGCAATACCTCTATTGAACTCGTAAAAAACTAAAACTAAAACCTGGTGATCTCGAAAACGGCTCTGACAATTGTCCTAGAAATTTGACTGTGATATATATCATTGGTGAAAAACTTGCTAGCTTGATGGCCACACTGGGAAAACTCTGGTTTGACCGTTATAATTTTTAAAACCATAAAAAGAAATTAATTTAAATTTGGCAAGGGAACAAGCAAATATTGATCTCAAAAAGAACATAGTATCTAAAAAAAAATGACTCACGTAAAAAGGTTCTATGGAGTAGTTTTTTGGAAAAAAGTATGTAAAATGTTAATGATCGATAACTTCCATAATTTTCAAGAATTAATTAACTTGAACTCGACCTCTGACCTCTCTCCTAAACATATATTTTGTTTCACACTATTCACAAACAAAATGGACACTGAAAGTTTCACAATTCCAATGAGAACATGACAAAACTTTACTTAAGTGCATCTATATACATAATTATGTTTCAATCACAGACCTATGTATATATATATTATATCTAGACTGGGCATGGAGATCTTTTAACACTACAAAAAATGTCGTCAAATTTTTTAAAAGTTGAAACAAGACGTTGTATTGTAAAGTAGTTATGAGAAGTAAAGCTGTTGTTTTTTTCAACCCTAACCTATGTAATATATAATTTAATGTTTAGATCTAGATCTAGTAATTGAACATCGAAAAAAATAGCACTCTCGTCTCATAATTATTATTTTCCAATTTTTAGATACATAATCTAAACAGATCTAGGTAATCAATCTATTTGAATGTACATAAGATGACTAAATATCTAGGATTTTCGAAACATTATCTTAATGAAAACCAACAGGAAATGACTTTATTTCATGAATTTGCGTAAATATATAGTGCTGTGATCATAGACATAAATATATAGACTGGACGATAAAGTAAAAATTATTATGGGAAACATTTGGGAAAGGATAAGTTTGTATGAGTTATACAGCAGTTATGAGCAGTGTAAATATAAAAGTATTTATAGTTGTTTTTTTTTTCAGCCATAACCTATATAATTGATAAAACCCCTTCTGTATTATTATATCTCTAATCCTGCCTACCAAATCTATTAAATTTACATAATTAAAATAATTATAAATAGTTTCAAATAATAGATTTAGATCTTGTCTATATAAATACTAAAGTAAAAAAAATACTACTTACTACTAGTACTATACTACTATACTCTATACTATAATTGTAAACTGTATAGTCTAGTCTATAGTTAGTATATAAATAGTCTAGGACTAGATTGTCACTAGATCTATAATCTATACTTATACTAGATCTAGTCTATAGTCTGCATGCATAGATGAGAGATTGACTAGTTTAATAGTTAGTAGTAAAAAGTATGAAAAGTATTAGACCTAGTTATTACAAATATTAGTCATATTTATTAGATTTAGATCTATCAATATTTGATTATTAAATTAGTCACAGTCACAGTGATACTGAATTATTCTGACTTACTGAAACTGAAAGTTAATGTGTATAATATTCATTTTTTTTTTTCAACCTTTAGAATTTATCCTTGGCCTATCGTACTACGAACATTAGAGCACGTTCTGCTCATTTTCTTTGACTTTTTTGACTAAAAACTAATTCTAACAATTTGAATCGATAAGACGACCGCCATACATTAATAAAGAAGCCATGTCAACAAACATAGATCCACATCACAAACCTATATATATTTGCCTATGTCTATGATTATGAAACAAAGGCAAAATATTGGGAATATGGCAGTTTTGTACTTTTCAAAACTAAAGATCATAATTATATATTGGCTGAAATGTTAGTCCTAGAATTTATAGCTCAATTGCCGCCATTTTTTTTCACATAGATATAGTACATAAAACATATTTGACTCCCCCCAAATAAAAATAACTTCCTACTTCCAGTCTATATTTATTTATGTCTATGGCTGTGATTAATACATAACAATCTCTCTATATATATAGGTCTGTGGTTTCAATATTGACACGTACTATTCGTACTTATTACATATTTTAGACTAGAGTCTGGCCCAATGTTTCTGAGGTATATCTAGATGTCAGTTCTTCTTTTAAGAGATATCTTTTGCTCTTCGAAGGCACGGAAGCCAGGTTTGTATCCGTTCCCTGAACTTTGAGCTCATGTTGTAATAGACTATGATATTCACACTACAGTTGATGGTCTCCAGTAGAAACGTGAAGGAATAGACCAACAGAGACACGTCAAAGTAGGGTCCGTTAATCTTCAGCTCTCGGACGATGCCCAGAGCAGTAAGCATGGCGGACTGGGGTGTGAGGCAGAGGAGAAATATGATGGACACAGTCGTCAGCATTTTCACCAGCTTCTTCTCTTTGCCGGAGATCTCCTTGCTTCCAGAATGTTTGCCCGATGTGACCGTACGCCTCCACCTCCAGCTAGACCTGAGCCTTACAACTATGACAGCGTTGCAGAGAATTAAAATAAAGAACGTGGCGTATGGCACAAACATGTCCGTTATTAAATAGGAAACTCTGAGCACTGTTTCCGGATTGTTTCGGTATAAAAGCAATATTTTTGTTTGGTTTCGTTTCGTATCCAAACCCCAGTCGAAGTACGTGACGTAGTAAGGGGGAAACATATAAGCAGAGATTACCACGAAAATAGAGCCGACCACAACCGCAGCGACTTTGCGAGTGATGATGCCTTTTACTTTCAAAGGCAGGAGAACACACATGCATCTCTCAGAGGTGGCGAATGCAGTAATCAGGCCGCTTACTCTCATAAAATATTCTCGGGGGTAGAAAAACATGGTAGAGAAAACCACGAGCGAAGAATACTGAATGTCCGCGCCGTTCCAGAACGGGCTGAAACATATATTCACCACCATCTGAGTGAGGAGAGCCCCAATGTCGCTGACGGCTAGGGCGCTTAAGGTAATGTTCACGCTGTCTTGCAAGCCTTCTTTGGTGAAGGCAACAATGTTGATGACGTTACCGACAATTCCAAGCACTCCGATTATCTCCCCGCAGACCAAGAGATTGAATGTTAGAAAGAAAGTGACCGCTTCCTGTTGAACTAGTAGCTGGATTGTGGGACTTGTAAGTTTTGTAGTGTTCTCGAGGGACATTGTTCAAATCTCTGGAAGCAGGCCTACATCAAGTCAAAACAAGAAGTACAACGACTCAATTTTTAAAAAGCTTATATCAAGTCAATCTGTCTGAATGTCTGTCTGGTTAAAATGTTAGCACGTTATTTCTCCCACATCCATTCTCGGATCAAGTTGAAACTTTACACAAATGTTTATTGCAGTGATGTTCAACCTTATTCAAACAGAGGGCCATTTTAATTTCTGACACCCGTGTCACGGGCCACATCAATAAAAGAATTAAATTAAAAAATAAGGAAATAAACATTATATTATGTTTTTAAGAAACCCGAGAATTCAGAACTTACATTAATTTATGAAATATTTTTATCCTTAACTAATTTTTAAGTTGATGTTTAGATAAGTCACCATGTCGGAGCACGGGGTCGAGAGCACTAAATGTTGATCAGTGAGACGATTACGTCCTCACAAATAAGTGCATATCAAACTTCTTTTTTATTTGTAGAGAGTGGTTTTTCTAGTTTTTGTGCTGACGTTCGGCGGGCCGGATGGAGCCACGTCGCGAGCCGTATGCCCGTATTTTGGGCATCACTGGTTTATTGTACCGAAAAAAAACATTAATCAATAAAATAAATATTATTATAATTACTGGTAATTAATTATTTTATTTGATACCAACAAGAGAAATGTATCCTTCAGTATAAAGCGATAAGGCTAAATATGTCGGATTATGCCCCCTTAGATAATTGTACACGTTATTTCTTCCACACCCATTCTAGGATAAAGTTGAAACTTCCCACAGTTATTTATTCCACCTAACAAAACATGGATACATTTGTAAAAATAGTGATTAGTCAATTAATCAATGAACCAATTAACCATAAATTCTACATTATTGAGTGTACAGCTGTATATGTGTTCTTCCTCTTAAATAACCCTTTTTTCTTTTTTTAAAATACATTTATATTTTGCTTTTTTTTAATGGCCAATAAATTTTTACAATTTCAGAAACATTAATTTTATTCTATTTCATTTCGGTGAAAATTTTATATTTCTAACCAGCTATTTAAAATAGATATTTAGCTCCAAGTACTTAGCTGTATTACGTTTCACAGAGAAAGAATTATCCAACGACAAATTTTGTTAAGAATTTCATTTTAATTAACAATGATGTTGCATTTGCGCCATCAGCTTATCGCACCGTGTGACACCAATCCTTGTGGCGCCTCCGCTTATTAAAAATAATGATGATAATAGTAATAATACTAATAATTTTATAATTATAATAGTAGCGCATTTCTAAGCTTAATTTTTGTTTGTAAAATGTTTTACATGTTTCGGATGTTCCTTCAGAGTTGAAGATAGTTTACTTCCTAGTCCAAACCTCCCGCAGGACGACGGGGGATGCGAGCGGGCAGGGTTTGAACCCTCGACCGTCGATAAATCCGAACGACAGTCCAGCGAGCAAACCGCACGACCAGGCAGCCATATAGGTCTGTGGTTTCAGTACTATGAAATCTTGCAGGTCAAATACTGTACTCTTTTCCACACATCAAAGTTGAAGACAATTCTTGTGAATAATGTAGGCCTAAATACTATTTTCTTAATTGAATTAGAAGGAGCGAATCTGACCCCTCAGTGGATCTCTAAATAAACAAGTTTTAGTGTCCTTAGGCGAAAAGTGCTTCTTAAAATAATTATCATTTAACCCTTTCTCTTCAAACGCGATCTTTACACATTCGATTGATAAAATAGTTTCGAATGATTTTGACTGTAAAACAAATGGCGAAATCTATACTCTCATCAATTTTTTTATTTTTTTATATTAGGTTAGCAGCTCTTCTTAATTAAAATGTATAGTACTTCTATAATACATTACAAATTAAACTTTAATTGTATAAGCAATATTGGTTTAACCAACTTAGACGTTGAGTTTATAGAGTCCATTAAAGCCACGAGAAAGGATGCCACATTAAAATAAGATAAAATAGATCTAGGCCACTTCAAAGCGTATAATTAAATCCAATCACTATGCGTCCCAGTTCTCAATATTGACTCTTGAAATTGACATTAAATTCTGCAAATACTGAATGTAATTATCGCAATGTGTGAACCGCGGGGACCAAAGAGTATGAATTATATTTTATTGAATTTTGTTTTACCTTTTTGTCCTTGTTTTTTTTTTTGGTACTTTCTCACTCTTTCCCTATCTCTCTATTTATTGTGATTTCTTTATCACTCTGTAAGTCTCCCTCTCTCTCTCTCTCTCTCTCTTTTTCAAGCCATTAAAATTATACTAACAAGTTTCTAATCCTAATCACCTATCGGAGATTTTCATTAAAAAAAGTTATTCCATAAACAGCAAGCCATTTGATGTATCCGGTGAACAGAATAGCGAAGTATTGATGAGCTAGATTTGTTAAAGGAAATAATCATTTCTGTGCACGTTTTAACACCCACCAACACACCAACTGGTCCACAAAAGTGATTGGACCGTAGCGCACTGAACATGCTATAATCTTGAAAGTTGCCTAAACAAATTTAATAATTTAAATTACAAAGGATTACAAAGAGAGCTTGTGTTATCACACAAACTCAGAGGCGGTCCCCGACAAATTTCCCATTGTACCAGAAATATTCAAGTCATGGTCTTGATTTGATAGTTTAAAGTAATAAGATTTCAAAAAATCATCTAGCGTTGTTTTTTTTTCACATGAAGCCAAACAGGAAGACCCGTCATCAATTGTACAACTTTTCTTACTCTTCTAGAATCGGGATTTGAGATCGAGCTCCTTTAAAAAGAAATGTTCCGTTAGCTGATCACCTACATCCAGAAAAAAACAACAACTCCCATATACGTAGCTCTCACCAACAATATTGGAGTGCTGCGCACGGAGCATGCATACAAATAAAAGCTGTACAAATGGAGTTTAAAAAATCGCTCGTGATTCCAATTAAGTACACTTTTCAATGCGATCACACAGCTCACTTTATAACAAACTATTTCGTTTTTCTAGAAACTAATGTTCAAGTCCTCTACATTGTTTTATTCCGCTAAGGTTTAGTTTGCATGCAACCCTAAGATCTGGGGAGACCAATACCTTGTTGCCATATCACAGGTCTGTGTTTAGGCCGTTTTACTGTCAAAAGAGTCGAAGCTCTTGAAACTCTACGCTTGTAAACTTAATTGAACAAAGCGCTTAGTCTGAAAGAGGTCCAAGCTTGTGTTATTTCCAATGGGACGGACACTCCGGCCAAAAACCCGAGCACACCGGGAACCCGCACCATTTTCTTAGAGCTTACCAAGCTAGCCGTGCAGAACTGCAGGGCTACTGTTTGCTTTATTTTATTTTTATGGAAAGGGGGAGTTTTATCGTCAAAGCAATCTGTTTTAGGGCTTTAAACTCAAAAACCATCTGAATTTTTTTAAAAATGCCAACCCCCTAAGCTACGCTCATAGAATTTGGTGACTGTAGTTAATTACTTTAGTTTTAATATTGCAGAGAAAGTTTTAACCTCAAAACTATCTGTTAGGGAGTTTTAGATTCTAAACCCTATAGAGGGACTTTCAAATTTAAAGCCCACTGGAGGGTGTTTTTAAACTAAAAAAAAACATTGGCTAAGCTTATATAGTTTATTGACTGTAGATCGTTTTTTGTTTTATATTGAAGATGGGTTTTTAACCTCAAAACACGGTGGAGGGGGTATTTAAACTCAAAAACCTCTGGAGTGGGTTTCGACTTCAAGTTTTTCTTGAGTTTTTTTTAATACTCAAAATTTTTCTAGGTTACGCTCATAGAATCATGTGACTCTTGTTATTATATTAAATATTGAATTAAATAGAGTATTTTTAACGTCAAAAAAAACGCTGGAGGTTTTTTTTTCTCTTGGCTACGCTGATGGAATTTAGTAACTGTCGTTTGCATTTTTTTTCTAGAAGAAGGAAGTTTTTAATCTCAAAATCCCTTGGAGGGGGATTTCAAACTCAGAACCCCTTTGCCTGCGCAAGTGATGGTTTAACATTTAAATCTCGACTACGATGAACAAAATTAAAGCAAAAAACATAAAAAAACAGTCACAAATTTTCTTTCCAAATTTCGGGAGGGAGGAGATCAATCCCAAACCCTCATACCCCGTGTTTACGCCCATGATTACGGACAGTTAATTTGAGTCAAAATGACAAAATCGTCATTCTGTTCAATAATGGCTAAAAATGGGTCAAGGACAATTGAGAAGCATTGATAAGTAACAAATAGATCTACTTAGTGCCCTGCTATGGAGAGTGGACTACACATCACATTCCTATTGCATAACTCTAGGTCAGAGAACGGGAAACCAAGGGAAGCAACTGCAAAGCAAAATACAGAAAGCGAAGACAGACAGATTTGAATTTGTACCTCCCCCTTTTCCCTTTGCGAGAACGTGAGATATTGACCTTTTTTTTTTTCCCTACACAGGTCATAGCTGTGCTCTCTCCTTTCTGTGTGTCAATAGCAAACCAAGAGAATGGACCAATCTAAGCCTACAAGTAAGTTACATAACTATGTAGCCATCAATGTTTTGTGTACAATCAGACTTATAGTGAGATACAAGATCTATAGACCTCATATATAACAGGTAGAGGTAGCCTACTACTAGACAGCAAATGACTCAGCACTTAGTAACATTAAACGAGCTTTGTTTCTTGGTTTGATGGGTTGTTGTATAAGATCGATTAAAAGAATAGTGTGATAAACCTTTTTAACAATATATAAAGTAACAAGTTCTCCTTTCAGACCCTGCAATGATGCGATCTATAGGGCAGATTATGTAATCTATTGGGCAGATTATGTAAAGGTCATCTGTTTCTGTCGCCAAACGGTTAACAAGGGTGTCATGTGGCCAGCACAACGACAAGCCGCATTTACTTTTCCCCAACTATTGCCACGTACCCATTAGAGCTGTTTTGACTCAGATGCGCCCAAAGATCCTGAAATTTAAAAGCCCAGTCTTAATCGGGATTCGAACCCGGGACCCCCGTCTCGGCAGCCAAGCGCTTTACCACTCAACCACCGCTTCTCCTAGCGCAATATAACTGCAAATTATTTTACATTTCTATTTATTCATCAATAAAATAAACTTTTTTAACTAACGAAATCATTGGCCAAAGTAGTTTGGTCTCTTTTTATATAAGTATGATACATAAAGTCAAAAAAAGACATTAACATATTAACTTATATAAAGTGGTCAACGCCGTGTATTTATACTGGTATATACTGATATGACTCTCTATCAGGCTCACTGCAAACACACAACACAACCAACTCAATAACTTAACAACACGGGCTCCGAATAACGTCATTCTTTAATGAGTCTAACAAATTTAACAGCCAATGTTGTACAATCAACAACATATAATACTGACTGTACAATGCTTCACTGTAGATAACCGTACTGCTGTACTACATTCTACTGGTTTCTCTGCCACTTTCTGGACTTGTGCACTGGACTTTAATATCCCGGACTAGATTCACTCTGGACTCACTGTACATCTAAATCATCTTGACTCTAAACACTCTGGCTCTTTCTGGAGTCCCCGAAAGCCTTTTCCAATATAATCATTATGGATGATCACATGACCATATTCGCAAGTGATTTCCTTAAGAATTTCCTTTCGTCACGGTTAACCACTCTCGAAACGCTGTCCAGTGTCATCTATATTGACTGATTACTCCCAATGCCACCACTACCGCGTCGCCAAGTAAATGAAAGTTTCCCCTTTCAGACCATGAGATCTGTGGGGCAGATGATGTAAAAAGGTCATCTGTTTCTCTGGCCCGCAGTTAGCGAAGGTGTCATGTGGCCAGGTCAACGACCAACCGTCTTAACTCTTTTAACGACTAATATCTGGTAGCCATTAGAGCTGGGTAAAAAAAAAAAGATTTGCATTTGCTAAGACTTTTAACTCACAAGGCTTCCCCTACCGCATTTATTGTTAAAGTAAAGTTCCCCGTTCAGATCGTCAGCTTGAATGGATGTAAAAAATATTATTATCTGTTAAATTGGAGCTGTTCACACTTAAAGTTAATCATAGGAATTCGCTTTTTATTTAGACTTTGATGATTACGACACTGATTTCGTTCTTTAAACACAAAAGTATAGTAACAAAATAGAAATACGTGCAAGCGATATACAGAAATATCATGACGATAAAATGGAAATGTAACAAATTAAAAGATGGAGGTCAGAAGAGATTGAGAAATAAACAGAAGCAAATTATTAATGTCAAGTACGCCATATTAAAAGATCGCATTGAAAGATCTGTTGTCATTTAAAATATTTAGAGCTACAATCGAAAGATCTTTGAAATTAGATTCTACATTTCTGAATGCTGCAAACAAAATTATTAGTTCGCTTATCAAGGCTTCCGTATTCTGTACACATTATATTTGTATGGTTCCTTCTGTCTCGGAAGACCATGGATGAGCCCAAATGAGTCACTGGCTTTGGTTTTGTCTAGAGACGGGGAAGAATCTGAATGACTGATCAAGCCAATTCTGGAGCGGCAGAGTTTGCCACAGTTCGTCAATGTATATGCATCTGACTTAGGGCAGCTTTGTTCTTCTTTCTCTTGACTGATGCAGCTTCATTTCTTTTGCACTGGGCGAAGTTCGTACCAACACGTACAGTCTGTCTCCATGCTGTCCTGTCTTGGGCTATCTCCTCCCTCATACTTTGTTCGATGCCCGTGGTTCTCATGTCTCGCTTACAGACATCTCTGTAGGTTAGTCTTGGGCGGCCCTTGGGTCTGACTCCCTCCATAAGCTCAGCATAAATGATGTCTTTAGGGATTCTTCCATCTCGCATGCAAGTGACATGACCGAGCCAGCGAAGTCTTCTCTGTGTAAGAAGAGATAAGATGCTGTGCATACTGGCCCGTTTCAGAACGTCCTGGTTAGAGACCTGATCCCTCCAGAAGATGCACCTTATGCGTCGCAGGCAGCGTAAGTGGAAGCTATTTAATCTGTTTACCAGATCAACAAAAGATACACAAACAGCTTGATATTTTTTTATTTGTAAAATAAATAGTATATTTCTTATCTTATCTTATATTTCCTCCAATAATATAATGTAATTTTTTTTTTTTATAAAGACATTGATTCTAGAAAGCGTGAAGGCGGATTGGCATATGAGCTAAATACTGACGGGCTTAGAAATATTAAGTTTGGAAAAGAGATACGAGACAAAGAATTTCTTTTAGACCCAGACGTCACGTTTTTAAATCATGGAAGCTATGGGACAGTTCCGTCACGCATCATAGATATACAGAACAAGTAAGAATTAAAGGAATATTGCTTATAATATAAGTTAAGATTGAGTTTCATTAACATTTGTTATATGAATTGGCAACATATAACATTTTAAAATGATCTCCCTAACCTATAAAAAAAATCGAAAGCTGAAAAACACTGAACGCATCATTTAATAACAGCATCAGCCTATAACTTAATAATAAACTTGGAAAAAAAATATACTGATGTATCTGATCTCAAGCTACACTGTGGGAAACATTCGAATAAAACAACTTTCTTAACATTTTCTTTCCATAATTATTTACCACATTCTGGTGGAATCAACGTTGGTATCGTCAGTTAGGAGAGAAAGAGTTAAGGAAAATAAAACGAAAAACCTTTGGGGCATTATTGTAACTTTATTACCCTACCGATCTCAAAAACAGACACAAGAAATATTTTCTTTCTTAAGCAATCTAATTATTATTATTACCCAAACAATGTTGCCTCTTTATTTTTTATGTGTATTTTTTATTTGTAATAAATTATTTAATTTTTTTTTATATTCTTGGAAAATATTTTTAAAAAGTTTTTAGACGTTTAGAATAGTCATAAAGTTTATCTCAAAAAATCTCTCGTCTCAATCTCGACGTAGGGCTCGGGTAAAAAAAAATA
Source organism: Biomphalaria glabrata (assembly GCF_947242115.1). Taxonomy (NCBI): domain Eukaryota; kingdom Metazoa; phylum Mollusca; class Gastropoda; family Planorbidae; genus Biomphalaria; species Biomphalaria glabrata. Next base: position 18,083,827 of record NC_074728.1, on the reverse strand, counting down.
TTCCAGGAGGCGACACCGGTAGGCCAATTAGGGAAGCAAAACACAACCCACGTGCGTAAAGTCCATTCAAGACCAGTCGTCCTAGTAGGCCTGAAGACTGACCGGGATATGAACCACATGTAATAGGAATGTAAAATTATACTTAACTTTCCCAGATGAAAGTTTTTTCAGGCAGACAGATGGAGATGAGTCTCCATAGGACTAGAGCTCTAAGATTCCTACACTCAACCCCTCGGGAAATTATAAAGAAGAAGAAACTGAAAAATCTAATAACGTGGGTTTTTTTTTTGAAAACATAAGTTTGATCATCTTCTATCTTATAGGCTACATACGTTATTCTAGGAGAAGTTAATTACGTCCCAAAGTAAATAAAGCAAATCTTTATCAAATTTTTTGATGTCTGTAACGTCATGACGAAGAACAATAAACAACGGACCTTGAATTTTCACTCTTGTCCCTTTTTATACTTAAAAATCTAATAAATACTTTCAAAAAATATTTGGATTCCTTACTACGAAATCTAATTTTATTTTTATTCATCCTTGGGCTTTTAATTACCAGCTATGTCTAGCTCTAAGACAAAATTATTACATAACGACAGTCAGTGGCGTAGCTAGGCATTTGCGATTATTTGGGGGCCCGGGGGCTTGACCTCTTTTGGGGACCCTACGTTTTGAGTAATACAAGTGGGGGCCAGGGGATTTTCAAATTCCCCCTCCCTCTCCCCACCCTAGCTACGCCTCTGACGACAGTGTACCAATCTGAACGTTTTTTTTTATTGTCACTATTTGCAAATTTGAACAGACTTAACATTGAAAGAGAACGTCACCCAGATCATTGGTACCGCGTGAACTGCAAGAAGTATGTGGACCGGAGCAGACGTGCTGTGGCTGACTTCATTGGCGCTGACAGTGATAACATTGTTTACGTCTCCAACCCATCAGTAGGTAGGAGTTTCATCTCACTTGAACTCTAGGGTCAGGACAGGTAGGACTTTACAGACCCATCAGTAGGTAGGAGTTTCATCTCACTTGAACTATAGTGTCAGGACAGGTAGGACTTTACAGACCCATCAGTAGGTAGGAGTTTCAGTTGCATCTCACATGGACTCTAGGGTCAGGACAAATAGGACTTTACAGACCCATCAGTAGCTAGAAGTTTCTGTTGCATCTCACGTAAACTCTAGGGTCAGGACAGGTAGGACTTTTCCTGTACAGAGCCATCAGTAGGAAGGAGTTTCTTTTGCATCTCACATGAACTCTAGGGTCAGGACATGTAGGATTTTTCCTGTACAGAGCCATCAGTTGGTATGAATTTTTGTTGCATTTCACATGAACCCTAGGGTCAGGACAGGTAGGACTTTTCCTGTACAGACCCATCATTATGTATGAGTTTCTATTGCATCACACGTAAACTCTAGGGTCAGGACAGATGGGACTTTACAGACCCTTCTGTAGGTAGGAGTTTCTGTTGAATCCTACATGAACTCCAGGGTCAGGACAGGTAGGACTTTACAGAACCTTTTGTAGGTAGGAGTTTCTGTTGAATCCTACACGAACTCTAGGTTAGGACAGGCAGGACTTTTCCTGTACAGCCCTGGCTAGGAAATTAGCGGAAGGATTAAATGTGTATTAGTATGATTACGTCAGGATATATTTGATCTTTAAATTTGGATGCGTTTCCCTGTTTCAAATGGTGCCCTTATGAAATAGTTTATGAAGTGGGGACAACTGGGACATGCTGCATGACACATGTAGATGCTAAAAGAAATGGCTAGGTAACGTCCAGTCCATGTCCGGATTCACATTTTGGTCCTTTCGCGATATCTGTGATGTACAGCTGCGAACTTCCACACAACGTCCGGGCTACGTCTCATTTCACTCATTGAAACAGGGAGGGTCTAGTTTACATAGAAATACAATTTATATAGTCCAGTGCTTACAATGCTTGTATTAGCCTAGTTTACATAAAAATACATTGTCACTCACAAAGGCCTCGGGATACACATTTAAGACCAAAAGAAAATCCGCTGCCAAGGACAAACGCAGACGACGAAAAGAAAATCTAAATCGACCACCTGCGGACAATGGTTATGTAGGTCACAGCTTGGTCTGCGCAGCCACGGGAAATACTGCATTCCTCACTAATCTTCGAACTCGAAGACAAGCCTTATTATTTAGTCTAGTTTACTTAAAATACCATTTATTTAATCCAGAATGCTTACAACGCTTGTATTTGGTCTAGTTTACTTAAAGTACATTTTTATAGTTTAGTATAGCCTAGTTATAATGACTATATTTGGTCTGGTGTATTTATAATGTCCTGTTTGTATTTTAAACGAAACTGATGAAGAACTAAATGCTAAGTTGAATTTAATAAAGTATATTTTTTCAAATAGATCTTCAAGTTTGGATTGCTGTTTTTTTAATACATAGTATTTAGAAACGCTCCTTTCTCAAGGAAATTTATTAGGCTTATTTTTGTTTTTTTTTTCAGAAAAAAAAAATTATATATAGGATTTTGAAATGTAGTTATCTGCGATAAATAGTAAAAAATGTAGAAAAGAAATGTTGGAATATAAAGATGTCACTAAATAATTCAACATTCGTACAAAGCTTATATCAACTCACTCTGTCTGTCTGTGTGTCTGGCCAAAAGTTTGTACACGTTATTTCTCCGACACCCGATCAAGCTAAAATTTTGCTCAACTATTTCTTTGACCTTACAACACAAGAATCAATAAAAAAAAAATCAGCTGATTAGTTTACTAACTATTGGTAATAAATAACTTTTGTTTGGTATCTCAAACAAGGGAAAGAAATTGTCCTTGACTGAAGTGGTGGAATAAGCTGAATTAGTCCCCTTTGTTGATTGTCGTCTGAGGCTTTTTACAAATTTAATTACATAACTAATTGATACACTTATTATAAGCTTTTTTTTAAAAGTATTTTTTTTTATTTTTATTGTTAACGATAGAATGTTCTGTTTTTATTCCAGCCATCAACACTGTGATTCGCTCTTACCCATTCCAACCAGGAGATGCTCTTCTTGATACCAATCTCTCCTATGGCACCATAGCCAAGCTGTGTAAAGACTTTACCAGTAGGATAAGACCAGGTCAAAAGATATTTTATTTGGCTACTTAAGTCATTATAATTTTGACAAAGCTTATACTAACTCATTCAATCTGTCTGATAAAAGGTTTATACATTTTATTTCTCCCATTCTCGGATCGAGTTAAAACTTTCCAAGTTGGCTTAGGCCAGGGGTTCTCAACCTGTGGGTCGCGACCCCTTTGGGAGACGAATGACGCATTCAACGTGTTCTGCTATTTCACACTGATGTGACTAGGGTATCGAGAGGCAAACGTCTAAAAAGTGTTAAATTTAATCTTCGTGAAGAATTAAGGTTTTTTTTTTTTTTTTGTATTAAAAAGCAAAAATGCAGAAAATAGCCGACCTGGTAGACACCTTTCTCACCTTGATAATTAAATGTTTCAATGCAAGGGTCAAATACATTATGCCTCAGTTTGTCAGAAAAGATCCGTTCATCCAAATGAAGCTTCAATTTTGGGAAAACAAAACTGGATGAAAATAAAACTTGCCAACTTTATCTGCTGTCTGTGAGGAAAAAAAGGAATGAGTTTGACAAACCGACTACAACGGTAATTTATGTCAAACAACATTTGCACTAGCGTGCGAGTGAAATTTCACTAAACTTCCAAATTTAAATAAAATCCTGTTGACACTTCCTAGAAGTCAAAGTTTAAGATGTTCCGGAGACGGAAAGAGCTTATTGAGCTCATCAAAAGCCATGCTGCTAAAAATGATTGATTTTCAATGCCAGTTACACAATTCTGGATCACGTGTTTGCAGTCAAATCTCCTTTTGAAATTGTGTTGCGCCTTCTTTATCCTTTCAGAAGCTGGTCTGTCCTTATGACCTAGACTAAGCAGGTTTTTTAAAAAAGTGATTAAGGACAAATACAGAGCGATGATAATCTTTTGACAATCACTGACATATATATTCATTCGTAAAACTTTTAACATTTCCTAATTTGAGCTTGCAAACTTGTCATGAATGGCGGATGTAAACTACAAGGCGGACAGGTATTTAAAAAAAAAACAGCTGTAACGATTTTCCTTGAAATTTGACTTTTGGGAAAAAAAATGGACACAGTTATTTTCTCTTTAAAAAAAACATCTATAATTTATAAGATAAGAAGAAAAATCACTAACTTAGTTGCGAAGCAGTGAAAACTCTAGAAGTTCCAGAATCATCTGAAAATTAAAATTGGCTTATGTATTTAATATATTGGTAGACATTCTCTTACTTTACTTATATCTACCATTTTGTATGTAGACCTATCTTTGGTTGTACTATTTACGAAACAAATAACTTATTCCTAATCGTGCCATAGCACAGTATACTTGCGAAAATAATAATATGTGAATGACGTTTAATGCGTATTACCTTTTAAAATAACGATATATGAAAATAAGAAAAAAAAAATATTTTGATTTCTGCCCTTGTCTTTCATGCGCTACAATTGCCTCCCTTGTCACAGACGTGGAGAGAGTTAATCTACAAATAGATTTTCCAGTTCTGAGTGAGGACTACATCATCCAGAAATACGAGGACATTCTCAGGAAACATCCTAACATTAAAGTAGCAATCATCGGTAAATTATATATCGTCTTTTTTTAAATATGTATTTGAAATTAGAGTACGACTTTACTATGTGGTTTTGTTATTTACTTTTTAACATTTTTAAGATATTTTTCATGTTGATACAAGGGGGCGCCATTTCTGAGGGTTCAGCGCTTGGCCGGGGGGGGGGCAGGGTTGGAATCTCGGTGAAGTCTAGGATTTTGATTTCGGGATTTTTAGGACGCCCCTGAGTCCACCCAACTCTAATGGGTACCTTTAGTTTGGGGAAAGTAAATGCGCTTGGTAGTTGTGCTGGCCACATGACACCCTGCTCATTAACCGTTGGCCAAAGAAACAGATGACTTTAACATCATCTGCCCTATAGATCGCAAGGTCTGAAAGGAGGAACTTTACTTTTTTTTTTTACATGTTTATACCTAATACTTTTTTACACGTTTATACCTAATACTTTTTTGCATGTTTATACCTAATACTGTTTTTTCTTTAATACATGTTTATACCTAATACTTTTTTTATGTTTATACATAATACTTTTTTTTACATGTTTATACCTAATATTTTTTTTACATGTTTATACCTAATACTTTTTTTTAAACATGTTTATACCAAATTGCACGTCATTTTGTTGTTTGTTTCTTGTTTTTTTGGCAGACCATATCACTAGTCCATCTGCCATTGTCATGCCTGTCAAGAAACTCGTAGATCTGTGTCATAGTAACAACGTTCTGGCTTTCATTGACGGTGCTCACGCTATAGGGCAGATTCCCCTGAACATCAACGACCTGGGAGCGGATGTTTACACGAGTAAATATTTACATTCTAAATTCTTATAGTTAGGTCTGTCTGTATACGACATTGAATTTGTGGGTTATAAGATAGTGCTCACATTTTGGGTTCGAAGTAGATCAACAGGGTTAGTGTGGCCACCTTGTTGCGAGAATCGACTACAAGGTGGCCACACATTGTCATCAGTGTATCTACAATAGATAAATGCCCGTGTACCTTAGTGATTTCATCACTCCATATGTCCCTCAGAGAGCCCTGGGCTCAATAGACTCTAACCCTAACGCTTCTAGTTGTGTCACGTTTCTCCCTCAAAAGCTACGGTCTGTCGGCTTTTTCAGTGCACTGACCAAAGGTTTGGAACTCACTCTCCATTGATCTCAGACAGACAACATGCTACATTACTTTCAAGAAGAACATTAAGACCTATCTGTTTAAAACTTGTTTAGGTTAGTTTGTCATTTTAGCTCTCGTGTTTATGTTTCTAATGTTATCACAGCGCCTTGAGCCTACATTTTGTTTGTTAAAAGCGCTCTATAAATTAAGTTCATTTATTATTATTATTAAGAGCAACCGGGGGGTTTATGGGGGTTGCCCACATTTTTCAACATTATTTTTGTATAGCACATAATGCCCAGACTATCACCCCGAAATGTCAATGAGATTAAACACAGTCGTTCTACAACAAAATATTTAGCACATCTTTTAAGTCTAAGACTAAGACTGCTTTATTGATCCTCACGGAAATTTGTTGTGAACGATAAAAAGACAATGTATTAGCGGGAAACGAGCATATTTCAAGTCCAGAATTATATTTATTGAGTTTTTTCTCGCCTCATGTTAAGCAGCCCTAAGTCAAGAGAAAGAAGAAGAAAGCTTCCCTATTAACTAGCTCTAAAACAGAAGCACATGTATGCTCGAACTGTGGCACTCTGCCGCTCTAGAATTGGCTTGATCAGTCACTCAGATTCTGCCCCGTCTCAAGACGAAACCAAAACCAGTGACTCATCTGGGCGCACTTATTGTGTTCCGAGACAGAAAGAGCCATATACATGTTAAATAAACTGCTGGGAATTAATTTTTTTACTCTAATAATAAGAGAATTCTGTTAACAAGGATCCTTAGTATACTGATATTGCGTTATCAGATTTAGCCTCTGACAATAACAAAACACATTCCCCTCAGAATTCCACTATAACATAATGTAATGTCTGACAATTTTTCTATAACGACGAGGAAGGGTCGTTAGGGGTACTAACGCCGACTCCCTCACAAATTCGCGCCACGCCTCATCCGCTATTATTAATATGCTTTATCATTGTCCCTATAGCGTCAGTTCATAAATGGGCGTTCGCGCCTCGGGGATGTGCCATTCTATGGTATGACCGCAAGCACGCGAGTTGGATCAACCCACTGACCACATCCTGGAACATTGGAGACTCTTTGGACCAACAGTTCTTTGAACAGGGCACAGTTGATCACATTCCTTATGTTTTAGCCAGACACTGTCTAGACTTTTATCAAGCCATCGGAGGAATGGTGAGTTCACATTTGGTTCTTGTAAAAGAAAAAAGTAAAGTTCCACTTTCAGACTTTCAGATCTATAGGGCAGGTGATGTAAAGGTCATCTGTTTCTGTGGAACACGGTAAACGAGGGTGTCCTGTCGCCAGCACAATGACCAACTAACTTTACTTTCCCCAACTAATGTCAGGTACCCATTAGAACTGTGTGGACTCAGAGGTGCCCAAAGAAAAATCTAAGGATTCGAACCCGGTTTGGAAGCGAAGCGCTTTGCTGCTCAGCCACCACACCTCCGTTTTTTTTTTGTTATTATTGTTGCTGAAGTTTTGACATGTCTGTGAAATTACAATTTAGATCAGAAATCTTTTTCAACAGCTGAGTTTTAAAAATAAAAAATCAATTTACTAGTCATGAAATGGAACACTATTTTAAAAAGAAAAAAAAAAACTCTCACTCACGCTATAATACAAATAGTCGCATATTCTACAAATGCCGGATTTACAATTGCTATCAGAACTAAGGAACATAACTCTGTTTACTTATCACAAAAAAAAATGTGTAGTTTCCCTTTGTCCAAACTCGTTTGAAATATATCTATTATCGCTTTGTTGTTTACCTATTCTGAATATGGTCTGTAGTTTGCGCTAATGTGCGGTGCATTTGGTATATAACACAATTTATCTCATAATTTAATCGTGTGTAAAGTAAGGATATAATTTTTTCCCCTACCACGGCTTAATTAGCTGATATATGATAAGAATGTGGCCATGCTCTAGATTTTATACCGGTGTCTTACTGATATTTTTCCTGGAAAGATATGATAACACGTTATCCACAAAGGTTTAATAATTACTACTTGCTATTTACTATCTGTAAAGTGCCATTGTGATATCTAATGTGGATCATATACTTTATAAATATAATCATAGATCTAACTTTGGTAATAAATGCAGTTATTATATAGGTTGCAACATATTGTTATTCTTCAAAACAGTTTAAATAAATAAAATAAATAAAAGTTTTGAATTTATGCTTTCGCTTTTTGATATTTTTTTATCCTATTTTTCTCAAGTCGAAGATCATTCAATATACAACATTATTAGCAGAAGAAGCCAGGGATTTGTTAATTAAAGAACTAAGACTGGAACCACTGCCATTAGCACCAACTCTGGAATCTCCAAATTTGAAATTACTGAAGCTTCCAGCAGTCTCAGGGTATCCCTGCACAGAGGTACTTGTCTTTTCTTACACAACTCACTTCTGTCTGGTACACATTTTCAACACCTTATTTCTCCCACTTCCCATTCTTAGAGCAAACTGAAACTTTGCACAATTATTCTTTGTTCCTAATACAATATGAATTAATAAAAAATATTAATTAGAAAATAAAATTGTGGTAATTAATCATTTCGTTTGGTATTGAAAAGGGGAAATAAATCTAACTTTATAAGTTATCTGGCTGTAAATTTGTAGTTTTTCTCCTTTGATAAGTTTTTAGTTCTTTTTTTTTTAATATTTAATAAATTAATATTTTTCTATTCTATTACACTTACGAAACATGATTCTGTCAATTGTCTATTATACTATATTGTTTAAAATGATAATCAAGATATATATCCACCATTGTTCCTTAATCTTCTCTGGTTTCTGTCATCCATAGTATAGTAAAGTAAAGTAATCCTTTAAGACAACTACGGTATATGAGGCAGGTAATGTGGAAACATCTGTTTCTGTGACCCACGGTTAACGAGGGTGTCATGTGGCCAGCATAACGACCTTTACTTTCCAATTAGATCTGTATGGGTGTGACGAAACGCGTCCCTTCTCAATACAGAACTGACCAGTGCGGAACTAACCCCCCCCCCTTAACCACTAGTTAGCATTGTATGGCCCCTTTTACACTAAACTGACCAGGGTAGAACACAAACAATCTATTACACCAAGGTTAGATCCAACCCCCAAATTATAGGCCATAAACACACATCCCAAGTTACACCCAGACGTCGAAACAAACGTACGCAGCCGTTAAGTTCAGGAACATTAAAATTGAATGTTACGCCCCAAACGCCGAAATAAAAGCACGCAACCGTAAAGTCCAGTGACATTAAAATTTGGTGTCCACGTACATCCCTTTGAGTCGACACTCCTAACGCCCAGGGCTATTCAAATCGTTTCCGTCCGCTGTACCGTCGAGCGATGGTCCAGCCTGATAATTATGGTATGGTTCCGCTTTCATCCTCCTTCGTCCCCCCCCCCCGGGTCGCGGGTTAAAGAAGTCAGGTGAATGACCCCCAAATGAAAAGATTGGTCCAATTTAACAATTCTAAACTCAAAAGACTCGCTGGCCATTGGATCATCACTACTCTTAACATACCGTTCGGGAACCTATAAAAGCCGGAGACGAAAGTTTCAGGTTAATGCCATTCTAGATCAGAATCACTGAGAAGTCAGAAGACTCTTAAGTCAACGATTCATTTAGGAACTTGTGTAAGGCAAAGCGGGTGAGTTGGAAAAACTTTATGATTATTATTTAGTGTGTCTTCGCCTGTAACATTTACGTTCATTTATCATTACCATGTTAATACTTGTTTGCTTCCAAATATTATATTTGATAAATCTCTATGAACATGTGTTCCTTAATAACTCGTCAATGTTGACTGTATTCCCAACGGTGGACATCCACCTTACAATTTAGTTAATCCTAATGTCTATTTATGCATTTGTTATTCGTTCATATCCATATTCATCTGGACCTACTCACGTCTAGATTATTTCCTTACCTGTGCATATGTACCTGTATATGTGCACATATATATACATTATAATTATGCTTGTTTTGGTTATGCACATACTGTGCTGTTACCATGCATCCTTAGGCCTGAGAATCAGTCTCGCGTGTCTACCCCACTATTTTCAGCTTGTCGACCTGCATAGTTATGTGCCCTTTTGCACCCCCCTCCCTTCTTCTTGTCACGGTCCCCTGGTCACGAGTGACCGCGGACTTGTTTACCTGTGGGTCAATGAGGTTACAGGGGCTACAACCCTGTAATATGGTCCCCCTGTTTCCCTCCTCATTTATGCCCCTGCCTTGTACATTTATATTTGTATTTGTATTATTATTGTATTATTTGTACAGCAATTATTACTAGACCTAGTAAAATGTTGTTGACGAGTATCTTAGTTAGCCTGAGGGAGACGCTCCTATCAAGATGCGCCCCTCGCCAACCAGCCTGTATGGTTTAATAATTCAGGCTCCTCTCATGTCTCATTTCATAGCCTCCTACAACAGGGCTGGCGTGTTTTGTTGCCTGAAGGCAGACCTCAGCAGCTCTCCACACATTCCCGTTGAGGGTGAGTCACTCATCACCCTCGACCCGAACCGAAGGCATTCCAGGCTGACGTCCCAGGACCGGTCTGCAACTACCGCAGGAGTAAGCCCACCGCGTGGCATCCTCATATTCCTCACACTAGCTCCTGCCTACCTGCAGGGCACCAACAACTGGCTACAACACAACGGAGCTTCAACTTACCCCACCCCGAAGGAGAACCTTGCATAACAGATAAGTGAGAGAAAGCCGAATAAGCAAACCATACACGAATCTTTATGAGCAACATCCCAGTGATGATATTATCTTAAACGTTATCATAAAATCCTAAATCTTCCTGTACATCCCCCCCCTCACTCACTGATTGTATTTCTTCTTAATTTATCTTTATTAAATACTTGTTCTTCCACAAAATCATTAAGCTTTGCGTTTTGCTTGTGCCTGTCTATGTGCCTATATAATACCAACAAAATATTTACCACGTTGAGGCTCTAAGACTTTACCCCTAGGAGTCGCAGGCCATCGTCCCCATCGGGAAGTGCAAACAAACCGATCGGCGGACTTATTCCACCACAATGGGTTAAGAGGCGCCTTTAAGATCCCGAAATTCAAAATCTCAGTTTTCACCGGGACTCTAACCAGGGACCACTTCGCTTTAGAAATATAGCGCTTTACCACTCAGCCACAGCACCTCCTTGAAAATATTCTCTTTCGGAGATTTGGACTCTGAAATCCAATGATCTACTTAAGAGCCATAGATGTGATTTCACTATTGGTTTTCTTTCCTATTTTCTTTCTCTAATATGGATGATTGTATTCAAATATAGTATACATAGTTCGTTCATCTTGGTTCGATGATGACCACTTTGTCATCCAGGGAGCTTAGGCCTTTGCACTGGGGTTTTATGCCTCCTCATGTGGCTGGTGAGACCTATGTGAGACCGGAATGTTCGGCTGCACACTGGGCAGGTTATTCCAGCTGGAGCTAGTGTCATTGGCCTTGCTTTTCTTCTCTGGCGTTTTTCTTCTGCCAGCGTGGTTCTCTTTTCCTCAGCAACCTGTGCGCCAGTTTTCACAGCGCGACGCCATGATGCTCTGTCATGTGCCTCTGTCTTCCAGGTGGCTGGGTCTATGCTGAACGCCTTCAGAGAAGCTTTGAGGGTGTCCCTGAAGCGCTTTCTTTGACCGCCTTGCGAGCGCTTCCCTTCGCTTAGTTTTCTAATATTGTAGTGCTCATCGTTCGGATCTTGTGAAGTGTCCGTATCTCCAGAGTTTACTTCTCACATTGATTTCAGATGTTTCCCATTATAGTGAACATTTAGAGAGCATTAGATGAAATAATAAAATAAAGGTTAACATTTTGTGTTTCTTGACGTATAGCTAAATAATGTTTTTATTTCAATTTTTTTTTCAATTCATTGTAATTTTAAGAAAGGTTCTTCAGTGTAGATTTTTACAGTTTTTGTAATAATAACAAAGGTTAGATAAGATAAGATATCAATGTTTTAAAATGATCAAGACCAACAGAACAATAGGACAAAGAGGAACAATAGAACAAAGAGGACCAATAGGGCCAACAGACCAATAGGACCGATAGGACCAAAAGGACCAACAGGACCGATAGCACCAATAGGACTGTAGTAACCCAATGAAACACTACAGGAAGACAAGTCTTGATCCTAGGCTTTATTGAACAAGAATGACAAAACAGTTCACAATAACACAGTACTAACACACACAAGCTGACCTGGACACCATGACATTTTGACATACAAGAACAGATCAGTTAACAACACACAATAAAAAGCATAAATACACAACAAGGACCAATGGGACCAACAGGACCAATACAACCAACAGGACAAATATGACCGATAGGATTGACAGGACAAATAGGACCAACTAGACCAATAGGACCAACAGGATTAATTGCACTAATATGACCAACATACAAATAGGACCAATACAACCAATAAGTCCAAAGGACCAATAGGACCAACATGATTAATAGGACCAACAGGACCAATACAACCAATAGGATCATAAGGACCAACAGGATTAATAGACCAATAGGACATATTATTTCTTTCAATAGTTGTAGCCATACAAATGGGACCAACAGGACCAATACAACCAACAGGACAAATAGGACCGATAGGATTGACAGGACCAATAGGACCAATTAGACCAATAGGACCAACAGGATCAATTGCACTAATAGGACCAACAGGATCAATAGGACCAATAAAACCAACAGGACCAGCAGGACCAATACAACCAACAGGGCCAATAGGACCAAAGGACCAATAGGACTAACAGGATTAATAGGACCAATAGGACATATTCTTTCTTTCAAGAGTTGTAGCCATACAAACATCTTATCCCATGCTTTATTTACTGTCGTTTAACTCTTTGCTTACTAGCATATTTAGGTCAATAACACAGTTCCTAACAGTATTTTTAGATTCCTTAATGCATTTGAAACCAGTGTATTAAAATCAATCCAAGTAATTCAAACAATTAAAATTACATTCTTTAACTAATTTCTAGCCAAAATATAAACATTCATCAACCCATTTCTAGCCAAAATATAAACAAGCAATAAGTCATGGACCTACTAGAATACTAAATCAATTAAAGAACTTCATCAAGCCAAATTACTTTAACAAAACCTTAGTTTCTACCATTCTTTCATTTTTTTTAGTCATATTCTTCTTCTTCTTCTTCTAGCCAGCTTTATTGCTGCTGAGCTGTAAGCTCTTTTTTTATCATATAAGCAACCTTGTATTTGTTTGTGTGTGTGTTGTTGTTTTTTTTTTTTACTTTTTTACAACAATAAAAAAAATGAGAATTACTTCTAATTGTTGACTTTGATGCCATTTCTTATCAGGCAGGTGTGGCTGCTTTAGAGAAAGCATTATTTGAAGGGACCAGTGTCTTTGCTGTTCTAGCTTTGATTCAAAACCACATTTACCTGCGCTACTCAGTTCAAGTCTACAATGATATCGACGACTTCAAGACCTTTGTGACGTACTTCAAAGACTTCCTACACAAGAGTTCTGACTCACTAAACGTTTAGTTAAGTTGAGAGACTTAAATTTGTTTGTGCTATTGCAATGAATGGTGAAACTGATCTATATGATATAGTTGACTAAATTAATTGTGGAAGAGTTTCATTTATTAAGAAATAAATACTGAGAAATAAACAAATGGATAATGAATGAGTGTTCTTCTTTTCTTGTGTGTGTGTGTGTGTGTGTTAGAGAGAGAGTTTGTCTGGGATGAAGGGCTCGGTAGCACAAAGCGCTTAGCTAACTAAGCAAAGGGACTTGAGTTCGAGTCTGTCTGGAACATATTTTGTTGAAGTTATTTGTCTAACTTCCCATTCTCTGACAAATTGAAACTTTGCACATTTATTCATGGTGTCTTTTTGCTTCAACTGTGTCTTCCACGGCCTTCGTGACAACAACGGTACTAAAGTTCTATGTATCGAGAGTTATAAAAAAAAAAGACTTAATACGATTCTGAGAAATCAATCTACAGTTGAAAACAAATTGATCCCCGTCATTAAATGACATCTTAACAACGGGCCTCCTAGTAATAACTGCGGAATCCATAACGATCGACTCTCACAATTAGTAATGCTTGGTCTCTTTTTGCCAATTTGGCACATGACCCTTTGTAGTTGACGGCCGTTGACTTGTAGTACCAAACTGTCGGTAGACAACTGAACCGCTGTAGGCGTATTAGATTTCAACTTAGAAAACTTAAAATAGCTTGAATAACTTCTTTGTGAACAAAACTTTTATTACAATGATTTACTAATACAACTTGAGATGGAATGAAAGGAAACTTGTGTTTGAAACAAATCTAAATCACTATAAAAGCACGTCGAAGGCTATCTGTACATCCAACTACATATAAAATAGTGCATTGTAATTTTGTAAACCTGCTACTACTGACTAGCCTTTTTTTTCCATGTGCGATCTATGTGAATTTTTTTATGCTGTAGGGTGTTAATGACCAGAGCGAGTGTGTCAATCTATTAAGGAACTTTAGTTTTGATGATTGATCTCTCGACTGAGGATTGAGAATTATTTTGTTGTTGTTTTTTTTTTGTGTGTTAGTAAATCGGAATAAGTTAATTTCATTAGAAGTATTGTAAAGAAATTTTTTTTTTTGTATTTTGATTATAATTGGATTGTGCTTCTCCAATCAGAGAGATACCGGTGACCCAGAATCGGTGAGCTATTTTCTTTAGTTCACTCCCACGTCGTAACAGTAGTGTCTCAGTCTGATATGCAAATGATTAACAAAAAATTGGCTAGTTTTTTAAATAGTGAAATAATTATGTAAAAATAACGTAATTAAACAAATTGGAACTGAAAGCATAATTAAAACATGGGCTACATTAAGCATAAGTTGACACGTTCCTTTATTTATTACATAAGATATACATTAATTTCACAAGATTCGTCTATATGTATTTATATCTTTTGGATTATCTTACAATTGTAATAGGTACATATACAAGTGCATAGAACAAAAACAAGAGCACCAAAAATAGTTTTTACTAAAGTAAATATTTAAAGATATAAAGATTTACCGATACAGAGGTGAACCTCAGTAAATCAAGTTGCAATCAACACAAGCTTACACAAAGGGAAACTTTGCTGGATCTACATATCTCCAAGTGTGAACCAACGTATGGTCATTTGTTGTATTTTGACACAATAGCCAACAACGGTCTTAAAAGACTTGTCTTTTCGCTTTGGTCCATCAGGTTTCCTTTATGTATGTCTATTAGCTTTCCATAAGGTTAACATTTCACATACATCTAACGTCTGTGTTTGCAATCATTTAAAAAAGTAAATACAGAAACACAATAACAGGAAATGGAATGGTTGTTAGCTTTTTTTTAAACTTTTAAGTAGTTTTTCTTTAACTCTTAAAGTGCTTAGCTGTTTTACACGAAGACATACAAAAGGAAATTACTATGTTCACGTTTAGAGGCTAAACTACCACACGCATCTTAAGGGTTAAGTATGTGTCTGAAACTAGAATTTCTGTGGAGTTCTTCATAACAAAATTTAGTTAATTTAATTTAATGCATGTCATGGATTGCCGAGGCTAATTTAATTGAGGAACTCTTCAATACTCTGAAGAAACAAATGCTGGACTGGTTCTATTAAGTTGTAAGGCTTGCTGTCAAAAGTCCTCCTTCAAGGTAGAGTGGAGGAAGCAGGAAGAAAGGGTCTTCCAAGGATAAGCTGGCTGGGCAACGTGAAGGAATAGATCGACCTCTCTTTAAATATTCTTCCAAGAACAGCTGCTTACCGGTCAAGTGGAGGGACTCGGTGACGTGAACTGTCACAGCTCTACTGCCACGAGAATGTCAAGGGACAGGTCACAGATGATAATGATGATGAATTTTTTTGTAAACATCACAAAGGACATATAATCTACGTGAGTGACCTCCAGGGAAATGATTCAGAAATATTACCATTCTTTTACCACTTTGTTTGTCTTAATTTCCGCTTAAACTAATCAATCTTATAGTTAGTGTCTGCTTTGGTTTCGTGTATAACAGCCCTCACGTTACTCTTCAGTGTAAAATATCTTAGAAAAAACAAGCTTCCTTTGGAGTCCTCGTATGTCTCCTTCAATAATTTGAAAGCTGCTGAAGTGTCTTTGAAGTCGCCATACATCCCATTGATATCTCTCTTCAATGTTCGGATGTTTCTCTGTAAGTTTTCATTATCCATGACGTCTTCATCTGTAAGGACAAATATAACGTTGTATAGTTGGCATGCCTGGTAACTAGCGTTACAAATAAGTCTTTATTAGGTTTTATTAAGAATAAATGATTAAACTTAAAAAAAATAAAGTAACGATTGTATTGATACGTATTGATATACGTAAGATTTATAAATATTAGTACACTTTCCAGGCTCTCTGTAAACTGCACCATACGACACTACCAACTCAAATAACTTGACAACTCTGAGCTTCAAAATAACGTAACACTTTAAGCTTAAATAAATCACAGCCAATACTGTACAATAGGCAACACGTAACTCTGACTGCAGAAATATTTCACCGTTGACAACTGTACCGCCGTATCAACTCTTGTACCGCCGTATCAACTCTTGTACCGCCGTATCAACTCTTGTACCGCCGTATCAACTCTTGTACCGCTGTATCATCTTTTCTAACCTCTTAGCCTCGTCCCGGACTTGCACTTGGTTCAAATGTTCCGGAATGACTTCACACACTGAGCTCGCTGTACCGGACTTGAGTGTAGGTCGTGACTTTGTGTCATACTCGTCGTAATGCGACTTACTAAACCAAACTGTACTGAACCACGCTGAACTGAGCCGCCTTGACTGTGACACCTTCCCTCTCTATATAGAGTCACCGGTGGCTTTTAAAAACCGACCAAACGTCACGCGTCTTTTACAGATGATCACATGACCGTATTTGACGTAACTGGCCTCAGTACTGTTTACGACACAGATCCTTTTCGAAACGTCACTAGTCGCGGTTGACCGTCGCTACTCATTACATTGACTGTTTGTCTAGCGCTACGCACACACACAATTACCCCTATCCACATCGCCACCAGAGTTATAACAATATATCATAAAATGTATTATTGTTATCTAATTTCTAATTCTATTTTTAGTGTTTGATTTAGTTTCGTTCATCAGTACACTAGTTGTTTCTCCTATAAAAAATATTTATAAATATTAAGCTGACTAAACATAACAAGAAAATGCAAAAACACTTCCTGCCGTCCTGCCAAAGATTTGAACTAGGTCGTAAAAAATCTTCTTTTCTGAAATTCCCAAATTTATCAAACAAAACGAAACAGCGACAAAACAATAACACAACCTTCGATAGGCTCGGAGTCAAATCCTGTAGCTTTGAGAAGGAACCTGAAAGCCTGCTTGGTTTTACTAATCGGCTCTTCTTCAGTAAGAGACATGATTTCATTTTTTATGTCTGGATCGTTGCAGTCTATTTTAGATACTTGTAACAGACTTTTCAATCGAACTCTGGAATTAAAAAAAAACAAACTACAACCACCTTATATATCATTTTAAAATAAATTACCTCCTTTCATCGACTTTAAGAGCGAATTTTCCTCTCTAGATAACTAATGAATATTTTATAAAAAAAACACCCGGGCGTTTTGCAAACCCCCTTGCTACCTAAGTGCTACTTTTAATAACCTTGCTACCTAAGTGCTACTTTCAATAACCTTGCTACCTAAGTGTTGCTTTCAATAACCTTGCTACATAAGTGCTACTTTCAATAACCTTGCTACCTAAGTGTTACTTTCAATAACCTTGCTACCTAAGTACTACTTTCAATAACCTTGCTACCTAAGTGCTACTTACAATAACTTTGCTACCTAAGTGCTACTTTCAATAACCTTGCTACCTAAGTGCTACTTTCAATAACCTTGCTACCTAAGTGTTACTTTCAATAACCTTGCTACCTAAGTGCTACTTTCAATAACCTTGCTACCTAAGTGCTACTTTCAATAACCTTGCTACCTAAGTGCTACTTTCAATAACCTTGCTACCTAAGTGCTACTTTCAATAACCTTGCTACCAAAGTGCTACTTTCAATAACCTTGCTACCAAAGTGCTACTTTCAATAACCTTGCTACCTAAGTGCTACTTTCCATAACCTTGCTACCTAAGTGCTACTTTCAATAACCTTGCTACCTAAGTGCTACTTTCAATAACCTTGCTACCTAAGTGCTACATTCAATAACCTTGCTACCTAAGTGCTACTTTCAATAACCTTGCTACCTAAGTGCTACTTTCAATAACCTTGCTACCTAAGTGCTACTTTCAATAACCTTGCTACCTAAGTGCTACTTTCAATAACCTTGCTACCTAAGTGCTACTTTCAATAACCTTGCTACCTAAGTGCTACTTTCAATAACCTTGCTACCTAAGTGCTACGTTCAATAACCTTGCTACCTAAGTTATTCTTTCAATAACCTTGCTACCTAAGTGCTACGTTCAATAACCTTGCTACCTAAGTGCTACTTTCAATAACCTTGCTACCTAAGTGCTACTTTCAATAACCTTGCTACCTAAGTGCTACTTTCAATAACCTTGCTACCAAAGTGCTGGTAATATTATGTTACATCTTATTCTTATTCATCTGTGTATCCGCCTCCGCCTCCATTTTTGTTAACATTCTAGTACCTTACAGTTTCTGCGCCGAGGAGTGAATTAATGAAAGTAAGATAAATTGATTAAGGTAGGAAACATTGAATCTTCGGTTTGAAAAAAAGTTTAAGCAGGAAGCAAGCTGTTTTTCGGGGTTCGAAAAATCGGTCTGTTAAGTCAATAAGTTTCAAACTTAATATGAAGTCAATTTTTTGGAAACTATTTATTGGATTTTAACTACTGCTTGATGTATTGTTTAATCTTTTTATGAGGAATTCTTCTTAAAGATTAAATTATTTTAATTTGTTTAATTCTTTTAATTCTTCACTTGATCAAAGATTTCAGACCTACAGATCGGATTAAAACAATCGATTCCCTTGAAGCTTTTACCTTTCATTAGTGTCTGCTGTATTTAACACTTACCTTTCATTAGTGTCTGCTGTATTTAACACTTACCTTTCATTAGTGTCTGCTGTATTTAACACTTACCTTTCATTAGTGTCTGCTGTATTTAACAATTACCTTTCATTAGTGTCTGCTGTATTTAACACTTACCTTTCATTAGTGTCTGCTGTATTTAACACTTACCTTTCATTAGTTTCCGCTGTATTTGCGATGTCCGCCACAGAATAGACAAACTCCAAATTATCGCTTGTGACAGTTTTTTTAATCAGAGTTTTTAACTGTCCATACCTCAGAAGTGGAAAGGTAGCTTTATGGAGATTTTAAAAAGTTATTTAAAAATTATTATGATGAAAAGATAAGAAACAAACCTTACTTCTTTATGTTGTGGATGTGGGATAAAAGAAAGTAATAGTGAACTAAACATTAGTATTTTGTCATTAAAAAATGAAGAGCTAAAACAATCGAACCCTAACCCATAACGTTATCAGCGCGACACTCTATCAGCTTAAATTTACGTCCACACAACTATTTGAGAAATTTCAGCTTAAAAAAAAATATTTCAATTTATCCCTTGAGTTTCCAACGAACTTCAAACCAACTTCCATCCTTTATTTTATTTCCATTTAGTAAATACAGTAGCCTATTGTAGGGATTAAAAACCAAACAATCAAAATATAAAAATCTTATCATAGACATCAATAAATATAAACTGGAAAAGGGAGATAACTTCATGTAACGTGAAAACATGTATATCTATTTTTGTAGGATTTCCGAATTCTGAAAAAGTTGCATGATCTTCAGTCTTAGAGATTAAATAAAACTACACAGCTGTATTATAAAGTACACAAAGTCACAAATAAAACTCTTTTATCGGCCAGTCTATAATAAGTGTCTATATTTATTTATGTCTATGAAGCTTATATAAAGAGCAAACACTCCGTTTATAAAACTATATCTACAAATAATATACAGTAATCTCCACTATCAGATATCCAGCAAGATAATTAAATACCAATAATTAATTGACTAATGGAGTATTTTTTTTTTGTTGTTTATTGATTCATGTTCCGTAAGGCACAATAAATAATTGTTTAAAATATTACTTTGATCGGAGACTGCGTGAGGGAGAAATAGCGTTGACAGTTATTGAAATTAAGGGGACTAAACCCAACTAATTTAGCCATATCTGTGAATGCTGAGGTACTAGTTTCCATGGTGGCTTTTAAACGAAATAATGAATTACCCGTAATTAGTTTTCTTATCGATTACTTTTTTTTAATGGATTCATGACCTTATGTTAATGAATAATTGTGCGAAGTTTCAGCTTGATCCGTCAATGGGTGTGTGAGAAATAACTTGCACACACAAGTTGATACAAGCTTTGCAATAGCAACCAAAAACAAAACAAGGAAATACTTCAAAATAGAGAATTGTTAGTGACGAATTGATGGGTAAATAAACAGATTTACAATTATTCGCTACGTTGGATTACTTATTTCAAAACAATCCCTCAAGGATATAATCATTTGAATCACTCTCAATGACCTCGTAAAAGCAGGCATGACTTATATAGAAACGAGCTCGCACTTAACTGTATTAAATATATGTAATTTCTTAAAACACAAAAGAGTTCCATTCGAGTTTTAAATTTTGTCATTTTTAAATTTCGTCAGAGAACAGTACCAGGAAAAAGAAGAGGCATGTCTTTCCACCCAGAAAAATGTCAGTTGTTAAGAGTAACAAAAAAACTAAAACAAATTAATTCAACTTATCTTATTCATGGCAAACCAGTAACACAGACTAAAAACGCAAAATACCTAGGTGTTATAATAAATGAAAAACTATCATGGAATCCACATATTGATGAAACTACAAAAAAATCAAACAAAGCATTAGGATTTATTAAAAGAAATTTCTATAAATCAAATAAGAACATAAAACTAAAATGTTATTTAAGCTTGGTTAGGCCAATAATAGAATATGCATCCTCCGTTTGGGACCCCTCAACTCAAGAAAACATTAAGAAACTGGAACAGACACAAAATAGAGCAGCGCGATTCATAACAAACGAATATTCACATTTGACTAGAGTAACACCTTTAGTAAAATCACTAAATTTAGAAAGCCTTCAGGACAGAAGGCTCAAAAGTAAAGTAGCAATCATACATAAAAAACTGAACCATAATCTTCAAATACAAAAACAAAGAAACAAAATTTAATAAAATACTCTGAAAGACACAAAGATAAAGGCACATTCCTCGTCCCATATGCTAGGACAAATTTGTACAAACACTCCTTCTTCCCTGGTGCTATTAGAGCATGGAATGGGTTGCCTGAGCTAGCCAGGAAAACCAGTGACTTGGCAGAATTTAAGTCATTGGTTAATATGCATGACTAAATGCATGACGCGTAGGACGTAATCATCTTCATTTTTGAAGTAACGTCTGTATTATATAAGATAAGATAAGGTAGTGATAGCGATGGGAAGTCATAAAAGAATGGATGGGCTTGCCATCGAAAGAGATTCTGTCTAAGGCAAGAGACAGTAAGGAATGGAGAATGACGGTCAAAAAATCTTAAGTGGTGCCCCAACGGTCCAACAGACCAAGGGATAGGTGAAGGTAAAAGAAAATTGAACTACATCTCAACTCTCCCATGGCTACTTAGCATCCATCAAATGGTACATTTATGCAACATGTAAAAACAACTTAAACTACCGTAGAGTTCAATGTATCCATCATGAAGACTGGTTAAGAGAAGTCTCATCTTTTTATGCTGGCTTCTGAGTAGGTGACATTCTGCGTTCAGTCTTCTGTGTGACAGCTTTAGTTCGTGTCTACTCATCTATTAACAGATTTTGGGTTTTTAAAAAAAGTTTGTTAGTTTAGATTTTTTTTTAAAAGGCAGGTTCCATTTTGTGCTCTACATAAGCGTTTCAAATAATGTATAAATTAACCATAATTTTTATTAGTAAAAAAATGAATTTAGTCTAAAACTCACTAACAATAACTATAATAATAAGGCTTTCTTTTCGAGTCCGAAGATTGAGGAATGCAGTATATTCCGTGGCTACGCAGCCCCACCTTACCTACAAATTTGGAAATGATTAGAGAGTAGTCCTATTTGAAAGGTACTGGAAATTTTCATCATCAAATTTAGATTCTAATCAATGTTAATGACACAATATCAAAGAATTACTGTAGCCTATTATATAATAATAAATTATTTCGTGCTACATAGGAAAAAACTTCAAAATTAGATTTTACGAAAAAGAAATTGTCATAAACCTTTAAAAGCATATAGAAAATAGTTCATGGACCTTTCTGAATTCTGAATCTACAATTTCAGCCAACTAAGAGCAGTAAGAGCTTTCTGAAAATCGATGACAACTATGCTTTCTGAGCACAATTTTAGAAGACCTAAGCTTGAAAGTGTTTTTTTTTTTTTAGAGACAGGATTAGTTCGGTGATTGCACCCCACGATGATTTAAACTACTGCCGAAAAAAAACGCAAACTAAAACTCTATAGCCATATAACAAGGTCCATGGTGCACGCAAAGACCTTCCTACAGGGAACAGTACCAGGCAAAAGAAGAGGCAGACAGAGAAAGCGATGGGAAGACAAAAGAAAAGAATTGACGGGCGTGTCACTAAAAGAGATTCGATCTACCGCTTTTAATAGAATCTTTTGTCATCGAGGGCCCATCATACAAATATGTGTGCCTCTAATAAGACACTCGCCGAGAGATTCGCGCACTGCTATGGCCGCTTTGAAAAAAGGTCAGTTACACAAGTTACACTTAAGGTACTGGTGGGTTTGGTCTGTAGCAGTATTTTCGTCTTGTAGAGCTGTAAGTTCTTCTTGATCTTTGCTGGCGGCTTCTTTTGTCTAGTAACTAGAATCGCAGGCAATTGCAGCTCCGCGCCAGTAAGATCATGGCCTAGCATTTAACAGTCCATTCCATCAGTGGCGTAACTAAGGGGGGGGGAGAATTTTAAGATCCCCCCGGGCCCCCACCTAGGGGGGCCCCCAAATGGGTGTTTGAAATTTATTTGTAAATACATAAATTAATATATTTGATTGACAAATAGTGTCAACGGGTGTCTTTTTTTTTTTCAACATTTATGGATTAAATTTATCACAAAGACTAAACCTAGATCTAGGTCTATCAGTACGTTGACTTTGTTGACATTTTAAAAATATTTTTTCCCAAAGAGATTAATTTTTTTTTTAAAGTTAGTTTTACATTCCAAACTTTGTTGCTACGAATAAAACTGCATGATATACAGCGAATTCTAGGTATCTTGTTACCTTTACTAAGGGGCGGACTGGCCATATGGGCAATCGGGCTAATGCCCGGTGGGCCGGTAGGCCACCAAAAGTGCCTCATGAATGCCACTATAACACGTATTAAACTTTTAATAATAATATTTTCTTGTAAAAGAGGCCCTCTGCGCGTCGTGGTTTTTTTTTTAAATCTTTTACAGACTCAACAGTATATGCTAATTTAATCTAACACATTTTCAGAAATAATGTAATAGTCTAGATCGGTACATCCGTAGACAGTGCTACTAGTAGCCTTCATCCTATTAGGGCCCACACTTTTAGCGATTAAAAAGCATCATAAGGCCTACTATATTTTTTTAAAAAAGATCCGCGATTATCTTCATTGTAGGCATGCGATCAGTTATCGATACATTATCAAACTTAACAGAATGACCTTAATGACAGGTAACCTAGAAATGGATGTCCTTCATTTAATATACAATTTAAGGGCCGGATGGTATAGAAATGCCTGGGCCAATTTTAACACCCAGTCCGCCCTTGCCTTTACTAATAATAGATCTAAATGGCGAGTATTTTATGGCTACACTAATTAACCTTGAAGCAAAATTTACAGAATCGAGTATAACTGATCCAAAAGTTATTCTTAATTATGCTAGAATAGTCCATTATTCGGGTTTGGCGTCTATAATTTCAGAATTAAACTTCACACGCGAGTTATTACCCCTCTATTCATCTTTCCTCAATCCAATGGAAACTCTATTTTTATTTCCATCTAATCCTTTTGCGTTCGCACAAAACATAAACAACAAACAATGACGTAATATCATATAATATCAGCACATCCTTCCTTTTGAAGATATTATCACACCCTTCCTTTTAAAGTTCTTAAGACTGTTATCTACTAGCAGGGCCGGTCCTAGCATTTGCGGGGCCTAGTCTGGGTAGGGATAAGCATAATGTCAATATTATTTTTTTTGAATTAGAAAATAGGCCTACTTTCTTTGCAATAAATTTTTATGAAATTAAAGCTCGCAATGACACTTTTTATTTATAGGCACCCCAAAATGTCAATTTCGTTTATTCTTCAGGAGATTTGAAGGACAGGGTTGACAATAAACCTATGCCATCTATAAAACTATAAATTCCTATAACGTTTTTTAGAAGCTACACTATAAATCAATATTTCAAGGCAATAGTAGTAGATTTATATCCCTTTATCATATCTTTATCCATAGAGAGCAAAAAAAAAAAAACTGCATAGTTCCCTAGTGAGACTGAATTGTTTAGGAACCGATATGTCGGGCGTTCATTCCAACATAAAACAAACAATAGAAAAAAGAATACTTTTTAAAAACAATGGAAAAAAACGCTAACTACTGCCAATTATCTGACAATTACAGGGTTTAGCTTCCTATCTGCTATTTAAACAATTAATTAATTAGTACTAAATGATTAACTATCTGGTTACTTTTTTTGGATTGATTTGTGAGTTGTTATTCACTATAAGAAATTATGCAAATTTTCAACTTGATCCGACAATGGGGAGGAAAAAGTGCCAAAAGTAAGCATTTGTTCCCCATATTTTGAAATCAAACAACATAATTAATCACCAGCAATTAATTAACTAATAGTTTTTTGGGTTTTTTTTTAATTCATGTCTTGTCTTGTTCAATGAATAATTGTGCGAATGTTTAACTTGATCCTCGACTGGGAAATAGGAGAAAAAACATATTCAACCTTTTTACCAGACAGACAGACAGACAGAGTGAGTTAACATAAACTTAGTAATTATTACGACCAAGACCAAATATCATTTAAGACAGGATGCCATGGTGGGAAAGGGTCGACCTCTGGGCTAAAGTGATAAAAATTGGAAGTAAATACCACACGTCTAGGTACCGAATTGTAATTCACATTCCTTAGTCTAGTTGTTCGGACATTCGTTAATGAAAAGGTAGGTTTACTGGCCTTGAAGGAGGGATACGTTAGAAAGAGAAAGAAAAATATAAGAGAAAGAGAGGAGAAAGAGAAGAAAATGAGAAGAGAAAGAGAACTTTAAGAAAGAGAACTATAATGAAAGAAATATACGAGAATAAGAACTATAAGAGAATAAGAACTATAAGAGAAAGAGAAATATAAGAGAAAGAGAAATATAGGTGAAAGAGGAATATAAGTGAAAGAGGAATATAAGAAAAAGAGAAAGATAAGAGAAAATGAAAGAGAAAGAGAAACAGAGAGACAAACGTGAGAAAATGAGAGAGTTGTGTGTGAGAGAGAGAAACAAATGAAAAGCCAGTAAGACCGAGGAGACATAGACATGCTGATAATGTGTTACATTTGTACAATCAACCAGTAAGACCGAGGAGACATAGAGACATGCTGATAATGTGTTACATTTGTACAATCAAGAAATCAAACTAGGTGGCGTGCTGTATTATTGCAGCCAGATTTACCTAGAGAAAACACATTCTATTGCTTAAGGTCCTAAGAAATATTTAGCACAGACATAATTTCTGGATGTAGGCTACAAAGGGCCCCAAAATGGCTCCATTTCAAATAGCTTAAGGCCTTTACAAGACCATTAACTGTGTGCTATTTGAAAGTAAGAGGAATTAAATATAATAATACTAATACTAAATTGAATTAGGCTACAACAGCTATATAGATCTCCGTAAGAATGGGTCAACTTAACCTAACTAGTATAAATTAAAATAATGAAATTAGTTTTAACATACACAATGAATATTTAGCAAATAAAATCGTTATAACGATACTTACTGTTAATAAGAAACTAGTCAGTAAATTCTCTTTAGTTTGTTCACATGTTAGGGTAAAAGACTTGTGTTTACTTTCGAAGTAACAAAACAAACTTATACTGTGCCCTTAAGAAAATATTCAGCTACTAACAAAATCATAAGTGAAAAATAAACGAGCTGGTGTAGAGATCCCTTTGAGTGAGTCTTCGCCCTAGTTTTCAATGAGTCACAATAAAAATGTCAACAACATTAAGTCGGATCTAAAAGGGCCAACACACACATACATGTCGTTGTAGTCTACATGTAGATGGTGGTGACCTACAAGCAGCTACACACTCTGACCAGTGTGTCTATTGCGTATCACTAGTGTGTACCTAGGGTATGTAGATCACATATCTACCAGCAATGTATTATCATACAAAGGGCTTGTTATCTCTGTCTAGGTATATATATAGCCTATTATATATCTTCCTCGATGACGGGGAAAGGTCATCTTTCTTACCTGTCAGGAAATCTACATGTCCACAGAAGAGAAGTAAATAAAATTATTAAATAATAAGACCAACGGCGTCGCTAGGGAGTGCAGACAGAAACAGGTGACACCTATAAAGGGGATAACAACAAAGTGCGGGGGGGGGGGGAGGGGAAGCGTGATGATATTAGGTAACGACTAAGGGGGAAGGGGTATAAACATTTGTTACGATTTGTTACAAGGGGAAGGGGAGGCCTAAAGATTTGTTACGTAACAAAACAAAAACGATATTTTAATTAAATAACGGGTACGGTGGTCCCTTGATTTCACGGCCCAACTTTCGTGGAAGGTCTTTATTACGAGTTTTCAAAAATATTAATGTAAAAATACTACGCGTTTTTTTTTTTAACAGCACAGGTTTTCCCCACAGGTTTTCCCATGGATTTTCCGGCGAACGCCCGATGTATAATAAGGCCTACAGAACTTGGGAAACAAAAATGAATATGTCATCGAAGCAGCTAAAAAAAAGTCTATAATTTTCCCATCATTTCTGTCGATACTGTTGTAACTCCGCTGACACTGATGGTGCGCATCAGAGCACCGTTCAACACGAGTAGGAGAAGACATGTTGATTCTACAGGAAGACTTTGTAGATCCAGCTGAAGGGATCCGCAGGTTATGGGAGTCTGAACTGTCTGGGTCTAAGTACCGTCCTGCGTGATAGCAGTGAATGGATGACCTGGAGTGACACTGGGAAGTGTGTCGGTGGTCTGTTGTAGTGTTACATAGGACTCTTAAAACTCAAGACATTACTCCCTGTGACTTGATAGCTGAAGTCCATGTCTGACTATTTGTTGTAAATAAAGATATCTTCTATTACTTCCTCCTTCATTTCGTTGAGTGCTTGCATTAGATTTACTACAATACCATGAAGAAAAATTTGATTTGGGGAAAATGATAATTAATACATTTATCTTATTTTATATAATACAGACGTTACTTCAAAAAAGAAGATGATTACGTCCAACGCGTCATGCATTTAGTCATGCATATTAACCAATGACTTAAATTCTGCCAAGTCACTGGTTTTCCTGGCTAGCTCAGGCAACCCATTCCATGCTCTAATAGCACTAGGGAAGAAGGAGTATTTGTACAAATTTGTCCTAGCATATGGGACGAGGAATGTGCCTTTATCTTTGTGTCTTTCAGAGTATTTTATTAAATTTTGTTTTTGTATTTGAAGATTATGCTTCAGTGTTTTATGTATGATTGCTACTTTACTTTTGAGCCTTCTATCCTGAAGACTTTCTTAATTTAGTGATTTTACTAAAGGTGTTACTCTTGTCAAATGTGAATATTCGTTTGTTATGAATCTCACTGCTCTATTTTGTGCCTGTTCCAGTTTCTTAATGTTTTCTTGAGTTGAGGGGTCCCAAACGGAGGATGCATATTCTATTATTGGTCTAACCAAGGTTAAATAACATTTTAGTTTTATGTTCTTATTAGATTTATAGAAATTTCTTTTAATAAATCCTAATACTTTGTTTGATTTTTTTTGTAGTTTCATCAATATGTGGATTCCATGACAGTTTTTCATTTATTATAACACCTAGGTACTTTGCGTTTTTAGTCTGTGTTACTGGTTTGGATGAATGAGATAAGTGGAATTAATTTGTTTTAGTTTTTTTGTTACTCTTAACAACTGACATTTTTCTGGGTGGAAAGACATGCTCCAATTTGATTCCCATTTCTGTAATTCATCTAATTCTCTTTGTAAAATATCTGTGTCTTGTGTTGTTTTTATTGTTCTATATATTATTCAATCGTCTGCAAATAATCTGACTTTTGTTCCTGAAGTAATGCAATTTGGTAAATCATTTATGTAAATTAAAAATAGTAGTGGCAGCATTTACAGACCACCAAATTCTAGTTTAGAATACATGCAGGAACTATGTAATCAGATTACTACACTTAAAGAGACAAATAAAAATGCAGTTTTTTGGATTATGGGTGATTTCAACCTACCTGATATAAATTGGAAAACACTACCATAGATAAACACCAAAACCTTAAGGACATAAATGAGCTTTTCATAGAAACTTTACACAACCTAAGTTTAGATCAAATCATTAAAAAGCCAACTAGATTAAACAACACATTAGATCTCTTCTTAACCAACAGACCTGGATTAGTAGTTGATTATGATATTATCCCTGGTCTATCAGACCATGAGATCATAAAAATACACAGTCAGATAAAAGCAGTAGCCAATACAAAACCCAAAAGAAAAATCTTACTCTGGAATAAATGTAACCTAACACAACTACACCAAGCTGCATTAAACTTTCAACAAACATTCTTATTAGAAAAAGACATTAACCAACCAGTCGATGACCTCTGGAATTTCATTAAAAACCATCTTAAAAGTATTATAGAAAATCACATACCAACTAAATACACATCAAACAAAATAAATAAATGCTGGTTTAATAATAGACTAAAGAAGCACTTAACCCAAAAAGTAAGCAGACAGCTGCAGAGTGAATACATAAACAATGTAATATCTAAAGATAACAACAAAAACCTATGGTCATACATTAAGTCTAAGAAAATAGAAACAACAGGATAGCGCCATTAAAAGATGAACATAACATAATACATAATGATAATGAAACTAAAGCAAACATTCTAAACAAATACTTTGCATCAGCATTCTCAGCCCCAGGAGACAAAGACATATTACTGAATTTGAACCAAGTAGACAACATAGAAGATATAGTAGTACAAGAAAATGGAATTCAAAAACTATTAGCCAACACCAAACCAAATAAAGCATCTGGACCTGATGGTATTCCAGCTAGATTACTCAAAGAAGTAAGCAATGAGCTAGCCCCAGTGTTCAAAATACTCTTTCAGGCTTCACTTAACCAGGGCAGAGTACCAAAGGACTGGAAAGAAGCTAATGTCACCCCCCTATTTAAAAAAGGAGAAAAATCTGACCCAGGAAACTACAGACCAGTATCACTTACCAGCATCACATGTAAAATCCTAGAACACATAATATGTAGCAACATCATAAACCACTTAGACAAACATAATGTCCTCACACCATACCAACATGGCTTTAGGAAATATAGATCATGTGAAACACAACTAATAGGACTAATTGATGATTTTTCAAAAGGTTTAGATAATAGTGAACAAATAGATGCTATCTTACTAGATTTTTCTAAGGCTTTTGACAAAGTTCACCACCATAGTTTGCTTAAAAAATTAAAATATTTCGGCATTAATGGTCCACTGCATCAGTGAATTAAAAGATTTTCTGATAGGGAGAGAACAAACTGTAATAATAAATAGCTCTAAATACGCATGAGATTTGCGGTATATCGAATATCATAGTAGCAATTTATAAAAACAAAACATTGGCTCAAAAATCAAATGTAACACTAGAGAAAATTCTACTTTTTTTTACAACGCTCATGGATTTTTCGCAATCGATTTTTTGAACACTTCTACTCATCCCGTCAACATCAACTTTTATATTATCGATAAAAACACATACATCAATAACAAAATCAACCAATTAGTTTATCAATTAGTCGTTATTAATTAATTAATTTTGTTTTAATTTGAATGATCGCCTTAGACAAAGTAAAAAAGGAGGAGGAGTACAATGTTGTCTTTTGGCATTTTTTTGGTCTGAGAGTTTCAAGACCTACATCAAGTTTTTTTGGTCTGAGAGCATCAAGACCTACATCAAGTTTTTTGGTCTGAGAGCATCAAGGCCTACATCAAGTTTTTTGGTCTGAGAGCATCAAGGCCTACATCAAGTTTTTTGGTCTGAGAGCATCAAGACCTACATCAAGTTTTTTGGTCTGAGAGCATCAAGACCTACATCAAGTTTTTTGGTCTGAGAGCATCAAGGCCTACATCAAGTTTTTTGGTCTGAGAGCATCAAGACCTACATCAAGTTTTTTGGTCTGAGAGCATCAAGGCCTACATCAAGTTTTTTGGTCTGAGAGCATCAAGACCTACATCAAGTTTTTTGGTCTGAGAGCATCAAGGCCTACATCAAGTTTTTTGGTCTGAGAGCATCAAGACCTACATCAAGTTTTTTGGTCTGAGAGCATCAAGGCCTACATCAAGTTTTTTGGTCTGAGAGCATCAAGACCTACATCAAGTTTTTTGGTCTGAGAGCATCAAGACCTACATCAAGTTTTTTGGTCTGAGAGCATCAAGACCTACATCAAGTTTTTTGGTCTGAGAGCATCAAGGCCTACATCAAGTTTTTTGGTCTGAGAGCATCAAATCCTACATCAAGTTTTTTGGTCTGAGAGCATCAAGGCCTACATCTAGTTCCGCATCCATGGCAGAATATTTAACATACGGCGCTTGCTCGTTGCTGCCGGGTTTTCAGCTGGACTCTTGACGCTTCTTCTAAAGAGACGACTGCTACTGCGAGTATGGAGGTATAGGTCTGATGTTGAAATATTCAGTACCATGAGACTATACGAGGCTATTATAATCTCCAAAGGTTACAGTCCATTTGGACAAGCTAATCTATTGGTCTTGAGAAAACATTTACCTATTTAAACTAATCGTTAAATAACTATAAAAGAAAAAAAAGCCCACAAGAAATTGTGTTATAATTATGACTAAGTTTGTGACTAAACTCAACGACCTCACTATGGGAGACTACCCCGCTCCTCTAGATCCCCAGCTTCTAGGGGGAGGGGGGGGGGCTCGAACGAAAATTTTGTCATGTTATGATGTAGGTAGTCACCATCCGGAAATTTTTTTTTTTATCTTTTCGTGGCCCGCGACATGAGTGTTGGAAATTAAAATGGCCCACAGGACTAGTAAGGATGGACATCGCGGGCACGCTACTCTGCCTCATCGCGGCGCCCACGTGGAAACGACCAATAGAGGAAGTGGTTAGGCTAAATGGGTAGCAACACAAGACTCCCGTGGGGATGCCCACGGGTAGACGAGAGTCAACCCATTGCACGGGCGGATTTGCAAAAAAAGTCCCCACAAACACGTCCCACATCCATGCGCTGTTCCTCAAAGGGACCGTTACATAAATGGCGGGTCCCGCACAGCCAGCTTGGTAAAACGAAGGAAAATGGCGGAGGCTCCCGGTGCCCTCGGCCTTCTGCCATGTGCAGCCAAGCATGCGTCGGGGGCCAAAGACATTGGAAACAGCAATGTTTTACATAGGCATTGACTCGGGTCTCTCTCAAACAGAACTGTGTTCTCACGGTTTTTTTTTTTTTACTGTTTGGCATCCAAACAGGTTTTTTTTCAAACTTAGGGTTCGAAGAGCCTTCGGCTCAACCCTTGGTCATCAACAAAGATGGACATCACTGCAGTAGGCTATTAGAGGGTTACACCGAATATATAAACAATCCAGCATTAGGCCTATATAATTTTTTTCTACCATATAGATCTATGAAATCAATATTATTTTCTTACTTTATAAAATACAGACGCTATTTCAAAAAAAGAAAATGATGAGGCACACAATTACGTCCTTCGCGTGTTCCTAGGTCAATCTAGTCATGCATGTTTCATTTCTGATTGGCTCGGGCAACTGGGGCAACCCATTCAATTCTCTAATAGCACTAGGGAATTCAGAATTAAGAAGCATTTGTACAAATATACTGGCCAAATAAGACCCGCGGCTTGTGGGTCATAGCATGGGTATTACTGTTATAGTGGATTGGACTTAAACACTTATATATAGTCCTAAGTGAAACATGGCAATTGTCCCCTTCGCATTTTTAATTTGCCACGAAAGTAAAAGTGGAGTGTAAAAAAATAGGTTTACCCGTTTAGCCAATATAAATCTAATCATATAATCAAATATAAATACTTTGATAACGGGTTTACCCGATTTGCGGTCTCCGCTATGATCGGTAAAACATGTAAGTCAAGTTTTATTAAGATTGGTCAAACTCAAACTAACGGCTTATATTTTATTCGGGACATAGACTAGATCTAGATCTACATACATACGCCTTAGATCTAGTTTTTCAACGTTTTTTTTTTATTTTAATCTAGACTAGAGTCAATATAGTCATTTATGATTTATAGATAGTCTAAAGTCTAAGATAGGCCTATTCACTATTCAGAGAATCTAGATCTAGATCTAGTAGTAAAGATCTAGATTCTTGGTAAACAACGTTGCCAGAGAGGCTTCTTACTGACTAATGATTCTGAAAACTTTTCTCTTGTTGTTGGACAGCCATGTATCATTCAGGGTAGACTATTTATTATTGCATAATTATTATTATTTATATTATTTATTATAATATTCATTATATTCTCTTTGTTTTATAAGAGTTAAAAAGGCAAACTATTATAAATTATTATAGCCATAGCGCTAGATCTAGGCTATTTATTATTTATTATTAAATACTTTTTTCCGCAAAAATTATGGGGCTACCATTTTTTTAAAAATCTAGATCTAGAAAATGTACAATATTCATTTCAATTTTTACTACATGTAAATAATAATTATAAGGCTTGTCTTCGAGTCTAAAGATTGATGAGGAATACAGTATTTCCCATGGCTATGCAGCCCCAGCTGTGACCTACATATTTTGCCACATCCAGGGAAAGTATAACCTTTGTCCGCGGTGGTTAATTAAGATTTTCTTTTCGTCGTCTGCGTCTGTCCTCAGCAGCAGATTTTCTATTGTTTGTCCCTTTGTGAATGACCTCTAGCTGTTTCATCTAAATAAATGTACTGGATATAATAGAAATTAAGGTATAACTATAATGTAACTTAATAAAAAAAATAAAAATAATGAAGGTTGAGCCTTAGGACCAAAAGATGATGATGGTTGAACTTTATGACCAAAAGATGATCATAGTAGAACTTAATGACAAAAATTAATTATGGAATTCAATGAGAACAAGGTAATGATGAACGTTAATGACAAAAGATAATGATGGTTGAACCTACGCACAAAAGATGGCATGGCAGTCTGGTCATGTGGTATGTACTCTGGACTATATTAATCATTTTGTGATTTCTATTGCCCCGGGTTTGAACCCTGCCCTTGGCCTTCCTGTGGGATGTTCAAGCTAGGATCTAATTATAATATCTTCAAAAATCTGAAGGAACATCGTAAACATGCAAAACAAACAAAAGAAGTTGAAGGTAGAACTCAGTGACAGAAAAATTATCATTGATGATACAAAGATGATGATGGTGGAACTTGATGACTGGAATTGATGGAATGTGGTGACAGAAAGATGCTGCTGCAACGGTTAGAACTTTTAAAGAGCTAGAGTAGAGGTGGAACTGAAACTCAACTAATGCAAATTACCACATATATATAGTTCAGTACAAGTGGTCAACAATCTACTGTCAGCTGCAGTCTGACTGGGTGAGAATTCAGAAAACTCTGCCTGCTACAATCTTTTTAAAGATATTTGGCCCACCACTTAAATAATCATTTCAGTTTCTTTAAACAATTTTACAGCTATGATTTTCTTTTTATTACACGTTCATTATTATTTTACCAATTATAATTTTAATAATTTATTAATTACATTATCTCCCCAGCTAGGTATCATTGATCACTTCTGTAAATATGGTACTGATAAGCAGCTTATCTGTCCCTGAACCTAATTTCTTAAAAATAGTATAAGAATGACTGAAAGGAGCAGCCTACTAAATTGACTTATGGGATTCCTTTCCATTTAGCTATAACCACTCTAAGGGTAACCATGCTAGTAAATTTTCAAGATGAACTGGAGTTTTAACTATGTAGCCTTGGTACCATGACAAAGAGTCATTGGTGTTGGTTTAGGAGTGTGCCGTAGTGCTCTACGTTTACTGACATTTTCCCTATTACAAATATATATATATGGATTTAAGGTATTAATTTTGCCTTCAGGGCCATGAATAATATGATATTGATTAGTTATTATGGTTTTTTAACATATCAGTGCTGAAGTAAGAGTGATTGTAGTGATATACAAATTACATTTTATTTTATTTTTTTTGCATTTAATTTTCATTGTGGTTAGATTAGCAATATGTACCAACTTAAACTACTTAAATTAAATCACATGCCTATTTAATTTTCCAATTCAGTCCTTGTTCTTTCTGTTAAGGAAAAAAAATCCAAAAATGTATAATCTATTAATGATGTCATTTGATATATTAATAGGCCTATCACTTTGTCTTGAAAAATATAAAAACATAACCCGAGTCCCAATAATTCAAGCTTTGGTAATCATAAAAACAGGATATTTTTAGGAATAAAAAAAAAAAGAAGAAAGAGCAGTGAATTAATGTTATGTACTAAAAATCACAGTACATTAATTATCATACTTATACTATATTTTTATCATAGCTTTTAGTTTTAT
The DNA here is from genome assembly GCF_947242115.1 of Biomphalaria glabrata. Classification (NCBI taxonomy): domain Eukaryota; kingdom Metazoa; phylum Mollusca; class Gastropoda; family Planorbidae; genus Biomphalaria; species Biomphalaria glabrata. Next base: position 18,049,026 of record NC_074728.1, on the reverse strand, counting down.
ACATTGTGCAAACAATACTTAAAGTTGGTCAACTAGAATACTGTTTTAATAAATTATACATGTATTCTCTTGGAAATCCATGGAAAATAGTTCCAGGAAGGGTAATATTATATGTTAATCTTATTCAGTGATGTGCAATAAATTGCATATCTGTATGGTACTGATACATGCACATGCATTTTAAAGTCTGACACAGTAACATAGTAAACTACTTTGACTACTGCACTGTCATGCACTTTATACACAGAAATAATTTGAGAGAGAGGAAATAAAATAAACTGTGCTTATCACTATATCCTGTACTAGTTAAAACACTTTGTATTTCATAATTACATGTATTTTAGTAATAATTTTATTTAATTGAAAATGTTCATTAATTCAAAATGGGTCCTTTTTTGTCCTGTCCCAAGGACCCAATTATTCTGAACTATCTGGGCTTCACTGTTCTTCAAGCATTACCATTAAATAAAATTGTTTCATTATCACCTTTCATCCATAATAGTTGTTTTCAAATAATGTAACTTAAATATTAGAAATAGAGTGTAGTATCAAGCAAATTATGTCTAATGTTGTTCCATTCTTTTATTTCAGAGCCCTTTAATCTATTTGTTAACTGTTGTATTTAATGGCTTGGTGTAAACAAGGACTGGGTGATGATGCTCTCACTGCCTTTATATTTAAAGGAGGTAAGCAACTTTTTGTATCATTAAGCTAAATCTACATCTAAGTACCATAGTTCAAATTTAGCTTGGTGTCAGGCTCTTTTCTCAGCTTGTTAGGGGTTACTTACAAACAATTAATTACTACTAATAAACTCAACAAGAAACTCCAGCTATCCAGGAAAATAATAATTACTTTAATGTCCAAAAAATACACTATGACAGCAACACTCTCAGAAAATATTAATGGCACAAACACCAATCCAGGAAACAACTGTTCAACCTTTTCCTGGACTGGGAACAGGGCCTCACTGACTATCACACTCTTTCTCACATACAAGGAAAACTTACACATTCAGTTCATAACTTGTGCAGACTATTCGCATACATAACCTAGGAGTACATAGACAAAAAGGATATAACTATCATATCAAAATATCATGATAGGGAGAGAACAAACTGTAATAATAAATGGCTCTAAATCAACACCGATAACAGTAAACTCAGATGTACCTCAAGGAACAGTCTTGGGTCCACTACTATTTTTAATTTACATAAATGATTTACCAAATTGCATTACTTCAGGAACAAAAGTCAGATTATTTGCAGACGATTGCATAATATATAGAACAATAAAAACAACACAAGACACAGATATTTTACAAAGAGAATTAGATGAATTACAGAAATGGGAATCAAATTGGAGCATGTCTTTCCACCCAGAAAAATGTCAGTTGTTAAGAGTAACAAAAAAACTAAAACAAATTAATTCCACTTATCTTATTCATGGCAAACCAGTAACACAGACTAAAAACGCAAAATACCTAGGTGTTATAATAAATGAAAAACTGTCATGGAATCCACATATTGATGAAACTACAAAAAAATCAATCAAAGCATTAGGATTTATTAAAAGAAATTTCTATAAATCAAATAAGAACATAAAACTAAAATGTTATTTAACCTTGGTTAGGCCAATAATAGAATATGCATCCTCCGTTTGGGACCCCTCAACTCAAGAAAACATTAAGAAACTAGAACAGACACAAAATAGAGCAGTGAGATTCATAACAAACGAATATTCACATTTGACTAGAGTAACACCTTTAGTAAAATCACTAAATTTAGAAAGCCTTCAGGACAGAAGGCTCAAAAGTAAAGTAGCAATCATACATAAAACACTGAACCATAATCTTCAAATACAAAAACAAAATTTAATAAAATACTCTGAAAGACACAAAGATAAAGGCACATTCCTCGTCCCATATGCTAGGACAAATTTGTACAAATACTCCTTCTTCCCTAGTGCTATTAGAGCATGGAATGGGTTGCCTGAGCTAGCCGGGAAAACCAGTGACTTGGCAGAATTTAAGTCATTGGTTAATATGCATGACTAAATGCATGACGCGTAGGACGTAATCATCTTCTTTTTTGAAGTAACGTCTGTATTATATAAGATAAGATAAGATAACAAAGAAATAAAATATTCACTCTCATCATACCTGCCCCTGACACTAGGAGATTATTTTTTAATACAGAATTTTAAGATTTTCATAATGAAATAAATCTAAGCAACTCAGTAATGAAAATGTGATTATTTACAGGACTTTACAAACACATATCAGTCTGCCTTAAATACGGCTTCTTTTTTTAGCTCCAAGACTTGGGTGGAACTTGTTTCTACAATGTCAACAGTCAACAGTCATTCTAAGTCTAGTCTAGAACAGTGCTCAAGTTAGAGCCACCTTCTCCACTGACTTGGATAGCTGTGTGCGGGTCAGGGTTATAACAATAAGCAATTTCTCTTTGAATGAGCTTTTTAGTATATTTGATTGGTCAAGAAAAGTGAAGATAATAAAGGTTCTAGCACATTCATTATCATTATTAATAGAAGATATCTTGTTTGCATACCACACCCTTATGCTTAATAATCTTCTGAAAAATGTTATTTTAACACCTACTCTATGGCCTCCAAATAGTCGACTTCTATGAATTTAATTATAAGAGATATCCTTTTTTTTTAGATGGAGACAAACATGAAGACAACTGGAAGAAACTTGAAAAAATAGGTGTAGGTGCGTATGGTGAAGTGTTTAAAGCCAAAGTTCAACTTGCTGCCAATGAGTGTGAAATAGCAGTTAAGCAGATACACATTGACAAGGAAAATGCAAAGGTAACTAAAATTGGAAGTTTTAGAGTTGGCATTTACACCCCTGAGGCACGGTGGCTGAGCGGTAAAGCGCTTGTTAATTACTAATGTCCTGTCATATATATTTTACCACATGAATATCTAGATATTCTTGGATTAATAAGCAGTTCATCACAGGCATCTGTAATTGTGCTGGAATAATTGACTAGAAGATCACCACATGAATTAATCTCTCTAAAAATTAACAACATATTTGGCTAAATTTCCAGGATGTGCGAAGTGTTCAGTTAAGCAAAAAGGTTTGGGAACCACTGGCATAGGAATATCTTAAATGGTTCCTGGTCATTTCATCCCCGATTACTTCATCCCTGGTCATTTCATCCCCTGATCATTTCATCCCCTGCGGTCATTTCATCCGCTGGTCATTTCATCCTCTAATCCATCAAATAATAGTTGTAAAAAGTATGAAATTAGCAATATTTCATATATTTATTTTTATTAACATAAAAAAAAGAATTAACATTAATAAATGAGAAAAGAATATAATAATGTCATTAAAAATATAAAAATTAATATCTATAGATATAGAGCTAATGTAAGAATTGTTTCTTCGTGTTAATTGAATTCAATAAAATAAGCTATTGATGGTAGGTACAGAAGATGATTCTTTGATTCGTATTACTGTACATCATTAGTAAATTCTTGGCCAGTGTTACGTATTTCTTGAAGTTAGTGTTTATTAGAATAAATTAAACGTTATATCAGGGTTTGAAATGACACGCTCATATTTGAGAAAGAACGATTGACAAATAAAGTGAAAGATGGCCTTCAGGAGTTAAGTTATCAGCAGCAAGATCATAAGTATTCTAATCGTTCTCATCTCTCAAAAGATTTCCACTATTCCACCACACCTTGGACTTTGATGATAAATTATGAGTGCAGAGCGGCATGATCATAGCTATTCAAATCGTACTTCTATCTCTCAAAAGATTTTCCCTACTTCCACCACACCTTGGCTTTTCATCATTACATCAACCCAATATGCGCAGGATAATATTGACATCCCTACAACAATCAAAATCAACATAACTAAATACAAACTTCGGATTACAATATATCTACTTTTTTTTACATATATCATTTCATTTCTCTACAAGTATGAAGAAAGTAAGGGGAACACTATAAACACTATATAATAACATGTCAAAAATATCATAAAATATTAAAATAAACATATTTATATATTAGATGAAATGAAGGCTTAAAGTCAAAGTCTTAACAGCACAATAACACAATGACTGAGAAAAAAATATTTTATTGGGGATGAAATGACCAGTGATGTAGTGACCAAGGATGAAATGTTCGGGGATGAAATGACCGGTCACCATCTTAAATATATATAAATAAAAACAAACAAAAAAACAGTAGTGTGTGTTCAGAACATACCATCCCATCCCTTCTGTTGTCTGATTATAATTGAAATGAAGGGATACACTTGTTTAGGACATCATCTTTGAAGAATGTCCAAAGTTCTCTTACAATGCATATCATATTTGTGAAGTTTGAAAAAGTCTGAATCTGAAAGAAAGAAATTAACTCTTTCTCTCCGTAATTATTTACCACATTCTGGTGGAATCAACGTTGGTATCGTCAGTTAGGAGAGAAAGAGTTAAGAAGCTAGTTAAAGTGGAAGTTAAGTTAGTTTAACATGTTTCCACCATTAGAAATAGTCTAGATGTTGTGAGGAGCTGTGGCTGAGTGGTTAAGGGCTTGGCTTCCTAACCTGGGGGGTCCTAGGTAAGATTCTTGGTGAAGACTGGGATTTTAAATTTCAGGAGTTTTAGAGTGCCCCTGAGTCCACCCAACTCTAATGTCTTCCTGACTTTATTTGGGGAAAGTAATGATGGTTGGTTATTGTGCTGGCCACCCTGTTCATTAAACATAGACCAATGAAACAGATGACATTAACATCATCTGCCCTGTACATTGCAAGATCTGAAAGGGGAACTTAGCTTTTACTTTAATTTATGTTGAATTTCAGGGAAAAATTTATGAATTCATAAGCACATAATTATTATGAACAAAATGTGGTTCATTTTGGAATTGTATTAGTTTTTATATTGAAATGTTATTTTTAGTTAAAATTACTTGATATTTAATCACTTTGTTCCACTTGTTAATCAGATTTATTGCAATATTTTTTTTAAATGTTGTGTTTTTTCTTCCTGATGTTGTAGAAGGAATTGCTAAAAAATTTAGGTTCAAAATTACTATCTTCATATGACTGGCTCATAGGGCTTCTATATTTTTAGTTATTGTTCACTTAAACAAAAACTTACTTAATGTACCATAATGTTTCTTTACTTATTTTTTCCAGTTAACTGTTTTAAATATTTGTTCATAACTACATTACAACCGTTTTATTGTCCAGAAATCTGCTGAAACTGAATTGAATGCCTACAACAAACTGTCTCATGAAAGAATTGTCAAATTTTATGGATTCTGTTCATATGATTTTGAGATGTTCATCTTTATGGAATATATGCATCTAGTAAGTAAAAATTGAGAAATATTTTCATGTTTATATATGAATTAGAAAAAAAACAGTAAAATCAAACACTTTTAATTTATTTTATATTTACTATATTTATAACAAAATAATTCTATATATTTGCTAAATAAACAATTTAAATATTTGCTAAATGAATAAACTTATATATTTGTGAAATAAATAATTTTAAGAAGGCATTTTTGGAAATGGAAATAAGTAGATATACTAAATTTACTTACGACTAAAAATGCAGGTAAAATCTGCAGGTAATTTTGTTTTTGTTGATTTTGGTTTCTGAATCATTTTTTTTTTTACTACATCAACTTTTCGACATCATACGGTACGTTGCCTCGTTAACCTTAATTCATTCCCTTTTTTTAAAAACTTTTGTCAAGTTTTTATAATTTCTCAGGGCTCACTGGCAAGCTACATTGGAAAAAATGGAGCCCTGAAGGAAGATCATGTTCGACATTTTAGCAGACAACTTGTTGAAGGAATCAATTATCTTCATAATAAAAATGTTATACATAGGGACATAAAAAGTAGGTTTTATTTTGTGTAGTTTGAAAACAAGTTTCACCAAATTTACATGGTCTACAATTATTTCATTACTTTTGAATGACATTGCTATGAATTTCATGCTTAAAACTGGTCCAAAAATGAAATCAAACCAAGGAGACAGCCATTGCATGGAAAAGGAAAATTCTGTGGTCCTGATTTCAAACTAAAAGGGGATAAAGTGGTATAATAGAGTGGGATGACATCAGAAGTAAAAGTGAGATTTTGAAGAAATGAAATTTAATTTCTTCAATTCTCACTTTCATTATTTAAAATTCTCATGTTCATTTATTCAGTTCTCAGGTTCATTTCTTCAATTCTTGCATTCATTTCTTCAATTCTCACATTCATTTCTTCAATTCTCACACTCATATCTTCAATTTTCATGTTCATTTCTTCAATTCTCATGTTCATTTCTTCAATTCTCATGTTCATTTCTTCAGTTCTCACTTTAATTTTTAAGCAATTATTGAACATTTTCTTTTAAAAGCTCATTAAACATAGAAATAGTCTTAAGCTTTGTCTTTTTAATTCTGTTTTTTTTTTCATTCCACACTACACTCAACAGCAGCTAAGCACATATACTTCTTGACAAGAATTTCATACCAAGTGCTTTATTTATCAATTGCTCTTAAATTATTGCTAAAAAATAATGTATATATTTTAGGTGTTAACATTTTGATGAAGGATAAAGGAAATGTTAAACTGACTGACTTTGGAATATGTAAAATACTTGAAGATGTTTCTAAAGCTTCCACAACAAACATTGGTACTATAAGATATATGGCACCCGAAATGTCACAGCCTAATTATGGGCATTCTGTCGATATTTGGTATGTAAATATATTTCCAAATATTTGTAATTTTAGATATTTCAAATTTTGCAGCTATTTTTTTAATTAAGTCTGAGACGTCTGTTCAGAAATAAAAATTGTTTTTTGTCTTTGCCCTAACCTCGTGGAGGACTGTATGGGATAGCAGCTGGTTGTGCTCAAACTCGGGATTATCTAAACAGCAATGCAAAGTGCATAGTACACTACCATGCAACCAATATTGGTTTGAGAAGGTCAAACTCAGTATCTCTTTACTTTATGTGTGTTAGATACTCAATGATAATGGAAAAAAACTCCCATTTTATGTGTGATGTCTTAGAAAAGCACTATATAAAAGAAGTACTTTATAAAATTATGTCATAGTCATACCTATAAGCCAATTAATATTATGGGAAGCGTGGTCGAGAGGCTAAGTATGCTTGAACTTGGCTTGGCTTGGCTACCTATGAAGGGGCCTCAAGGTTCGACACCCGACTCAAGCAGAGTTGTGTTTACTGAGGGCCTAAAGGCAGCACGGAAAACCTCCCAGATACCCCTTCCCCCCAATGGTCCACAACTGAGCCTGCTATAAGAATGAAAGTTGCGCTATATAAAAACTATAATAATAATAATGTCCCAACAATTTACTATTTAATTACATAAAGTAATATAATATAGAATACGTAATATAATGTCAGTTCTTCTGTATTCTCATATAAATTTCAGAAAATGGAAGCGGATGTATAAAAGGCAATTTTTGGGGGATGTAAAATGTTCACTCAGGACATGATAAGGAGCACATTGGTGGTGTAGGAATCATCATGTCTAAAATAGCAGCTTCAGCGCTAATTGCTTGAAAGCCGGTCAGTGACCGCATCATTACAGCTTGACTCCAAACAAAGCAAATCAAAGTCACTACCATCCAAGCTTATGCCCCTACAGAGGATGCAGAAGATACCATCAAAGATAATTTCTATAATCAACTACAAACCACTCTTGATGAAACACCTACTCACGACCTAATTCTACTGATTGGAGACTTAAACGCCAAAATCAATCCCAACCGAACTGGCTTTGAATATGTAATGGGACCATATGGCTCTGCAGAAAACATCAGTGATAATGGCGAGTGCTTGATTTCTCTCTGCACATCCAACAGCCTTTCAATTGGAAACACATATTTTAAGCACAAACAAATACACAAAAAACATGGCGATCACCAAATGGAGAAACCTTCAACGAGATAGATTACATTTGCATCTCCAAACGATGGAGGTCATCTCTGTTAGACGTGCGGACCCGCAGAGGAGCTGATATCGGCTCAGACCATTACCTTGTCAGTGGCAAATGTAAGCTCCGATTGAAACGCCAACCAAAACGAGCCACACGACTCCACCCATTTAATGTAGAGAAGCTTAAAGACGGCAATACTGCAGCACAGTTCCAATTGAAACTAACGAACCGCTTTGAGGCTCTTGCAGATATATTGACCCTTGAAGAAGTGTGGGCCAACTTCAAAGATACCACTATTGGGTGCGCGGAAGAATTTATCGGAAGGAGGCGAGGTTCATACAAGGAACGGTGGATACAAGACAGAACATGGAAATTGATTATGAGAGGAAAGAGGCCAAACGTAGACGAGATCAGAAAAATGAAACACAGGATCGCAGCCTAGCGGAAGAAGCCTATAGGGAAGCAGATCTGAAAGTAAAGAGAAGCTGTCGGCAAGATAAACGGGACTGGATTGAGCAGAAGGGACAAGAGGCACAAGCAGCTGCAAGCAAAAATGACACAAAAACCCTCCATCGTATTGTCCGAGATCTCACTGGAGCAAAGAGTGGACATAGGGCACCAATAAAAGACAAGCAAGGCAAAACTTTGTTAACGAAAGAAGAACGGAATGCAAGATGGGTAGAGCACTTTAAAGAGACCCTTAACCAACTGTTGCCAGACTTAACTTACATATTCAAGGACCCCTCTCCAGACAATGATCTCAAGGTCAAGACAGACCCAATAACTGCTGAGGAGGTTACCATGCCCATTGCAGTGCTAAAGAATAACAAAGCACCAGGACTAGACATGATATCAGCAGAAATGCTAAAATATGGGGGACAGTGCATTGTTAACAGAATGACTGATCTCTTAAATCTCTGTTGGCGAACTTCAAAAGTCCCAGAGGACTGGCAAAAGGGAGTGATTGTAAAGCTTCCAAAAAAGGGCAACTTGGCAGACTGCAACAACTGGAGGGGCATTACTCTCCTCTCTGTCCCAGGCAAAGTTTTCAGCACTGTTTTGTTGAGACGGCTTCAACAGTCTGTAGATGAAAGGCTCAGAGAAGAACAAGCAGGTTTCCGAAGAGGCAGATCATGTACAGAGCAGATTTTCGTTTTACGAAATATCATAGAACAAAGTCTTGAGTACCAACAACGGCTAACGATCAGTTTCGTGGACTTCAAAAAAGCGTTTGATAGTGTCCACCGAGAATCACTATGGAAAATAGTTAGAGAATATGGTATCCCAGAAAAATTCGTCCAGATCCTACGACACCTTTGCAGTCAGTCTAGTTGCATTAAAACAGAAGAGGGAACAACAGAGTTTTTTACAGTCGAGACATGTGTGAGACAGGGGTGCATCTTATCTCCCTTCCTTTTCCTCCTAGCCATCGACTACATAATGAGGAGAGCAATGAACCAGACTGCCTTTGGTATTCCATGGCATGAACAACTCCGATTGACGGACTTGGAGGACTTTGCTGATGATGTTGCACTACTCGGGGCTACAAATAAATGCATTCAAGAAATGACGGAGAGCCTAGACAGAGAGGCAACCAAAATTGGCCTCCGCATAAACTTGGATAAGACTAAAATTATGCGAGTGGGATATAAGGCAAAGGGTTGCCCTCGTCAGACTTGGCGAGTCAAAGCTTGAAGAGCTGGACAAGTTCACGTACCTTGGCAGCATCATTACAAATGATGGGGATGCTTACCATGATGTAGCGTGCCGAATAGGAAAGGCAGGGAGCATTTTCCAAAGGCTGCAGCCTATTTGGACTAGCCAAGCCATTGGACTCGAGACAAAAATACACCTTCTCAACACAATCGTCATTCCAACTGCTACATATGCATGTGAGACATGGAAGTCATCTGTCAAAATTGAGAAAAGACTAAATGTGGCTCAACAGAGATGGCTGAGACGGATTTTGGGAGTCAGTTACACAGACCAGATCTCAAACAAGGAAATCCTATGCCGAACTGGGAGAAGAACACTTAGTGAGGTTGTGACTGAGCGTCGCATGAGGTTTGCGGGACATGTTCTACGTCAAAATGAATTACGCACACCAAGAGTTGCGATAACATGGAAGCCAAAATGAGGAAAGCGCAAACAGGGATGTCCTCGTATTACCTGGTGACACACCTACATGGAGGACCTCAGAACAGTGGACACCAGGTGGGAGGAGGCTTCAGACATTGCCAGTGACAGATCATTATGGAGACAGCTTGCCGCCCAATGCGCCGAATGGTGCGGGAGGACCTAAGTCCAAGTCTAAGTAAAATGTTCACCCCACAGATGACCATAGTAATAAAAGTAAAATAAGCTTCTTTTAATAGACATTCATGCCAAATATTTTCTATCTCAAATTTCAGGGCATTAGGCTGTGTAGTGCTGGAAATGCTGACAGGAGAAATGCCTTTTTCTAAAATAGAGTATCAACAAGTTCAGTATGTACTGTACAAAGCAGAAGAAACTCCTTTGAATCATTTAAAATGTGATCTGCCTGTAGCATCAATGGAATTTCTTCAGAAATTGTTGAAAGTCAATTCGTCAGAAAGACCTAAAATCCAAGATCTCTTGAATAATGACAATTATATTACAGGTGCATTATGATTCTGAATAATTGTATGTTTCAGATGGATTGCAGTTATTTTTATTTTGCTTAGAAAATAAAATACATTAAAATTTTCATCCATCACAGTTGAAGGTTTCATTTTTCATTGACTTAAATGGAAATCTGTGGCTGAGGGGCAAATAATGCTTAATGCTTGGCTATCTATCAAGGGGGATTGAGTTTGTATTCTGACTTAAGCAGAGTTGTGTTTGCTTAGCACAGAAAACTTCCCCAGATACCCACTACCCCTACTGGTCCACAAAAGAGATTAGACCATAACACTCTGACCATCATGAAAGTTGTGTTATAAAAAAACAACAATTTCAAATTTTCCCCAACTAATGTCAAGTACCAATTTGAATAGGGTGGACTCTGGGAATCCTAAAAATTCTAAAGTAAAAATCACACTCTCCACCAAATACATTAAGCTTATACAAGAATTGTTTTTACCAATACTAGCTCATTTTTCATTATAATGACTTGATCCAATTTTATTAAATCAATGACAATCAAATTTGATCAGATCCCATCCAAACTAATCCAATTTAAGGTAGAAATTCAATTTTTTTTTAATTATTATATTACTTGATAAAATTAACATAAACATAAAATAATAATGTCATCAATCAAATAATTTACAGGTGCCAACAGCTTTTCTATGCAACTACTACTAGAAGAAAATACAATTCTCAAAGATGAACTTGGTTAGTCTCTGTGTTTTTTAATGTTTTTTTATTACCATTATTACTGGGATTTTAAATTAATGATTTCATTTTGAAGAACAAAAGTTTTAATCACAATACCTCTACTCAACTTGTTCCTTTGTGAAAAAAACTTGTTGAAAAAACCTTCTGGGTGGGTGGGAAAAACTTGGACACAAATCTTGAAAATGGCTCTAATGATTTGTCATTGACATATCTTTAGGAAAAAAATTAATAGTACATTAGAAAACTCTAGTCGACTGTTATAATTTTTCAAAGTATAAAAAGAAATAAATTTAAATTTGGCTAGAGAACTTGAAAATGTGATCTTGAACTTCTTCAGGTATTTCCACATGTAGGCTTTATAATATTCAAGAGTTTTATAAGTTAATTTTTAAAACTATTTTACACACTGTCTTCTAGGTCTAGAGCCGAAGAACTATCATTAGAATATTATAAAGTCTAGTATATTTATGCATATATATATTTCGCTTTTGTTTTCTGGGTAGGTTTAGTTTTCTTTTTTACAATACCTCTTTTCAACTCAAACCTTGATGGAAAATGTGGACACAGATCTTGAAAAAGGCTCTAACAATTTTCTTTTCAGTGTAGTTTTATAATACTGTATTACTATTTTTAAAAATAGCATTTTTTAATGTTTTTTTTGTTTTGTATATTTGTTAAGCTTTTTATAGACACTGTTTTAACGTTTATACAATTTTGTGTTATTGTGTACATTTTTTTAGCTCAATGCTTGAGCCGTATGGAAGAGATGGAAAACAAAAACAAACAACTTATTCAAGAACGTGGTTTGTGTCTTTATCTCATACATTGCATGTTCGTCTTTGAAGTTTCAAAAGCTTAATTTTAGTTCGAAAAATCTTTAGAAGAAAAAAAGCTTGTCACTATTTGAATATTTTCAATGTTAGTATCTAATTTTAAGGTTAACATTTGATCTATCTGTAGATGAACACTTGAAGATTTGTGAATTGGATAAAACTAGAACAGAATCATGTAAGAATTACTTGTCTAAAGTTTTTGTTTTTCTATGTTAATGTAGCTATTAGTCATATCTGAATAATTTATAATAATTATAATATATAATTTATGCATAATATATAGCTGAAAATTCTATGATGAAAGTATAATTAAAAAAGGGGGGGGGAGTAAGAATCAACAAAATGTTTTTTTGTTGAGAGAACCAAATGGCTTTTTTTTTTTTTTTTTTTTACTGACCAATATAATTACAACTTTTTATATTGGAGATTTTTACTCTAAAAAAACTAAGTATAAATGTTAATGCAAAAAAAAAAATGAAATAAAAAAAGAAAATAAAAAAAAGAAATATGCAATGTCTAGGACACCATATGTAAAGATCACTGTTGCTAACTAAATAATAAAATTTACTTTGAGTATGGTATGCAAATCATATATATGAAATACAAACTATGATATGAATACTTCCAGATTCTGTTTACTAGATACACCAAAAACTTGTCATTTATACTTGACCCCCATGTATGAAACATGTAAATTTTACTCCTAAGAATTACTGTCTTTACTGTCAGGTTTTTAAATCTATAATCTTTTTTATATTTATAGGCAATCTGACAACATTTGAGAAAGCTGCAATTAATGAGAATAATTTGGGTTAGTATTTTAAATATAACACATGCCTAATTTTAGTGGTTCTATTCTATAATAAAAATGTAATTTAAAATATTTTTTTAATATTTTAAATCTTATATTTCAGAGAGATCATTTAATTTGCTAACTGAAGACCTATCAAAATCAGGGACCATTACTCCAATGGAAGGTAATCAAACAATATTTTTTTAACCCAGAAAATTAATTTTTATAAAACTTAACAAATCATAACAGTCAAACAGCTTGAAGCGTAACACTATTAAAATGAAAAGGAGGGGGAAAAAAAGATAATATTAATGAACTGTATTCATTGTTTCTCTAAATGAAAAAGCATGTAGTTTAATTTCTCTTAAATATGTCTGACTCTTCCTTAAGGGATAAAATATTTCATGTTTGAATTTTGAGGTTGATGAGCTGCTTTCAATAATTTACTCTTCTCAGAGGGCACTCCCTTTTGTAGCTAGAGAAGCTAGATTTATAGCATTAGCTGTAACATATATTTTATATTGTTTTAATTAAATTGTTGAAAAAATAATGGCTTTGTTTTTTTACAGATAATCTCTTAAATTTCAAAGAGTGTTCACAAAATCCTTGCCACACTGGCTTTATACCTGTGCAGAATTTGAAAAGGGAACATTTGCCTGTTGATTATCAAAAAAATTTAAGTACAGCCATTCAAGCAATGGCTGACTTAACAGTTAAAGTGACAGTCTCCTTGGTGAGCCCTGGCCGGCCTGCAGTGTGGCCCCAGCACATCAATAAGCCATATCCTACTGGCAAAAGCGGACGGCTTGGAAGTGGGATAGTTTGTGGCCTAGAAAAAATTACAAGAGGAGTGAGACAAGGTGGGAGCATACATAAAAAGCTGACAACTTGCCCATGCAATGAGTGCAAATACTCACCCACACCTAAGCAAGAGTGGTGGGAGGCCACGGTGCAAACAGCCAAACAGCTCATCTTTGATAACACTGAGGCCAATTCTGCTAACTGTATGCTGTTTTATGATTCCTATAATAGTCATGAGTCATATCTTAACAGCTTTACTATGGCTAACTCTAGCACTGAAATGGATCTGTGTAGGATAAAATGTACAATCTGTGATCCTCAAATAGCAGACAAACTAAAGAACTCATTAGAACTGATGGATTTTAGTCTTAAGAAACTAGATAAGGAGTTAGAGAGATTAAAAGATGTAGACAAATTAGCAGTTTTTGTGTCTCATCCCCATGGACTACCCAAGCATGTCAGCCTTGGCAAATGGAAGGAAAAAATCCTGGTAGGAGGCAAGAAACCATACTATCAGTTTACATACTCTACCAATGCATGTGAAGGCTGTCTTGGAGCATTTGTTTATTGTTTGGGGTATAGTGGACTTACATGGTGGAAATCTACCATCTATGGAGGCCCTTACGTTTAAACCTTCCTTATTTATTTTTTTATCTTATCTTATCTTATATAATACAGACGTTACTTCAAAAAAGAAGATGATTACGTCCTACGCGTCATGCATTTAGTCATGCATATTAACCAATGACTTAAATTCTGCCAAGTCACTGGTTTTCCTGGCTAGCTCAGGCAACCCATTCCATGCTCTAATAGCACTAGGGAAGAAGGAGTATTTGTACAAATTTGTCCTAGCATATGGGACGAGGAATGTGCCTTTATCTTTGTGTCTTTCAGAGTATTTTATTAAATTTTGTTTTTGTATTTGAAGATTATGGTTCAGTGTTTTATGTATGATTGCTACTTTACTTTTGAGCCTTCTGTCCTGAAGGCTTATACTTATTTATACTGTACTGGACTTCTAGTGTACTTTACTTACATTATAGAAAAGATTACATTAAAAAAAAGCTATTCAGTTATAAATGCTGGAGTTATGTACTGCATCATTCCATTTAATGCTAAGTTTAGGAAACAATAATACATGTACTTTATGTGTAGGGGAGATAATCAGTGCCTACATTCTTTTTTTTTGGTTTATGTTATACATTTATAGTAGTCAGCTATGAACAGAATTTGAACTTAAAGAGTTTAATATGAAGTTACTTATTACTGCACTTTAACAAAGGGGAATACATTGACGAGTTTTATAATCATATTTATGTAATTATGAATCTGTGCAAATGATTTAGAAACTTGTTTAAAAACTAATGAGATTATTATGTTTGTTATCTTAAATAACGATAAACGTTCGTACATTGTAAATTTTTATTAATTTTGTATCAAGTACAGATCTTATTCCATATTTTATGTTTCAAAATTATTAGTGCACACCTTTTATTGCAACAGTTATAAATGGATAGTTCCATTATGCTATAGGCCGTGTCCAAATTATTAGTTTCTTGTTTAGCCAACTAAAATTGAGTTATTCAATGAGAATGTTTGAATTAATGGCAACATTTCTGTCTATTGGTTAAACATGTAATAAACTTAGAGCAAAACTGATCATTTGTCGTGGTCCTAGACACCTACCGGTACCAGTATATACTTAGCCTTAGACCAGCAGTAGAATATGCATTATTTGCTTAGGTTGCTTCAACTCAAGGGACCACATGGAAGCTAGGGTGATCCCAAATAAGAACGTGCAGTTTATAACTTAATCCTGTGCACTTCCAGGGGATCATAGGGCCGCAACCACACCTCTCCACCGAACTCGGTTCTGAGCAGCTTTCTTCATTTGCTCCCATGTCATTCCAGTACCCTCAGCTTCACTGATGACTGACCTCTTCCAGGTTTGCTTGGGTCTGCCCACTTTCCTTGTGGGTACCAGTCAAGTGCCTGCCTTGCAACATTGGTAGCTGGTTTTGCAGGATGTGTCCTATCCAGCTTCATTTTCGTTTTGTGATGTCCTGGGCTATGGCAGGGGTTCTCAACCTGTGGGTTGCGACCCCTTTGGGGGTCGATTAACGATTTGCCAGGGGTCGCCTAAGACCATCGAAAATAAGGTTTGTTTTGGTTTATTCTTCCATTGCTGTGGGGGGGGGGGAGTCGCGGCATAGTGAGAGATTGTAAAAAGGGGTCGCCGAGCTTAAAAGGTTGAGAACCGCTGGGCTATGGGCTTTTTGTCTAGTTCTCTCCCACAAATCGATAGAAGTTATCTTTTCTGGCCACCTAATTCCTAATATCCGGCGTAGGCATCTGTTAACAAAAGTCTGGAGCTTTTCCATATTTGTTTTAGTGACTCTCCAAGTTTCTGAACCGTATAGTTAATAATAAATCACAATCTCTTGGATTGAGAAAATAGTTGATAACCTCTGAAAGTTTTATAAGAAGAAAGAGAGCATCTAGTTTCATTGTTAATCAAGTACCTCGAGATTATTTTTGTTGCTATTTGACACAAAAAAAGATACCAAGGAAGATAGTACCAATATCGTACAGTGAATTGTAGTTATTGTGCAGTAAAGTAGACAATACCCCGCTTTAGCTTGGCATCTGCTGTTATTAGCGAAATCTGGAATAGTAAGTAACATCTGCTCCCAAGTGAAATTGAAGCTGTTTTCTTCGCTAGTGTTCTCTGAACTTCTATATGGCAGTGAACGTTCATCACTGGGACAAAAAGAAGAGTTCAAGCCTTTGAGACTAAATGCTACTGAAAAATGTTGGTATATGATACCAGGAAATGTGTACTGTTACAAGTCAAGGACAGACTCCTCACTACTGTGGAGACGAAAGCTGAGCTTGTTTTGTCACATTGTAAAACATGACTCACTTTGTTTTAAAAAATCCTCTTCATGGTACAGTGGAGGGAGTACGAAGAAAGGGTCGTCAGAATTAAAGCTGGCTGGATAACATAAAAGAATGGACCAGACACTCTCTTGATGTCCAGCTAAGAACAGCTGCTGACCAGGAAAAGTGGAGGGATTTGGTGACGTGAACTGTCGCAACATACCAACGACAAAAATATAAGGAATAGATGATGATGATGATACTCAAGACTCTATTATTGAGCTAGTTGATATTAGAATTTGATGGTTGATGATCCTCAGTTGGGGAGCCATTCAAGCTTAAAATGTAGGCACTATCTTCGGTTCCGAAGCTTAAGGATGAGTGCAGTATTTAACATGGCAACACTAACCTAGTTGTGACCTGCATATTGTGCCTTATGTGAAGCATTGTCCGTCTGGGGGGGGGGGGGTCTATTTAACGTGGCAACACTAACCTAGTTGTGACCTGCATATTGTGTCTTATGTGAAGCATTGTCCGTCTGGGGGGGGGTCTATTTAACGTGGCAACACTAACCTAGTTGTGACCTGCATATTGTGTCTTATGTGAAGCATTGTCCGTCTGGGGGGGGGTCTATTTAACGTGGCAACACTAACCTAGTTGTGACCTGCATATTGTGTCTTATGTGAAGCATTGTCCGTCTGGGGGGGGGGGTCTATTTAACGTGGCAACACTAACCTAGTTGTGACCTGCATATTGTGTCTTATGTGAAGCATTGTCCGTCTGGGGGGGGTCTATTTAACGTGGCAACACTAACCTAGTTGTGACCTGCATATTGTGTCTTATGTGAAGCATTGTCCGTCTGGGGGGGGTCTATTTAACGTGGCAACACTAACCTAGTTGTGACCTGCATATTGTGCCTTATGTGAAGCATTGTCCGTCTGGGGGGGGGTCTATTTAACGTGGCAACACTAACCTAGTTGTGACCTGCATATTGTGCCTTATGTGAAGCATTGTCCGTCTGGGTGGGGGGGGGGTCTATTTAACGTGGCAACACTAACCTAGTTGTGACCTGCATATTGTGCCTTATGTGAAGCATTGTCCGTCTGGGGGGGGGTCTATTTAAGTGTTTTTATTCGCCTTGGGTGCATGTCTTCGCCAATGATCGCGTTTCTGTTAATAAAACTTAAGATTCCCCAAATAAGCGCTAACAAGAGGAAATTCCCATTAAAAAAAAACGTTTACACCGGTTATCTTAATTAGTGTGCATTATTTATTAAACTTGAAAAAGAAGTTAAAAATAATAGTACTGGAGTCGTCTATTTACATACAGAGTCTAGATTAATTTGTCACCCCTGAATCAAATTTGCAGATTAATTTGATCGCCCCGGCAGCATGTCTACAATATATTCTTTCTACTATAAAAATATTTCGATCTTTGATGTTATTAGCCTTTTTGTATTTCTGCATGTAACAACAAAAAATGTTCGTAAGTAAACCGTAAACGCTATGTTTTGAATTTTGACTAAGTAAATGGCTAGATCTACATTTTTTTTTATGAAGATCTATTGGCCTGTCTAAATCTAGAGTTACCAGGAATTTGTAAAAATCAAACAAGAACATAGGCCTACAACTAAAATGTTATGTAACCTGGATTAGACCAATATTAGAATATTCTATGTTTGGGACACCTCAATCAAAGAAAATCTAAAGCAACAAGATATAGATGTTCTATAACAGAAGCATAAAGAGAACTGAGACATTTATAACTAATTTTCACATTTTACTAGACTTGTCTTCGAGTCCGAAGATTAATGGGGAGTGCAGTATTTCATGTGGCTACGCAGCCTCAGCTGCGACCTACATATCTTGCCACAACCAACGCAAACATAACCATTGTCCGCCGTTGGTCAATTTAGCGTCTTTTTTTTCCCCAGACTACGTCTATCTTCGGATATGGATTTTCTTTTGTGGTCTCATAAGTGTATCCCGCGGCCTTTGTAAGTGATCTCCAGCTGTCTCGCTCTGTAATCATTAGTAAAAATGATTCAATTTTAAGACACGTTGGTAGCCTACTTAAGACTAATAAATAAAGTATCAATAATAGGCTACATAAAACACTGAGCCATAATTATCAATACAATACAGAGTATAATTAAATGCCAAGAAAAACACAAAGATAATGGCACATTTCTTATTCTATATGCTAGAACACATTCGTAGAAGTAGGAGTGCTCTTTTTTTTCTCTAATGTCGTTAGGGCCTGAAACAGGAAAACCAAGCTTAAGTCTCTATTGACATGCACAAATAACTATACACAAGGACACGCGTAGGATGTATTTTTTTTTTTTTGGAATGAATATATTATAATAAACTTAAGGAGCTACCATTCGGTACCATTCAGACAAATACCCCTTTCCCTCCCTCCTTCATAACTGGTTTAGACACGTGATAGTCTAGATCTATTGTAATTTAATCCCATGACTGATCCCAACTAATAGATACAATTACACTTGATATCAGCTGTTGTTTTATTATTATTATTATTATTAAAACTGTTGTTCTTGTTCCTAAATCTTATAGAAAAAAAGCAACTGTCCTACACCTAAAAATACTTAATGCTAACACATTAACACAACGTAAACATCGAAATTAAAAAAAAAGCTTTGACATTAACTTTGATCGGAACAAAGAAGCTGATACAGCAGTTACGCCCAAGTCCCCTCGACGCAGATGATCTATCCACAAGACACTGCAGGCCAGTTGCTGGTACGGTTTGGGAATCAGCGGCGTCACACGTTCTGCCAGGGCGTAGCACTGGCTCAGAAATAACAGTTTTGCCGAACCGAACTTCTGAGCCATATATGTTGGTCAGGAGTTGGATGGGAAACATTTTATAGGTAGTGGAGTGCTTATATCCAGTGCAGTTTCCAGCAAAAACATCGTTGACGAATCGCATGAATGAGCAATTGTTCGCAAATGGGTGTCAACACTATTGAAACAAAATTATTACAATTCCTCTATTCAGCTTTCAAATTCTTAGTTGGGTCAAAAAGCAAAAAAACCTTCCTGTACAAAAATAACGAAAATTTATCTAACGATTTTCTTAGAAATTAAACATTTGATGTATCTCTTTGGGAAAAGAATTGCTAACTAACTTTCACGCCGTTATATATTTTTTATGTTATCTTCTAAAATTAAAACTGGTCTAGACAAGATTTATCTTGAACACACAAACACGTACGTCAGCGGGTATTCCCGCATGTCTTCTTTAAAGAGTTTCATAAGTAAATAGACGTCCAGGAACACTTTGCGCACCGTCTTCTAAGTCTGGATCTCTCTCTAGGCATAGAATTGTATATACCATAAATCTATATCCAGAATTTTAGTCGTTTTATGTCTGGATCTGTATAACTAAAATAGCATAATAGTCTGTCTAAATAGATTTATATATTCTCATAACCTGGATTTATTTGCCGCTTGGCTTCCGAACCTTGGGTCATGGGTTCGAATCTTGTTGAAGACTGGAATTTCGAGCTTTATGATTTAAAGGGCGCCCCTGAGTCCACAAAACTCTAATGGGAACCTGGCTTTAGTTGGGGAAGGTAAAAGCGGTTGGTCGTTGTGCTGGCCACATGACACTCTGCTCGTTAACCGTTAGCCAAAAAAAAAACAGATGACCTTAACATCATCTGCCCTATAGACCGCATGGTCTGAAGTGGGAACCTAACTTATTTTATCTGTCATTCATTATTTATTAAGAGTAAAGTAATCGCTTTTACAGAGAGTTATCATCTTTATAAAAGATGTATTGTGATTTTTTAACTTTTTCAAAATGTTACTTGTTTTACTGACCACATGACATTTCATCCAGTCCTAGTGTTTAGTGCCGAAGTCAGCATGAGTCAGATCGTGGCAGTGCAAGATCACCCATACTATGCCGTATGCTATGTGACGTAAGTATTAGCTACAGTGTACAGCCCACAAGACTAACTTCAAGTCTTTATAAACATTAAGTCTAAGGTGACCAGAGATTTGGGCAGTCAAAGCGGGACACATGTTGAACATCGAGCAATATTTTAACAACTTAGACGCTAGTACAATACGCCATTTACACACACACACACAATTTACACACATTGTACACATACACACACAATAATTTCAATAATTGCAGCCTTTCTGAAACGTTTTCCAAGATAGATCATCTTTCTGTGTGATTAACCCAAAGCGTTAAACTGTCGAATACCGGGTTGGCCTATTCTCTCTCTGAAATACCCGGTACTCGGCACAATTTTTGTAAAAGCTTACGATTGTCGCTGCTACATCACTTTTTCTAAAAAAAAAAACTCGCGTCATCCATGCGTACATCGTTGAGGAGGAACCTTTTCAAGTTTTCATGCTTTTTTTTTAATTTCGTGTATTTTTTAACCAATCCGCCAATACTTCAAGAGCACTGACATTCTGTCCCTGCACGAGAAACTGCATTATAAATACCCTTAGCGTGTGCGAATTGGTTAATCATACCAATATTTAAAAATTGTAGAAGTATGCCACCTTAATTATAGTTTTAATGTAGATTTACTGGAAGCTACCAATTGAAAATTACGGTCTGCATGCAGATGTTTGATTTTATCCACATGTGCAACAGAAACATTTCTAGCATCGCATTTCATTGCGGTTGTTGGATTTTCTTGCCCCGTTTAGAACGGGAACTCTGCTGGTAATTCCCTATGAACTTCAATGTTTATTTTTGTCTATGACATTTCTTGCACTGTCATTGACTTGAACAGAAAGGGAAGCCAAGCAAATGAAAACTGTACGCTCGCGTTGATAAACAGAATCAGCCAGAAGCATGAGGGACGGCCTCACGTCAAAAGAAAACGCGCTGACGTCAGTTTCTGAGAAGAAGACAGGATGCTGCAAGTCAAAGCACTACCCAAGCTTTTAACACAGGAGTCTGCAAAGCAGCGAGCATGGAATAAAGATCAAGAAGATGGCGGTACTTTGAAGTTATTAGTCGAAAGATTAACAAAGATTTTATAATAAAAGCTAGACATTGGTCGACTTCTTTTATGAAAGCAGGACATTGGCCGTCCCGCACGGAATTTTATGAAAAGCATAACAGACGGTCTAAGAGCGGCACTGTCACTCCTAAATCGGGACGTTTGGTCACCTTAACTAATTAATGTCAGGTAACCATTACTTATGGTTGGACTCAGTGGAGTCCTAATAATCCAAAATTAAAAATCCCCGCCTTCACCGGGATTGGAACCCGAAACCTCTGGGTTCGTAAACCAGCTTTGCAAATAAGTTACCAGGACCAACATTTTTATTGAGCCCCTAAAACTATTTTGAACTCAGAAAGTTGTATTCATTTAACTTAAAAGTTGTATTTATTTAGCTCAAAAGCTGTATTTATTTAACTCAAAAAGTTCTATTTATTTAACTCAAAAAGTTCTATTTATTTAACACAAAAGTCGTATTTATTTAACTCTGAAAGTTGTATTTATTTAACTCAAAAGTTGTATTTATTTAACTCAGAAGGGTGTATTTATTTAGCTCAGAATAATGTCTTTATTTAACTCAGAAACCTCTATTAATGTAACTTAGAAAGTTCTAGTTATTTAGCTTTAGAAAGTTCTATTTATTTAGCTAAAAAGGTGTATTTAATTATTACCGTTAGACAGACAATATCCTCGTAACAGCGGCAGATCTTAACATAATTTAACACATTTGTAAAATCCAGTACATTTTTCTAGGCCTGCTTATTTTGAACTAAACCGTTGGTTTTTTTTTAAAGCCTGACCGACGATGACTTAGAAGGCGAAGAAAAAGATATTGTTTTCTCTTTCCCAGAATCGAAAACAGAATCGTAAGTTACTTTGTGTTCGTTTTATTTGCTATTTATTTTCTAGGGGTTACTCTTCAAAGGTTCAACCCAAAAGGGGAGTGGAATGGCAATACCAGAGATATAATGATTACCACGAGATTTATTTGTAGGATGCTTGTAGGCATATAGGACTAAACTAAAAACAATTAAAGGAACTATTTGCGAACTTGATAAAATATGATTTGCATGAAATAAATCCAGCTTTCATGAAAATAATATACATATATATATATATATATATATATATATATATATATATATATATATATATATATATATATATATATATAAAGAGAGAGAGAGAGAGAGAAAAGAAAAGAAAGAAAAATCTTACTCTGGAATAAATGTAACCTAACACAACTACACCAAGCTGCACTAAACTTTCAACAAACATTCTTATTAGAAAAAGACATTAACCAACCAGTCGATGACCTCTGGAATTTCATTAAAAACCATCTTAAAAGCATAATAGAAAATCATATACCAACTATATACACATCAAACAAAATAAATAAATGCTGGTTTAATAATAGACTAAAGAAGCTTTGTAAACAGAAGGAAAACCTCTATAGAAAATTTAAAGAAACTAATGCAGAAAGAGTTTACAAAAAGTATATAAAAATTAAACACTTAACCCAAAAAGTAAGCAGACAGTTGCAGAGTGAATACATAAACAATGTAATATCTAAAGATAAAAACAAAAACCTATGGTCATACATTAAGTCTAAGAAAATGGAAACAACAGGCGTAGCGCCATTAAAAGATGAACATAACATAATACATAATGATAATGAAACTAAAGCAAACATTCTAAACAAATACTTTGCATCAGCATTCTCAACCCCAGGAGACAAAGACATATTACTGAATTTGAACCAAGTAGACAACATAGAAGATATAGTAGTACAAGAAAATGGAATTCAAAAACTATTAGCCAACACCAAACCAAATAAAGCTTCTGGACCTGATGGTATTCCAGCTAGATTACTCAAAGAACTAAGTAATGAGCTAGCCCCAGTGTTCAAAATACTCTTTCAGGCTTCACTTAACCAGGGCAGAGTACCAAAGGACTGGAAAGAAGCTAATGTCACCCCCCTATTTAAAAAAGGAGAAAAATCTGACCCAGGGAACTACAGACCAGTATCACTTACCAGCATCACATGTAAAATCCTAGAACACATAATATGTAGCAACATCATAAACCACTTAGACAAACATAATGTCCTCACACCATACCAACATGGCTTTAGGAAATATAGATCATGTGAAACACAACTAATAGGACTAATTGATGATTTTTCAAAAGGTTTAGATAATAGTGAACAAATAGATGCTATCTTACTAGATTTTTCTAAGGCTTTTGACAAAGTTCACCACCATAGTTTGCTTAAAAAATTAAAATATTTCGGCATTAATGGTCCACTGCATCAGTGGATTAAAGACTTTCTGATAGGGAGAGAACAAACTGTAATAATAAATGGCTCTAAATCAACAGCGATAACAGTAAACTCAGGTGTACCTCAAGGTACAGTCTTGGGTCCACTACTATTTTTAATTTACATAAATGATTTACCAAATTGCATTAGTTCAGGAACAAAAGTCAGATTATTTGCAGACGATTGCATAATATATAGAACAATAAAAACAACACAAGACACAGATATTTTACAAAGAGAATTAGATGAATTACAGAAATGGGAATCAAATTGGAGCATGTCTTTCCACCCAGAAAATTGTCAGTTGTTAAGAGTAACAAAAAAACTAAAACAAATTAATTCCACTTATCTTATTCATGGCAAACCAGTATCACAGACTAAAAACGCAAAATACCTAGGTGTTATAATAAATGAAAAACTATCATGGAATCCACATATTGATGAAACTACAAAAAAATCAAACAAAGCATTAGGATTTATCAAAAGAAATTTCTATAAATCAAATAAGAACATAAAACTAAAATGTTACTTAACCTTGGTTAGGCCAATAATAGAATATGCATCCTCCGTTTGGGACCCCTCAACTCAAGAAAACATTAAGAAACTGGAACAGACACAAAATAGAGCAGTGAGATTCATAACAAACGAATATTCACATTTGACAAGAGTAACACCTTTAGTAAAATCACTAAATTTAGAAAGCCTTCAGGACAGAAGGCTCAAAAGTAAAGTAGCAATCATACATAAAACACTGAACCATAATCTTCAAATACAAAAACAAAATTTAATAAAATACTCTGAAAGACACAAAGATAAAGGCACATTCCTCGTCCCATATGCTAGGACAAATTTGTACAAATACTCCTTCTTCCCTAGTGCTATTAGAGCATGGAATGGGTTGCCTGAGCTAGCCAGGAAAACCAGTGACTTGGCAGAATTTAAGTCATTGGTTAATATGCATGACTAAATGCATGACGCGTAGGACGTAATCATCTTCTTTTTTGAAGTAACGTCTGTATTATATAAGATAAGATAAGATAAGAGAAAGTGCTTTAAAAAAAATAGGTGCCTGTACTCAGTGATGGATTGCCTAACTTTTAACTACTAAAAAATTAATGATAAACGTTAAAATATCAGAAAATTAATAATTTTTTGCACACCTTGAAGAAGTTGCCTGTACACAGTACGTCACAAAAAAATCACTATATATATATATATATATATATTTCGTCCTCAGTTGCACGTTAAAGAAAATAGACTACAGGTACTGCTCTCGCTCGTATCCCAGCGTTCCAATTGATGCCCGCTGCGGGTGTGCTCAGAAAGAGAGACAGCAAATTCTAGAGAGAAAAGAGAATGAGACGATCGTGGATGTGAAGACCAGATTCACTTTGTTTTATTACTACGCCAAAATGACCAAGGATCTGAATGTAAGTCTTTGTGTTCGATCAAGTTTCCGAACATCCGAGTCCATCTTATCAATATCAAACATCTTCACGTGATATAAACCATGGGCGCGGTGGCTGAGGGCCTGGCTTCTGAACCGGGGATCCCGTATTCTGGGATTTTTAATTTCGCGATATATGGGCGTCCCCGAGTCCACCCGGCTCTAATGGGTACCTGACATTAGTTAGGGAAAAATAATGGCGGTTGGTCGTTATTCTTGCTTGTTAACTGTAGGCCACAGTAGCAGATGACCTTTGCATCATCTGTCTTATAGATTGAAAGGTCTGAAGGGTGAACTTTATAGTTGTGATTCTCAAATTTAAAAATAAAAGTGAATTGCGACAGCTCCGATAGATTTGTAATATCTTTATATATAATTCTCTTCTTCCCTAATCAGGTCAGACGAGAAGTAAATGGGAAGATCACTCTCTTATTTCTGCGGATAGTCACCCCACGAAAAAAAAAAGGGGGGGGGGAGAACACGTTTTCACAGCTCGCTACGGAGGCTGCGCGCTGGACTGTCAAACCATGCCCGCTCCCATCCCATGCGGCAGGTTTGGACTAGGAAGTAAAGTATCGTCAACTCTGAAAGAACATCCGAAACATGTAAAACATTTTACAAACACTAAATAGCTGGGCCGGACTTGAGCATCGTGGGGCCCTATCGAAACGGATTTCGCGGGGTCAAGTTTGGGTAGGGAAGTGAACAATAAGTGAAATTTAAGAGTTTGTATTAGAAAATAAATTCGTCTATGCATTTTATTCATTCTTTACTACGTACAGAATTACTTTA
Source organism: Biomphalaria glabrata (assembly GCF_947242115.1). Classification (NCBI taxonomy): domain Eukaryota; kingdom Metazoa; phylum Mollusca; class Gastropoda; family Planorbidae; genus Biomphalaria; species Biomphalaria glabrata. The sequence continues at coordinate 18,022,832 of NC_074728.1, read as the reverse complement.
CGACCCTTGCGTGTAGCAAAGTCATACAGTATATCATAATAATTCTATTCCCTACATAGATCTCGCTCAATAGCAAGAATTACCAAATGTTTCAATCTATCTTTGAGAATTGTTGACCTCAACTAATTCTTCATTAGTTTGAGGCGTGAGAAGCTTCTTTCACCTGATTACACAATTACGGCTAATGCATAATGCCGTTTTTATTCATAGCGCGTAGGATTGGCGTTTTTTTTTCTATATATTTCCGTATATTTTAAGGACATTTTCGTATATTTTGCAATTTTTTTAGATTTCCAGGAGCTCCTGGTAAATCGAGAGGAGAGCGCGGGAAATCAGTTTTAAGTTATAAAATGCTTTAATTTAATAATTTATACACCTTGAATTACTGCGGATTCCATGAAAGTGCGGATCCTTCGGTCGCATAGGTTGCAGTGGCCTTAGACCGGCCCTGCAAAATAGCGGCGTATGCTACGCCGCCGGTCGACCAGTATATATATATACTATATATATGAAGGCGAATTCATAAATAGCTAGCTCTTTTGTGCTCCCGGTGTCCAAAATGTGAAAGTATTGCTAAGCGAGTTTATTTTGACTAATTGTACAATAGTTGTGTGCCCTTTCTAGCAGTGTAGAATTAGATCTATAAATTATTTCGCTTGTAGCACGAAAAAAAAGTTTTATTTTTTGGGGCTGGCATCAGTGATCTCACAAAATGGAGCCTTTGACATTGTTTATTCTGCGTGAAAATCCCTGATAAGTAAAAAGAAGAGAGAGAGAGAGAGAGAGAGAGAGAAACTACTGCAACCCCTTCAAGCACTATAAAGACCAGAGGTTCTCAAACTCTTTTTGACCCAGGTACCCCTTTCTAAAGTCTAACCTTACATACGGATCCCTAAGTTTTAAAAAAAAGGCTACACAAATGCATACCGTATGATTTACTAATGTAAAAAATAACAACTATTTGTTTAAAATAAAGTGTTTATTAAGATTATAATTTTGTTAAAATTAAAATTAAAAAAAAAAATAGTTGGTTGATATTTTATTTAAATTGTGTGTAAGTATGTCCTGGCACAGTCCTGTTCAACGTATGTAAGTTGCTATCGCAAATCTCCACGAGCATAAATTTCTAGTTGGTTTCTTTTTTGATGACAAGGTATATTCTTGCAATGAATCCACGTTCTATTAAAATTAGAAGACTGGAAAGCAGTCAATAACTTTTGTGCAATGGCATCCAATAGAGGATATAGAACTGGAATCTGTGTTTGTAACAGAATTCCTGATTATTTCCTGGTATACATGTTTAATCATAGTTTAAGTTCCTCGTTTGTAGCTATTTCAATAAGCGGCTTCTGTATTGGTTTGGATACATGTGTGACTGAGATCTGAGTTTATCCACGTACAAAAGGGTTCAGCACACAGTCGGCAATATCCAAATGAGGAATATCTCAAATCTTTGGTTTGTGTGGACATACAATAGTACGTAATATAAACATAAAGCAGTAATGTCGGGCGAGTTAATTATTATTACAATTTCCCTATCGAATAATCTACGGCGGTCTCGCGGACCCTTAGGGATCCGCGTGCCACAGTTTGAGAACCACTGTACTACACCACTTTGTACAATGAGTGCATTTTTTAGACCTGGTTTAAACTCAGTACAAAGATGGTGCAAGAGAATAAACATCAACAGATGATATAAATAGCGGATAGTTATACCATTGCTAAAACTGTAAAAATGTTATCTCATTTTAAAATGATTTCTTGTTTAGCGACTTTCGCTATTGTTAAATAGAATTTTAAAAATTAAAAAATTCGAAACATTGTATTGTTCCATTCCGAAAGATAAAAAGCTCTATACTGACATATATATATATACTAGACATATGTTACCCGCGACCCGCGGGTCTTTATTTGCGCATTACTGTCGATATAGTCACTGAGAGTGTTTTGTAAACAATTAAACGAAATAATAGTGTAATAAGTAAAGCGAATGTGTCAATGTAAAAATAGTGTGAATGAAGCTATCAAATCAGAATAGCTAATAGGCTTAAATCCATTTGTTCAAATTAAAACATTTGCTTGTAGGCCTACATATATTTGATTAAAATTTGAGATGAATAGACTTAATTTTGTATGTTCATGTGTTACAGTATAAAGTAGATCTTTAGGTAGACATAGATCTAAATCTACACTAATCTAGAGTTAAAAATGGGCTTTTATAGAGTTCATTCTGTGTTCCGCATGCGTGACCTTTTTTCATGAATGAATATAGGCCTATCTCAACACGGCTACGCAGCTTTATTTAGCGAACAGCGAACGAATGTATTAAAAATGCTTTAGAAAAACAAATTTTAATGTTAATTTGATTGAAATATGAAATGAATGGACAATAATTAGTATGTTTATGTGTTAAAGCATAAAACTATCTTTGCGAAAAGAAGTTTTATCATCTTAGAGTTCAATAAGAGTTTTAGACCTAGGCCTAGGAATAGACTCAGTAGAGAGATGTGTTAATCACTGTTAATGTGTAACCATTTGGTAATGTCTAATGAAAGGATGTTCGCCAGACATTACCCGCGGACTACGGGTCTTAGTTTGTGTTTACTAATCTAGTGGATTGGATTTAGATGTATGTTGAACTTAACTAATGATCCTTTCATGTTTTTTCTCTTTCGCTACGAAAATAAAATTAGGTTTGCGAAAATGGGATTACCCGAAGCCGATACATTCATATCTATTAAAAACGAAAAGAGCGATAGCTTTGTTAAATGAATGGGATTATAAAGTGAACAATTAAACGAAATAATTTTTAGTACGCGATTCATGAATGAATATAGATCTAGGCCTATCTCAACTCGGCTTCGCAGCTTTCGTAAACCAATGTAGTCTCTTCAAAATAATGCTTTAGAAAACCAAATTTGAAAGTTTATTTGATCAAAATATGAAATGAATGGACTTTAATTAATATGTTTATGTGTTCAAGTATAAAACTATCTGTGCGAAGAGAAGTTTTATCATCTTAGAGTTGAATTAGAGTTTTAGATCTAGGGATGGGATTATAAAGTAAACAATTAAACGAATTAATATTTAGTACGCGATTCATTACGGAATTGTCTAATGAAAGAATGTTCGTCAGGAAATCTGTAATCACAGATATAAGGAACTAATTAATGTAAAAAATGCTTTTGAAACACAAAATTGAAGGTTAATTTTATTATATAATGAAATCAATGGATCTTCTTTTGTCTTTTCATGTGTCAAAGTAAAAAACTATCTGCGCAAAGTGTATTTCTTAAAATTAGATCTAGGTCTAAATCCTTTCTATCTTTTCTCATGTCAACATTGTAGACATGGCCTAGATCCATAAAATACTATAGCTTTAATAGAGTCGGACAACTTTATTTTTTTTGAGGGTCTTAAGTTTGTTTTAGGGCTACAATACATACACTACGGTCTAAGTTGGTACCCAAGGAACATTCCTGCCTAGTTTTATCAAGATTGGTCAAGCGGTTTTGATGTCTATAAGTAACATACATACATACATACATACCCCTCACATTCTACTTTATAATATAGATATGGACATATACTCTTCAAATTACAAATACTATAAATATACTACTAATTATGAAAGGTCATATTTTCATTGACATAAAAAAAGTCATACGTAAATCTTATTCCAATGGCAAACAGTTTTACTAAATAGCTCCAATGAAACCTGGAGTGATTTATAATAGTACTTACTGTATAACAAGCAACAGAAAAAAAAACTTTTTTAAAGCCAAAGTTTATCTAACCATCAAATCACTGCCATATATCTCAATACTTCTGAAATTAGCTCCCTTTTTTCTATATAACACTGTGCTCAGAGAGATATCAGGAAGCTCTATCGCCTGATCCTGTTTCATATTTATTCGTTTTTGAGATGCCATTGTAGGTAAAACCTAGAATCAATTTAGATTTAATATTCTGTTTTAAAATACTTACAATTTTTTGTGTTCTTGTTTATTCTTGAATAATTTTTTTAAAGACTACTGGGATTACTTGCAAATTTGAAGGGAAGTCAGAAACAGTTTTAATCAGAGTTATTTGTAAGTAACATAAGACAAATGTCTCTTTCTCGTCTTCACTTCGATTGTTCATTTGTTTTCTTTTTGTTGTTAATATTTATAACAGTGTTTATATCAGTGTTTATATCAGTATTTATATCTGTGTTTTTATCAGTGTTTTTATCAGTATTTATATCTGTTTATATCACTATTTATATCATTGTTTATTTCAGTGTTTATATCAGTGTTTATATCAGTGTTTTTATCAGTGTTTTTATCTGTGTTTTTATCAGTATTTATATCTGTGTTTTTATCAGTGTTTTTATCAGTATTTATATCTGTTTATATCACTATTATATCAGTGTTTATATCAGTGTTTATAGCAGTGTTTATAGCAGTGTTTATATCAGTATTTATATCTGTTTATATCACTATTTATATCAATGTTTATATCAGTGTTTATATCAGTGTTTATATCAGTGTTTATAACAATGTTCATATCAGTGTTTATATGAGTGTTTATAGCAGTGTTTATATCAGTGTTTATAGCGGTGTTTATAGCAGTGTTTATAGCAGTGTTTATATCAGTGCTTATAGCAGTGTTTATAGCAATGCTATTATTGGTGTTTATATCGGTGTTTATATCGGTGTTTATATCAGTGTTTACAGCAGTGTTTATATCAGTGTTTAAACAAATGATTCATGATTAAAAATACACTTTCAGATCTTTCGATCTATTTGGGCAGATAATGTAAAAGCCTTCTGTTATGTGGCTAACAGTTAACTTGGGTGTCATGCGGCCAGCACAAAGACCAATCGATTTACTTTCCCCAAATAATGTCAGGTACCCATTAGAGTTGGGTGAATTCAGGGGACGTCCTAAAAAAAAACTCGAAATTAAAACCCCCAGTCTTCCCGTGATTTGAACTCTAGAATCTTGGTTCGGAAACCAAGCGCTCTACCACTTCGCCACCACTCCATGCTCAGATAACGATAAGTGATCATGAACTGGGGGGGGAGGGCAGGTACGTGGCCTTTATATTGAAAAGCAGTAAATTTTATGTATTATTTTAATCCCATTTGTCGGATCTTATTTTAAATGTTTCTAATATAAAACTAACAGTTAAAGTTAAGATGTCTATGATCTTTAATGTAGTCGAGTGTCCGTTAAAAGTTCCGAAACAAACGTAAAAAACCAATACAAAAAGTTCAATACTTTCAGCGTTCACCACAAGGCCTCCTCCTGTCCTGTTTGGATGTAACAAAAGAGAGGTGACGTTTCAATGGGATATTGACATGAAGTTTGAAGACTTTAAGGTAACAGTTTCTAAAGAGTCCACAACAAGAAATTTGTTTTCGGCCTTTAATAATTTGCGATCTAACGTTACACTGTCTCTCACATAGGGGAACTAACTCCGATCATGAAGGAGTTGGTTTTTATTACGTTCATTTGACCACTGGTGTTCGTTAGAAATATTGAGGTCATTTAATGTATGCATATATCTGCTGACCACATAGATCTAGCACAGACGTAAATTTGAGATTCATCTTCTTCTTGGTTTCGTTTTGATTGCATGTTTTGGGCGTTTCTAAAGAAGTTTATTATTTCATAGATCTCTTACAGGATGTCAAGGGGTGGGAGCTGGCATGGCTCAAGCTGGGGACCATTGTGATGGCAGTAGGTAGTACGTATAACACGATAAGTCAGCCACCCAGTTTATTAGTTGGAAGGTCCCTATAACCTCTATTAAATCTGAGATGAACTGCGCAGAGGTTTCAGGCATGTTTCTGTACAGTTTATCTTCTAGACAGGTATTCTGATGCCAGAATCTTGTTCGGACCTCTTTAGAAAGTGTGCAGCTAGGACGTGGTCAGCATTCTCTGTAGACACGTGACAAGGCCATGTTTCGCTAGTTCCAATTTTCAACATACCGGCCATATTAATCTATAGGTCTTGAATCACAACTGATGTTACGTTAAAGAACTAGATGATAAAGAGAGTTTGTGTTATCATACAAACTTATATGCGGCTTCCGAAAGGTTCTCCCATGGGTCATCTGTTTGATAAGCAATGCAAGGTTTTTATATTTTCAACACAAATATCAGACGTTATGAAGTACAAACTATCAACAACCACAAACTGACATACGTTCATACAAAATAGACGTGTACGGGGCGAAAGCGTTTCCGAAGTGGTTGAATTTATATACGTCGTTTGACGTTAATGTTATTCTAACACTCATTGATCGAACTCTTATAGCCATATGGTTCAGTTTGATCCTAGCCAAACGGATGGGATTGATTGTCTAATATCTAATTGATGTTTGATAAGAGCAATAGTGAATGGCCAAAATTTCATTCTGAGGAAGTCCTTCCTTTCGGTCAATTGTCTAGAAGGTGTGTGTCTGGTGTAACGCTAGAAACTCAAGTAATAAGCATAATACACTGCTCATGAGTAACGTTCACTTTGAGATCTATAGGTCATCTGTTTCTTTGGCCAACGGTTAATGAAGTCATGTGGCCAGCACAACGACCAACTAAAGTCAGGTACCCGTTAGGGTTGGGTGTACTCAAGGGGTGCCATAGAAATCCCGAAAGTCAAAATCCCAGTCTTCACAGAGATTCGAACCCAGGAACCAAGGTTTGGAAGCCAATCGCTTAACCAATCAGCCACCTCACTCCCGATACTTCTCATTAGGCATGTTACACTTCCTGCTATTAGCTTGCATTCACTTCATCACAGGCTGGATGGAATTCATGAGACAGGACTGTAATGACAGTCAGTTGATTGTCAATGATTTGACAGTTTATGCATGAATCTGTTGTTGATGTTTACCCTGATAAAATCAATGTTACATCTTACAAATATCTTTGTTTTAATAAAGGTGCTTATTTCAATGAATGATTTCTATCTTCAGGGAATCCTTTTCATTGAGAAGATAGTCTGGTCTGCTATATTTACAAAAAAAGACAATGTCTACAATTACCCGGCACGAATCAAGACTCATTACTTTGGAAACGATAAGGTAAATTTTGGCTCCTGCTTCACATCTGTGACAACACTGACATAAATGTACGTAGAGCATTCTCGCATTTTATATATAATCAATAGACAACTTTTTAAGTGTTATATTTTTATTTTATTTTACAAGCAATTTTTCGGCTGGCTGTTATATATGCGAACTTTTGTTATAGAATCAAACAACTGAGTCTTTCACTCGGACCAAACTTATTCTCAACGGAACTTTGCCCAAACTGACCATCTACCGACTGGACCAAGAAGATAACGGAACTATATCTATTCAAGTCTTCTTTAACAGCAATACAACAAGAAGCCAGGGAAAAGCGTAAGTTTCGATATTGGTTTAGATATTTATACATTCTTTAGGACTAGCCAAAGAAATTAGAGCGAAAACAGTCAATAATGCAATAAGCAGAAAATTCTAAGTTAATTGTATTTACAAAGTTATGTTAGGACGACACGAGCATTTTCTTCATAAAAATTTAGATTGTGTTCAGTTACGATAAAAATGAAGAAGTTTGGGCACTTTTTTTCCATGACAAGTAAAGTCTTCCTCCTCCCTATAGCCTCTAGCCCTCCTAGTGAACACAACATACGATAATGGGAAAAAGGTTATAATAAAGGTGAGTGGCTGAGTGGTTAAGTGCTTTGCTTCTGAACCTGGGGTCCTGGATTTGAATCTAGGTGAAGACTGGTAGCTTTAATTTCGTGAATTTCAGGGCGCCCGAGTCCACCCAGCTCTAATGGGGTACCTGACTTAAGTTGGGGAAAGTAAAGACGGTTGGTCGTTGTGCTGGCCACATGACACCCTACTCGTTAACCGTTGGCCAGAGAAACAGATGACCTTAACATCTATAGAGTGCATGGTCTGAGAGGGGAGCGTTACTATCCATGTGATGACGAGATGACCAGTTTCAGTGATGACGAATTGACAAGTCCTTGTGATGGCAAGTTGACCAGTTGGTATGATAAGTTGATCAGTTCTTTCATGCTGGCCACCGTGGGAGCGATCGAGAAATAGCGTTTTCCAGCTGTGAATGTCAATCTCACACTCCTTGAGGGATCTCTTAAAGGAGTTTTTTGTAACGCTTGTGTTAACCCTTCCCCCCCCCATAGCTCCCCATAAAAAAGTTTGGGGGAGGCAATTTTCAGGCATATGGACTACATATCCTGTTCATCGTCACTGATATCTTTTTGGTGTTGCGTCTTAAAATATAGCAAGAATTAATCAACTATACTTTCATCATAAAACAGTTTTGTTATTCTGAGGCTTTATAATAGAATCTATTCTACACTAATGTTGAAAATTTACACTAAAACTCAACAGAAGAGGCCCATTTTATTAATAAATAATTCCACCCAGTCATCTAAGTTTGAATTCCATAACCGAAAAACTAAAATCGATTGGTACATCCTGTATCACAAAGCTTTACAACAAAAGCGTTAAAGAAAATATGTATGAATCTATTATATTTCACATATTTTTGTATTTGTTTCTTTCTTGTTTAGCCTATTGGTTTCGTTGGTAAGTTTTCGTTTTTTTTACCTCCAGTATAACAATAACACTTAGAGTAACCAGAGTAATAGTCAACATTGTTATAGTTTAGAAATAGCGTTCTGATCAACAAAAAATATCTCACTGACCTTCATCTAGATAAATTGTTAAATACCTAAATAAATACTTATACCATTATGAAAAGAATTATGATTTATTCATAAAAAAATTTTTTATTCTATAACTAGCTTTTCTCTTTCACAATACATTTGTTTGTCTCGTGTGTGAACATTGTTTCGGTAAATAACACAATATAACAATATATAACAAGTTTAGACTTTTGAAAGTCACTGGAAAAACTTATTTTCTTCGTCTTTAGAATAATACAGGCTTTGAAACACCTGGTGAGTCGAGTATATTAGACTTGTTCATTTTTTATTCAGGCATAACCATTTAATTCTTTCATAGTCAAATACCAGTATTTATATAAATTATATTTTTATTAGTATATATTACTAAATATTAAATCGCCGCCATCCTTCTTTAAGTATCCTTCTTGTGGGGTGTTGCTGATTGGCTTCACCGTTGCGATGTCCACGTATGGTTCGAGATGACCGCATCCCTTTTGTGAACCATGTGACCCTGGAAAGGATTTTATCTCGTGGCCAGGATGAGGAATCGGCTCTTCACCAACCCCTCTGTCTGAAGTCCCCCCACAACCAGATGATCATTTAATCACATCCGTTTCGTCATGGGACACGGTTCCTTGAGCCAACAACACTAGTTCCCCCGTTTAATGCGAGGCCGGAGGCCGAGCCCACTGGGGGCCTCCATATGCTTATAATGTCCAACTGCCACCGTGAAAAACCGTCACCGCCCGTATAGTCCCCATTTGGGGAACGAAGCAATTTGGGTTTGTGACTTGTTTCGGACTGGTTAGCAAGCCTTTTTCACATCCCTACCACGTGCAAGTACACTCGCTAAAGCATATCTGCGGCTGCTCACTGGGAGCAATGTTTGCTCTCCTTCTTAGCCTTTGCACTTCTCCGGGCGGACGTTTTCACGGAAGTATCCATCTTGTGGGGGTGTGGCTGTTTGGTTTCACCAGCTTGGCTACCCAGCAAAGGCGCACAAGTTCGAACTCCCGATGAGCTGTTTTTGCCGAGGGCTAATCGGCAGCAAAGAAACCTAAATACCCCTTCCGCACAGAGGTCTACAACAGAGATTGGACCATAGCGGACTGAGAATAAAATAGCAAATTATAATGCGCTATAAAATGTAAACAAATCTATTTTCGTTAACAACGCTAGCAGTACTATAGCAGACTCAATTTATTTTCCAGTCAGAAAATGAAATCATAGGTAGAGCAAATTCTAATAAAATAATAAAACTTTCGTTTGTCTTCCCTATAACTGAAAATTTATCCCAAAGAGAAGAGAAAGAGTGGATGGTAAACGCTTTAATTTTCCTATTTCAATATCTCTATTCGAGCTACTCCATCATGGAGGGTGAAACCTGAGTGGGTGGAACCTGGACACGGATCTCTAAAACGGCTCTAACGATTTTCCTTGAAATTTAACAGTTGATGTGTATTGCTGAGAAAAGAATTACTAGTTCGTTGGTCACACTGGGAAAACTAGTTTGATCGTTATAACTTTTCAAAGTGAAAAAAAGAAAGAAATTTAAATTAGAGGTCTAGATCTAGATCCAACATTTAAATTAGAGGTCTAGATCTAGATCGAACATTTAAATTAGAGGTCTAGATCTAGATCCAACATTTAAATTAGAGGTCTAGATCTAGATCCAACATTTAAATTAGAGGTCTAGATCTAGATCCAACATTTAAATTAGAGGTCTAGATCTAGATCCAACATTGGTTTTGAAAGGACTATCGCGTTCGGGAATTTCCAAATGTAAGGCATCATTCGTTCAAGAATTTAATAACCTAAAAAATAATTGTACGTACCGTCTGCTAATGAACATCAAGTTTTGATGACGCAATAAATCCTTTTCCAATTGTCGCGCATCGTCTTGTAAATCTAGATCTAAAGGCCTATCATTGGAATATTATAAAGTTTAATAGATGTATAAATACGCTTAACCAGAATTCTTGTATTCCATATCGGGGGAAGGGGCAAGGAATGTGTAACCATTGTTCCCTTTTTAATCTGCCAGTCATTATTTTTAAAGGAAAAACATATTGTCTTTTTAAAAAGGAATTTTTAATTCTTTTGTATCTGCTGTTTTTTAAATTTACTTTAAAAAAATCCCCAACAGATTCTCAAACTGTGCGGACAACCATCAAACAGGACCAGCGATTCATCAACGGCCTTCTCGTGAACGCCACGGTCAATACGACCATCACAACGTGCGAGACCACCGAGCCAACCAATGCAACCACACCCACGACAACCACGACCACACCGACCACGACCACTACAACCACCACGACCACGACAACCACGACGACAACCACCACGACCACCACAACGACGACCACTACGACCACCACGACCACGACAACCACACCGAGACCCGTGGGGCATAACATGAGCCTTCCTCAGCCTGTCCTGACTGCTCAAACTATTCTCTATATGACAAGTGGGTGTTGATGTCCTTTTTTATGTTGATATTGTTGCTGTAGCTGTTGTTGCTGTAGCTGTTGTTGCTCTTGCTGTAGCTTATGTTGCTGTTGCTGTAGCTGTTGTTGCTCTTGCTGTAGCTTATGTTGCTGTTGCTGTAGCTGTTGTTGCTCTTGCTGTAGCTGTTGTTTCTCTTGCTGTAGCTGTTGTTTCTCTTGCTGTAGCTGTTGTTTCTCTTGCTGTAGCTGTTGTTGCTGTTGCTGTAGCTGTTGTTTCTCTTGCTGTAGCTGTTGTTGCTGTAACTGCTGTAACTCTACCTGTGACTGTTATTGCTCTCGTTGTATTGGTTTCTGTTGTACTTGTTTGTGTAATTGTTTTTGTTCAAGTTGCCTTAAAGCTGAATATCATAGAACAAGCAAAATATTTTTTTTTAAATACATATAAAATGGGCTTATGTAAGGGGAAGAACTTCAATTTACAATTGCATTCTCTCAATACAATAAGATGCATTTCCCTTATCGAACAAAATTAATCATTTATCAAATTGCAGGGTGGCTGAGTCGTTAAGCGCTTGGCTTCCGAACCTGGGGTGCTGGATTCGAATCTCGGTAAAGACTGGGATTTTGAATTTTAGGATTTTTAAGGCAACCCCGAGTCCACCCAACTCTAATGGGTACTTGACTATATTTGGGGAAAGTAAAGGCATTTGGTCGTTGTACTGATCACATGACACCCTGCTCGCTAAGCGCATGGTCTAAAAGGGAAACTTTGCTTTGCTTACTATTTAATTACCTAATTGTTTAATTTTGTATTAAATTGATTCTTGTTTTTGTTAGCAGCAATGAATAATTGTGCAGTTTTACCTTGAAGCGAGAATGGGAAGTGGGAGAAATAACATGTTCAAAATTTGTACTATCAAAAGAAAGTGTGAGTTGATATAAGCTTTGTAATTTAAAACACAAATGAAATCTAAACTTGTTTCAGGGACATCACGGTTTGGTGCAATGTAACTTATGAATCTCATAATGGTGGTCAACATATTAATAGGTACATTTTCAGCTGCTTATATAAAGTAACATTAGTGCACTTTTAACACTACAGATTCAATTTTACAAGCTCTTACATTTGTAGCATTAAGTAAGTAGTATTCTTAATTGGCGAGACTGATCTTTCAACTTCGCATCCATTATTTTTGTCTAAATTTTTTCACCATTTGTCTGTTTTAATTTATTTTTTTCTTTAGAGGCCAATATATTTCCCATTCCCCTAAATCTTAATGCTCATCATTGTGTTTGGTTTCTTCACAATAAATTGTCTTTTGAAACTTGATATTCAAAAACAGCGAGCGTTTATTGTGTTTTACTTGTTTATGAAAATTCTTAGACCATACTTGTTTTCGAAAACTGTTGCGTCACAAAAACATGAAATCCACTGGTTTAGGTTTATTGGCGGCAATCCAAGCAGCATAAGATAATTGTATTGGTCCAAACAAATGGAAATTCAGTTTGACAACAACTGTCCACATCAGCATTACTACTATAACAATAAGTAAATACAAACACGAACAACACCCACACAGGGCCGGTCAAAGCAATTGCGGGGCCCTATGCGAAACTAATTGCGCGGGGCCTAGTCTGTGTGGGAATAAGGATAATAAGATTTTGTTTAAGAAAAAAGAGTTTTCATGAGATTTTAATAAATTCAGGAGATTTCCAGGAGTTTTTCGTATATATTTTGCAATTTAATAATTACACACTGAATTAGCGCGGGGCCTATGAAAGCACAGGGCCCACTGCGACCGCATAGGTTGCAGTAGCCTAAGACCGGCCCTGCACACACACACACACACATACACAAACACATACTCACACATACACACACACACACACACACATACATCGCTTCGTCCAAATCTGATACGGCTTCTGGTTTTGACTCTAGCTGTTATTTCCGGTTGGCATAACATTGTGAGACGATAGCAGAACTATTGAAACTAAATGTTTACTAATGGGAGCCTAATTTATGCCCCCACAGAAGCCCCCGTGGAAACGCTCAACTTTATCATGGTCACGAACGTGGCGGTGACAGGTGAGAAGATCATCCAGTGCTTCATGAGAAACTGCAAGACCAGCTCCCAGGACAAGAAGAATGTCAAAGGGTGTTACGGAGATCCCAAAGTGGATTTTAAGATCTGGGTAAGCTCTGACCTTTCCACTGAAATCTACGAAAGGATTAAATGTACAACCACATAAATTGTGAAAACACTTAAAGATTAGAACTTGTACCAAAAGGTTTTGATGCCTTAGAAAAGTGTATCCCAAACCTGGGTTCCGCGAGGCCTGAATAGTTGTTCCACGAACTACTGGAATTATTAACTAGTAGCCCATCACAGGAATTAATTTCTCTTAAAACAATAAAGTGTTCCGCTAAATGCTGGGAATGTGTGAATGTTACTTTAAGGAAACAGTTTGGGAAACACTGACTTAAACTTAATGACAAAAAAAATTCTCTTTTAAACGTAACAGGGTTGATTGTGTGACGAAACGCGTCCCTTCTCAATACAGAACTGACCAGTGCGGAACATCCCCCCCCCCACTTAACCACTAGTTAGCATTGTATAGCCCCTTTTACACTAAACTGACCAGGGTAGAACACAAACAATCTATTACACCAAGGTTAGATCCAACCCCCAAATTATAGGCCATAAACACACATCCCAAGTTACACCCAGACGTCGAAACAAACGTACGCAGCCGTTAAGTTCAGGAACATTAAAATTGAATGTTACGCCCCAAACGCCGAAACAAAAGCACGCAACCGTAAAGTCCAGGGACATTAAAATTTGGTGTCCACGTACATCCCTTTGAGTCGACGCTTCTAACGCCCAGGGCTATTCAAATCGTTCTCGTCCGCTGTACCATCGAGCGATGGTCCAGCCTGATAATTATGGTATGGTTCCGCTTTCATCCTCCTTCGTCCCCCCCCCCCCGGGTCGCGGGTTAAAGAAGTCAGGTGAATGAGCCCCAAATGAAAAGATTGGTCCAATTTAACAATTCTAAACTCAAAAGACTCGCTGGTCATTGGATCGTCACTACATACCGCTCGGGAACCTATAAAAGCCGGAGACGAAAGTTTCAGGTTAATGCCATTCTAGATCAGAATCACTGAGAAGTCAGAAGACTCTCAAGTCAACGATTCATTTGGGAACTTGTGTAAGGCAAAGCGGGTGAGTTGGAAAAACTTTATCATTATTATTTAGTGTGTCTTCGCCTGTAACATTTACGTTCATGTATCATTACCATGTTAATACTTGTTTGCTTCCAAATATTATATTTGTAAATCTCTATGAATATGTGCTCCTTAATAACTCGTCAATGTTGACTGTATTCCCAACGGTGGACATCCACCTTACAATTTATTTAATCCTAATATTTATTTATGCATTTGTTATTCGTTCACATCCATATTCATCTGGACCTACTCACGTCTAGATTATTTCCTTACCTGTGCATATGTACCTGTATATGTGCACATATATATACAATATAATTATGCTTGTTTTGCTATGCGCATAATATGCTGTTGCCATGCATCCTTAGGCCCCGAGAATCAGTCTCGCGTGTCTACCCCATTATTTTCAGCTTGTCGACCTGCATAGTTATGTGCCCTTTTGCACCCCCCTCCCTTCTTCTTGTCACGGTCCTCTGGTCACGAGTGACCGCGGACTTGTTTACCTGTGGGTCAATGAGGTCACAGGGGCTACAACCCTGTAATATGGTCCCCCTGTTTCCCTCCTCATTTATGCCCCTGCCTTGTACATTTATATTTGTATTTGTATTATTATTATTGTATTATTTGTACAGCAATTATTACTAGACCTAGTAAAATGTTGTTGACATGTATCTTAGTTAGCCTGAGGGAGACGCTCCTATCAAGGATGCGCCCCTCGCCAACCAGCCTGTATGGTTTAATAATTCAGGCTCCTCTCATGTCTCGTTTCATAGCCTCCTACACCAGGGCTGGCGTGTTTTGTTGCCTGAAGGCAGACCTCAGCAGCTCTCCACACATTCCCGTTGAGGGTGAGTCACTCATCACCCTCGACCCGAACCGAAGGCATTCCAGGCTGACGTCCCAGGACCGGTCTGCAACTACCACAGGAGTAAGCCCACCGCGTGGCATCCTCATATTCCTCACACTAGTGTCTGCCTACCTGCAGGGCACCAGCAACTGGCTACAGCACAACAGAGCTTCAACTTATCCAACCCCGAAGGAGAACCTTGCATAACAGATAAGTGAGAGACAGCCGAATAAGCAAACCATACACGAATCTTTATGAGCAATATCCCAGTGATGATATTATCTTAAACGTTATCATAAATCCTAAATCTTCCTGTACATCCCCCCCCCCTCACTCACTGATTGTATTTCCTCTTAATTAATCTTTATTAAATATTTGATCTTTTACGAAATCATTAAGCTTTGCGTTTTGCTTGTGCCTGTCTATGTGCCTATATAATACCAACAAAATATTTACCACGTTGTGGCTCTAAGACTTTACCCCTAGGAGTCGCAGGCCATCGTCCCCATCGGGAAGTGCAAACGAACCGATAGGCGGACTTATTCCACCACAGATTGACACCTTATGATCCCATCCCCGTGGAAGAAATTTCGATTTTGTTTTTTCTTTTAATCATTCAATGATATTTAAAACATTTCTAGAGTTAACATCTTTATTTCGATAATAATTTTCTATATTATAATTTTACTAAATGCTTGGATACCAAATACAGAGCCATTGTATTTTTTTTTTGCATTGCTTGCCACAGTTTTATACTCATTTGCGTCAAATAAAATCTACTTTTGGTGAATTAGATATACTAGAAGTGTAAATTAAAATGCTAATAAGTATAGTTAAATGTGTATGATATTTTAAAAAATGTATACTTGCTTGTTGTTTTTACTTCAAATATTTCAATACAATCAGCAATAAAAAAATAAAATGTCTACTTCACCAGATCAACAGAAAAGAAATGGGTTACTCGACTGGGGCACAGAGAGTGTCTCTCAAACTGAATAATTCTTTTACGTTACGAGATGACGACAATATCACCTGTGGGTAGGTCATTTCGTAGCTGGTGTGTCACTTACATGAGTAGGTCATTTCATAGCTGTTGTGTCCCTCGAGTTAGTTTAGGTCATTTTATAGCTGGTGTGTCACTCAAGCTAAATTACGTCGTTTTATAGCTAGTGTGTCCCTCAAGTTAGCTTAGGTCGTTTTATAGCTGGTATGTCTCTCACGTTAGCTTAAGTCATTTTATAGCTGGTGTGTTCCTCACGTTAGCGTAGGTCATTTTAAAGCTGGTGTGTCACTCAAATTAGCTTAGGTCGTTTATAGCTAGTGAGTCTCTTACATGAGTAGGTCATTTCTCAGCTGATGTGTCCCTCGAGCTAGCATAATTTGTTTTATAGCTACTGTGTCCCTCGAGCTAGCATAATTTGTTTTATAGCTAGTGTGTCCCTCGAGCTAGCATAATTTGTTTTATAGCTAGTGTGTCCCTCGAGCTAGCATAATTTGTTTTATAGCTAGTGTGTCCCTCGAGCTAGCATAATTTGTTTTATAGCTAGTGTGTCCCTCGAGCTAGCATAATTTGTTTTATAGCTAGTGTGTCCCTCGAGCTAGCATAATTTGTTTTATAGCTAGTGTGTCCCTCGAGCTAGCATAATTTGTTTTATAGCTAGTGTGTCCCTCGAGCTAGCATAATTTGTTTTATAGCTAGTGTGTCCCTCGAGCTAGCATAATTTGTTTTATAGCTAGTGTGTCCCTCGAGTTAGTTTAGGTCGTATTATAGCTGGTGTGTCCCTCAAACTAGTTTAGGTCGTTTTATGTCTGGTGTGTCCCTCGAGTTAGCTTAGATCGTTTTATAGCTGGTGTGTCCCTCGAGTTAGTTTAGGTCGTTTTATGTCTGGTGTGTCCCTCAAGTTAGCTTAGATCGTTTTATAGGTGTCCCTAAATTTAGCTTAGGTCGTTTTATGTCTGGTGTGTCCCTCGAGTTAGCTTAGATCGTTTTATAGGTGTCCCTAAATTTAGCTTAGGTCGTTTTATGTCTGGTGTGTCCCTCAAGTTAGCTTAGGTCGTTTTATAGCTGGTGTGTCACTCATGTTAGCTTAGTTCGATTTATAGCTGATTATTTCACGTCTGAAGTTGATTTTTTTTTACCTTTACATGAAAAGATGAGTTATTAAGCCATTAAGGCCTCTCAGATATTTAAGGGCCTTCGTAGGAAAAAAGCCGACATAGATTCTGTTGTCTATCTGTATGTAGATATTTCCTTTCATTCGTCTGTTTCCTTGTCATGTTTACACCTCGTCATCTTGGTTTTAAAATGATATAGGTTCTAGGTGTATGAGAATGAATGTTTAATTTCTTATTTTAAAACAAAATGTGTTGTTTTTTTCGGAAGACGACTAGCAGCCTTTTCATCTAATACAAACAAGATACAGACGAGATATAATAGAATCCTAAATAGTAGCTTTAATATTTAAACTCTAGATATAACAAAAAGACGAATATGGAAATTCAATAACGGCTCTTTCCCTAATTGGATTTGATTTTTTTTTAAATATATTTTATAATAGTGATAGTATTTGGAAAAAAATTCAAAGACCTTATTTTCTAATTAATCCAACCTGCACTACCAATTTTTTTCCAGATTAAAAAAAAAATAGCTACAACAAAACTATTTCTGGGTATTACACTACGGCACGCAATCATATGTGGTCACGGAAAAAAGTTTCCTGTATCTAGCGACGTTTAAACTTTTGTTTAGATTTTACATTAAAAATAAAATTGCTCTGTATTCACGCGAGACCATCCGTTATGGAAGGCCTCGACACCAACCCGCAACGTCGAAACCTGTGGGAAGTTTAGACCAATAGCTGATTGCCTCGTCACATATCTGTACGACTCGGAAACGAGCTATTGGTCTAAACTGCCCACAGTTTGTGACGTTACAGGTCAGTGTTCAGGCCTTCTATAACGAACGGTCGATTCACGTCATTAAACTGACACATTGCTTTTATACGTTATGGCAAGGGAAGTTGACATACAACCTCACGGGACAGCGAATTAAAAGAACTTTCCTCTCTAACGACGTTTTTCCTTGTTAGCAGGACTTTCGTAGGCAGTTTTAAAAAGAAATGCTATTCGAACTTACTGAAATATATATATATGTGTATAAATATTGTATTATTCTCTCCTCAGTCTGACAGGTGAGGCTCTGAACTGCCTGGATGTCAATAAACCAAGTCGAAGACGCATTACCAACAACGTTAAAGGTATAGTAACAGAGGAAACAAAATTCCTGAACTTACATAGACTTGTGAATATTTAAATGACTGATGTCTGATTTTAACAATATGTGATAAGCTTGTGTGCAGTTAGATGACTGGTGACTGATTTTAACAAATGGATATATTATTAAAGTTCTTTCTTCTTCCTTGACTGCCTCAAAACGTCATTTCTGTCCAAGTGAAACAAATAGCTTACCCTCATCTTTTCTAGGGATGTTCATAGTGATCAAAGTGAAGACGGAGATGACAGTGAAGGAACTTCTGTACATCGTGGAGACCATCATAGCGGTCATGCTGTTACTCTGGACCGTGTACATCAGTCTGCGTCACGTGGGTATCGTTATACGTCTCCAGCGGAGGAAAGTCGAACGGAAGTTGGTTGCCCTCGAGGAAAGACGCTGGCATTTAGATGACTGATGACTGATTTTAACTAAATGTGATGCGCTTGTTGGCATTTAGATGACTGATGACTGATTTAACAAAATGTGATGAGCTTGTGTGCATTTAGATGACTGGTGACTGATTTTAACATTATGTGATGAGCTTGTGTGCATATAGATAACTGGTGACTGATTTTAACAAAATGTGATAAGCTTGGCTTTTAGATGACTGATGACTAATTTTTTAAAATGTGATGAACTTGTTCGTGTTTAGATGACTGATGACTTTTTTAACCAAAATTTGATGAGCTTGTGTGGATTTAGATGACTGACTTTACCAAATGTGATGGGCTTGCAGGCATTTGAATGCCTTGGCATATGGCAAGATCGTAGAATTTCATATAAAACAAATTTAAAGATTTATTGAATTGTTGATGTTGAAATTAAAAATGCAATTAGTGGGTACAATTTATTTGAAGGACTAAAAACGCAAAATTTGTTATAGGTTTTGTTACTTCAAGGTGAAGGACTTCATTATAGATGATGAATACTAGATGACAAGCTTTTGATTTTTTATAAATTGATGTTGTTTTGTTTTCGTTTCTATTTTACGAGTTTTGAAAGTTCTTAAAGACATGAAAAATTATAGATCTATATCCTATCAAAACCCACAAGCTTCCAGCACTACAACAGGGATGGTGGCGGGTTGGTACCGTGGTGACGAAAGTCCAAAGTACATTTACAGATCAGTCGCCATCCCGACTTTTTGCATCACTAATGACTTGAGTGTTGGTGATTACTCGAAAGTAACAAATAACTTAGATACTGAAGATGTCCTTTACATGAATAAAAATTGACTTGATTGTTGTTGTTCGTTTAGCCAATGTTAGTTTATGAACACCATATAATCCAAATTAATCAATACGCATATATTAGTTTTCTCAACGAATACATGACTATGGAATATTTCAATTCGTTTCTTAAAAAATAATTTAAAAATGAAAATGTGTAACTAAAATCATTTGCATACGTAAATTTCTTTTGGTAAGAACAATAGATGCTATAAATATATCACCAGTGCTCTGGCTTTATATTTTGAAATGATAGTGTTATTGTAGCTGAGCTATATTTCTTTTCTAATTGAACATGTAACTGTGGGATGCCATCGTAAAAATGTACAGATTTAAACTGTTTTAAATGATGGAAAGTTGTTGTATTTTAGCAATAAAAGTTGATTGTTCAATCTCAGTATCTACGTCCTCCTTCAGTGACCTATATCTTCTATGGAGTTTTTTTAAACAGGCAAGCAGCATTAAATGTTAGGCCACAACCATACAGATCAGTGTTTTCCAAAATGTGTTCCTCGGAAACCTAGTGTCCCTCGATGCCTGAATGTGTTCCTCGGAAACCTAGTGTTCCTCGATGCCTGAATGTGTTCCATGAACTACGTGAATTAATCTCCCTAAAAAATAAGCAAAGTGTTCCGCTAAATAATTAAAATGTGCGAAGTGTTCCGCTAAATACTCAAAATGTGCGAAGTGTTCCGCTAAATACTCAAAATGTGCGAAGTGTTCCGCTAAATACTCAAAATGTGCGAAGTGTTCCGTTTAGGAAAAAGTTTGGAAAACACTGGTATATATTAGCGATGTATTTGTACAGTAGTCTCTAATTTCCCTTTTTACTTTTGTTTATATAGTAAAAGTGCCCCTGGTAGGGGCAGATTATTATAGTCATCTGATTCTTTTTCCTACGGTTGTCAGGTGGCCAGCACAACGTCAAACCGTCTTTAATTACCGCAACTAATATCAAGTACCCATAAGAGTTGGGTGGACTTGGGGCGTCTTGAAATTCTTGGAATTAAAAATCACAGCCTTTATCGAGATTCGAAGCAAGACCTCTCGGTTTCCTTAACCACTCAGCAGCAATGTCTCTATTAGAGACTCTTAAAACGTCGGAAAACAAAATGTGTAAGTTAAAGAGGTGAAGAAGCTTTCTATGTAATACAAGATATTTTCAATATAGACCTTGTTTTATAACTTAACTTTGACAGTTAATAAGATTCAGTTTTAGAAAATTATCTGGTGAATGGCTAGATCAAACTAGTCAAATAAAATCCGGGCCTAATTTAATTCTGCGCATATGTTGCTTTTAAAATAAAGAGAGGTGCGCCGCACGTACAGTTCATGCTAAACTTCTGGATGCAGTTGTCAAGCTTCGAATTTCCCTCGTGAGCACCGACAGATAGGCAGAGGTCTTTAAGGTCCATAGCAACAGGCTTGAACGCAGACCCAACGTTGTCTTGCTCTGTCCGGCTCATTGAGGTACTGGTAACAGGTACAACAGGAACAAACGGCTATGTTTAGGAAAACAGTGCTCGACACTGTCTCGTTGTGTGTCAAACGGCCACGTCATCGTCTCAACAACAGCCTGGTCAACTGGCGAAAGAGAAAGCGGCACCAGAGGAAAACAGTGCGGATGACTTCGTGGGGAACACGTTCCCTGCCGCCTGTGCCTCCCACCGATCGACCTCACCCTGAACTGTCTAACCTCCACTGCACTGTTTCTTTTCGGGACGAAAAGCTCTAAGAAGGGAGCAATGTTATAACTCTGCCATGCGCACCGCAATCCAGGCTAGTGCAGAAAGAAGGTTCGCACTATTAGTGATAAGACTAAGTCGGACGTTGACATTGGACATAGAAAACGATTTCCGCCCAAGTGAAAGCTGATGTAAAGATGCTGTGCTCAAGATATGTTGTTCTCCATGTATTTGTGATGTCCTGTAAATAAACATCGATGTGCCTCGTTGAGATGCGCATCGAGAAAGCAACGTGTAAGACAAATGGTCTTGATGACCTACACCATGACATCCACTGCCTCGCATCTTGCCATGAGGCTGCCGCCGGTGGAGACTGAGGGAAACGAAAACGACGTCCCCTTAACCAAAGGCAGATCAATTGGAGCAGAAGGAGAAAGCGGCACCAGCAGAGAGCAGTGTGGATTGCTCTGTGGGGAGCACGATCCATGCAATCTTTGACTCCCACCGACCGACCTCCACCTGCACTGACCAACCGTGAATATGTTTCTTTTCGGAACGAAAAGACTAAGGTGGGGGTATAGTTGTAACACAACTATTTATTTCCTGTTAAACTGTGTTTAGTTGCCTGCCTTTTCGTTAAGTTTCTGAGATCTAAACGGGACAGACGGAAAGAAATGCAACACAAAACTAATAGCGTCTTTTCTCCTTTCGGGACCGCTAATAAAAGTGTAAATACTTTGACAAATGGACAAATGATTTGATTTTGAAGATGGGTTTAGTAATTTTCTTAATATTTATTTTTTCTACTTTATTACTTTGTTAATTTTTGTTTCTCTATTTATTTAAATTGTATTTTCTTTAAATAGAAAGATACAAAATATTTTCTCATCCCGCTCATAGATTTTATTATTTTTTGTCCCCTCTTCCTAAATCTCATTTTAAAATTAGTCCCACCCCCATCGCGCAACTCCCCCTGTCAAAAGAACCAGTTATTATTCCGATTTCTCCGGAATACTTACCTCACTGGATAGTCTGGTTCCTTTTGGCTGGTTCCTCTGGTTTCATCTGGCTGGTTCA
Organism: Biomphalaria glabrata; assembly: GCF_947242115.1. Classification (NCBI taxonomy): domain Eukaryota; kingdom Metazoa; phylum Mollusca; class Gastropoda; family Planorbidae; genus Biomphalaria; species Biomphalaria glabrata. The sequence goes on along the minus strand of NC_074728.1, from coordinate 18,000,341 downwards.
TCTGGATTCATCTGGCTGGTTTCATCTGGCTGGTTCATCTGGCTGATTCATCTGGATTCATCTGGCTGGTTCATCTGGATTCATCTGGCTGGTTCATCTGGATTCATCTGGCTGGTTCATCTGGATTCATCTGGCTGGTTCATCTGGATTCATCTGGCTGGTTCATCTGGATTCATCTGGCTGGTTCATCTGGTTCATCTGGCTGGTACATCTGGATTCATCTGGCTGGTTCATCTGGATTCATCTGGCTGGTTCATCTGGATTCATCTGGCTGGTTCATTTGGCTGGTTCATCTGGATTCATCTGGCTGGTTCATTTGGATTCTTCTGGCTGGTTCATTTGGATTCATCTGGCTGGTTCATCTGGATTTATCTGGCTGGTTTCATCTGGCTGGTTTCATCTGGTTCATCTGGATTCATCTGGCTGGTTCATCTGGATTCATCTGGCTGGTTCATCTGGATTCATCTGGCTAATTTCATCTGGCTGGTTCATCTGGATTCATCTGGCTGGTTCATCTGGATTCATCTGGCTGGTTTTTATCTGGTTTTATCTGGATTCATCTGGCTGGTTTTATCTGGCTGGTTCATCTGGATTCATCTGGCTGGTTCCTCTGGATTCATCTGGCTGGTGTTATGACATGATTAGGAAGTAGTTAGGAATTAGTTATTTGTTTCGGGAATAGGGTAAAGTTTTAATTAGCGACAAGTGACGTGACAGATCTTTTAAAAAACAAGAACGCTCTAAACGACGCTAGAAGGAGGACGCTTATTGTAAAGTAGTAGACTTGAGTACGACATTATTGACATCGGACGATTCCCTTTTGAGTATTAAACATATTGTTAGAACAACATATCAGCGTCGACTACCTATTTGATTGTTTCGGCCTTTCGCCGGTGTTACTGACGTGTTGAGTTCAGCGTTACCTACAGTCAGATCTACACTAGACAGATTGTCAAGAATCAACACCGCGCAGAGGTCTTAACAACGTGGCGACCCCAGACTCGGAGCTCACTGGCATCAACATCCAGAAGGATAGAAGCCCTCTGTTAGGAGGAGGCAGAAGTTAACGTCATCGGCCTAGTCTGCAGCTAGACCCTGATTGTACAGCCACGTCGGCGAAGGAAAGCCAGTGAGATCCTGGACTCGGAGACCTAGGAGGTAACGAAATATAGATCTAGATCTACGTTTGTAATGTGTAAACGCCCATACGTTGGGGCATCGTATTGAAGCCTGTAGTTCGGTATCGAGAAGGCTACAGTTTGCTGAAGGGAAGAAAACCGTCCTGTCGAAGCCGTACTGAAGAGATATCGCCTGCCCTGCATCTTGAGAACGAACGTGAAGGTCACCTCTGCAAGGCCAAGATCGACCGTTGAGGTCACGCCAAAGAACTTTTGACGTAGGAGTCATCTTACTGCCTACGGAACTTAAGTACAGTAGTGCTAATTTGATCTACGGCTCGGCTGAATCTGTGCTACACGGTAGATAGCCAGATAGCCGGTATTTTAGCACTGGACTTTGACTTTGTCGCTGGGTCAACTGTTGGACCGTTCCAGTTTCACTTTGGACAGACGACCACCTGGAACCACCGTACCTGCCTTGGAACCAGCAACCGGAACCAGACTCTACGTCACCGACGAACCGGAGCCAGACGACAGATCACCGTGAACCAGAACCAGACGCCGAACCACCGAAGAACCGGAGCCGTTGCAGACCAGTACCGAAGGACCTTGGAGAGCCGAAACGTTCGCTGTCTTTATCTCACCGCTAGGGAAGACATCGCCGTGAGCCTTGCCGCCGGGACAGACATTAGCGTAGGAAGAGTGGACCCGAGACTGACTGTGGAGTTATCGCATCGCCGCTTCTTAGACAGATAAGTCAAGTGTTATTTAACTACTTTCTCCTTAGAATAATTAGAGTCTGTAGGGAAGTGACCACTCGCTAGATTATCACTACCAGGTTAAATCGTGGTGGATTGGGGATATCCTTAAAATTAGGTGTAATCTAGCAAGAGGTCCAGATATACGTTTAGCTGTTAATTCGTCCTGTATGTGAATGTGAATCATTTAGTTAATCATTTTTAGTAACGTTGTGTATTAATTGTTTGCAATACTCCCGTCTTAAGTCTTACTGTCAGACGAAAGTCTCATTCATTAGAAATAGAGCTATAGTTTGGTGTTTATCGTATTTAGGTTTAATTTCATAGTTTATTGGTATGAGTAAGTTATATACACTCCTGGCTGTGAAAGCAGGTAAGAAGTAACTAAGATCTAGCGTAATCTAGACTAGATCTGGGGAACAATCGAGGTGAAGCCTGAGTGCCCATTTGTAAATTTTAGTAGTTGTAAATAGACAGGTTGGTCTATTTACCGGCGACTCGTGTGAGTAACACGTAGTCGGTTGAGTGTGCGTGTGTCGCACAGCGTATTCAGTCGGGTCAGAGTGTAGCCTACACACTGGTACCAAGGATACTAAGTGTATCTTGGAAAGTACAGAAGTTATTAGAAGTCGGAGTTGGTAGTCTAGACTCCAAGGGTAGAGTGACGAATTTAATTCATTTGAATTAAGAGATATCAGGAAGCCGCGGAGCGAGGGTACGCTCAAAAGATAAGTTGATTTATAGAACATAGGTAATAGAAGCTATTAGGCTTTTGTGGAAGACAATTTAAATAAAAAGCGAGGTAAAGTAACAAATAAGTAATATGGCAACTGCTCCAGGGTACGACCTAGAAGAGTTTAGGAAAAAGCTAATCCAAGAGGCCAAGACAGAACTGGAACTACGCGGCAAAGAACTGGCCGCCTATGTGCAGCAGATGGTGGCGGCAGAAACAGAACGCTTAGAGAAAGAGAGGATAAGAGAAACAGACCGCAGAGAGCGGGAACGAGTCAGAGAAGCTGAAAGAGCCAGAGAAAAAGAAAAAGAAGAGGCAGACCGCAGAGAGCGGGAACGAGTCAGAGAAGCTGAGAGAGCCAGAGAAAAAGAAAAAGAAGAGGCAGACCGTGTAGAACGGGAAAAGGTTAGAGAGGCGGAACGGGTAGAGAGGGAGAAGAAAGAAGAGGCGGACAGAAAAGTGAGAATTCAAGTTGAACAGATGAGGATAGAGGCTGGTGTAAGTGTGCCCACCGAAGGAAACAGCAACAATAGTGCCAACATAGAAAGCCATAGTAGCGCCGCATGGATGAAGAAGAAAATTCAACCTTTTGCGGAAGACAAGGACGACATCGGCGACTATCTGAAACGCTTTGAAATTAAACTTGCAAAGTTTAATGTCCAGGAGAAGGAGTGGTCCGAAATCTTGTTGGACTTCGTACATGGGAAAGCCCTCACGATTTGCCAAAACCACGACCACTCCATGCAAAACAGCTATCAGGTGCTAAAGAAGGAACTGCTAAACGCATACGGGCACAACGCGGCAACATTCCGAAAGAAGTATTACGAAAACACCCCATCCAGCCAAGTTGATCCGCAGACAACCATCAACTCAGAGAAGGACTTCTTCACTAAATGGCTCGCATTCGAGAATGTAGAGAACACCTACGAGGGGTTGAAGAACTTCATTCTGATTGATAATTTTATCAATAAGTGCGACCCTCCGCTACAGTCCTTTGTAAAAGAAAGAAACCCTAAGGTAATTGAAGACTTGGTAGAAATTATTAGGATCTTTAAGAATGCTTACCCAAACAACCCACTTTCAGGTAGCGACCATAAAAAAGTTATTGACCTGGTAAATTATGTAAAGAAAAATGATGGTAATGATAGGGATTATGGTAGGAGAAATGATAGGTCCAGGGAACGTGGAAACAGTTGTCGGGATAGTTATGAAGGCTTAAATGATAGACCTTGGGAAAATGAAAACAATGGCAGGGAAAGTTATGATAGGAGAATAGATAGACCTAAAGCGGGTGATAGAAACCTTAGGGATGTTACATGTTTTAACTGTCAGGAAAAGGGACACATGGCATACCAGTGTAAGAAACATAGAGGGAATGGAGCTGGCAATAGAAATGCACAGGGTAATAGTGGCACTAGTGATAGGAGAGGTAATCGAGAAAACCGTAGACAAGAGAGGGATAATCGGCCACCGGATAGGGTTAATTTTGTAAGGAGCATCCAAGACAGGGATCGTGATAGTGGACATAGTGAACCAGATGAAGAAATTAATTACGTTGATTGTGGGGAAGATAGATTTAAACTATATCCAGGCATGATAAATAATAAACAGGTAAATGTGATCCGGGACACAGCTAGCAGTACACTCGCAGTTCGAGGGGGATTAGTGAAATCTAAGGATTATTTAGGCTATACCAAATCAGTCAGGTTGGCAGACGGCGCAGTTAAGAGATTCGAAGCGTGCAAAGTGTTCCTTCGATCTCCATTATACACAGGATATTGCGAAGGGGTAGCCATGCCGAGGTTATCTAGAGATGTTTTACTTGGAAATGTAGCAGGTGTCAGCGCCGCTTCTGACAAACAGGTTAGAAGTTGGAAAAGCAGGTATGGCAACATGAGGCGAAATAAACCTAGAAATGACAGAATTTGTTTTAACTGCCATAAACATGGGCACATCGCTAAAGACTGTTGGAGTAGGGCAGAACAGTCTGAGCAGAAGATTGCGAGTTCGGATAGGAGGCGCTGGTCTGTACCCGATAGTGATAGAAGAGATGACTGTGGTAGCGGTAATCACAAGTCATACAGAGGTAGAAGGCCACACGCGGGCTATAGTGGCGTAAGAAGAGATGTAAACTCCAGTTGGAGAGAACAAATGTATGAGTCGTGTACATAGCCTGTGAAACATAGCACTATGAGACTGTAGTGTGTAAATAAGTTGGATTTTATTTAATTGCTTATTCTTAATTAATTGACTTAACTAGTAGTCATAACTAGATGGGTATTAGGTTGTTTAATGTATCTTTGAATAGTATATTTATGTTATAATATACATGTAATTTGGTTATCATTAGATTGACTCATGTTAATTATGTAATTTCGGGTAGTATGTATGCATTGCATGTATGTGTGTATGAATAGAAAGGGCATTTATAAGGCGACGATGTAGTTACATCAAGGAAAAGTAAGTTTTATAATTTATTCTTTGTATTTGATCATGATCATACATCAGTCAAGAGTTAGGTCGTGTGGGGACAAGTAAGTGGAGAGAGGAAATAAAATACACTTGTAGATGCCCGAAAGAACGTTAGGTGTATAGTGGGAGAACGAGCATTGATAAATGTCAATTTGTCATATTAGGTAAATTGTCTGTCCTGGCGTGTGAGGGAAAGCGGTGTAACCTCTGGAACGTGATGTGATGAAGTATAGATAGACACACCTATAGTGTCAGCGCAAACGAACTATGTCTGCGGTCACCTATGGCACATCACATTGGACAGTATCAGTTAGTGACACTTGAGGGAAATATGTGTTCAGAGGAACTTGATTGTGGACACAGAAAGAGAAGTTGAAATCGCAATCAAGACTCAAGTTGTGTTGTCTTTTATGTTTCCCTACATTTTGGCCCTTGCACATTGTAAGACTAAGACAGTAGATTAAAAAATTGACAGGCAATTTTTTTTAGCGGGAGGGGGAGGAGTTGTTATGACATGATTAGGAAGTAGTTAGGAATTAGTTATTTGTTTCGGGAATAGGGTAAAGTTTTAATTAGCGACAAGTGACGTGACAGATCTTTTAAAAAACAAGAACGCTCTAAACGACGCTAGAAGGAGGACGCTTATTGTAAAGTAGTAGACTTGAGTACGACATTATTGACATCGGACGATTCCCTTTTGAGTATTAAACATATTGTTAGAACAACATATCAGCGTCGACTACCTATTTGATTGTTTCGGCCTTTCGCCGGTGTTACTGACGTGTTGAGTTCAGCGTTACCTACAGTCAGATCTACACTAGACAGATTGTCAAGAATCAACACCGCGCAGAGGTCTTAACACTGGTTCATTTGGATTCTTCTGGCTGGTTCATCTGGATTCATCTGGCTGGTTCATCTGGATTCATCTGGCTGGTTTCATCTGGCTGGTTTCATCTGGCTGGTTTCATCTGGCTGGTTTCATCTGGCTGGTTTCATCTGGTTCATCCGGCTGGTTCATCTGGCTGGTTCATCTGGCTGGTTCATCTGGCTGGTTTCGTATGGTTTTATGAACACACGCAATTACAAAGTAACATTGTTTTTAGATCCAACCTCCAAGAAATCATATTTAGACATAAAAATTGCTCAGGGAGCGCAAGCTCACATTTATATATTTATTTAAATTTTATTTTCTTGAAATAAAGATTTTAAAAAATATCTTTCACACCCCGCTCCTAAATTTTATTATTTTTGACATTAGCCTATAAAAATAGAAGAATCTACAGAAATGACTCTAACCTATAAAAATAGACAATAGGCTATAAGAACAGAAGAATCTACAAAAATAGCTCTAGCCTATAAAACTAAGAAGAATACATATAAAAAATAGCTTAGAGAGCGCAAGCTCACATTTATATATTTATTTAAATGTTATTTTCGTGAAATAAAGATTTAAAAAATATTTTCTCACCCCGCTCCTAGATTTTATTATTTTACATCTCCAAAAACCTAAAAAGCTAATGAATATATTTCATCCTTTTCTGTAGCATGCTTTACAAAATCCAACTTTTGCCTTACCTTTAGCTATCCCTTATTCCAGGGGTCGGCAACCTTTTGAGTCGGAAGAGCCAAAAATTCAAATTTACACAATCGCAAAGTTTTTAGAGAGCCACAAAGTTTTTTCTTGCTAACTATCTTAAGTTCTAGCATAAATAAAGTCCTTTGATAAATAAATAACAATAAATATGAGAAAAAATATCTATTTATTTATATATGACGTGTTTTTCACAACAAATTAGATAATAAATATGTATATGGCATTATAAGTTAATTACTTTTTTGTAAGTAAATTAAATGAACAGTATCAAACATTTACATACAACACTAGCTTGTACTTCAATGACAAAATAATTGAGCAAACACATTCAATATTAGCGATAGCTTTTGTTTTAGAAAGTTTGGATACATTTGGCTCATAACTTGTTTTTAGTTTCGAACACGACTCTAAATTTTCATTTATTTGTTGCCTTCTTACTTTACTTTTAATTATATTCATATAAGAGAACGCTTGCTCGCACAAATATGTCGATCCGAATATAGTTAGCACTTCAATTGCCAACCGTTTTAATTCACTGTAACAGTCTGGAAGACAATTGGATGCGTCGAATATAAGTGCCTCATCTCGTGGCATATTTTTGAAAGCTCTCCACTTTCCTAAATCTCCAACTCTTTCAACTTGCTTTTCAACTCTGTAAATTCTCAAATCCACAAAGCTTTACTTTTTTAAGTCCAGTATCGTTTCCAAATGGCTCAAAGTGGATTTCATTATTATGTGTGTTGAGGGGATTTACTATGAATGCTAGAATGGTTTTGTTGGTTTGGAAATGCTCAAATCTCTCTGCAAAGTCATCTGTAATTTTCTTTTTTTTTATAACTGCCCTATAGTAATTCCTGTTAACAGTTGCACTGGTTTTATTGCTACATTGCTTAAGAAAGTAAAAATGTCATTTACCGCTCTGAATAAGTAAATTTCCCTTTTCAGACCTTGCGATTTGAGAGCAGATAATGTTAAGGTCATCTCTTTCTGTGGCCCACAGTTAACAAGGGTGTCATGTGATAAAAAAAAATCCAGTCTTCACAAGGATTCTTCTTTGGGACCCCAGTTTGGAATCCAAGCGCTTTACTGCTCATCCACCGTTCTTCTACCAAAACATCGGCTCTGTTTCCATTTTCTTGTAGTTTTAGATTCATCTCATTTACTTTTGCAGATATATGCATCATAAAGTAACATTTTTGCAAACATTTGTCGTTGTCTAATTCAGAAGGATTAATACCTCGTTCATTTAGGAGGCATTTATTTTATTCAAGCACAAATCTGCTTTTTAAGAATTCTTTAAACTGACGATGGTAGAGGGTTTTTGACCAGCACTTCTTGGTGTAGTATGCAGTGAAACGTAAGAAATTCGCAGAGTTTTTCCTGTCATACTTCTAGCTAAATCAGTTGCTATTGACACGAGTTTATTTTAATCGATCTTATTGTCTTCAAGGTAGTTTGGCATCACATTCGCTAAATCGCCTCCTCTAGTTTGTCACGAGTGTGGTAGCAAATTCTGGGAAGACACATACCTGTCAGAAAGCCAACTTTTGCCGTGTCTTAACAATATCAAGTATGGGCGTAGCCTGTGGGGGTGGGGTTCAACCCCCCCCTCCACAGAAATGAAATTCCCCCCCCCTCCTAATTTTTTGCTGATTTTCTTTATTTTATGAGAGATTTTAATACTAAACCATCACTTGCCCCAGCACAGCCACAGGGGGTTTTGCAGTTAATTCCCATCTTCTTTAAAACATAAAAATGTAAACGACAATTTCTAAATTCCAAAAGCATAGCTAAGTGGGGGGGGGGGGTATTTTTAAAACCTCCCTCCAAAATCTACGATAAAATCTCCTCTTCAATGTAAGACTATCCATACATCAGTCACTAGATACTATGAGCGTGCTACAGTGGTTTTGAGTTTAAACCCCACTTCATCGGGGTTTGAAGCTAAAAAATATCTCTTCAATAAAAAAAAAGAGGCATATTACGCATTTAAAATGCTATGATCGTAGCCAAAGGTTTTTTTTTTTTGGTTTAAATCTCCCTTAAGCGGGGTTGAAGCTAAAAAATATCTCTTCAATATAAAAAAAGCAAATTACACACTTAAAATCCTATGAGCATAGCCAAAGGGCATTTTGTGTTTAGGCACCCTACAGCGGGGTTTAAAGCTAATTATAACTTTAATATAAAAAAAAAGCAAATTACACACTCAAAATTCAATGAGCGTAGCCAAGCCAAAGGGGGTTTTGAGTTTCAACCCCTCTTCTCCAGAGGGCTTTTTTTTAATCTTAAAACCCCTCAGATGGTTTTAAGTTTTAAATACCCCTTACAGAGAGTTTTGAGGCTGAAAACCTTTCTCTTCAATATTCTTCTAAAACAAACTACAGTCACCAAATTCTATGAGCGTAGCTAAATGGGGTTTTGAATTTTTAAAAAACACGAAAAACTCCAGAGATTTTTTAGTTTAAGCCCCCCCCCCTCCCAACAGATGATTTTGACGATAAAACTTCCCTTTTCGATATAAAATCTAAAGAAAACTACAGTCAACTAATTTCAACAGCGTAGCCAAGAGAGGTTACAAATTTCTACCACTGACTGGGCTCCATTAATAAAGTGCAGTGAAAAGTCATGTGCCGAAATTTTAAAAAGACTAATTGTGGCTCAATAAAGTTGGCTAAGACGGATTTTAGGAATCAGTTATAGAGATCGGGTCTCAATCAAAGAAACCCTATACAGAACTTTGAGTCGACCCCTAAGTAAGGTCGTGACAGAGCGTCGCATGAGGTTTTTGGGACATGTTCTTCAACAAAAGGAATCACGCATAATAAGAGTTGCGATGTCATAGAGGCCATTACAAGGAAAGCGCAAAGAGGCAAATCCCAGAATAACTTAGCGCCACACTTTCATGGAGGACCTCGGAGCAGGTGGGAAGAAGCTTCGGTCATTGCCAGTGACAGTTTTTGTGGAAGCAGATGGCCGCCTATTGCGCCGAACGGCGCCTGAGAAAGAAAGTAAGAATAGTAGATTAGGTTTTTAAAATAAAACTTTGTAATAGCAGAATAATTCACTGTAGATACCTCAGAAAATGCATTTTGTTGGCTTTCAATACTGGAAATGGTGTTTGGTGGTGGGGCTCCGCCCCGAATCCCACTGGGGGAACTCACAGCGCCCCCTTGCTGGAAATGGCGGGGAGTCTACAATTTTCCCACTAACTTCAGGAAGAACCTATTCTAGAGTATAATAAACGTCTTCCGAAAGAATGTAATTAGATTAATTGTTAACGCACACATACACACACACACAAATATACACACTCTCATTCCTTTGGATACATCAACTGCGTGGAGAGTGGGGAATTGATGTGTGGGCGACATTGTTCTGACCACAGCTAATGCCCAGGCATTTATTTCATTTCCATGAGATGATCCATAGTCGCCTCGCTACTGAAGGAGACCAGAGTAGTAGTAGTAGTATAGATTAGTCCTCTTGCATGAAAATCTCGCATTGTCAAATTATTGGAGATTATCATGCATCGTGGGAAAACTAAAAAGTAGCTTGATTTTTCTGGTGTATCTGGTGTACAAAATAAAGGAAATATTGATAGGCTATTATTATGTATACATGTTTTGATTATTTTTGTGCACTTTTTAGCACTGCATACTAATATTTCGAAGTTATCCCGTATTTATAACAGAAATGTACTTCAATAAAGATGAACCATTAAATGTTCACTTGACGACATCAAACTTAATTTTAAAACAAATGGGCAACTAGCAAGCGGCTTGGGATCCCTCAACTCAAGAAATCATAAAGAAACTAGAACAAATAAGACTAAAGACTAAAACTGCTTAATTGATCCTTATTGAAATTTGTTGTGATTACAAGGACTCATATAAAGACAACACAACAGAAACAAAAACATACACATAAATGCAACAGACACAACATAAAAAAGTTCATTCAGCGATTTACACATAGACAGAAGAGAGCAGTGAGATTTATAACAAACGAATATTCCAGTTTGATTAGAGTAACACCATTTGTAAACCACTAAAGACACTTCTTACTTACTTAGACTTATGTCCTCCCGCGCCGTTCAGCGCATTGGGCGGCAAGCAGTCTGCACTAGAGACATTTCAGGTTAGAAAAATCCCGGGTACGCTGTTTTGCCTCACCGTGGCACCCGGGTGGAAACGGCTACTTGAGGGGGTAGCTAGGCTAAATGAATGGCGAAACATAACTCCCGTTTGGATGCCCACGGGTAGACGAGAGTCCACCTCTTGCACGGGCGGGGTTGCAAAAAAGTCCCCACAAACCTGTCACACATCCATGCGCTGTTCCTCAAGGCATCGTTACATAAATGGCGAGTCCACCACAGTTAGCTTGGTATAACGAAGAAAAATGGCGGAGGCTCCCGGTGTCCTCGGCCTTCGGCCATGTGCAGCCAAGCATGCGTCGGGGGCCAAAGACGTTGGAAACAGCAATGCTTTACATAGGCATTGACTCGGGTCTCTCTCAAACAGAACTGTGTTCCCACTGGTTTTTTTTTTTTACTATTTGACGTCCAAACAGGTTTTTTTTTCAAACTTAGAGCTCGAAGAGCCTTCGGCTCAGCTCTTAAGACGATCAAATGGTTAGAATAATGAAAAGTAAAGTAGATATAATACATACAACACTAAACCATAATTGACAAATAGAAAAAAAAACGTAATGAAATACTCAGAAAGACACAAAGACAGAGGAACATTTCTTATTCCATACGCTTGAACAAACTTTTCCCTAGTGTCATTACAGCATTTATCAGCCAGGAAAACCAAGACTTAGCAGAGTTTAAGTCATTGATTAACACGCATGGCGAGCTTTTGGTAAGCTTAAATGTGGTCGACGTAACAGAGGTGCCCCACGAAACGCTTGCCTTAGCTGATAATGAACAGAGCACCTGGTTGCATACGGCCTCAGAACGAGACTGCTGGAGGTCACTCACAGAGGCTGCGGGATACACATTTGAGACCAAAAGAAAATCCTCTGCAGAGGACGGATGCAGACGGCGAAAACAAAATCTAATCGACCACCTGCGGACAATGGTTATGCTTCCCCTGGAAGTGGCAAAATACGTAGGTCAAAGCTGGGGCTGCGTAGCCACGGGAAATACTGCATTGTTCATTAATTTTCGGACTCTTAAGACAAGCCTTTTTTTAAAAAAACATGCATGGATAGATTGAATGTGTAGGACGTAATTATCTTCTATTTTGAAGTTACGTCTGTATTGTATAAGATAAGAAGATTAACTACCACGGATTGTTAAAACTAGAGATCAATTCTTTTTCATTGAGTTAACTACAGTGAAGTGATATGTAGCGACCTTGACCTTGGTATCGTGAAAATCTCGAAGGGCAAAATAAACTTTTTTTCCGTCATATTTTTTTTCGATTGTTTTTATTTTGCTCAGAACTTTTTTAAAAAGCCTACTCTCTAAGACATAATACTCCAAGTCATCAAGTGGATTTAGATTTCGATTACATTTCTCATTCTACTCTAAAGGAGAAGAGAGAGAGAGAGAGAAGTTCTGAAGAATACATCTTTGATGGCTAAACTCAAAGATTTGTTGAACAGTTTTAATCTTTTACTCATACTAGTTCTAAGTAAGTTTTTGTATTTTAAAAGCTGGTAAAATTGGTAGCTTGCTAATGCTGAACGAGAATGTACTTAGACCAGGGGGTTCTTAACTTAAAGTCAAAGTGTGGCTCGCGACTACCTTGGGGGTCGATTGACGATTTGCCAGGAGTCGCCTAAGACCATCGAAAATATGGATTGGTTGTGTCGATTCTTCTATTCTGTGTGTGTGTGTGTGTGTGTGTGTGATGTCGCGGCAGTGGGGGATTGTAAAAAGGGGTTGCCGAGCTTAAAAGGTTGAGAACCGCTGAGTTAGACGAACATTTACAGAAATAGATCTATGCACAAGGCTAGCTATAGGTTTATACAAATATATAAAGAACAAGATTAAAAATAAATAAATAAAAAGGTTTCAACTATTACGTATACTACTTTTAAAAGATCCATAAGATTTCAAGTAATCTTTAGCTAGTCTACATTAGATCTAGACAGGGCCGGAGATACCAGGGCATCGCCTAACTACAATTGAAAAATTAAAGCATTTCAATCAAAATAATCACCTTAAATAAAATTAACTATAATAAAATAAGAGACATGGGATAAAATATGGAACTATTCTATTTCTGTATTGATAAAATGATTTATATTAAGATTGATATTGATATTGACGAAGGTTGGTACCACCACACACATCCGTCCCAAATGACCAATTTGACTAGAATCCGTTATTGTCTGTTTTTAATTAAAGATATACGTTTTTTTTTATAATAGCTGATACATTCGAACAGAGGTGCCCAACCTAATTCGACCTGCGGACCATTTTAATATCCGACTCTCGTGTCGCGGGCCACATGAATGAAAAGGTTAAAACGAAATGAAATTAACTTGAAACTATTTGATCTATTGGATCTGGTACTTACATTAAGTAATAGGCTGTTTATGTTGTTTTTTTCAGGCGTTAATAAATTGCTTCATCTCCCACTAAGAGCAACATTGTAGGTAGCTTTATTATCGACTCGTTTTCTTGTCTCCTTTTGGTAAATACTCCCGTCGATACTCCAATCTCTAAGTATAGTTTAACAGTTTTTTATTGGCGGCTTAAACGAAGAATGCCGTAATATTTGCTTTATAATGTTTTATATATGTTGTTTTTGATAGCCACACTTTCTTTATAAAACAAATAAGTTGGCTTATTATCCTCTTCCATAAAAAGTCAAAGATCTGTTCACTTTTCCTGGTAGATTCTACATTCAGAGTATACAATTTTATAAACGCATATATTATGAAGGACATGATATCAATCGATCAGAGAACTTTTTTTTTTGGGGGGGGGGGGGGGCGGGGATAGGGAGTGTCGGAGATTCGGTACACTTTGGGCTGGCAATTTGAAGGGCCGGATAAAACCATGTCACGTGTAGGATGTGGCCCACGGGCCGTATTTTGGGCATCACTGCATTAGAAGATACACAAATAACTAATACATTTTTATTTCACTGTTATTTCGACAATGAAAAAAAACAAACTGTATACATAAATCCTATAAACAAGCAAAATTTTAAAAAATATTTTTAAAAGGCATATATAAGTCAAAGAACTGCACATTTCCAACCACATTTCTCAATACTGTAAAAGTTATTTCCCTTTTGTGTTCTAGGACTGGTGACCTGTGTAGAAGTTGAATTGGATGACATTCACGCCTTGATAAATAACCCGTACATGATAATATGTACTGTCAAGTAAGTTATTTGTTGTTTTTTTCCTTGTCGTTTTCAAATGTCAAGTATATTTCAAACGTTATTTTTGTTTACTAAAATGTGTAAGTTTCTCATAATTTTTTTTTCTTTTTTTTTTTGTTTCTTTATCGTATTAGAATGTCTTGTAAGTCAGTGATACTTTTTGGGTGACGCATTAGAATGTCAAGTCAGTCGTAGGCTTATTTTACGTCGTATTAAAATGTCATAGCAGTCATACGTTTTGTCTGTCATTTTAAAATGTCAGGTCTATCCATCCATTTTAGTGTCATATAAAATGTCTAGTCATTCATATGTGTAAACAAGCAAAATAAAAAAAAAAAAACAGTAAAGGCGTATCTTAGGAAAGAGAAATCCACACTTACAAGCAAATCTTTCTATGCAGTAAGATTTATTTCCTTTTTTTTCGAGATTAAAAAAAATAGTTATTTATCCCTATTTAATTAGCTAATTGGCTTTTTTAAAAATTGATTGATGTTTTGTTGGAAACAATAATGAATAGTGCAATGGTTCAACTTGATACGAGAATGGGAAGCGGGAGAAATCACGTGTTCAAAATTTGTACCAGACAGATAGAGAGAGATAATATAAGCTTAGTAAAGATGGGATCCAGTTGAAGACTGGTCTTGTGGGCCGCCACCCGAATGATCTGGTGGGCCAATGGGGAAAGGGCCACTTAAAATGTCGTAAGGCCCGTAATGCATTACATGTGTTTATTATATTCTTCTATTGAAAGGGCACACGGGGCGTCGAGAGTGGCCCTCTCGTTATCGGTTTCAACAGAATCTGTACAAAATCTACAAGACTAATACTAGTACCGTTGTTAGCCTAACACAGGCTCATTAATAATTTAATTGACAATATGTGGTCGAGAGGCTAAGTACGCTAGAACTTGGCTTGTCTTGGCTACCTATGAAGGGGGCTCAAGGTTCGACACCCGACTCGATCAGATATGTCTTGACTGAGCTGCCTAAAGGCAGCACGGAAAACCTTCTCCCAGATACCCCTTCACCCCCCTCCCACACTGGTCCACAAATAAAATTGGACCCAAGCGCTCTGAGCATGCTATAAGCATGAAAATAGAGCTATATAAAATCAATGATTAACAATGCTTCCGTTGAGCTTCTATCCATACAATAGAGATTTACTAAACACATTCGGCCTATATTTATTAAAACCGTACAGAATTCGCGTTTTTTTTTCTTTTTTCTTGTTCTTGTTTCGGATGTTCCTTCAGCTCACTTCATAGTCCAAGCCTTCTGCAGGGCGAGAAGGGCGATAGCAGCGGGCAGGGTTTGAACCCGGTACCATTTAGACGACCGAGCGACAGCGAATACCCCACGGCCAGGCAGCGAAGCGTTTATGAACAAGATCGGATCATAGTATGATTCAGAACGACACAGGTTACGCTTGTGCGTAATGAAGTTAGTATTGTTAGTCGCTTTCATGCTGTGTATTATGCAGCTCAGTCAAAACGGAAGTAACACTCAATGAACGACATCCAATCACACAGGCGAAAGGCCAACAATAAAGGTTAGTCCACGCTGCGCGGGCACGTTGCCCTGCCTCATCGTGGCGCCCGCGTGGAAACGGCCATTAGAGGAAGTGGCTAGGCTAAATGGGTAGCAACACAAGACTCCCGTGGGGATGCCCACGGGTAGACGAGAGTCCCATTGTACGGGCGGGGTTGTAAAAAAGTCCCCACGAACACGTCCCACATCCATGCGCTGTTCCTCAAAGGGACCGTTACATCAATGGCGGTTCCCGCACAGCTAGCTTGGTACAGCGAAGGAAAATGGCGGAGGCTCCCGGTGCCCTCGGCCATGTGCAGCCAAGCATGCGTCGGGGCCAAAGGCATTGGAAACAGCAATGTTTTACATAGGCATTGACTCGGGTCTCTCTCAAACAGAACTGTGTTCTCACGGTTTTTTTTTTTACTGTTTAATGTTTAATAATTACGAAGGGATCCGTCGAATCAGGGGCGTAGCTAGGAATTTTCTAGTGTTTGTGGGCCCGGGGGGGGGGGGGGGGCTTGGCCTCTTTTGGGGCCCATGCCCTGCATTTTGCATAATATTTAATTTCCGATGTTAAAAAAAAACACTCATTTGGGGGTCCATCTCAAGTGGGAGGCCAGGTGGGATTTTCAAAATCTCCCCCCTCCTCCCCCACCCACCCTAGCTACGCCACTGCGTCGAATGTCGTCAAGCTAAATCTCTACGTTCATAAAAAGCTCTCTCTTTAAAGCCGTCAAAGTTGATCTGGTTACATTTATTTATATTTCGTTCTTCGCTATTCTTTCTCAAAACCTAGTCTTGTTTTTACTAGTTGTGTCATTGTCTCTAAGTCAAAACTTTTCCGATTTACGAAACAACTAACTAATAGTCTGCCAGTCTCCCTACACTGAGAAACACAATACGTTATGTAAACCAATGTGACAGGTGGGGAAATGTGACGTGTGTTTGGCGCGTTCAATGTCTAGGGGATGATTATTTTTAAAGCTATCACACCCCACTTATCAGCATATGAATCGGGAGCAGACACGCAACGAGACAAGGCAATGAAAGATAGATACAAAAGTTAAAATAAAGGATATTTATTTACATAAATATACATATAATAATAAAAAGGGGGAGGGTTTGCATCTATCTCTAGTATATTCTATGTTTAATCATCACTCTTGCACCTAATAAGAGAGTATGTCACTTTGTCCTCTGACTTAGCTGGTATTCCTGTTGATGTCGCAGCTGGCTGTGTCCTGGCTTGAGGTTCTGCAGCTGGAGGTGGCGCTCTAGCGGATAGAGGGACGCCGGCGATATAGTTCTTGTGGAGTCTCAATCCCCAAAATCTAATATCTGTAGTGGGCACAGTAGGGCGGGTGGCCGGCTACCGTGGGCACAAGGTTACTGCGGGCAGAGCGGATCTGCCGTGGGCAGCGTAGTTTACAGGATATGTCCAGTGAGTTGCAGAGGGTTGGCGTAGCTATGACGTCTCACACAGACCTGAGCCCATAGGGACGTCGCACCTAATAGCTTGACAGGTGGGCTATCGAATAGGCGGGCAATGCCGATAGCGCCAAGTAGTAGAGTTGAGTAGATCTCAGTAGGCAAGTGCAGTGCTGAATAGCACTAAGCACAACTGCAGGTAAATAGATCGTTGATCCAATAACTAGGCAATAGATGATTATCGATGGCAAATACAGTGCTGAATAGCACTAAGCACCTAAATAGGCAGACACCTGAGGGAGGCTGCGGATAAATAAAGACAAGTTAGGACATGTCTCTCATGCATCTTATCGATGCCCTCGACTGAGGTGCATTCGTCAGATTGGTAAAATTGCTTTTGAGCACAAAAGGGGAGATGATGACAAATGGGATTTGGAATAATAGATGGCTGATAGTAGCAATATAAAAATGTACATAGAAGGGAGAGTAATAATATAAAAATATACATAGAAGGGGAAATAATAATCTCAAATAAACAACACAGGTGGATAGAGGAAGAGGGGGGGGGTGAAATGGGCGGTGGTCAGCGACCCAGACGGTTTGTTTACATATGACCGTGGGTCGAGAACAATGGAGCGCGCTTGAATGGAGATTGTGTCCACTCAAGGGGCACAACTCTCGTTAGAGTAAAATGACTACAGGGGAGATAATCCATTACAGGGAGATAATTCATATCTCTTTTCTAGACGCAGTATCAGTGCGCTAGTAAAATTATCAAGGCGGCCAACCGAGATAAAGGAAATAAAATAAGATGTACAAATATATACATGGTTGCATCAATGATCAATTGAGCAACGTAGCATTAATAGATTAATGCAATACACAAATAAATACATAGGACATGTTTATGTTTTCTTACTTACGCCAGTGAGAAATACACAATGCACTAATTAAATATAAATGAACTAAGCAAAATACACATGATAAAATCTAATGGAAATATACACAGAGTAATTAAGATGGAACTTGTGATTAAGTTCGGCTTACCACCAGGTATTCCTCTAGGAGTGAGAATAAGTGATATAGTCCAGACTCGATCGACAGCGATAGAGGAGTGAAAAGGGTCTGGCTTGATTTGAATCTACTTATATACCGGCCTGGAGAATGTGGGCGGACACAGGAAATGTCCTAGGCTAAGAATTATCTTACACGTGGGTGGATTTGACTCGAGGTGGGAGCCGCACCTTGGAATATCACGCGGTGTGTTGACCAGGGTAATCTCTTAGATCAAAGAGAGACGTGAGAGAAGGGGGGGTGGGAGAAGGATTAGCTTGCATTCAAACCAAGGTGGTGTAAACCGCGACCGTCCTTTAGACATCCGGCGGGTAAGACAAAAGAGATTGTGTGTTTACCTTTCCCCGATCAAGGGCAGATAAATGAAAGGACGCGCTTTAGCTATCTCCAATGTGGTCAACTAAGTCTAGCCTGGAGCGAAAAGGGTGGTGCGGGTGAAGAAATTGGAGGTAGGATGGGGAAATAATTAAAATAGAATAAATAAATAATGAAAAATAATAATTAATGCTGTGATAATTTAGAGTGACTCTGACAGCGAGTTTTTGACTTGTCACAACCAACACAAGCATGATTTTAGTCATTGAACTTACATGTGATAAGAACATTGCTCATTATTATGTGGCACACAATCTTTTATTTGCGGCTCAAACCAAGAAATAATGTCAAGAATACCATCATATTTGTTTTATAATGCGTTTATGCGTTGTTATTTAAAACAGCCAAACTTTCTTTATAAACAAATATGTTGGTTTATTATCATGTTCCACCAAAAAAAAGTTTCGTGTCCTGCGGTTAGATTCTACATTCAGAGTCCCATTTCATAAAGGCACAAATGTTAAAGATCACGGTACCAATCCATCAGAGATAAGACAGGGCCCTAACGTTGGTGTAAAATACATTTTTCAACATTTTTGTTTGGAAACGAGTGGGACTACTTCGCGGGTCTGATCTGACCCTTCGGCCGACATTTTGAGCCTCAATGTTCTAAAGCATCTTCATACTATTGCTAGATTCCTCCTCTCTAGTTCTGCAGTTAAAGGCCAAGATTCCCAAGCAAACAAGAATATGTCGGCATGGAAGGTATAGTATTGCCCGGACTGACTTTTGTACGTAGTCCGCCTCTATCGGGATCCAGCTGTCTCTACCAACTAGTGTTTATGTAAGCGAAACATGTTAGAAATAAATGTTTCATCTATTTATTTGTTTCCATTCATTTAAGATACACCAGAACAGAGCCGATCAACAACAATGTGACTATCTCTTCCAAAAATGACACCAACGAGGCACAGGAAGATACTTAGATAGATAGATAGATAGATAGATAGATAGATAGATAGATAGATAGATAGATAGATAGATAGATAGATAGATAGATAGATAGATAGATAGATAGATAGATAGATAGATAGATAGATAGATAGATAGATAGATAGATAGATAGATAGATAGATAGATAGATAGATAGATAGATAGATAGATAGATAGATAGATAGATAGATAGATAGATAGATAGATAGATAGATAGATAGATAGATAGATAGATAGATAGATAGATAGATAGATAGATAGATAGATAGATAGATAGATAGATAGATAGATAGATAGATAGATAGATAGATAGATAGATAGATAGATAGATAGATAGATAGATAGATAGATAGATAGATAGATAGATAGATAGATAGATAGATAGATAGATAGATAGATAGATAGATAGATAGATAGATAGATAGATAGATAGATAGATAGATAGATAGATAGATAGATAGATAGATAGATAGATAGATAGATAGATAGATAGATAGATAGATAGATAGATAGATAGATAGATAGATAGATAGATAGATAGATAGATAGATAGATAGATAGATAGATAGATAGATAGATAGATAGATAGATAGATAGATAGATAGATAGATAGATAGATAGATAGATAGATAGATAGATAGATAGATAGATAGATAGATAGATAGATAGATAGATAGATAGATAGATAGATAGATAGATAGATAGATAGATAGATAGATAGATAGATAGATAGATAGATAGATAGATAGATAGATAGATAGATAGATAGATAGATAGATAGATAGATAGATAGATAGATAGATAGATAGATAGATAGATAGATAGATAGATAGATAGATAGATAGATAGATAGATAGATAGATAGATAGATAGATAGATAGATAGATAGATAGGTAGGTAGGTAGGTAGGTAGGTAGGTAGGTAGGTAGGTAGGTAGGTAGGTAGGTAGGTAGGTAGATAAATAGATAGATAGATAGATAGATAGATAGATAGATAGATAGATAGATAGATAGATAGATAGATAGATAGATAGATAGATAGATAGATAGATAGATAGATAGATAGATAGATAGATAGATAGATAGATAGATAGATAGATAGATAGATAGATAGATAGATAGATAGATAGATAGATAGATAGATATTCTCAATGACTCATGTCCAATATTATTACCGTCAGATAATTCTGTGTGACTTGACACCAGACGACTACAGATTCTGTAACAAAATTCTTCCATCTGTCAGTGAGCTTAGCGACGATTACTGTGGCTGCAGCGGCAAATACACCAACTCTACTTCCGGCGCCAAATCCTTCCGAATTTTTTACCATATCAAAGCAGTGAACAGATCGCTTAGGGTGAGTGTTAAGCGTCATCTAGATATGTTGCTTACTTTTTTGCTTTATTGTTATTATTCATGAGCGTAGCCAGGATTTTTTTTCGGGGGGGGGGGGGGGGGGGAGAGACCCTTCGCAAAAAATATATGTGTGTGTGTGCGTGCGTGCGTGTGTGTACATAATTAATTTTTATAACATTCTGACCTTTCATTCTTCGGAAGACGTTTATTGTACCCTAGAAACGGTTCTTCCTGGAGTTAATGGAAAAATTGTAGACTCCCCGCCATTGCCAGCTAGGGGGTCTGTGGGAGCGCTGGGAGCCCCTCCGAGAAGCACTATTTACAGTATTGAAAGTCAACAAAATGCATATTCTGAGATATCAACAGTGCATTATTCTGCTATTAAAAAAACGTATGTGATATTCTTACTGACTTAAATACTCCCACATCGTTCGGCGCATTGGGCGGCAAGCTGCTTTCACAAAAATCTGTCACTGGCAATGTCTGAAGCCTATTCCCACCTGCTCTGAGGATCACCATGAAAGTGTGGCGCCAAGTTGTACTAGGATTTTCCTGTTTGCGCTTTCTTTGGCGTCCATATCATCGCAACGCGTAATTCATTTTGTCGGAGAACATGTCCCGCAAACCACATGAGACGCTTTGTCACAACCTTACTAAGAGGTCAACTCCAAGTTCTGCATAGGATTTTCTTGATTGAGACCCGATCTCTATAACAGACTCACTCCTAAAATCCGTCTTAGCCAACTTTATTGAGCCACATTTAGTCTTTTTAAAATTTCGGCACATGACTATTCACTGCACTTTATTAATGGAGCCCAGTCAGTGGTAGAAATCTGTAATCTCTCTTGGCTACGCTGTTGAAATTAGTTGACTGTAGTTTACTTTAGATTTTATATCGAAAAGGGAAGTTTTATCGTCAAAATCATCTGTTTGGGGGGGGGAGGGTTAAACTAAAAAATCTCTGGAGTTTTTTGTGTTTTTTTTAATTCAAAACCCCATTTAGCTACGCTCATAGAATTTGGTGACTGTAGTTTGCTTTAGAAGAATATTGAAGAGAAAGGTTTTCAGCCTCAAAACTCTCTGTAAGGGGGATTTAAAACTTAAAACCATCTGAGGGGTTTTAAGCCCTCTGGAAAAGAGGGGTTTATACTCAAAACCCCCATGGCTTGGCTACGCTCATTGAATTTTGAGTGTGTAATTTGCTTTTTTTATATTAAAGTTATAAATTAGCTTTAAACCCCTCTGAAGGGTGTCTAAACACAAAATGCCCTTTGGCTATGCTCATAGGATTTTAAGTGTGTAATTTGCTTTTTTTATATTGAAGAGGTATTTATTAGCTTCAAACCCCGCTGGAGGGGGGTTTAAACTCAAAACCCCCATTGGCTTCGCTCATATAATTTTGATTGTGTAATTTGCCTATTTTTATATTAAGGAGATATTTTTTAGCTTCAACCCCGCTTAAGCCATCTTCGTTGAGTCTTATTCAATTTTGGCAGATTACTATTCACTGCACTTTATTAAGGAAGCCCAGCCACTGGTAGAAATGTGTATCCTCTCCAAACTACGCTCTTGGAATTAGGTGACTGTAGTTTGCTTTAGATTTTATATCGAAAAGGGAAATTTCATCGTCAAAATCTGTGGATTTTTTTGTTGTTTTTTTTCAAATTCCTCTTAGCTACGCTCATAGAATTTGGTGACTGTAGTTTGCTTTAGAATAAAATTGAAGAGAGAGGTTTTCAACCTCTCAACTCTCTGTATGGGGATATTTAAACCACAAAACTCTCTGTATGGGGATATTTAAACTCAAAACCATCAGAAGGGGTTTTAAACTTTTAAAAACGTCATCTTGAGGAGGGGGGTTTAAACTCAAAACCCCCTTGGCTTAGAATTTTGAGTGTGTAATTTGCTTTTTTATATATAGAGAGAATGTATTTTTTTAACTTCAAACACCGCTGGAGAGGGGTTTAATATAGAATTTTGAGTGTGTAATTTGCTTTTTTATATATAGAGAGAAGGTATTTTTTTAACTTCAAACACCGCTGGAGAGGGGTTTAATATAGAATTTTGAGTGTGTAATTTGCTTTTTTATATATAGAGAGAAGGTATTTTTTTAACTTCAAACACCGCTGAAGAGGAGTTTAAATTCAAAATTAATAATAATATTATTATTATTATTATTATTATTCTAGAAAATAACGTGCGTTCTTATAGATTTCAGCGTAGAGACATTTGATAACCATTTTATTTTTTAGTTCTATTCTATTTCATAGCAAGAATTTTTCTGCCAAGCTGGAGAGCTAAAGCGACAGAAAATGTCTAACATTGTGGGTAAGTCGAAAATTGTGGATGTCTGTGTGTGTGTGTGGGTGTGCGTGACCAAGGATTAGCATCTGTCCTAAAGACGTCACTTATTTGGTTGTCTCAAAGATTAAACTTTTTTTCCGATGTTTATTATATTATATTATATTTTATTTTATTTTATTATATTGTGTTATATTATATTAGGCCTATATTACAAAAGGCCTATATTATATTGTGTTATATTATATTAGGCCTATATTATATAAAGCCTATGTTATATAATATTATATTATATTATGTTATGTTCGAAGGCCTTTGTCAGGTCAATGAATGCAATATACAAAGGCATACTATGTTCTCTGCACTTTTCCTGAAGTTGGCGGATGGAGAAAATCACGTCAATCGTGGATCTCCCTAAGCGAAAGCCGCATTGTGATTCTGGATAGACCCGATCAGCGAGTTTTTGTAGCCTGGGAAGTATCACTCGAGCAAAAACTTTTCCTACAATACTTAGGAGGGAGATTCCCCTGTAATTGTTGCAGTCGCTTCTGTCCTCTTGTTCTTATACAGTGTAAGATTTTATCATCTCGCAGGTCTTGTGGCACAGCACCTACTTGCCAACATTTGCAAAGCAGTTCGTGTAGAGGTTGGATAGTGTAGTTTTGCATTGTTTTAGATCTGTGGGGATACGGGTGCTTTGCTGGCAGCCGTGTTGTCTATGGCATCTTAACAGCCCTCAGACAACGCCGCTCGCGCTGCCTTCGACATGTTCGCCGGATGACCGAAAGTCATCCTCTACGGACAAATTGCGACTGACTCAAGAAAAACTGGTCGCCCCCATCTCCGTTACACAGATGTAATAAAACGGGACCTGAAATCAGTGAACATCAATACTGACCATTGGGAAGACATAGCTCTAGACCGCACCAGATGAAGAGAGACAGTGACCAAGAAAGCTATGGACAGTGAAAGAACATGGGCCTCAGCCCTGGAAGAAAAACGTACAATACAAAAAAATGGCCAGCTCCTCTACCACCGAAGCCAAAGCCACCTTAACCTGCGATATTTGTGGACGGGAGTGTCTCTCCAAAATAAGGCTCCACAGCCACTTGAGGAAGTGTGCGAGATGAACCATAGTCGTTCTACGACTGAAGGATGCCAACTAATATTATATTATATTATATTATATCATATTATATCATATTATATTACTATTTAAAATATAACTATCATAATGTCATTGTTTGCTATTGTATCCAGACTTTTCTCGACGGCCCCCACCAGAGATCTACATGTGTGTGGGTGGTACTATTCAGCTAGACTGGGACTTTAAAGATAAAAAGGTGATGCCAATTAGAATTAAAATATTTTGTCAGTGTCAAACGTGAGCGTTCTTTGGCTTTCGGAAGAAATTCTGATAAAATAAGATCATTTTAGTAATATCAAAAAGAATTATAATACTTTATAAGTTTTACCTTCACCGTATGTGGAACTGCCGAGACATGATCTGACAACCGTCTTTCTCTATTCCTCTTTGTCTTTTTTCTTTACTTACAGGTCTGTCCATCGCTTTCTTTCTTCCTTTTCTTCTTTTTCCTGGTACTGTTCCCTGAATAAAGGTCTTTGCGAGCCCTGACCTTGTGATATGGAGATAAGGCTTTAGTTTTTCTTTTTTTTTTCTTTTTGACGGTATTAAAGTTTATCATATAGGTCATCGTGGGGCCCGATTGCAATTGTGATTCTGTTTCTATTCGGTCTTTGTATAGATACCTAAAATCCTTCTATAGCAGTGATGCCTACCTAATTCGACCTGATGGGCAATTTTAATTTCAAACACTCGTGTCGCGGGCCACATCAACGAAAAGATACGAAAACGAAATAAAATAAACCCGAAAACATTAAAGTTAGCATTACCACCGACTTCATGTCTCTTTTTGGTAAATATTCCCATCGATCCTCCAATCTCTAGGTGTAATTTAACAATCTTTTATTCGATGCTCAAACCATGTATACCGTCATATTTGTTTTGTAATGGCCTTAATATGTTGGCATATTAACATTGGTGTATGGGGTATCTAGGAGGGGTAAGCACCTCTAGTGGACAGGCAGTCGTACCCTCTTTTTGAGGGTAGCTTGGCTCACTCTTGGTCCCCACTCGGTACCCAACTCTCACCTGTGGCTCCCAGAAGCTGTAGCCTGCGCAGCGGCCACACCCCTGAAACGGCTTTGACTGGCCGGCTAAACCAGGTAGAGGGTATCTGACGTGTCCATGGCACTCAGTACACTGAGGTTCTGTCAAACCTAGCATGTGAAGTCTGGACTTGGCGGCCTGTGCGTAACGTCACAAAACTAAACCAATCGGACAGAATGGCAAATACCAGCAGAGTGCTGTGGAGCACTTAAGAGCAGGACAAGACACACAGAAAGTCTCTGGTTATGCACTGCACCCAAACTTGTCCCCGGGCGTCTTGACCTAATCTTGCTTCCGGAAAAGAATGGGCTTTAGGGCGAGAGAGTGAGGTCGACGTATTGCGCGAATCCTCCTCACTTTAATCCAAATTCCAGCGCAAGTCACTTGTCATCCCCCCCAAAAACAAAACAAAGCCCTCAGCCCCCTGGATGACAAAGTGGTCATCATCGAACCACGATGGACGAATTATATATATATATATATTAACATGCACCACAAAAAAGTAAAGATTCGATCACTTTTCCTGGTAGATTCTACATTCAGAGTAACGCATAATTGTTAAAGATCGCGGTACCAATCCATTTTCGGTGGGCCTGATGGAACCCCATCGCGGGCCGGATCTTACCCGCAGGCGTACATTGAGCCTTAAAAGAGCTAGCTGACATAGCGATGCGCATAGACAAAACTTCCACAGCTTATGCTATGCAAATTAATGCCGAAAAACACACATTATTACCAATTACCAACAGGGCTTTAACCCTTTCTCTCCGTAATTATTTAACCAAATTCTGGTGGAATCAACGCACATTATTACCTATTACCAACAGGGCTTTAACCCTTTCTCTCCTTATTCTCCGTAATTATTTACCACATTCTGGTGGAATCAACGCTGGTATCGTCAGTTAGGAGAGTAAGAGTTAAAATGGACATCAGTTTTGGAGGCGAAAAGCTGTCAGTAGTTAGCATCGGAGCTATCGTTTGAGACGAAGGAACCAAACCTGAACTACATCAAGTTTCAATAGTGTCAAAAAAGTAAGGTTCTTTAAAACATACAAAGTCTAAGGAAGACAGGATCTTCTATGATAAGAAGGTGAATATTATTGAAATACTTTAACCATTGTCAAAAGTAACCGTTCTTAAGACATGCAATGGCTAAGGAAGACATTGTCAAAAGTAACCGTTCTTAAGACATGCAATGGCTAAGGAAGACATTGTCAAAAGTAACCGTTCTTAAGACATGCAATGGCTAAGGAAGACATTGTCAAAAGTAACCGTTCTTAAGACATGCAATGGCTAAGGAAGACATTGTCAAAAGTAACCGTTCTTAAGACATGCAATGGCTAAGGAAGACATTGTCAAAAGTAACCGTTCTTAAGACATGCAATGGCTAAGGAAGACATTGTCAAAAGTAGCCGTTCTTAAGACATGCAATGGCTAAGGAAGACATTGTCTAAAACTGCGTAGAGTTTTTTCGCCATTCTCCTGTCTCTCTTCGAAGGAATTAGTTTGTTTGAATGAGAACTTTGTTGGAATAGAATTGGGGGTTTAGGGAGGGAGAAATAAATCGGGGACAAAAAGGAAATCTGCGGAGTCTTAGTAAGTTGGTTTAACCTTTGATCTTGTGGTATATATACAAACATTTTGTCAGAGAAGGCTCTTCCACGACAGCTTGACCGCCGCCCTTAGCACTTGTATGTGATCGCAAGTGGAACCTAATTTTATACTTCCAGTATTGTCTAGATCCCAGGAGCTACTTTTATTCTCGGTGTTAATTTCGTTGTTTTGCTCAAACTCTTACAGACAAACAAGTTCTCTGATGTGTGTTCCA
This sequence comes from Biomphalaria glabrata, assembly GCF_947242115.1. Taxonomy (NCBI): domain Eukaryota; kingdom Metazoa; phylum Mollusca; class Gastropoda; family Planorbidae; genus Biomphalaria; species Biomphalaria glabrata. The sequence continues at coordinate 17,973,305 of NC_074728.1, read as the reverse complement.
TACTTTCCCTGCATTAATTGAAACTTTGACCATTGATCGAGTCATTTACTGTTTTAACTTCTTTATATCTTTAGGGCGTTTACAAGCCTCAGAGGCTTACGTGGACTGGACTAACAAAGCCTCACGAGAAGACCTGTTCTATTGAGAAGCAGTTAGATATAGCTGTGTATCAGTACACGTCTAGAAGTGGAGAAGTAAGTTTTTTCTAAATTTTTTATTAGAGAATTGGCATCAGTGTCGGCATTAGGTAATAGGAGGCCCTAGGCAGTGTGAATTTGATGGGTATTAAATCAATGCAAACCGAAAATTTAAAATTAAGGCTGTAAATAAAATAACGCAAGTTATTCAAAACCTACCTCAATGATCTAGAGCTTAGAGTTAGATTAGTAGAGATAAGGCCATAGAGCTATGTTTGAGATTTGATCATAGTTTCGCAATTTTTTTCTCTAAATATTTTTTGTTAGTCCTGTGCGAGGCCACCATCTATAGGAGGCCCCAAGCGGCTGCCTACTTTGTCTAAGCCTAAAGCAGGCCCTGGTGGCATCTAGACGTATCCATTGTGGAGATGTGAGATTTATTAATATCAATAAGGGAAATTTTGAAATACCCAATGTGGAGAAATAAGGTTTAGAAATAGCAAGCGTTGAAAAAAGATTTATCTATTATATCAATTGTGGAGAAGTATGAGTGTTTCATATCTATAGTAAAGATATAAGTTGTAAGGTAAATTCATATAAAAATTGTTGAAAAGAGATTTAGAAACATCAGAAGTGTACAAGGGATATTTAGAAATATTAGAATAGAGAAATGCACTTTTCCTGTATGGAAGAAGAGATTTAGGCTAAGTTTATAAATTGGTAAATTTCAAAGAGATCTTTGTGTTATATCTCCCCTGAGTTGACCTAATTGTAATTGCTACCTGACATTAGTGGCGCTAAAGTAAAGGCAGTTAGTCATTGTGCTGGCCACACGATTCTATCTTTAACCGTCGGCCATAGAAACAGGTGACCTTTACATTATTTTTTAAATTTAACTATTATATAAGCCTTTGCTTTGACAAAGTAAACTTGTTCTTTTTCGATCCTATTTTATCCCTGGTTGCCTGTAGGTCTGAGTTTCAAAGTGATAATTTAATATTTTCTTCACTGGGTCCTATAGGGTCAGTTCGCTGTGGACAAGAGAGAGTTGTCCTACTGTAACAGCACCCCGGGCACCACGCTACCAAGACTGGTCATGTCCAAACTTGAGTGTACAGATTCTAGACCTATAGAGCTCAACATGACCTTCTTTGGAGTATCGTGAGTACATTCCTTTAATTAAAATAGAACTGAAACCATTCATTAGCTTCTCCGGAATGTGGCCAGTCAATACACTTTACAATTGTACGACCGAGCTTTAATGTGCGATTGAGCAGATCTCACTGGATGATACTGAATGGGGGGGGGGGTAACACCAAAGGGAAGTGTGTGTGTGTGTGTAAATGTATGAACTGGATACCCGAACTAGCTTCAGTACGTTAAATAATAAAGATAGTTTATAGATAGATAGATAGATAGATAGATAGATAGATAGATAGATAGATAGATAGATAGATAGATAGATAGATAGATAGATAGATAGATAGATAGATAGATAGATAGATACATACATACATACATACATACATACATACATACATACATACATACATTACATACATACATACATACATACATACATACATACATACATACATACATACATACATACATACATACATACATACGTACATACATACATACATACCTACATACATACCTACATACACACATACATACATACATACATACCTACCTACATACATACATACATACATACATACATACATACATACATACATAGTCCTACATACATACATACATACATACATACATACATACATACATACATACATACATACATACATACATACATACCTACATACATACATACATACATACATACATACATACATACATACATACATACATAGTACATACATACATACCTACATACACACATACCTACATACCTACATATATACGTACGTACATTTGAAGTTTGAGTGACACCTTTAGCTTACATCATCAGGTGTTGTAGAGTACCGTGGGTCATAGGCCCCCCTGGTAACAAGGTCTGTGTTATTCCCCCCCCCACCCCATCTTTCACCTCCAAATATAGTAGTGTAGTTTTTAAACTTTTATCAATGGCGTTCCTAGATATTAAAAATATTTGCTTGAAACCTTTTCCAGCTGGAGGTCTTGGAGAGCCTTTTAGGCTTCCACTGTTACTTGCATTCCATTCAGACAATAGATTAGTCCCTGAAACGAACCAGGAGTTCGACAGTATTGGGGATTTTCACACTAAAATTATATCACAGTAATCTGCTTCTTGTTACACATTTGTATGATACCTGGGTGCTCGACTAGAGGCATCGAAGGCTTCCATCAAAGGTATATGGGATCCGAAATTGGCATACGCTCGCAAGATTACTTTACAAGCAAGCAAAATGTAAAAAAAAATGTTTTTTTTAAACAAGGGGGATAAGTTCACATTTACATCAGCACATCTCAATAATGTAATATTAAATTCAATTAGTTAATCACCCCTTATTAATTAATTAATTGGTTAATATTTTGATCAATTCTATGAATAATAGAATACAGTACACATAAGAAAAGCGCTAAATTGAGAGTTACAATAAGTCGGGTTCCTACACAGATGTGGACTATTAAATTAATGAGTTCATAACTGTTTTCCACGTTGAGCCAATAGCCGTTATTCAAATGCTAGTAAATATGAACCGCAGTCAAATGTACACAATAATCTCTTCATGCAAACTAATGATTTTCTTTTTCCCCCAAACATTTCAGAGCATCTATGCTTGTGATGGGCCAGGTAAGGAAGAACAATGAACCAATGATAGACCCCTAATAAAGTGATATCATTTTATATTTCCAATATATTCTTCCACTTCTTCTTTCTTTTGTAATCTAGCCTCTTTAAGCGACACAATTATCTCTTATTTCTCTGTCCCTGTCTCTCTCTCTCTCTCTCTGTCCCTCTCTCTCTCTCTCTATCTCGCTCTCTCTAATTTTCAATGTCTCTTTCGTTTTCTATCTCTCTGTCTTTTTTTTTTCTCTCTCTCTTTCATTTCTCTCTCGTTCTCTCTCTCTCTCTCTCTCTCTTTCTTTTCTCCCTTTCTTCTCTTACTTCCTCACATCATAATTCCTCACAAATTGCGCTCTCGTACCGTACACACTCACATGACTCTCACTTTACACACTCACCGCTTAGACTTTCACATTCTTCATGTCTTAGTTCCATACGTGTTACGTCCTCACAAGCTAGACTCTTACATGTTAATTTCTTACATAATACTGCCCCATATCTTACCTGTCAAAACCTACACTCTCACATCTTACACTCTCACATCTTACACTTTCACATCTTACACTCCAACATCTTACTCTCTCACATCTTACACTCTCACATCTTACACTCTCACATCTTACACTGTTACATCTTACACTCTCACATCTTACACTATCACATCTTTCACTCTTATATCATACACTGTCACATCTTACACTCTCACATCTTACACTCTCACATCTTACACTCTCACATCTTACACTCTCACATCTTACACTGTTACATCTTACACTCTCACATCTTACACTCTCACATCTTTCACTCTTATATCATACACTGTCACATCTTACACTCTCACATCTTACACTCTCACATCTTACACTCTCACATCTTACACTCTCACATCCTACACTCTCACATCTTACACTCTCACGTCTTACACTCTCACATCTTACACTCTCACATCTTACACTTTCACGTCTTACATTTTCATATCTTACACTCTCACATTTTACACTATAACATCTTACACTCTCTTATCTTACACTCTCACATCTTACACTCTCATATCTTACACTCTCACATCTTACACTCTCACATCTTACACTCTCACATCTTACACTCTCACGTCTTACATTCTCACATCTTACACTCTCATATCTTACACTCTCACACCTTAAACTTTCACGTCTTACACTCTCATATCTTACACTCTCACATTTTACACTCTCACATCTTACACTCTCAAATCTTACACTCTCACATTTTACACTCTCACATCTTACACTCTCACATCTTACACTCTCACATCTTATCATAATATTTCGCTGTTTTGTTTCAGCCAAACTTTGGAAGTGGTAAATGTTTTACATTTTTTTGATCCCTTATAACGTTTACCTTATTTAGATTTTGTGTTTTACTTACACCCCGCTTTTACTTACACCTCACTTTTACTTACAGCTCACTTTTACTTACACCTCGCTTTTACTTACATCTTACTTTTACTTACAGCTCACTTTTACATACAGCTCACTTTCACTTACACCTCGCTTTTACCTACAGCTCACTTTTACTTACAGCTCACTTTTACTTACACCTCGCTTTTACTTACAGCTCACTTTTACTTACAGCTCACTTTTACTTACACCTCGCTTTTACTTACATCTTACTTTTACTTACACCTCACTTTTACTTATACCTCACTTTTACTTACAGCTCACTTTTACTTACACCTCACTTTTACTTACAGCTCACTTTTACTTACACCTCACTTTTACTTACACCTCACTTTTACTTACAGCTCACTTTTACTTACACCTCACTTTTAATTACACCCCACTTTTACTTACACCCCACTTTTACTTACATCCCACTTTTACTTACACCTCGCTTTTACTTACACCTCACTTTTACTTACACTTCACTTTTACTTACACCTCACTAACTTGCTTTTTTTTTAAATTACATTTTTGTGTAAAATTCTTTCCAGTGTATCTGTTATAAAAGTATGAGTTTAAGATCCCTTGAAGGCTGTTTATGACATTATTTCAATAGATTTTTTTTGTTTGCTTTTTGCTTTAGTGTTTAGGTGGGTAAGACAAATAGGATTATTGCTATCAATTCTAAATATTGAGAAAGAAAAATGATGCAACAGTCATTAGTTAGTTTCGGCGCTGGACAAGTCAAAACGACTTTCGCAAGTTTTTTTTAATAAACAGTTTATGCTGCATTTTCAAAATATTTATTTTTAAAGTTGCTCAAGACTGAATTCGAGCTCGAAATCTGGAACCTCCATGACCGGCATGCTCGCCACTGAGCTGTTCAATTACTTATAAAATTAGAAGGTTTTAAAGACTATTGTTAGTTTAAAATGTTCATCTAACTTCTTAATTATCTGCACATTTTCTATATAAGACAACAATTAATTGACTAATCGATTAATAAATTGGTAAATTGTTTTATTGATTTCTTAGTTATCAACGACGCCAATCTAGGGATTGTAATATATAGCCAAAGAGTTTTAGTATGCGTTTTATTTTTACAATAGTTGTAATAGCAGTTCATCGCGGGGTCCAATGGCTGCAGTAACTCTGTCTTTCATTTCTTCTTATACAGAAACGGTGAAAACTTCAACTCGGACAACTGGATTTAAGAAGACGACGAAAGGGAGAGCAAGAGCAACCACGAGAGCAACCACGAGAGCGTCATCCACAACGACATTACCCACCACGACGCCAACCACAACTTCTACCACTACCACAACGACGACCACCACGACGACAACCACAACGACGACCACCACGACGACAACCACGACGACCACCACGACCACCCCGGCGCCCGTTGCGTACGACGAGGCTTTCAATTTCTCTCTGGTCTCCCGGACGAACCTTATCGTCACCAGTAAGCGCAAAACGTTCTGTTGTTTAACTCTTTCTCACCGTAATTATTTTTTTCTCGTTTCGACAGTATTATTCGTTTTGCTCATTTGTATTTCACTATGATGTTATAATTAAACTTCAATAACTTTTTTGTTTGTTATCAGAAAATGTTAAATTTGATATCCATTTGTAGGAGAAAGCATGCTCTTTTTACATATCACACATTAAATTTTATAAATCCAAACATCAATATGGTTTTATGTGGTTCAAATCAAAGCTGGCATGGTCAATTAAGAGTGAAAGAGTTAAAGCCCTGTTTTTACAAAGCGTATATCAACTCATTCTGTCTGTCTGGTAAAAAGTTTGTGCACGTTATTTCTCCCACACCCAATCTCGGATCAAGTAGATATTTTGCACGATTATCTCTTGTACCTCACAAAACAAAAATCAATAAAAATAAAAAAAATAACCAATTAGTTCATTAGCTATTGGTAACTAAATATTTTCTTTTGGTATTGAACAAGGGAAAGAAATTTTGTAATTGAAATATAGGGTGGTCCCCTTTAGGAGGCTTTAGCCCTCGAGTTGGAATTCAAGTAGTTGAACTTTTTATTTTTATATCAATGCACTTAAAAGCGATCGCGGTAACATTTACGCAAATACTACCTTCTCCCCTTTCCTTTTCCCAACTTCTCCAGACAAGTGATAGGGTCATAGGGTATTGAGGAAGCTAAAAGAATGAAATTGCTCCCAACAAAAACTTCTAATCGCATAGATTTATTATTGTTTGTCTAGATCTATTACAAATTTAATTTCATGACTGACCCAAGCTAATTTATAATAGATCAATAAGCTTTGTATTTTTTTATTTTTTTTTTTTTTGCTTGTTTCAAATTTATTATTTATTCAATTAAGCCAATACATGTGGCATTAAAAAAAATCTTTCCAATTATTTATTTTTTTTTACAATGTTTGTTTAGTAGCCTAATACATTCGTATTAAATGGGCATTTTGTCAACTTTTGGCACAATAGCAATATATTGTGCTATTTTTAATAAAAGCTCGAGGAGCATATATATATATATGTATGTATATTTCTGTAGATTCAAAGAAAACTTTTGCTTGAATTTTAAATAGCATCTATTTGTTGTCTTTTGTTGGTCATGTTCTCTTTGGTTATGCACACTTCCCTTTGTAGCTCCGCCTACTCCTGTTGGTCTTGTTCTAGTTATACATAACTTTGTAGCCATCCCTACTCTTGTATTTTGTTGACCTAGATCTAATTAGTTATAATCAGGGCTTTTTTTTTTTTTTTGTAAAAAAAAATAGGTGCCGATACTCAGTGATGAAATGCCTAACTTTTAACTACTAATATTTTAATAATAAACGTTAAAATACAAAAAAAAAATGTTCCGTTGTAGGATGCAACGTTGACCCTGGTTATAACGCTTATAATTTCCTTTGTAGCTCCGCCCAATCATGTCTGTTGATGGTTTTCTTTATTTACATATATACATAAGTTATACATAACTTCCCCATTGTAGCTCCGCCCACTCCAGGTGGCTACATAGACTTTGAGGGTACCTTCTCTATCAGCGGAATGATGCTGCTCACGTGTCGTGTGATGAACATGCCAGACATGGGAAAACCTACAGCTAATATTACAATTTGGGTAAGACCAAAATAAATCTAGGCTTACAGCCGTACTTTAATATAACTGAGACAGTGTTAACATCTAAAGCTTTTTTTTTTTACACTGAACGACGAACATAACTACACACGGATCAAGACACGGAAGATAGTAAGTACACATCTCACGTGAGTACACAAATGTAAACAATCCCTAGAGGCGAAAATCGATCTAAACAAACAAATTCACGACATTCACCTTTTTACTGCATCTCATCTCATATGTCCCTTAAATTTCATTATAGGGTTCAGTGGCGTAGCTATGGTGCGGGAGAGGGGGTCCAAATTTGGAAATTTCATCGGGCCCCCAAATGATTGTCCGAAATTAGTTTTTACATTAAATATAACGCCATTATCTAATGTCATGATGTCGAATATAAAAATGCAGGGGCCTCTAAAGAGGTCAAGCCCCAGGCCACAAAATCCTTAGCCACGCCACTGATAAGGTTGCTTTGACAAGTCGCGTAACCTGAGATGACCTCCGATTGGCTTCAGGTCAGGAAGGACTAACCCTAACTGCTCTTTATGCTTTAACCTCTGCTGTTCAGCGTAGTGCCTGCCATAATGGTCAAGTGACTCTGCACAGTGGCAATAGGCAATTAGAAGCCCTAGCCTAGGCTAAGGGACAGGGCCTGTCCTAACAACTGCGGGGCCCTATGCGAAACTGATTGCGCGGGCCTAGTCTGGGTGGGAATAAGGATAATAATTGAAAATTAAGATTCTGTATAAGAAAAAAAATCGACTTTGAATTTTATTCATTCTTTACCAAGTACAAAATTGCGATCATATTAACCTTACTTTACGAACCTTGCAACCTATGGCATATTTATATGCCAGTGACTATAAAAGTAAATAAAGTATTGGGACCTCCGATTAATGTGAAAATTCGCCCAATTGTAACATTTTATTACATGAAAGCTGACAATGCCTTTTTTCTTTTATCGCGCGTAGGATTGGCGTTTTCCTCAATTAATGACACCCACAAATGACAATTTTATCTTTTTTTCCAGGAGATTTTAATAAATTCATGAGATTTCCAGGAATTTTTCGTATATATTTTGCAATTTAATAATTACACATAGAATTAGCGCGGGGCCTATGAAAGCGTGGGGCCCACTGCGACCGCATAGTTTGCAGTGGCCTAAGACCGGCCCTGCTAAGGGAATAGGGTGGCCCAAATGAAATAGATAAACAATACGCAATGAATTAGAACCTTCATATATCTTTCTAAATCAACAAATAAATTACATTCATACAATGCCAATAGCACAAATGTGATTCAGAGATTCATGTACGATTCATGATCACCAGACTATAGAAAAAATGTTTCGACATTTCACCAAAAGGAAGAAACAATGGTCTTCAAGCCTATGTAATCTAACAAGTAGATCTAAATGAATAAACCTTGATTCATAGTAGGCACTTAGAGCGAGGCTAGTGGCCACCGAGTTCTGCTATGTTTGAGATTTGATCCATGTTGCACAATTTTTTCTTTTAAAAAATAATTTTATTTGAGTCCCGTACGAGGCCCACCAATCGGAAGCCCTAGACGTCTGCCTAGTTTGCATATGCTTAGGGCCGGCCCTGTTCTGCCGATACGTTATTCCGTAGCTCTCGGAGATGCCGATTCTAGAGCAAAATATGCTTCAATGTATCCACTTACTCTTCACGGTGTCTGCAATGGGCTTCACAATTTGGCCGCAACGGGCAAGTGGGTACTTAATGGGGCACTGCCCCAACCTATATGCGCTATTGTTGTTGTTGTTGTTTTCGGCTTTTTAGCCTCCAGCATGGATGCCTTGGTCCGGGCGACGCATACGCTGCCTGACATCACGGGCCTGGTCAGAGCCATTCCAGAATTTCAACCACTTCTCATGCGAAGCAGGACTTTTGGGCGCCGCCGTTTTGGCGCCGCCGTTTTGGCACGAAAGTCGTTTTGGCGCGAGCCGTTTTGGCGACGGGACGATTTTGGCGCGAAATACATTATGTACGTTTATTGTATTATTTCTTTTAAAAGAATTATTTCATATCTATGTTTTGCATGAGTGTTTGTGTTAAGACATATTTTTCACGTAGGCCTATTAATGTAAATGTGTGTTTGTTTTTCACATCATTTTCTTTAACAAACATTTTGGCTTGTGTATGTGTGTTTATTAAGAGGCACACTTTTATTGTCAAAAAGGTTTTCTAAGATATTACTTTAAAATTAAAAACAAAATCGCGTGAGAGAGGGGAGGGGTGGAGGAAAGAGTATATACAAGGAGTGAAATATGAGCAGAAGAGAGGGGCCGGGATAGGTGTCACATGTAATGACCATTCCCAAGGAGATGATCGCCAGACGCATGACGCCAACGACCAGTGCTCGGTGCTGGTCTTGTCTTCATTTGTTTCACTCTACCTGCGTCAATGCGAGATGTGTCACCCAAATCACCCCTACCCAATTTCTCAAAATATATCTTTTCACGAGAGTTTGTACTGACCACATTCCGTGTCTTAATCTTTACTATGTGTGGAGTTATTGTCCTCATTCAGCGTAATAGAGCTTTAGATGTTAACATGGTTTTTGTTATATTAAAGTGTGACACTTAGCTAGTTCGTAGGCCTATATTACACTAATGTCAAATAAAAAAAAATCTTTTGGAAAGAAATCCAAAAATGTCATCCAGTGCGATTAGCAGAACTCACCTATAGTATGTCATTACCATTCATGAATCTGACTTATTATAGGCTTATATTCATAAAATAAGCAAAACCTTTATAATTAAAAAAAAAACAATTCGCTGAACGGAGTTAGAATTTATACTTTACATACAATATTATGGTAGAGTGAAATAAACATTGTTATAAAAGCTACGTGCTTATTAAATTATCGTCAAATGATATCTCGCGCCAAAACGTCCCGTCGCCAAAACGGCTCGCGCCAAAACGTCCCGTCGACAAAACGGCGGCGCCAAAACGTCACGTACCGTTCTCATGTACCCACTCTGATAACATAGTCTTAGCCTGTTTAAACGTGCGTGGGGCCATGAAAGCGATCACGGCCAGCGTTCCTCAAACTAGAACATCGGCCCTTTCATTGCCACGAGTGCGAGGGGGCATACTGCATGAAAACCACAGCTAAAAAAAACAAACTCAAACTTCATCTGCGGCGCCGATCGCATCTTCTACCAAAGGTGACTTCCCTCCCGTCCCCTCGTTGCTTGTTGGCAGGACCATGCATGAATCGATGACCATTACAACAGAAGTTGCATGTACTTGGTCCTGTGGATTGGTACCAGGTCGGTGAAGAGTTCAGCTTGCACGCTCAAATTACACGCCACTAGCTTAAAAATGGATAGTAAACCTTGAGTCGCTCCTTTTATACCTCTTTAGGACATTTAGTACCACCCTCTCACTTCTCAGGAGGAGGCACGTCGCAAATGATTTTGCACCGCATGTTGCACTTCCAGTGGCGTAGCTAGGGATTCGGGGGCCCTGTGGGCTTAACCTTTGTAGGGCCCCCTGCATTTTGGCATTCGACATTATGACATGAGATAATCTTGGCCTTCTTAGTAAATATATGTCTAAATTTCAATTGGTACAGTAGGCCTATATAAGTAAAACTTAAAAAAAATAATAATTTAGACTCTTTTAATGAGTAATGCACAAGTGACAAATCTCAATTCATATCGCCTCGCTTCGTGCTTTCTGTGCAGCAAAAAAAAGTCATCTAGGCTATCTTTTTTGACTCATCCTGAATAGTAAGATTACTTGTCAGTGGCGTAATATTTAATGAAAAAAACAAAATTAGGTCATTCATTTGGGAACACCCTCAAGTGGGGGGCCGCGGTCACTTAAGTATTGGACCCACTCCTGCCCCCCTACCCTGTATGTACCCTCTGGTTGACCAGGGACAATATCATTCATCCTATATCATTATCTTATTGTTATAGCCTATAATGGATTACAAGTAAGTTTGTGTTGAAAAGATTATGATAAAAAAATATTTAAAAACAAAAAATTCTATTTCAGGACAGCGATTAAGATTTAAATCTTAACACACTCCTCTCAAGGTTAACAAGACGATGAATGAGATAATATATATTTTTTTTAATCAAGGGAGTGAACACTACAGTCTACAAGTTTTTATTTTTATTGTTTTTTTTTCAGAGAGATGATGAGTTGTTGATGTCGAATAATTTCACCCAGTTAAAGATCATATCCGAAGTGAAAGGAACCAATGTATCATGTGGGTAAGCTGAGTTCTAGAATTAAATTTTTTAGTACCGGTAATTCTTGATGTTTTTAAGTCCTATGACTAGTATTGAGCTAAGCATCCAGACAATCCTGATGCAGTATCAGCTGCGATGGGCATGCCACATCTTCAGAATAAAAGACTCCCACATCCCTAAACGACTCCTTTATGTCCAATTAAGGGAAGGAAAGCGATCACAAGGTGGACAAAGAAAACGCTTCAGGGACACCATCAAAGTTATCTTATCTTATATAATACAGACGTTACTTCAAAAAAGATGATTACGTCCTACGCGTCATGCATTTAGTCATGCATATTAACCAATGACTTAAATTCTGCCAAGTCACTGGTTTTCCTGGCTAGCTCATGCAACCCATTCCATGCTCTAATAGCACTAGGGAAGAAGGAGTATTTGTACAAATTTGTCCTAGCATATGGGACGAGGAATGTGCCTTTATCTTTGTGTCTTTCAGAGTATTTTATTAAATTTTGTTTTTGTATTTGAAGATTATGGTTCAGTGTTTTATGTATGATTGCTACTTTACTTTTGAGCCTTCTGTCCTGAAGGCTTTCTAAATTTAGTGATTTTACTAAAGGTGTTACTCTAGTCAAATGTGAATATTCGTTTGTTATGAATCGCACTGCTCTATTTTGTGTCTGTTCTAGTTTCTTAATGTTTTCTTGAGTTGAGGGGTCCCAAACAGAGGATGCATATTCTATTATTGGCCTAACCAAGGTTAAATAACATTTTAGTTTTATGTTCTTATTTGATTTATAGAAATTTCTTTTAATAAATCCTAATGCTTTGTTTGATTTTTTTGTAGTTTCATCAATATGTGGATTCCATGACAGTTTTTCATTTATTATAACACCTAGGTATTTTGCGTTTTTAGTCTGTGTTACTGGTTTGCCATGAATAAGATAAGTGGAATTAATTTGTTTTAGTTTTTTTGTTACTCTTAACAACTGACATTTTACTGGGTGGAAAGACATGCTCCTATTTGATTCCCATTTCTGTAATTCATCTAATTCTCTTTGTAAAATATCTGTGTCTTGTGTTGTTTTTATTGTTCTATATATTATGCAATCGTCTGCAAATAATCTGACTTTTGTTCCTGAACTAATGCAATTTGGTAAATCATTTATGTAAATTAAAAATAGTAGTGGACCCAAGACTGTTCCTTGAGGTACACCTGAGTTTACTGTTATCGGTGTTGATTTAGAGCCATTTATTATTACAGTTTGTTCTCTCCCTATCAGAAAGTCTTTAATCCACTGATGCAGTGGACCATTAATGCCGAAATATTTTAATTTTTTAAGCAAACTATGGTGGTGAACTTTGTCAAAAGCCTTAGAAAAATCTAGTAAGATAGCATCTATTTGTTCACTATTATCTAAACCTTTTGACAAATCATCAATTAGTCCTATTAATTGTGTTTCACATGATCTATATTTCCTAAAGCCATGTTGGTATGGTGTGAGGACATTATGTTTGTCTAAGTGGTTTATGATGTTGCTACATATTATGTGTTCTAGGATTTTACATGTGATGCTGGTAAGTGATACTGGTCTGTAGTTTCCTGGGTCAGATTTTTCTCCTTTTTTAAATAGGGGGGTGACATTAGCTTCTTTCCAGTCCTTTGGTACTCTGCCCTGGTTAAGTGAAGCCTGAAAGAGTATTTTGAACACTGGGGCTAGTTCATTACTTAGTTCTTTGAGTAATCTAGCTGGAATACCATCAGGTCCAGAAGCTTTATTTGGTTTGGTGTTGGCTAATAGTTTTTGAATTCCATTTTCTTGTACTACTATATCTTCTATGTTGTCTACTTGGTTCAAATTCAGTAATATGTCTTTGTCTCCTGGGGCTGAGAATGCTGATGCAAAATATTTGTTTAGAATGTTTGCTTTAGTTTCATTATCATTATGTATTATGTTATGTTCATCTTTTAATGGCGCTACGCCTGTTGTTTCCATTTTCTTAGACTTAATGTATGACCATAGGTTTTTGTTGTTGTCTTTAGATATTACATTGTTTATGTATTCACTCTGCAGCTGTCTGCTTACTTTTTGGGTTAAGTGTTTAATTTTTATATACTTTTTGTAAACTCTTTCTGCATTAGTTTCTTTAAATTTTCTATATAGGTTTTCCTTCTGTTTACAAAGCTTCTTTAGTCTATTATTAAACCAGCATTTATTTATTTTGTTTGATGTGTATTTAGTTGGTATATGATTTTCTATAATGCTTTTAAGATGGTTTTTAATGAAATTCCAGAGGTCATCGACTGGTTGGTTAATGTCTTTTTCTAATAAGAATGTTTGTTGAAAGTTTAATGCAGCTTGGTGTAGTTGTGTTAGGTTACATTTATTCCAGAGTAAGATTTTTCTTTTGGGTTTTGTATTGGCTACTGCTTTTATCTGACTGTGTATTTTTATGATCTCATGGTCTGATAGACCAGGGATAATATCATAATCAACTACTAATCCAGGTCTGTTGGTTAAGAAGAGATCTAATGTGTTGTTTAATCTAGTTGGCTTTTTAATGATTTGATCTAAACTTAGGTTGTGTAAAGTTTCTATGAAAAGCTCATTTATGTCCTTAAGGTTTTGGTGTTTATCTATGGTTAGTGTTTTCCAATTTATATCAGGTAGGTTGAAATCACCCATAATCCAAAAAACTGCATTTTCATTTGTCTCTTTAAGTGTCGTAATCTGATTACATAGTTCCTGCATGTATTCTAAACTAGAATTTGGTGGTCTGTAAATGCTGCCTATTATTAGGGATGTTGAGGTGGTATTTATTTTACAAAATGTTGATTCTATATTTTTTGAGTTAGGTAAGGTAATTTCTTCTGCTATAAGAGTGTTTTTTATTGCTAAAAGAACTCCTCCATGATTATCAGCCCTATCTTTTCTAAAAATTTCATAATTACTATTGAAAATTTCTGCATTATAAATTTCAGGATGTAGCCAAGTTTCTGTGCCTGCAATTATGTCTGGTTTCTCACATTCTAATAAAATTTCTAAGTCTGCTGTTTTGTTCCTAATGCTTTGAAAATTTATTACTAAGGTTTTAAGGTATTTTGGTGTTACTTCTTTAGTAGGTTTGTTTAGTGAGGCTGTTGTATTAATTTTAGTAGATTTAGGTTTAACAGGAGTGGATCTGGCCAGTGGTTGGTGAGTTTGGTTTGGGATGGTGTTTAGGATGTTGTATGGGTTAGAAGTGTCTGCATCAAAGGAATCAAACAGTCCTGATGTAAACTGAGGTAACCCACACGGTACACAGTGCCATGATGCATCTTTGTTGCCTAAGGCATAATACACAGGTGTATTCATATGGAGACATGATGCATGGTACCATTCATCGCAGGTGTCACATTGAATGGCTTTCTGTTTCATGGTGCATACTTTTTTGCAGATGTTGCATCTATCTTTAGATCTAGGCCCTGGATTTGACTCTACATCTTCTGCCATTAATATTAACAGTGATAGGTATTTATTTCTGCTGCTGTGTCTGATTGAGAACTAATGCAGAAAGAGTTTACAAAAAGTATATAAAAATTAAACACTTAACCCAAAAAGTAAGCAGACAGCTGCAGAGTGAATACATAAACAATGTAATATCTAAAGACAACAACAAAAACCTATGGTCATACATTAAGTCTAAGAAAATGGAAACAACAGGCGTAGCGCCATTAAAAGATGAACATAACATAATACATAATGATAATGAAACTAAAGCAAACATTCTAAACAAATATTTTGCATCAGCATTCTCAGCCCCAGGAGACAAAGACATATTACTGAATTTGAACCAAGTAGACAACATAGAAGATATAGTAGTACAAGAAAATGGAATTCAAAAACTATTAGCCAACACCAAACCAAATAAAGCTTCTGGACCTGATGGTATTCCAGCTAGATTACTCAAAGAACTAAGTAATGAACTAGCCCCAGTGTTCAAAATACTCTTTCAGGCTTCACTTAACCAGGGCAGAGTACCAAAGGACTGGAAAGAAGCTAATGTCACCCCCCTATTTAAAAAAGGAGAAAAATCTGACCCAGGAAACTACAGACCAGTATCACTTACCAGCATCACATGTAAAATCCTAGAACACATAATATGTAGCAACATCATAAACCACTTAGACAAACATAATGTCCTCACACCATACCAACATGGCTTTAGGAAATATAGATCATGTGAAACACAATTAATAGGACTAATTGATGATTTGTCAAAAGGTTTAGATAATAGTGAACAAATAGATGCTATCTTACTAGATTTTTCTAAGGCTTTTGACAAAGTTCACCACCATAGTTTGCTTAAAAAATTAAAATATTTCGGCATTAATGGTCCACTGCATCAGTGGATTAAAGACTTTCTGATAGGGAGAGAACAAACTGTAATAATAAATGGCTCTAAATCAACACCGATAACAGTAAACTCAGGTGTACCTCAAGGAACAGTCTTGGGTCCACTACTATTTTTAATTTACATAAATGATTTACCAAATTGCATTAGTTCAGGAACAAAAGTCAGATTATTTGCAGACGATTGCATAATATATAGAACAATAAAAACAACACAAGACACAGATATTTTACAAAGAGAATTAGATGAATTACAGAAATGGGAATCAAATAGGAGCATGTCTTTCCACCCAGTAAAATGTCAGTTGTTAAGAGTAACAAAAAAACTAAAACAAATTAATTCCACTTATCTTATTCATGGCAAACCAGTAACACAGACTAAAAACGCAAAATACCTAGGTGTTATAATAAATGAAAAACTGTCATGGAATCCACATATTGATGAAACTACAAAAAAATCAAACAAAGCATTAGGATTTATTAAAAGAAATTTCTATAAATCAAATAAGAACATAAAACTAAAATGTTATTTAACCTTGGTTAAGCCAATAATAGAATATATGCATCCTCTGTTTGGGACCCCTCAACTCAAGAAAACATTAAGAAACTAGAACAGACACAAAATAGAGCAGTGCGATTCATAACAAACGAATATTCACATTTGACTAGAGTTACACCTTTAGTAAAATCACTAAATTTAGAAAGCCTTCAGGACAGAAGGCTCAAAAGTAAAGTAGCAATCATACATAAAACACTGAACCATAATCTTCAAATACAAAAACAAAATTTAATAAAATACTCTGAAAGACACAAAGATAAAGGCACATTCCTCGTCCCATATGCTAGGACAAATTTGTACAAATACTCCTTCTTCCCTAGTGCTATTAGAGCATGGAATGGGTTGCATGAGCTAGCCAGGAAAACCAGTGACTTGGCAGAATTTAAGTCATTGGTTAATATGCATGACTAAATGCATGACGCGTAGGACGTAATCATCTTCTTTTTTGAAGTAACGTCTGTATTATATAAGATAAGATAGTTTCTTTAAATTGTCTATATAGGTTTTCCTTCTGTTTACAAAGCTTCTTTAGTCTATTATTAAACCAGCATTTATTTATTTTGTTTGATGTGTATTTAGTTGGTATTTGATTTTCTATAATGCTTTTAAGATGGTTTTTAATGAAATTCCAGAGGTCATCGACTGGTTGGTTAATGTCTTTTTCTAATAAGAATGTTTGTTGAAAGTTTAATGCAGCTTGGTGTAGTTGTGTTAGGTTACATTTATTCCAGAGTTTCTCTGAAAAACTTCGGCATTGACCCTGCAACCTGGGGGGGGGGGGGGGGGGGGGCGAAATCACATGATAGAAACCTGGCGCACAAATTGCAGAGGTCACGAGAGAAGCGCTGGCAGTAGAAAAGCTTCAGCCGGAATGACCTGCTCAGTATGAAGTCCAACATAAGTCTCACCAGTCACACGAGGGGGCACAAAACCCCAAGTGCAAAGCCCTCAACCCCTTGGATGACAACCAGTTTGAGTAGGGATACGGATAATAAGTGAAAATTAAGAGTTTGTATTAGAAAAAAAATTCATATTTGCATTTTATTCATTCTTTACTACGTACAGAATTACTTTACGAGCCTTACCGTATATCATAAAAATTGTTTCCTACATAGATCACACTCAATACCAAGAATTACCAATATGTTTCAATCTATCTTCGAGAATCGTTGATTTCAAGTAATTCTTCATTAGTTTGAGGCGCGAGAAACCTTCTTTCACCAGATTCCATAATAACGGGTATTGCATAATGACGTGTTTTTTTTATTATCGCGCGTAGGATTGGCGTTTTCCATATTGAATGACACCCCAAAATGATAATTTTGGTCTATATATTTCAAGAGATATGTATAAGTTTTCAAAAGATTTTAATAATTTCCGGAGATTCCAGGACTTTTTCGTATATTTTGCAATTTCAGGAGATTTCCAAGAGCTCCTGGTAAATCAGGAGGCCGCGGGAAATCTGTTATAAGTTATATAATGGTCTAATTTAATAATTTACACATAGAATTCGCGCGGGTCCAATGAAAGTGCGAGGCCCATTGCGGTCACATATAGGTGGCAGTAGCGTAATGCCGCCCTGCAAAATAACGGCGTATGCTACGCCGTGGGTCGACTAGTCTATATCTAAATCAACAAATAAAATAAATTCATAGAGCGTAATTCTCTAAGCATATGTCGTGTGGCATCTTGCATCATAGTAGAGGCTTTGAACTAGGCTAGCAGAGTTCTGTAACGTAATGTTTGAGACGTGATCTAAGTTTCGCAATTTTTTCCTTATTGTTTTTTTTAGTTCACCAAATGGAGTCCTAGGCGGTCACCGAGTTTGTCTATGCCTAAGACTTGCCATGGCTAGCTCTTTTGATGAATATGGTGCACACAAATAAAAGAATATGTGTTTTCACAGAGTCACATTTTTAAAGTTTTTTGTGTGTGTGTAGTTCAAATTTTTCGCGTCCTTGGCATTGTCAAATTTATCGTGAGACCATGGTGAATGGTGAGACTGACTCTCCAATACCAAACTGTCCAAACTTCAAATTATTCCATGTTTCAGATTGTGATAATCATCATAATGTCATAATGGAGTTGGAGTCATTAGACTAGAGTGAATGTGAGCAATTGCAAACAACAATTAGACTATATAGCTAGAATCTATAATAATCTATATCTAGATAGATTCTAGACTCTGATAAATTGTGTGTTGTTATAGATCTAGATAGTAGACTAAGTAGAGTCTAGATCTAGATGATAGATCTAGTTATCTAAGGATAAATCATAAAATGATATGGATTTTCGGTTATAAATAATAGATCTACTCTAGATATATATATATGAGTCAATATGACTCAGATTCTTGTATGTTCACCCTCTTAATAAGTTTTATTTATAATAATTATAATGACACTTCTGGATTTTAATCATTAACTAACTCATTATGATTATCATTAATGATTAATAACCATGTTCATGATAATGATTCGAGTCATAATATTAATGCCTACACTGCTAGTATAGTAGATCAAGGACTAGACTAGATCTAGTAGCAGAGATCTAGATCTGGCTGCCTGGTCGTGCAGTTTGCGCACTGGACTGTCGTTCGGATTTATCGACAGTCGAGGGTTCAAACCCTGCCCATTCCCATCCCCTGACGTCCTGCAGGAAGTTTGGACTAGGAAGTAAACTATCTTCAACTCTGAAGGAATATCCGAAACATGTAAAACATTTTACAACAAACATTAGATCTAGATCTATTAGTAGTGATACAGACAGTTACAGTAGAATTATACTTATAGAAGTATTAAAGATTCTAGATTATTGATTATCTATAGTATTAATTTATAAGTAGTAAAGTAGGCCTATAGCCTGGCTATAGAGTATAGATCTAGATTAAGATCTAAATCAATGATTATGTATGATGTATGTCTTTTAGGATTCATCATCTTATCTTATATAATACAGACATTACTTCAAAAAAGAAGATGATTACGTCCTAGGCGTCATGCCAAGTCACTGGTTTTCCTAGCTAGCACAGGCAACCTATTCCATGCTCTAATAGCACTAGAAGGAGCACTTGTACAAATTTGTCCTTGCATATGGAACGAGAAATGTGCCTTTATCTTTTTGTCTTTCTGAGTATTTTATTAAATTTTGTATTTGAAGATTATGGTTCAGTGTTTTATGTATAATTGCTACTTTACTTTTAAGTCTTCTATCCTGAAGGCTTTCTAAATTTAATGATTTTACTAAAGGTGTTACTCTAGTCAAATGTGAATATTCGTTTGTTATGAATCTCACTGCTCTATTTTGTGTCTGTTCCAGTTTCTTAATGTTTTCTTGAGTTGAGGGGTCCCAAACAGAGGATGCATATATTCTATTATTGGCTTAACCAAGGTTAAATAACATTTTAGTTTTATGTTCTTATTTGATTTATAGAAATTTTTTTTAATAAACCCTAATGCTTTGATTTTTTGATAGTTTCATCTATATGGGGATTCCATGACAGTTTTTCATTTATTATAACACCTAGGTATTTTGCGTTTTTAGTCTGTGTTACTGGTTTACCATGAATAAAATAAAGTGGAATTAATTTGTTTTAGTTTTTTTTGTTACTCTTAATAACTGACATTTTTCTGGGTGGAAAGACATTCTCCAATTTGATTCCCATTTCTGTAATTCATCTAATTCTCTTTGTAAAATTTCTGTATCTTGTGTTGTTTTTATTGTTCTACATATATATTATGCAATCGTCTGCTAATAATCTGACTTTTGTTCCTGAACTAATGCAATGTATAGTAGTAGTGGACCCAAGACTGTTCCTTGAGGTACGCCTGAGTTTACTGTTATTGGTGTTGATTTAGAGCCATTTATTATTACATTTTGTTCGCTCCCTATCAGAAAATCTTTAATCCACTAATGCAATGAACCATCAATGCCAAAATATTTTAATTTTTTAAGCAAACTATGGTGGTGAACTTTGTCAAAAGCTTTGGAAAAACCTAGTAAGATAGCATCTATTTGCTCACTGTTATCTAAACCTTTTGAAAAATTAATTAAATGATAGATCTAATAAATGCTTGTCGGTTTGTGAGATCTGTGACTATCTGTCAACATTTTTTTTCAGATTAGAAGGTAAAGCATTGCTGTGTTTAAACAGTACCGATTCTAGAGTCCAAAGAATACAACGCACTATCAAAGGTATACTACTACTAGATTCTAATTAACAGTACTTTTTAAAATTAAATTAACACAACTCTGCTAAAGTTGGGTCAAACCTCAAGCCCCTTTGATTGGTAGCCATGCCAAACTGAAGCGTACTTAGCTTCTCTGCCACACATCTTACTTATTATTATTCAGTTTCAAGAAAATGCTTTTATTTAATTCTGATTATTCCATATGCCTTATTCTTTGTAAATAAGAGATTCCAAAGGAGATGCATTGAAAAGTGGCGTATCCATGGGTGTTTGAGCATTTAGCTATTTTTTTTAACAAAATAATAAACCAGCAATGGATTTTATTGGAAAGGTTATTCTGGAATACAATAACAAAATAAATATTATATTTAAAAAAAAATAAGAATGAAGATTAGTAAACATGAAAAATGAAAAGCTTCAGAAAGTCATAGATTTCATTAGAAATAGCTTAGAAATACTCATATATATATATATATATATATATATATATATATATATATATATATATATATATATATATATATATATATATATATATATATATATATATATATATAAATCCTTTTGTGCTGCTATTTAAATGTTTTGCATGTTATTTGCTTATTAAAAGTGCATATTGTGCTCTATTATACTTCTCTTTGGTGCTATTATATCTACATTTGTGTACTGTCTGTTAAAATATGCGTTGCTTTGGCTTGTTGTTCTGTTGTGTACCCATTGTTCTGCCCCATATGTAGACCTTAATCACTGTAGTCCAAAGTAAGTTCAATAATTTGGCCTGTAACATCCTTGCCAACAATTATTCATGTTTCTTTCCCTTCCTCTCAACTCTCCAGGGCTTCCCAGGCCAAGCGATGACAAAGAGATTAAAATTCAGCAAGTGATCTTCATGGTGGAGCTCTTCGCAGTTCTATCCCTTATCCTCTGGGGCATCAGTCTGTTCGTGGAGCATATTCAGCTCATCATCGGCTATGAGAAAAAGAAGCTAGAGGCCAAGAGAGACCATCTTTTCCATCAAAGTCATCAATAGTTATGTCTTCATTCCAAGAGGTCTGTAAGATGTAGAAAGTTATATCCGAAACATAGCCTCATGCGTCTGTGGTTTATACTTATATATGGTGTTTTATATTAACCTTTTTTTTTTCTTCTTTTAATTGAAAACACAAAAAGTTAAATCGTTATTGTTTTTATAATATGCTTATAGTTTTATTTTATGCATGTGAGTAAAATATTAATCCACACCTGCAGTTATCTATCTCTGCAGCACATTGCTTGTCTCTGATACAGATTTGTAAAATATGTTTATTATTAATAGGTTTGTCATTGATAGAATGCACTTAGTCTGGATGACTTCTAACCCATAGGCAGCCTTTCATGAACTTACAATATTTGACAACTTTTAAAAATTAATTGTTTTGAAACATCAAGTGGTCCCTTCATCCCACAACTCATTGAGAATTTTAATGATGATAATACAACGCTCTGTATCATCTTTGCTTACTTCCCATTTAACAGCAGCACCAAGTAAATTTAAGTAGCAGCCATTATAGTGTGAAAAATCTTGCTCTGGAGAGCCTTTCCTTGTGTATAGTTTCTAACAATTTCATGTAAAAATTAAATATTCCTATAATGGCTTGAATGTCTTTTCTAGTTTCTGGTGGGTTAACTTGCCTTATTTTATTTAGGCTGCTTCTAGTAGGTCTTGTGTTTCCTATTTCATAGCCTGAAAATTCTATGTTAGTTTTTCCTATTTGTAGTTTATCAGGGGCTGTAGTCAACTTGTTCTCACTTAGCCTATTTAAGTACTTGTTTGAGAGTCTTGTCAAGTTTTTGAAATTATGCAGATATCATCCACATAGAAAAATACATCTTCAATTCCATGCAGCACCTTGAGCATACATTTGGGAATGTTGTTGTACTGTTCACCAAACCAAATGGCATCACATTCCATTGGTACACTCCTACTAGACCTGGCAAATTGCAGCTGAACTTATTTAATTCTTTTACTTTGTCACATTATACTGTTGGTATTGTATAGTTCTTTCTCTTTATTGCAGAATAGTCTTTCAATTTGATTTTATGCTTGTCCTCCCTAGTTGATTTGTAATCACATCCTTGTACTCTCTTAATACTCTCTTTGTACTCTCTTAATACTCTCTTTGTACTCTCTTAATACTCTCTTTGTACTCTCTTAATACTCTCTTTGTACTCTCTTAATACTCTCTCTGTACTCTCTTAATACTCTCTTTGTACTCTCTTTGTACTCTCTTAATACTCACTCACTTAATACTCTCTTTGTACTCTCTTTTCTAGTTGCTCTTCATTTGCAGCTGGTGTTTCTATATGTTGGGATACAGCACAGGCATGTAGACAAAAATGTGTTCGCTATCTGTCTCATCTTTAAACATCTCACATTCCTCTGCATCATTGCTTTGTACTATCATGGCTTGTTCTATCCTGGGAATACCTTTCAGTTTTTTGACATGTAATTTCTTTAGTGTTCCATTCATCTTTCTTTGATAGTATATGGACCCTCATAATTTTGTTCCTCATCTCACATTTGTACATAAACTGCAACTCCTTCTTCAAATTCTCTTAACACTCTTTTTTTTTTTTTTTTAATGTTTCTGTGTTTCTTGGTGCTTCTTTTGATAGTCTCCTATGCCGTTTTGACCGCATATGTTAACTGATTTGTGTTGTTCACTATTAGCGGAAAATCTTAAATCTCAATCATGTTTTGCTTCCATTAATGTAATGGTCCTCTCATTTTTCTGTTATGCACTAATTCATACGGGGAGAAACCTGTTGATTCATTCTTAGTTTCACTGTGTGCAAACAATATGTATGGGAGCATCTCATCCCAGTTCTTTGGGTTTTTCATGCATACTTTGTCTAAAATGATCTTCATAGATTTATTCCTACGCTCTACAATACCATTTGCTGCACATGGTAAACTGTACTACAGATTTGATTGACTTCTGTTATATTTGCAAATGCAGCTATTTGGACTGCTTTAAACTGAGTTCCATTATCACTGACAACAGTTCTAGTAAAGCCTATTATGGTTAATAATAGTAATAACGTAGGAAATAGCGTACTTGCATCAATGTGTTTTAATGGAAAAGCTTCAGGCCAGCGTGTGGCAAAAATCCATGAATGATAATATGTACCTGTTTCCTTTAGTTGCTATAGTTGTAAGTTCTACGATGTCCATGGGTTGTTTTTTTAATGGTGTCTCTACTGTATCTGTTTCTTTTAGAGGTGCCTTGTGATTGTGATTTCTTCTTATGCACTGTACACAACTCTTAGTATATGTTTTTACTTATGTCTTATTTTTTCTAGTGTCCTTGTGTAAGCCTTATGTCCAGTCAAGGGACTGTCATGGTATGTTTCATTGATGCCTTTTCTCAATGAGGTATTACGATCTGTATCACTTCATTACCATTTTTTATTTTCTTGAGTTTGATAACCACTCCATTTATTTTACTGTATGGTCCTTCAGTTCTATTACATACATTTTTGCATATGTTTGAAATTGTTGGATCATTTTGCTGCATTTCAATTAATTCATCTTTGTTGATGTTCATGTTTGGTATTATGGCCATAAAAGAGTTTTCTTTCTTATTTTTCTTATTTCTGCTGTGTTCTCTGTTTGACTCTCTATATCTACAGAAGCTTTGTTTGAAATAAACTGTTTGCCTTCAGTTCTTTCACAGGTCAGTTCACTTGTCTCCATTTCTGTTGCCCTTATTTTATTTTGCTTGACCTCTTGTTGTTACTGCTGCTACTTCTGTTTTCCTGATTTATGCTATTAGTTCATTTTACTTCTCATAGTTCAATTATGTTGTCTTTGCTCCCAATAATTAGTTCTTCAGCTGGGTTATTTATTACTATGGCTTTGTATTGACTAGTGAACCATGGTGACTCTATAAAGACTAATGCTGTTTCACAAACTTCCTATAGATCTTTATTAGCATATGTCAGTGTGACTTTGTCTTCTAATATCTGCTCAGGTTTCACAAGTGATTTTTTGACTATGATTGAAGTACATCCATTGTTTCATAACGTGAACATCTTAATACCATCTACATAGTGTTGTGGGCTAGTATCTTGAGTAACTTCACTCCTATTTCCTTTACTGTTTCACATTAGCCAACAAACATTTCAGTTAATAATGTACACTTGATAAAAGGCTTTTTACTGCTGTAAATGATACATTTATTCATGACTGGGAAGTCTGTCTTGTCTTCTTAAACGTGCTATTTATCTATCATACTAAACAACCTTCTTCTACGCTATCGTCATTTTGTTATTCTTATTCGCCTGTTCTCTTACGTCATTCATCTGTCTTACTACGTCACTACTTTTACCTTTTGTCACTACTTTTACCTTTCGCTAATAAAACGATGCACAATATGGAAATTAACAAATTCTCTAAACTAATAAATAAGAAAAGGCAGGATAAACTTTCAATTTAGCTACTTTTGTTTGCACATATGCTGCTGTTTCATTTTGAATTGGTCGTTCAGTTACTATTGTTGATATAATTTGTCTAGTGCTATAATTGTTATTGTGGTACATTGCATGCTGCCTATCAAGACTTTGAAATTGATCTCTTCTTGACATTGTTGTTGTTTTACCATCTTCTATTTGCTTGATATGATCTAGTGTTAGTTGGGCTGTAGCTTTGCCATGTTCTTCTGTTTCTTGCTTCTTTGATATATATTGTTAAGATCTTCTGTTATGGTTTGGACTAAAGTGCTGATTATTTCTATTATTTCTCTCACATCTGTTGTTTCTGTTTGAATGTTGCTGTTGTGGTGCTCTTCTTTTCTTACATTCTACTTTGGTATGACCCAATATGCCACAGTTACTTTTGATACCAGTAAATTGCATAATCCCTTCTGACACCAATATGCCAGATGTCTTAAAATAACAGCAGGTCTTTCTTTGAGCTACAGATATTAATATCAAAAGCAATCTATATGTAAAAAATGTTATTGCTATGCCAGTGGTTCTAATTAGATGTCTTAAAATAACAGCAGGTCTTTCTTTGAGCGGCAGATATTAATATCGCGCCGATGTACCTAAAATCCAAATCAAATCAGATATTAATATCAAAAGCAATCTAGATGTAAAAAATGTTATTGCTATGCCACTGGTTCTATTAAGATGTCTTAAAATAGCAACATGTCTTTTTAAACAGAAGCTTTTCATCAGCAGTGCTGTGGCATCCACCAGTTTCTCTGTCTCCTCATCCTAATAAGGGTGTGTGCAGGGTAATGTTTCTTGTTCTTCTCTTAATTTTAAATGACGGAATTTAAAGACCCTTACACGTTATTGTTATGCCAGTGGTTCTAATTAGATGTCTTAAAACAGCAACAAGACTTTCTTTCAGCTGCAGATATACAAAAAAACTAATATCAATATGATTTGTAATAAAAACTAATCTTTATTGTGTTGTTTTTTTTAAAGCAATCTAAATGTAAAAAAGAAAGTTAAGGCTATGCCAGTGGTTCTTATTAGATGTTTTCAAATAGCAAGTCTTTCTTTGAGCTGCAGATATAAACAAATTAATATCAATATGATTTGTAATAAAAACAAATTTTTGTGTTTTTTTTAAAGCAATCTAGATGTAAAATAAAATGTAATTACTATGCCAGTGGTTCTAAATAGAACAGTTATGGATAGTGTCTGTGTGTTTGCCAAGGGAGTATTTATTTTTAGTTGTAGAGAGAGAGCATTTAATTGAACGTTAGGCTTGTAGAATGATGCAAGATGTGCAGTGCAGTTGTAAGCTGTGTTTAAAGTACGCCAGACAACTACAGAGTGATAGGACATGTTTTTATTGAGTTTGATTTGTTTAAACATTTATTTAATTGCATCTCTAATTTGTCTCTGTTGTAATAAACGTGATATTTCGTTTTTTTCTCAAAGAAGTTATTCAAGTTATTTCTAGTTTTAAATATGTTAAAATATATACCTCTACAGCAGTTTAGTTGTCTATAGCCAGCCGTTTGGTGCTATAAGTCAAATTTAATTTCTAATCATTTTTCATAAATTTCATAAGTTTTAATGTACATCAAGGGTTAAAAAGAAGTTGGAAAAGAAAAGAAACACTTCCCTGTGACACTATAGACAGCAATAGAATGGAAATGGGTTATTCCTAGTCTGTATTTATTATATTTTATCCCATAAATATATACAATTTAACAAATGCATACAATTTCATTATTGAAACATTTAATACATACACTTTGTAGCTTTATTCACGGCTATGCCCATTGTTGTGATTTCTGACATACAAGTTACTCTAATCTCATTGTTTAAAAATGCCACGCTGTTTAAAAACTAACTCTACTAGATTCACATATGAGGTCTCCCCTCTATCATGCCCTTTCAGTTGAGACAATGGGAAACGAATAATTTTAAGGTTAAACCACCTATAATCATGACCTGTGAATTCTAGTACCCCTTATACTTGTGCTTTGCTATG
This sequence comes from Biomphalaria glabrata, assembly GCF_947242115.1. Lineage (NCBI taxonomy): Eukaryota > Metazoa > Mollusca > Gastropoda > Planorbidae > Biomphalaria > Biomphalaria glabrata. The sequence goes on along the minus strand of NC_074728.1, from coordinate 17,945,992 downwards.
TTGAAAGTTGATTAGCTTTAGGGCCTATATTTTTTATTTAGACCAGAAACACCCCCCTCCCCTCTCCTCTTTTTTTACATGCTTAAATGGGACAGCAGTGGAAGTAGTTAAAGTCAACGAATCACTCCTGCTCCCTTAACTCTATATTCTCCTCTGTCGCTGTTGGGAAACAGGTCATGTCCCACAAGGACATGTGTGACGCAACTATAGGCACAATATACAAGAACAAAGGGGATCGGAGTGACTGCAATAATTATAGGGGTATTTCGCTCCTCAGTATAGTAGGCAAAATCTTTTGCTAGCGTGGCACTATCCAGGCTGCAAGTGATAGCTTCTAGAGTCTACCCAGAGTCTCAGTGTGGATTCAGGAGTGGTAGATCCACTATAGACATGATATCTTCTCTACGACTATTGCAGGAGAAATTCAGAGAGAGACAGACCCCATTACATCGTTTTTGTTGATCTGACTAAAGCCTTTGACATGGTCAGCAGAAGTGGCCTTTTAAAACTCCTAAGGAAAATAGGTTGCCATCCCAAACTACTGAAGTTCATTGAGTGCTTTCATGAAGAAACTAAATGTACTGTTAAATTCAATGGAGCCCTATCAGCACCTTTTCTGGTTTTCAGTGGTGTCAAGCAGGGATGTGTGCTCGCACCTACACTGTTTGGCATATTCTTCTCCAGTCTACTGCATTATGCGTACAACGACATAAACGAATGTGTGTTTCTCCATACAAGATCCTCTGGAAAACTATTTAATGTATCAAAGCTGCGGGCAAAAACCAAGGTTAGGAAGTTACTCATCAGGGAACTCCTGAATGCTGATCACGGTTGCAGAAAAAAAGTCTGGGACAACATATTGCTGACTAACAGTACTAAAGCCCTAGTCTACCGGACCTGTGTGTAGAGCACCTTGCTGTACGGAAGTGAAACATGGTCAACCTACTCATGGCAGGAAAAAAAGCTGAATGTCTTCCACCTCCGATGCTTAAGGCGGATCTTTAAAATACGGTGGCAAGATAAGATAACCAATGAGGAAGTGCTTCGAAGAGCAGGGTGCCAGGACATCCGCTCTGTTATCAGCAGCAGACGCCTTAGCTGCCTTGGCCACGTTCGTAGAATGCCAGTAGGTTAACTTTCACAGGACATTCTGTATGGCGATCTAATAGAAGGCAGGAGAGCCGCTGGTCGCCCACTTTTACGTTATACGGATGTATGTAAACGCGACATGAAGCTTTTCAAAATCGACACTAGCAACTGGAAAGAGGTGGCACTGGACAGATCCACATGGAGAGAGAGCATAAAGGAAGGGTCACAGATTGCAGATATCATACACAACAGAAGCAGAAAGAAGGGTGAAAATGCAACGGCGCCTGGTGATTACATATGCCCAACCTGCGATCACAGCTGTGTATCAAGGATTGTTCTCTTTAGTCACACAAGAAGTTGCAAAGGGAAAAGATCGTCTCTTGAGACGTAAAATGTCACAGAAATGGGACAGCCTGCGTTATATGTATCCCCTCATGCATTTTCTATATATTCTTAAGTTTAGAAATTTTATATCTACGTAGCAGTGGTCTATAATGGGGGCAGCAAAACTCCCCCTGGAAGGCAATTTCATGAAAATGTGGGACAGTGGCGGTAGGGTGTGCTGTGCACAAAAAGGACACAAATAGATGATTGAAGAAAAGTTATTCAAAGTAAACGCTAGCAAAGTAAAGAAAGACACATTAAAATTAGCTTCCTTTATTTACTTCTAATTTAGAGAGTCTTATTAATGTAAGAAAGAAGTGTTTATTTTCTTTAATATACACGCGTATTTGTTATTTGATAATATGCTATTTAAATTATAGTTTACTTCACCTATAATCTACCTGTTAACAAAAATATGTTAATATATAGGGTGCGTCAAAAAATGTATAAACACTTTAAACTGTCATAGACAATTTATTTCCCGTTCTACAATGCTAAATTTTCTGGACATGGAAAGCTTAATGTCCAATGGGAAAAATAAATGTGATTAATGCGAGTAATGTTCAAACTGGTGGCCTTCAGCATCAGTAATTGCATCATGGCGGACGTGCGCTTGAGTTTTGAAGAGCGGAAGCAGATAATTAAGTGGTACTGGAAGTTTGAGAATGTTGCTGCGGTTCGAAGACAGTGGAGACGTGAGTCTGGTACAGAACCACCTTCAAGGTTAACAATTACACGTCTACGAGACACATTTGAAATTCATGGAACAGTGTGTGATGTGCATAAAGGTCAATCAGAGCGACCTCGTACAGCTACAAGTGATGAGTCCAAAACTGCCATCTTGGAACTGTTTCAGCGTTCACCTCAAAAATCGTCAAGGCAAGCGGCACGTGAGAGTGATGTAAGTGCTAGTAGTGTGCTACGCATTCTGAGTAAAGTCAAGTTTCGTGTGTACATTCCAAGGCTGGTGCAACAGCTAAGTGACGACGATCCAGATCGAAGGTTGGAATTTTGTGAATGGGTTCAGGAGAGGGTGAGACGTGAACCGGGATTTATGGGTGGCATAATTTAGTCGGATTTATTTTTCCAATTGGAGATTAAGCTTTCCATGTCCAGAAATTTAGCATTGTAGAATGGGAAATAAATTGTCTATGATAGTTCAAAGTGTGTATACATTTTTTTGACGCACCCTGTATGCAAATGTTTTTTTTTTATGCTAAACACCCAAATAGAATAATTTAACGTAGATTTAATTTAATATCGTCGGCGAGGTGAAAAACTTGTCAGCATGCAGGTACTTATCTTTCCAAAGGTAATTCTAGTGAATTCCCACAAGATAAATGTAGGCCCTATGCCAGTGTGCTTACTTTGCAAGAAACATTTTCAAATGAAGCCATGAAACTAAGCCGGCTTAAGGGAATAAGAAAGCCTTCAGACAAAAAGGGTAAATCCATAAAGTATCTTAAGAATCTTCATGAGCAATTAAAAAACGCTCGACTATTAAAACAATATAAAATCAGAGGCGTAGCAAAATGCAGATGTCTAATTCCTAGCTACGCCACTGTATAAAATTTATTTTAAAAAATCAAAGCAGAAGATGGTTTAGTGGTCTCTTACAAAATTATAGATTTCCTTGAAAAACAAAACTAAATTCTCGTGATGATGTTAAAATAGTGATCAATCCAGCTTTTTGAGAAGTCATTACCACAATGATGCTTTAAGATCCCAATGAGGTTCTGAAATCAATATGTGACACTGATCCAACGAGGGCTTGAGGAAATAACCGGTGATGTGAAGCAACAAATTGTAAAAAAACAAACTTATATGGGTGAGTGTACTTCTTGTTCTTCATTGGTACTTCGTTAAGTACGATATCTAGATTTGTAAATGAGGAACTTCTTTTAAAGTACATGTGACACTTAAGGTGAATCTATGTTTACTTTAGTGAAGTCTTTTTAAATAAAGAAACACGGTTACAAATTGTGTCGCTTATGCAAGTGATGTTTGTTTGTAAAATGTTTTACATGTTTCGGATGTTCCTTCAGAGTTGAAGATAGTTTACTTCCTAGTCCAAACCTCCCGCAGGACGACGGGGGATGGGAGCGGGCAGGATTTGAACCCTCGACCATCGATAAATCCGAACGACAGTCCAGCGCGCAAACCTCACGACCAGGCAGCCATCCTAGATGGAGCACCATCAATGGTTGGATGCTACAAAGGCTTCATAAGTTATATCAAAAAAATACTTTTTCGTTAATTCGGAGCTTATCAAAGGAAGAAAACTGCCATTTAACTCAAAATGGCAGGTTTTAATTCCTCTTCTGCTATATAAAATAAATTAGTACCAATTGATTAACTAATAATTATTTTTTTTATTATTGATTAGTATGTTATCATCGACTATGAATAATTATGCAAAATTTTAACTTGATCTGAGAATGGGAAGTGGGAGAAAAAACGTGACAAAAAGCAATAAAGAAAATGAATTCATGTAGGCTATACATTAACATAACGTTACCGGTATCTCATTAAGTAACATTCATTCACCTTATTTCAATAGCAAACGACATAATTAACTACCAATAAATAATTAAATAATTGGTCAATATTTGTTTATTTTATTCGTGTGTTGTCAGGTAAATGAAATAATTGTGCAAAACCTCAGCTTAATCCGAGATTAGGTGTTGGAGAAATTACGTGTAGGCCTACAAACTTTTTACCATACAGATAGACAGAGTGAGTCGATATAAGCTTTGTAAAAATGTCAATAAAACCCAAACACATGCCAAAACAAGGTTACAAATAAACACAAAATCAAAATCGGCCCCCCTGAGTGATTCGCTCAGGCAGGTACAAAAAAGGCAGATTTCAATTGTTTCAATATTTTCAGAAAGAATATCAGAAACTATGAACTACAAACTATCAACAACCACGACCCTATCTCCGTCGATACAAAAAGAAGAGACGTGCTCGTGTCGAGAATGTTCCCAATGCTGATGTATTATTAGTGCGACTAACGACTTGATACCACAGGATAAAAGAAAAAGTAGTAAAGTTGCCCTTTTATACCTTGTGGTCTATAGGGCAGATGATACCACAGGTTACGGAGATTTATTAATGTTACTATTATTATTACATTGTTAATATTCATATGTAGGCAAATTCAATGAACTGATAGTTATGAAGATTTAGTTAGCCTACATGTGAACTTGACCTAATTAATGTTATTGAATGATCATCTTATTGATTTAGTTGTTTTGTTAAGGACCATTCTCTCATTCAAAGCCTCAACAAGGAAACTTTTCCCTTTAGTTAGGTAATTATATCCCTGATTTTCAATATCTTTTCTAATTTATGAGATCTAAATGAGACGGACGGAAAAACAGACCACACAAAACTAATTGCGGCTATTCCCCTTTCGGGAGCAGATAAAAACGAGAGCATCTTTCAAAATTTTGCGAAACAAAATGATAAGCAACATGTTAAACTCTCAAATGCTGAGGTTCGCTGGCTTTCGAAAGAGCATTGTCTTTCGTATTGTTGAGATTTTTCATAATTTATATGAATTTATTTTTGTTAGCAACAAGATTCTCCAGTTCACAATGACTTTAAGAAGGTTAAAAATATTTTAGATGGCAGTGACTGCAAGTAAAGAGATTGATCTTTATTATTGATTCAAAGCAAATCATTGTCTCTTTTAGTGAGACATTGCATCTCTTTTGTCATAATGTCTCAAGAAAAGGAGTTTTAAAATCTCCCAGAACTTTTTTTTTTTGACAAATGAATTACTGCCTGAGAACATGGATGTCTATGCTACCCACGAAACAATGATCAATAAAGAAATGACAGCTCACTTCTTGGGTGCAATAACTTTAAAAATTGAAAAATGGATGAATATTTTTTTAAATATATGTTACTGGTGTTGTGTGCGCAGTGGCTGAGTGGTTATGCGCTTGGCGCCTGGAGTCCTGGGTTCGAATCTCGGTGAAGACTGGGAATTTGCATTTTGGAATTTTTTAGGGCGCCCCACCCAGCTCTAATGGGTACCTGACCCACTGGCGGATCCAGAACTTTGGAGTGGGGGGGGGCGAATTTTTTTCCAAACCCTAACCCTAACGCCCAGTAAACCCTAACCCTATGCATAAACGTGCGTACAGCATATATATATATATATATATATATATATATATATATATATATATATATATATATATATATATATATATTCGGTATATGAGAATAAAATAAGGCTGTTTCTCAATCTTCGGCGAAAAAAAAACTGAAAAAAAACAGTCTTTCTCTTGCAAGCTTGGGGGCCTGGGAGAGCGCTTTAAGCTCGAACCCCCGGTTCGAAAGCCAAACGCTTTACCGCTCAGCTACCGCGCCTCCCCTGGCCTAACTGAAGTCTTATAATTGACGTAATTGTTTTGAGAAGGCTCAAACTCTTATTCGACTCCTCAAATAAAAATAAAAAATTAATGCCGTTTTGTGGTATAAAATAGAATCAAGTAAATGCTGTTTAGAAGATTACTATTCGTTTTAAATTAGGTCTAAATTATAATGCATAATAAATAGCTTTTTCTCTTTAAAAAACTGCTTGCATAAGTGATTTAAAAAAATTGATTTTTCGCTTTCAGAAAAAAAAAAGTAGCCGTTGCATCAGAACTTTGTATGGTCTAAAATATTGGGATGTCGGATTTTCACTATCTTTTCTAGTTTACGAGATCTAAACGGGACGGACGGACAGACGGACAGACATTTCACACAAAACTAATAGCGTCTTTTCCCCTTTCGGGGGCCGCTAAAAATGGATTTTGAAATGACCAATAACACGTATCAACCAATTATATTTGCATACTCGTTGTTGTCATCTATGTGTTTAATAATTAGAATTTCTTTTCAGATCTAGACTAACGTTAGTAAATTAAGAGGATATGTAAATTCTCCGATCAAAAGAAAGACTAAACATCCGTGTTATATGGTGATGGGCGTACAGTAAATGAAGCTGTGAATGTCGTTTGTGATTCATACGTATCGGTTGCAAATAAAAGCAGTACTGATTTAGAACTTAGTGCTGCCAGAGAAAAAGACTGTATCATACTATCATGATAAAGGCATGTGCAACTTCTGCAGAAGTCACAACATGTTTCTAAGAAAGGCTCGTGCTACACCATTAGCTTATCACACAGTCAAACTTCACCAGTCTTATATAACTTTTATGATAACTGTGACTGTGATGTGTACGATGTTTTCATGTTCAGAAATTGATAACAACATTGCTTGTGCCAGAACAAAAAACCAGAGGAAAAGTACTGCAGGAGTTAAGTGACATTAGATGTTTTAGAGTCGCTACAGATGCAAGTAACCATGGTGCAGAGAAACGTATCCGAGTAGTAGTTTAGTACTTTGATTGTAAAGCTGGTGGAGCACAGACAAGATTAGGTCTACTGGCGTTGGAAGCACAGTATATGAAACTTTTGAAACCATATCAACATAACTTACAGAAACTATTGAGAAAAACAGTTTGTCATCCAAATGTGTAAAATGTTTTGTAAAATGTTTTACATGTTTCAGGATGTTCCTTCAGAGTTGAAGATAGTTTACTTCCTAGTCCAAACCTCCCGCAGGACGATGGGGGATGGTAGCGGGAAGGATTTGAACCCTCGACCATCGATAAATCCGAACGACAGTCCAGCGCGCAAACCGCTTTGTCCTCCTTAGGGCATGCAGATGTCTGGTAACCCTATCCATTCGGTGATCCCATTAGCCCACATTGGTATCTTCCCACCGGGTATTCGCCGAATGCAAATATAGTTAGTCCGCCCAGATAATGGGTTACAATAACTGGAAACAATTAGCGTGAGTGAATAATGGCTGTATCTAAAGTTTAGAGCTATAATTAACAGCATAGATATAATTGGGGGGATTGAATTGTAGGGAGATCTATAAGGATTCACTAAATTTAGAAAAGATGTGGTTTAACTGTTCAACAGATGGGGCTAATCTTAAAACAAAATAATTGTCATTATCAATATAAATTATTCAAGGCCAAAATGTGTGCAGTATGTGTAGATGGCACTAAAATGTGGGCCGCCTGAAAATACACTTTTTCCCTTTAAAACTACTACCAATGGACCAGGAGCATAGAATTAATTTTCTTTGGACCATAATAATTTGGTAGAAAGAGAAAGTAACACATAGTTCACGGTAAAAAAAAAAAAAAAAATGTGAAAGAATGCGGAAGCCATAGGTTAGTTATGTTTACTTCCGGGACTTAGACCATGCGCAGTGAAAGTTTAGAAATCAACATACAAATTTTGTGTGAATTAGTCCTATACTATACTCGATTAGAGCTAAGAGTAGACCAAATTAAATGAAATTTTAATAATTACAATTTAAATCATGTAGTAACGGTAAATTCGCATAGTGGATTATCTCGCTGGGGAATAACATAATTTCGATTGTTTAAAATACAGAAATAATTAACAGTAAATGAGCAAAATGGCCGCAGCCGCCCCACTGTCTGACTCGGCCTCCCATGTCTCAGAGGCTTTTAGTGGCCAAGATTTCGACCAAGACGGTGAAGGTGATTTTAGTTTTACAATTACAAAAAAAAAAAGACTCTAATTTGACAAATTACTTTAATACAGTTGATCTAGATTTAGAAATGATCTAGAATCACTAGTCTAACTCAGATTCTAGATCTAAGTAAGTCTAGTCTAGACCTAGACAGACTCTAGACTACTCCCTCTACTAAAATCTCTATTTCTACTCTTAACTTTAATCCAAGACTTCTACTAAGTTCTACGACAAAGTACAAAGAGTCAGACTAAAGACAAGATCTACTCCCTTGACAGTATTGTCACTCTTGATTTAAGATTAGTACTCTTAGACTTTAGTTAGTTAGTAGCCTTAGACTTAGTCTTAGTCTTCTATTAGAAGTCTCTAGTTAGTCCAGTGTGACAAGCAAGTGTTGAAGTAGAGTTAACTCAAGTAGAGTGTAGTTATATTTATGACTAGAATTCTAGATCTAGTCACTAGTATTACCATTACTATTATTTAATTATTAGTAGTATAGACTACCTATATTATATATAGCGGTCCTAGGTAGACCTAGTTTTAGACATCTAAAATATAATCTACTACTCTAGTAAACTCTAACGCTAGTTACTTTACTTTGGACTAGTCAAGTAAATAGTAGACTTGACTAGTCACTGATCACTTATGATTATGATTTACAAAGAAAATTTAGATCTAGACTATTTCCAGACTCTAGAATGTTTAGATATAATCTATAGTTATAGACCTAGTTCAGATATAATATATTATAATTATTATAATTATAGATCTATAAATATAGATAATGATGATAATGACAACTTCTCTTATAGAAATGTATTATTATTATAGAATCTTGTAGTAGATCTAGAATTTAGATCTAGTTTATAATTAGATATATTATAAATACTAATATAGATGTAGTTATTGTAGTAAAGTTTGTTTTTCATAATGATACAATTATAGATTATTATAGACCTATTAGAATTAGATAAAGTTGATTAGTCTGAATATTCAAAGCTTGCATTTTTAGGGTGCACATTATTTGATAATAGTTTGACATATAACATAAATATCAGGAAACATTCTCTAGCTTATGGAGAATCTAGGATATAATCTTACTCTAATCTATTTACAATTTGTAATGTATATTTGTTATTATATTTGACGAAGTCATATGTATCATTATTCTTATAAGAAAAAATTTTCACACTTTGATTTCATACCAAAATTTATTTTATATTCTCTATATTTTGGCACCGATAAACTCAGATTTTAATGCTAAATTATTATTAGCTTAATTTTAAGATGCCCAGGCATATTGCCTGACATGAAGATTATGTTCAAATTCAGCAGAAATACATACAAAACAACACAAAAGTTCTACCTTAACTGGGGTACTGGGATTGTGACTTAAATGCAATGACTTTTAGACATATATTTTATGTTTGCATGATTCATTGAGTGTTAAATATTTGTGTTTTTTTGTTTGTTTATTCTTCCAATAAATTTTTAATAAGCCATGAGATCTTGTAGTTCTAGTCGTGTACAGGCTACGATGGTCATATTGACATCATTATTTCTCACATTCCAGGGACCTGTGACCTACTTTTCTATTCTTAACGTGTTTTCTATATATTATATATATATACAACAGTTCTTTATACAACGGAGTAGCTTTTGTAAAAGTGATTATTTCACTCTTAATTACTATCGACTAACTATTGTTAAAAAAAAAAAAAATTTTTAATATTGTTTTTTTTTTTAATTTGGATAAGCACGTATGGCTAGATAAACAAAAAGGTGTGTTCATTTACAATCTGTTTGTCACTTAATCAACATTGTCAAGGTGGGTTGCAGAAAAATTTAATTAGGGGATGAATTTAATGCATTTAATTTAATAAATTCCCCAACTTGAAGAGCTAATGCACTAACAGCTGTGACAAGAGAAAAAATAAATATCAACTTTTAATGCCAAATGATTCTTCAACACTTCAACAAATAAAATATATTTTAGTAATTAAATATAATAATGTGCACAGATGAATGGTGAATCTTTATGTTATATGCAAAATTAGCTATATAAAATGTACACTACGTTAAATGTGAAGGCATCTCCACATACGCTTATGTACACCCTAATGGCCCACCACTTTGACACCATAAAATAAACCTAATGGCCCACCACTTTGACACCATAGTATAGACCTGATTTTTGCTCATGATGTTGCTCTAACACTAGCTAACGATGATAACCACAATGTGGCTCACTAATCAAGACCTGGCTCTGTGTAAACATACATCAAAGCAAATATATGGCGATGCAGGCTACAAATACCATTTTTATGATACATGTAGTACATCAAATATTAACTTTTAATGCCAAATGACTCATCAACACTTCAGCAAATGAAATATATTTTTAGTGCAAAGTGCCCACTTACTATTTGTAATAATCTAAATTAATTTATGTGTACCAACCAGAAAAACTCTTCATCTACCGCTTGGCTTCCGGACTGAGGGTCTTGAATAGAATCTAGGTGAGGACTATTCAGCTTCATGATCTTTAGGACGCCCATAAATTCACACACAATTTTTATGGGCACATGACATTTTTGTTGGGGAAAATAAAGTTAGTATGTCTTTGTGCTGGTTTTAGGACACCCTGATCTGAAGGGGTCTTCGGTTCAAATCTCTGTGTTCAGGATGCTAAAGAATTACTTTAACTTCTCTATAAAGTCCTAATGAATCTTACTTGGTGAACCATTGTGTTTTATTTATGTTCATCTTTTAACTTGACGGTAATAAGCCATTTTAAAATCCATTGTTTTGCAGACATGACTGAAATTTCTTATGCTCTCGATGATCTCATCATTCCATTCCCCCATAATCCATTTCTCCATTTGAGCCTATATCCATCGCTTTGCTTATGCTCAGGTTTGATGCAGAAATTCAGAAATCACTGTTAAATTTGTTTTCAATTTATTTAGTTAAACTGTTATGGTGATAGTGAAATTTTAAAAATTTCTCTGTGATTAAAAAAAGAAATGTCTTGATGCTTATGTCAGACAAGTAAAGGATTCTTTGAATTATGATTTTTTTCCAATGACTAAAAGTATTTCAAAATTATATGTTAAAATTCGTTTAGCGTACATCTCAATAACGTACAATCCTAAAATAAAAAAAACATCAAAGAAATAAAAAAATTTTGCTTTTTCACTGTTTTTTTAATTAACCTAGTTTAATCTGAATGCGTGGAGTCTGCCTCAAACCTGAGTAACAAAATTGTGTTAGTTTTTTAAAAAATAGTTTCAGTATGGTTTCAAAATTTCTTCATATTCCTGAATGCTGATAAGCTGTAGATATAATGCAATGATTGCCTCAAATGAAAGAAAATCTCTTTGTGTAAAATACTTTTTACAAATATAATCTGTCTGTTGGTACATTAAAAAGCTATTGCACTCTTGGTTTGTCACAGTTTTCCCTGGCATTCAGAAATAATTCTTTATATTACTTATTCTTTGGGAATTTTGTTGAATATTGAATTTTATAATTATCAATGATCAATTTACGTTACAGAATTTTTCTTAATATATTTTCTTTTAAAGCTAACTCTAATTATATAATACATAAAATTTTTACATGTATTTGTGATTTGTAAAAAGTATGTTATACAAAACAATTTTTTTAAAGAGTAAAAAAATTATTAATGTAATTTGATCAGTCTAATTGTAACCTCCGTAATATTAGAAAATAATTTTTTTAATGTTTTTTTTTATGACCAATTTTTCTCTGTTTTGGTCAAGAGATTGTAATGAAATATAAACATTTGATTGTAGGTGCAACAGCTAGCAATGATCTTCCAAAAGTTTTCACTTAGTTTTTCAATCTGATTATACTTAAATATAATCAGTTTTTTAAATTGTTTAAAAAACAATTTGTGTAGCTGGACAACAGACATGCCATTCAGGCATGAGTTAGTTTAACAGGGGCCACTTGCTAGCTTTAAGTAAAAACAAATTCCCTTGTCTACATTTTTTAAAATCATGACACGGTCAAGAAAATAAAATACAATTCTTTTTAGATACTTTCTTGATTAATCATCATTCTGTTCATTTTTGGGCTCCTTGTTGCTGGGTTTCTTAGTTTTAAATGAGTGAATAAAACTAAAAATGACCTTTAGTACTTTAGGTTAGGTTTTTTGCTGTGTAATTTTATGTATACAGTTATTCTTTCAGTCTCAATATATATACACACACTTATTTTTAATTGTGATCATTTGATAGGAGGAATATTTATTTATTTAAACTTTAAAAGAAAGAAGAAACCACTTAGTCCAAGGGTGTTTCGTTTTTTATATTTAAATCTTTATGTTTGCATTTTATTAATTGATATTGTTTTATTGTTTTTCAGACAATGACGAAAACAGAACAGAGGTAGGTACTACTTTTTTCTTACCATTTCAAATAAACACACACGAAACAAATATTTACAAAATACAATTACAAATTTAATTGGTTTATGTTTAGAAAAAGGTTGATCTCATATATGATATATATATCTAAATTTAATAGTAAAAAAAAAAATTCACATTTTTATTCATAAATTATGTTTAGAACAATTAATTTTATTATAGAAGGTCTTTGTGCGACATTGTTAAAAAAAAATAGAGGTCCTCTGTGATTGTTTCCTTTATGTATTAGCATGAAATTTCAATTTCAAGTTGTATTTAGCAGTGTCTAATTAAAGTTTTGTAAGTGTTTTATGATTTGATCTTGTCTTTTCAAAAGATAGGAGGCAAAGTTATGTTGACATACTTAGAACAACATTCTTTAACTAGGATCTTTATTAGAATTGTAAAAAGTAATAAAAAAAAGTTCCCTTTTACTGTGTGATCTATGAGGCAGATGATGTAAAGGTTATCTGTTTCTGTGGCCTATGGTTAACGAGGGTGTCATGTGGCCAGCATGATGACCAACTGCCTTTACGTTTCCTCAACTAATATCAGCTTCCCATCAGAACTTGGTGGACTGAGAGGCGCCTTAAAGATCCTGACAATAAAAATCCCGGTCATCAACTGGATTTGAACCTGGACCTTCGGATTCAGAAGGCTTAACCACTCAGTCACCATGCCTCAAATCAGAATTGCAGACACTCAATTTTGTAGTTCTCAATCAGATATCTTTGTCTACTTCCCCTGGTTACAAGTTATATCCAATAGAATGTCCAGTTGCGTTCTAGAGCATTTCTAAGTTGGTCTTAATAACTTAATCTTAGATTTTAGATGATCAGTCTGAACAATTTTTTATTACAAGTGAGCATCAACATTTCCTATACTCATCTGTATATACAATTAAAACAATCAAATCTTTTCTGCAGGCTAACTCTCTGGGTTATTCATTACGGGACAAGGACAGAAAGATAGGACATCGGAGAGTGGATAAATCTGGCATTGTATCATATAAAAAGGTAAGATCATTTTTATCGACTGAGGTTTATTGTACATAACCTAACATGGCTGTAAGAACCCAGCTGTGATTTACTCATTTCCTACTTAAATGCAGAGCAGCTGTGATTAACTCATTGTCTAATGGAGTCCATCTGTGATTAGATTATTTCCTACTGAAACCCAGCTGTGATTAACTCATTTCCTACTGTAGCCCAGCTGTGATTGACTCATTACCTAAATGAACACAGTTGTGATTGACTCATTGCCCAATGGAAACCTACTGTGATTTACAACTTTCCTAATGAAACCCAGCTTTGATTTTACACATATTCCTAACAGAATCAAGATGTGATTGAACATTTTCTATGAAGGTCTACTGTGATTTATATTCTTTCAAATAGGACCCAACAGTAATTAATCTACAATCGCCACAGAGGGAACTTTTTTAATGGTGTAGTATAACCTGGTGTAGTCTGAAGTTTCTCATGCTGTGATGTACAAACTTTCCCATGGATGAAATTATTTTTTTGTGGGTCTCATTACCATTGTTTTATGGGGCTCTTTATTATTGTTTTATGGGGCTCTTTACCATTGTTTTAAGGGGCTCTTTCCCATTGTTTTATGGGGATCTTTACCATTGTTTTATGGGGCTCTTTACCATTGTTTTATAGGGCTCTTTACCATTGTTTTATGGGACTCTTTCCATTTGTTTTATGGGGCTCTTTCCGTTTGTTTTATGTGGCTCTTTACCTTAGTTTTATTGGGATCTTTACCATTGTTTTATGGAACTCTTTACATTGTTTTATGGGGCTCTTTACCATTGTTTTTATGGGGCTCTTTACCATTGTTTTATTGGGATCTTTACCATTGTTTTATGGGACTCTTTACCATTGTTTTATGGGGCTCTTTACCCATTGTTTTATTGGGATCTTTACCATTGTTTTATGGGTCTCTTTACCCATTGTTTTATGGGGCTCTTTACCCATTGTTCTATGGGACTCTTTACCATTGTTTTATGGGACTCTTTACCATTGTTTTATGGGGCTCTTTACCCATTGTTTTATGGGGCTCTTTACCATTGTTTTATGGGGCTCTTTACCATTGTTTTATGGGACTCTTTACCATTGTTTTATGGGACTCTTTACCATTGTTTTATGGGACTCTTTACCATTGTTTTATGGGGCTCTTTACCCATTGTTCTATGGGACTCTTTACCATTGTTTTATGGGGCTCTTTACCCATTGTTTTATGGGGCTCTTTACCATTGTTTTATGGGACTCTTTACCATTGTTTTATGGGACTCTTTACCATTGTTTTATGGGACTCTTTACCATTGTTTTATGGGGCTCTTTACCCATTGTTCTATGGGACTCTTTACCATTGTTTTATGGGGCTCTTTACCCATTGTTTTATGGGGCTCTTTACCATTGTTTTATGGGACTCTTTACCATTGTTTTATGGGACTCTTTACCATTGTTTTATGGGACTCTTTACCATTGTTTTATGGGGCTCTTTACCCATTGTTCTATGGGACTCTTTACCATTGTTTTATGGGGCTCTTTACCCATTGTTTTATGGGGCTCTTTACCATTGTTTTATGGGACTCTTTACCATTGTTTTATGGGACTCTTTACCATTGTTTTATGCACATAACAATTTTTTCTTTCGTTTTTTTTTATAATGAAATTCATTAATTTTTTAAAATATTTTTTTTACCTAGTTGTCTACTCTTGTTACTGTAGAGTTAGATTCTTATTTTATCTCATATGTGTTGTCTATCATATGATATCTGGTTGGACTTTTCTTTCTTGGATTTAATCTTTTTGCTGCACATTTGAATTTAATGGTTATTTCATGTAGAGATGTTATCATGTCGGTAAATTGACTAAATGATACAACTACAGTGTAAGTATCATAGCCAATTAGCTCACTCTTGAGCTTCTAAAAAAAAACAAACAACCCTGTTCCCTGTCTATATGCTTCTCAGTGTAAACATGTTGTCTTCCCCGGCCACTCCACGCTTTTTCTTTTCCTTGATTCTTGTGTTTATATAGATAATGCCTGGCCGAGACAAACATCTTCTGACGCAATTTGTTGGACTCGCCCTTAACCCCAGGTGGTGGCCTGATACTCTTGAAGTAAATACCCAAGTGATTGCCAGCATTAATTGCGGGGCTATTAGAAAAAAAAACAAACAGGAATGAACTCATGATTCTCATCTCTCTGTTTGTGTTTTTCACCAACTGATCAACGATATGAGCTGTGCTGATGAGCAAACTTGTTTGTTTTTATCAGTACTGCTGTGGATTTCTCTGCAGTGTCTCTCAACCGTTTCGTAGCTTAGGGGCCACATGTAGTCTCAATAGTTTGCTATGTTTGTGTGGTTCCTGCCCAAAACAATAGCATCCTTGTCAATGGCCGCGCTTGTGTAAGGATGGGTACGTAAAATGGCCAGAAAATACTTCAGAAATAAAATTTTACTTTTTTTAAATAGAATTTTTTTATTTTATTTTGACCTGGTTGATTCATGGAAGACCCCTCACTCCTGTCCGAAATAGCGGCATTGCTAACTGTGCGGCGGCCCGGGGGTATGTCTTATGGGAAGGCGGTAACAAGAGTAACAAGAAAAAAAAAACAAAAAATACTTATAAAACAACAACAAACAAAGCTTATACGAAGTGTTATTTTGTCAATTAGTTTGGATCTGTCGTGTCATCAAAGTTTTAACAGAGTTAGACTAACAACAATACATCTGTGCGATTAGAAATAGTTTTACCAATTTCTTTTTAGCGCTACTTCATGCATTTAGCTCAATGACTTATCTGGACCAGTTGGGAACATGGGGAGGGGGTGAAGAAAAAAGAAATAACTCTATGAATTTGACCATTATCGCTTTTTAAAAGCATTTATAAAAAAAAATATGTTTAAAAAGGGGGTGGAACTACATGAATGGCTCAAGCCGACATTCTAAACGCTCTGATAGTGAAGAGCTTATGAAAATAGAGGATTGTTCCAAACTTACTTTCAAGCGGCGATCTATAAAGGGTAGTAATTCAGTTTTTATCACCACTTCAGTCAAGTACAATTTCTTTCCCTTGTTTGAGATACTAAACAAAATAATCAATTACCAATAGTGAATTAACTAATTGGTTAATTAATTTTTTTTTATTGATTCCTGTGTTGTCAGGTAAAGGAAATAATTGTACAAATTTTCAACTTGATTCGAGATTGGGTGTTGGATAATAGCATGTACAAACTTTTTACCAGACAGACAGAGTTGATATAAGCTTTGTAAAAAAAAAAAAAGTACAATTACGAACACCGCAATCTGACTGATCCTATAATTATTAAAACCATATTTACTGTGTAATATTTTAAAGCATGTTTCATTTGCAAAAAAAAAAAA
Organism: Biomphalaria glabrata; assembly: GCF_947242115.1. Lineage (NCBI taxonomy): Eukaryota > Metazoa > Mollusca > Gastropoda > Planorbidae > Biomphalaria > Biomphalaria glabrata. Next base: position 17,929,106 of record NC_074728.1, on the reverse strand, counting down.
AAAATTCCAATGAAAAGTAATACGCTTTACTTCTTCCTCGCATTGTGACGTGTTCGTGGATCTGTTTTGTAATAGCATTAAGCACATTTTTTTATTAAGCCTTGTAAAAGGGGGACATGGGCCTCCAAAAAATCCTGTCTTGACTTCAAAACATTGTATTGTACAGCCAGAATTCTCCATAGATTTCAAAGTGACATAAACCAGCTCGGCACTATTTCGGAATATCAACAATAGTGAAAATAGTGTGTCTGTCATCAATATTGAATATAAGTTGTATTGTTGGTCTGTCTTCTTTTAAATAATTATTTGAAAGTATAACCAGTACAATTCTCCGTGTTTGCCTAGTAGCCCAGTTCCTGTTTACATACAGATGTGTGCCATCGTACACTATCTATTGTTTCTGTTGTCTCTGCGCCCGTGTAGCAACAAGAGGGCGTGCCCGCCTTTGTGGACGGATTACTACCCACCGCTATCACAAGACCGCGCGTAGACATTAACTGGTCACGACAGTTGTCATAGGATATAGATTACTTAACGTAATATGAGATTGCCTCTCCGACGTCTGTAACAATAATGGCTGTAGCGTCATGCAAAATCATTGGCCTCATCACTTTATATGGCTCTTGTATAGATTTGTTGATTTAACATGTATTTTGTTGTATGGCATAAAGGCGAATACAATGGGGCAAACAAAGGCTCATTGAAGAGTTATTTCTTACAAATGAATAACAGTGTTTTCAATGTGTGTGGAAGAAAAGATAAAAAGAAAACTTAAACGATTGATGACATAGTTATGTGAGAGAACACAAGAAACGGGCACACGACAATTCGTTCACCGACAAATCGTTCACGTTTCGTTCACACAATAATTTAAAAAATTCAAAATCTCAGTCTTCACCGAGATTCGAACCCAAAGTCGCAGGTGCTTAGCCACTCAGCCACCATCGGGGAATACAGCCTTGAGGAAGTAGGAGCTTGTAAGCGGCCCCTTTATCCCGTTGTTCGGCCTCTTTACCCCGTTGTTCGGCCTCTTTATCCCGTTGTTCGTTAGGAATGATTTCTCCTAACAGACAGGCGTGGACCGGAAGCTCTTCACCTTAAGACCTGTCTGAAGGTTCCACAATGCCGCACCGACCATTGCTACTAAGTAGTAAAGAACCAGATGTGACCTACATATTTGTCAAATCTGACGCAGATAAAGACATCATCCGCTTGGGAGCTTATTTGGTTAGCTTTTAACATTTTCTAATGTTTTTTCCATCCCAATGGCACACCATCTTTAGAGTGCCCTGGCCTGCTTCAGAACATCTGTCCATTCTATCCTGTGCTCCATGCCCGGGCTTTAAGCTGTTCCACGTTGTCGAGCCACTGTCTGCCTTTGTGCCCCCGACTTCAGCTCTGGCTTTCCTGCGAGTCTCCAGCTGTGCCGCGGTCTTGAAAATTTCGTCATCTGCATCTTTTGGAAGATAGTATCTGCCTCTGATCTCTTAGGGTAGTATCTGCCTCTGATCTCTTAGGGTAGTATCTGCCTCTAATCTCTTAGGGTAAAGTGACGTCACGGGATGTCTTTGGCACCTCTGTTACGTGTTCTCTTTGAAGCTCACCGAAACAAAAATACATTGGACACACGGTGTGGTCATCTTCATACGGGATAGAACGCCTCAGATATAAATCGTCTCGTCTCTGTATTGTCCGTTTAGGTGTTCCCTCTTAACAGCATTAGAATGTGTACACCTTGATGTAACCTTATGTGTTAACCTCCTCCACCATTAAAAAAAAAACCCTCAACAAACTACAGTTGCTAATATACTTTTGACCATCTAAATGCTCCTCTTGTTCGGAGTATTTCCTCTTTGTAAAGACTTGACTAACCCTCACCATAAGTACTCTCAATCTCTTTGAACCGAAGTATTTATTTTAGGCATTCTATCGTTCCTGATCTCCCCTTCTTCGTCTTTCCTGTCTTCTTTGACCATTGACCTTTTCTCGCTCCACCCTGGACTTCCTGTCCGTGCTTTGCCCTTTCTAGCATCAGGAGTGTTCATTATTTAGTTTGATGTAACTGGGCAACCCTTCTCCCCGCCTCCCCTTGATTTCCAGCCGTCACGTGCCGAGAAGTGCGAGGCGAGACTACTCTGGTAAACAATTACTTACAATATAAACTCGCACGTTTTGCGAATGTTCGGTAAACCTTTACAGTGGAGAAAACGCATTTTTTAACGCTAATTCATTTTTAAAAAATTATGCTAGACGTTTTCATTATTTGCACATTTATGTTTTTTTTCCCAATGTGTGCATCGTAAATACATTCTTATTATGGAGATTTTCATTCATGACTTACAATTATCAGTAATAGCTTGTTGGTGTATCCGCTGTACAAACTAAAGTGTCGATAAGATATGGTTGTTCTTTTTTTTAAATATATTTTTTTTAAGACACTATACCTCCTTTATGCAACTTATTGAACAATTGTTTTTCGCTTAAAAATTAATGAATATTACATTAAATTTTTTTTTTTACTCCACCACCTTCTCCCCGAGAAAGAAACCTGGTCAAGCGAATGCATAGACACCAACAATGATAAGCATTTAGATCTAGACCATAGACTTATATATTATATCTAGATCGGAAACCGGAAATAAATTCTTATCCGCGATTGATCGATTCACAGACCTATACATATATAGATTTTTATGTGCGTAAACTCTTTTTTTTTCAGGCTCTAAGGGGAGTCGCCCCAATCATTTTTTTCTGTCTTAGAAAAGTAATGTTCTTTAGTTTTCAAAGTTTAGAAATAATGCAAAAATCGTTTCTCGGATATTCACGTACTTAAGCAAATAAATGTTAGTTGCTTATTATATGGAATAAGGGCTTCATGCAACCACCAAAAAAAAGAACAGAAGCGTAAGGTTGATACGACTTGATTCTGGATATAGACGTCCAATAGGTAACATGGTTTGTTATCAACAAGACGTGGTGACCACAAGTGTATAAGCCAGAACACCATCCAATCTGTTAATATACGAGTCACATCTCTGGCGATGCTGGTCTTTCTAAGGTTCGCGCATGAATTTTTCGGTTCCTTTTGATTGTTCTGTGGGTGTCACATTGTCTCAAAATTTGAAGTAGAGTTTTTCACTTTGACACTTTCACTTGTATCTGCAAACTTTAAAATAGATTTTTTCACTTTGACACTTTCATTTGTATCTGCAAACTTTAAACTAGATTTTTTCACTTTGACACTTTCACTTGTATCTGCAAACCTTTAACTAGAAACCTTCCGTTACAATGTAAGTCTTGCATTGGCAAATATAACAGCTGATTAACAAGGTACATTTTATTTTTATATTCTCAACAAGAATGTGACTTGATTGTTTATTTTTTAAAAAAAAATGGGGGGGGGGGAGCGTCATTGAAGCACTAAGTCAACTCTGTATGTTCAGTTTGCCCTGTACCAAAGGGTCTCGGAGAAGTTCACTGAACAAATGTACACTAGTTTCACTATATTTTCTGTGCGAGAGGCGTGGTTTAAAATCACACGTCACCCTCATATTTTTATTTGGTTTTTGACTTATTGGGTGCCTGTCTGTCCGCTGTCCGTCAGTGCGTCCCTGTATCCATCCAAATTTAATTCTCTTTTTCACTCTTTATATCAGTTTAGATGCCTGTCGTATAGGTAAATGAAATGTTTTTCTTTCAATATTCAAACCTGATACAATATCTTGGTTTATTAAAGTTTTCTAAAGTCGCTTGAAAATGGGTGGACTGCTAAAAGAATATCACCTCAGAATTCTGATGAAATTCCTTTCAGTAAAAGGTTCTGACTAAACAGTAACTGTTCATTATCTCCCTTCACGAGAACTGCAACTCCTGGAGTGCGTCACGGCTCTTGCTAAATGCAGTCATCGCGTCGCTTCTGGAGCGTGGCACTTGATCTGTGGGTAACTGAAAGCAGTCGTGCGCACTTTGATTGGATTGTTGTCGATCGTCTGCCGTAGAGAGATTTTCTCTGGATCGATCTTTCGTCCCGTGTACTTCTTAGATTGTTTGGTGCTTGGCGATTTCGAAATGTGTGTCCGCCTTGACATGTTCTTATGTTATTAGCATAGTCGATCTATGACTTACGTATATTACTATATTCGATCTCTGGATTGTTTGTTTCATAATGTATTGTTACTGTTTGTGATCTCTGCCTTGTTTGTCTCATAATTAGCGGCTCCCGAAAGGGTAATAGCCGATGTCAGTTTTGTGTGGTATGTCTGTCCCATCCGTCTGTCCCGTTCGCAAAAACTAGTAAGAAACAATTCGATTCCATGATATTTTAGAGCTTTCAAAGTTCGGATGCAACGGCTTCTTTTTTTTTCTTTTCTGAAATCGAACCATTTAATTTTCTAGATTAAAATTTGAAAGCATATATATATATATATATATATAAATACAACATTTTTACAATTATTTACTATGAATAAAAAAAGGTACGCCACACTGTATTAATAACAATTGTAATCCATCTGTATACTTTTTCAAAAAGTCATGCAAACGTTTTCGTTATTTTCATAAAAAATATTTGTGTATTACTAAATTATTTGTTTCTATTACTTTTTAAATCAAGTGTTTACTTTTGTTTTAAAAGAGAAAGTCGAATAAAATTTAAAACATCTTGCAATAAGCAGCGTTTCATATTATACATTGTATGTAGATTGCAATGTTGTATCAATATAATCAGTGTAGAGATTAAAATCAAAGGGAACAGTTTCTTCTTTAAGGCCTTGAATGAGAGATTGGCCCTTTCGAAAACCATCAATTAGATAATCATTTATTAGCATCAATCAGGCCAGGTTCACATTGAAGTGCATCTGTTCTATTAATACCTATTTGAATAATCCACAAATGAGATTGGACCAAAAGCGCTCTGAGCATGCTATAAGCATGAAAGTAGCGCTATATAAAAGCTATAATAATAATACACATGATTATTAACAATATATTAATAATAACATTTCACCGTACCCTGTGGTATCAAGTCTTCAGTCTAACAACACAATCATATTGGCAACACTTTCGATACCTCCACGTCTCTTCTTTTTGTATTTCCGGAGACAGGGTTGTGTTTGCAGATGGTTTGCAATTTATAGTTGTTGATATTCTTGCGGGAAATATCGACACCTGTCTTTTTATCTGAGTGAACCACTTCTGAATGTATGTTTCCACACAATCTTTGTAACCTTGTTCATTGTTACTGTTTGTTATTCCTGTTACTGTTTGGGATTCCTTGTTTGTTTCATAATTTATTTGGCTGTTTTCGACAACTGCATATTTGTGTTGTCAACAAAGGAGCGCCATAAGCTTAAGCCTGACGATGGTATTTGAATACTATTTCAATACTAAGTACGTGTACCATTGAGCCAAGAAAGTTCACGTGGTTCTAGACATAGAGTAACTCTGCTCATGTAAACATGTTTAATGTCGTAAATAAGTCTGTACTCAGAGCACAGAGTTGACCCAGTAACTTATCAAAATGTTCTCGCAGTTATAGAAGTGGTAGGTCTAATAATAAAAAAATGTCCTACTAAGCTGAAGCTGAGTCAGTATTTTGTTGATTAAATAATTCATACCGGGAAACCCAGATACTAATAAAAAATGTTAAATTTCAAATTTGATTGCTGACTGTACAGCGAAATCGTCTGGAAAAAAAAGGGTGTGGGGTGGGCGTCAATCTCTGTTAAGTACAACGAAACAACTGCTCAGCCAGCCGACGTCGTTAAGTTGCAAGTAGCCATTGTTATCTGTGTTCCGTGTCCAGTTCTCATTTTGATTCTAGACTTTCAACCATGGGGTCCATGAGCACAACTTTGATCTCCACGTGTAGTGCCCCGCCCTATTGCAGATTTAAACCTTCTTATCGAGTTTGAGAATCCCTGAAAGTTCTGGAAGCGTGAGTGGTATGACTCATACTTGTCGGAATATTTATGCGAACTCCAGATGTGAATCTCGCGCGTTGTTCAACTATGTCGCCGCTGTCTCGTGACACGTATTGGAGGATAAAACATATAAGATCAATGATCATTAGCTGTCACTGACGCTCGCTAGTCGATGTCTTGACGTATTAAAGTTGAATCAATAAACTAGTTGGTTACAGCTCTTCAGAGTCCCCGAATCGTCGTTACCTTGCCTGTAAGTCAAGTCTTATACATTTCGTCCCCTGGGGTTGACATTGTCGACATTGCCTAGAGCCCTACTGAAGATTGCATCAATGCCTAGTCTAAAAGGAATCTTATTGGTGATTTTTACCTCCTTTTTTGTTTTAGTTTTTTGTGTCGGCGGGAAAAGTCGTTATTGTGATTGTGTTGTCGATCTGAAAGTCTATAGAAAACATAAAGCGCGATTAAAAATCAAATTTTACTGTTGGTGTTTTTTTTTTTAGTGGGTCAAGGGCTGCAGACGTCTTCCCTATATTGTGAATTGGCTCAAGTGCACCACTTCTTTGTTTTTGACACACTTTTAAGCCTCAGTATGCTTGTAGTTAATGTCTTTTGGTTGAATGGTTTGTTCATAGATGTTTACAAGTCAATGGAGTAGTTAGCGAGTGTTGACAGTATGAAGCAATGTGCGAAAAGGGTGTGTGTGTGTGGGGGGGGGGGAGAGAGGTGCTTCGTGCACTGCAGTCATGGTAACACCCGGCATGTAAGTCAAACGTGAGGACACGGCGACAGTAGGCTGCAAGATGTTGCTGTGAGGTCAGCGGTTCCCTTGTCTGGTGGCGCGCGATCCCATGAAGTAGAGGGGTTAGGCGGCTATTGTTGAGAGTCAGAGGTGGGGGGGGGGCGAGATCGCTGTACTTGGGCGGTGAATATTTCCAACAGTGGTGATGAGGGTGAAATGATGTTCGTGACGTGTTGTTAAATACATGTACATTGTGTGTCCCTTACCCCCTTCTTTCTCCCATTGACTGATAGTATAGTTCTTGTTTCTTTTCTCTCTTTCCTTTCGTTCACTCAGATTTTTTTTTTTTTTTTTTTGTTAGGTTACTTCGCTTAGATATTTCTTCTTTTCTCCTGTCTTCTTTTTTTTCTTCTTTCCCTTCGACTATATTACACAATGGGGGCGCGGTGGCTGAGCGGTAGAGCGCTAGGCTTTCGAACCGGGGGTCCCGGGTTCGAATCCTGGATTTTTAATTTTGGGATCTTTGGGCGCCTCTGAGTCCACCAAGCTCTAATGGGTACCTGACATTAGTTGGGGAAAAGGCGGTTGGTCGTTGTGCTGGCCACATGACACCCTCGTTAACCGTAAGCCACAGAAACAGATGATCTTTATGTCATTTGCCCTATATAGACCACAATGTCTGAATGGGGAACTTTTAGATTACATAATGCTTTTTCGTAATGAGCTCCTTGTCCTCTGTCTTATTGCTTTCTCATTTCTTGAACGAAAGTGTGTCCACGTATTTGTCAACCCACGTTAGTTGGAGGGGAGAAATCAGCGCCACTTTGCTGGGCTATAGCACATGACATCCACCACCGCATGAGAGATGCTAGCGCGATGGCAGGGCGGTGGTGACAGGGGGGTGGGGTGAGAAGCTAGAGCTGCTAGTTTATATTGAAATGAGAAAACTGCTTATCTGGCTGCTAATGCTCTTACAGAAGCATCTTAAAACCCCATCCCCCTTTTCCTATCAGCGCCATGTATCTCACTGCATCACTAGCGTATGAAATGGGTGTGTCTCTGCTTATAAGATGGTATTGCCTTGAATGATGGGGGGTAGGGGGCGCGTAATGCCGCACCCCTCCCCTTCCCATAAAACCCCCCCCCCCCCCCCCCACTGCCGTTGTCTCTCTCTCTGATGGCTTTGACGTGTTGTTGCTGAGTGAATGGGATAGTATTCCTACGAGTTCTTCCAGTCTTCGTTTCTTCCAATCTTTTTTGTGTTTTAGCCACTGTGTATATAGTTCTTGCTACTTCTCAATGGATACCATCCAGCTACAAGGATATTCATTAAAATTCAATGCGGATTGTAATAACTTTCATTTGAAGTTCATTTTTATTTCTATGACGTTTTTTTTCTTTCTTTCTTTTTCACCATTTTTTTTTATAAAGCATTTATTATTTTTAATTAGAAATTGGTAAAATTAATTTCGTTTTTCTAAAGCATTCTATCATATGAGTACCGGAACATAAATATCGGCTTTTCGTCCCAATATATCTTCTTCTATTTTTTATTTTTATATCTGGGCATGGAACCAAATATGCTACGTTACTTTAGAATTTATGGGGGGGGGGCGGTTGCTGAGTGGTTATGCGCTTGGCTTCCGTACCTTGCCTTCTGGGTTCAAATCTCCATGAAGACTGGGATTTGAATTTCGGGATTTTTAGTGTGCCCCCGAGTACGCCCAACTCTAATGGGTACTTGACTTTAGTTGGGGAAAGAAAATGCGGTTGATTGTTAGGCTGGCCCTGCTCGTTAACTGTTGGCCAAAAAAAGCAGATGAACTTAACATCATCTGCCCCATAGATAGTAAGGTCTGAAATGGGAAACTAACTTTAGAATTTCGATCATCCCCTCCCTTATTTTAGTTTCTAGAACTACGTCAAGAAATATTGCACTCGTATACGTCTATAATAGATTCAAGGATATGTTATTCTCATATACATATTCTAAAGTTACGTTGTTATTTATTTTCAAGTATATTACTAGGTCTATAATAAAATACATAAAAGCGTTTGAAAAATTTTTGATGATTTTGTGCACTTGAAGATGATAACTTTTTGATATCAGTAACGATATATATTGGTAAGAAGAATTCTAAAATCTGGTATAACGTCAAGCCTGATTGTAGACTTTGACTTTGTTGAAGCGTAATAAGAAACTTCATACCGACAGGTTGTAGGGAACCAAAGTAAACGATCTAGATTTAGAGCTTTGTTCTGAATTGTTGTGGGACATTACACAAACTCCATCAGAAACCATGTATGGTGGTTCCTCCGGTAACTGTAGTTCAATACAGTGTCAAAATCTACATCAGTTCATAGTCATGTTTAACAGTTTTTTGTCCGTTGCCGAGAAGAAGTAATGAAATCAAATTGTATATTTTACAATTAATTCACGTGTAGACCTGGCTACACCTCCTCGTTCGTAGTTCGTGGAACACTTATTCAGGTCTCGTGGGACACTAGGGTTCCTCGGAACACCATTTGTAAAACACTGCTTTACACAGACACTTTCTTCTCTTCGACTCGCACGCACTTCATTTCTTTCCATCTTTTATTTTATTTAACGATTGATTCATTTACGAAACTCAACATTAAGTCTTTTTTTTTTAATCGCTTTGGTCTCTCTCTTTTTCCCCGAGACAATTTTCTTTCTCATTGCCATTCCTAATCCTTGTCATCTTTATGTGGTGTTCTATCTGTTGGTACATTTCTTCTGTCGTTATTTCCATCTATCATTGTTTCCCCCCCCCCCCTCCTACCATTGTCGTGTGTACAGACGTTCCCCCCCCGCTGGCAGTGTTTAGCCGAGTGAGGACGTAGATCTCTTCACCTAATTACTGCCGGCTGCCTTACTGCTTCGCTCATCGACCCGTTTTACGCCCCACCCCCCATCTCTTTCTGCACCGCCAACAGACTCTCAGAGTATCCTTTTCTGGAATCCCGCCGACTCCACAGCTCAGACACGATGACAGGGGCGCCCCCGGGGGATGAATCCCCCCCTCCCCCTTATTTCGTTATTCTTGTCAGTAAGACAGCTTAAAAGTGGATGTTATGTAGACTAAATATAGAACACGTCTTGGAATCTTGCGGCATTGTGTAACAAAGTCACAGTTTTACTAAATAAGTACCGGTAGTGCACGCGTTCAAACATGTTACATAATTTTTATATTCTTATGTTTGACACAACTGTGCAAACGAAGAGTGAATAACAATGCGAGATTTATCGGAGAGGCTGTGTAAATATTTAGCCATCGCAATTTTATTTTAAAATTAAGCATACATATATGCATGCATACGTACTCTTTTTTTAAACTAAAAAAAACTCCCTTTGAGGGGGACAATTATTTAAATTACACAATGCAATACAGAATCCAGTTTTCCCTTTTATTTATAGTTAACCGACAAAAATGTGGAAGACCCCTTCTTGTTTATGTGTATATTAGACGCTTCCCCCCCCCCCCCCCAATCATATAGCATGTGCCATCTCATTTTGTCGCGCAAAGTTCAATGTATTATAAGATTTAGTGACTACAAGATTGGTCTATCTTAGTAGTTCTGCTTTATACTCCTCCGTCTAGCATTCATCTGTACATGTCAGTTGACTAGTATGAATGTGTGTCTTTCTTGAAATTCTAAATACAGTCTTACAAGTTAGGTGTTTGTCTTGACCTTCAGTTCTAGAATGATTTGAACCACTTAATGTTATAGTACTCTAAGCCCCTCTCTGCTGGGCGATGTAAAACAGCGGCTATGGAGTCACAATAGGGAACATTGTAATGACAGCAATGCTAACCCCACTCTTGTTTTGCTTTTGTTTTGTTCTGGCTGTAAAACTAAAGGTCTAACTTGTTTTTAAAAGGTTGACTAAACTTTTCTTTTTCTTTTCAAATCAACACTTTAACTATTAGTCGGTGACGCTGTTCTTAATTATAAATTGTATGCATGACTTCATTGACTCAATCGGAGTTGTTAATTTGGTGATCAAAATAACTTATTTTGTAATCGTTGCTCCGTTATGTTGTATTAGATTATTATATTATAAGATATTATAATATATAAGATTATTTTAGTTGCACCCACACACTCCGAGGAGAGTTCAGCCAATGGTCTTTGCAGCCCTTCGCTCGTCACCCCCGTTAAATACCCTCTGCGTTGCCATCATGTGTTCCTCTTGCCTTTTTCCCTTTCTTTCTTATTATTACAGTTTGTTGTGTTCACTTGTGGTATTGATTAATTGGGGGGGGGGGGCTGAATGTGGACAATTGATACCTTTTGATCAGCCTTTAGATAAAACGCTAACTTGTTCAAAAGAAAAGGGCATACTTTTAATGTGTTTTTTTCCCCGATTCATCACTAATTTTACACGATTTCTGTTTAGCTTGTAGATTAAGTAAACATTTGTTATTTAAACATAGAAAATGAAACTGATTGTCAGGACCCGATCTAAGAAATGTAGAATAAAACAAAACTAACCAAGTTTTAAACTTTGAAACCACTCTTCTGTTTCAACTCTGTTTCTGTTTTACATTTAAATTTGGATAACAGAAAAGTTTGATAATTATTTTATTTTTGCTGGGTAGGGGGATGGTCAACTTTGGATAACTTGTATCTTTTCCCATCTACAATACAGATCAACCAGCTCTCGTGGGAAGATCTTAATATAAAATAGCAACGGAATTATATCAGGGGATATGTTTCTTGTATAAATTAAATAGTTTTATATTTAAAAATTTGGCGCTACATTTTACCGCGCGACAATGTCACAATACAAAATTTGCTAACATATGTAATATCTTGTTTTCAAGGTAACATGTCATTTAAACTGTTGCGCCATTTTAAAAACACGCAAGACCCTACCATTCCTGGAAAAAAACATTAAAAAAAAAGAAGTCTGAAAATTTGTTGAAGGCAACCTTCACCCGTTCCCCCAACTGTGGCATATTGTCTCCAAATAATCGACTTAAGTGTCTTAAGGCAAATAGGCCTGTCATTAAATAAAATCCTATCCAGGGAATGGAGAAAGACGGTTGACAGATCTTATGTGGTGCCCCAACGGATAGGTGGAGGTGAAGGCAAAAACTAAAGATGTGTTTTGTTGCTTTGTCCGACTGTATCCGCGCTGCTTGTTGGACGAGGAACGGGAAAAGATCAAGATGTAGGCCAGTGTGTAGTCCCTCTGTGTGTCTGTTATAATAGACAGTGAGTCCATGTCTTCGTAACACAGTTTCTAGGCCGGTATATAAAGAAATCAGAAGTCTGTTGATGTCTGGCAGTCAATTGGCATTGTATCGGTTGTTCTAATAGTTACTACCAGCCTTACGGGCCTGTAGTGGAAAGAAAGAAACAAGTTCTAGTCCCTTTACCGACATTTGTTAGCGCATTGCTCCGTTTCCCCCACAACATTGTAGGTCGCAACATTCCCCCGACCCATTCCCCCCCCCCCTTTTTTTTTTACCTACGTCGAAGACTGTTACCACCCATAATCCTCCAACCCCGTGTGTGTTTCAGCTGATGAATGGGTGCTATCTGGACCAGAACCCTATTTCTAGGCTTGACCTTGGGGGCTGGCACTCCATTGTTTATAAACAAGGTCGTTCCCAGTCCTCCCCCACCACCCCTGTACCCAGCAGGCACGCAGTGCACATACCATTTTTTCGTCGTTGAGGATGTCGTCAATGTAGTTGTAATCAGAACAAGCCGGTGGAAAAAAAAGCAAGGCTTAGATTAGTCTCCTTGCCCCCGCCCCCCTCCCTTGTGAAAGATTTTTCTCTTCATCGTGTTTAAATATCTCCCCACTCTTTTGTGTCGTCATTGTTAAAAGTATACAGTGCTTCTTCGATCAGACTGTTGCTTGGAAGTGTCGACTGCTGTTGTTCTCTGATCATTACTGGCTAGCTCGAGGCTAACGTCACCCCCCCTCCCTTTTCTCGTTAGGAGCTTCCCGTGTTACCCATTCACCCACGTGACATGCTTACGCAACATTTGTTTCCCTCCATCGTGGTGATGCACGTGCACCGAGGTACGGTCAGCACATTGGTGGACACTTGTGGCAGGGGAGTGGCCACGACTTGGACGTGATATATATACATAGAAAGGGTGGGCACTGACCTGACCTAACAGCTCCCACAAGCATATTGGATGATGATGCAACTCAATGCTATGTACTTATATTACTCACTGACACACATTTTCCTCACATGCTGGGTCACTTTTGAAGTACTTTCAACAAGTGTTGCACTTCTGTACGGAAGAAGTTTAGCCAAAATTGTCGTTCTTGAATGAAAAAAAAAAAGCCTTACAATGATTGCATTGAAGCGTGGGAAGTGTGGTCGAGAGGCTAAGTACGCTTGAACTTGGCTTGTGAAGGGGACTCGAGGTTCGACACCCGACTCGAGCAGTGTTGTGTTAACTGAGGTGCCTAAAAGCGGAAAACCATCTCTCAGATACCCCTATTGGTTCACAAATGAGATTGGACCAAAAGCGCTCTGAGCATGCTATAAGTATGAAAGTAGCGCAATATAAAAGCTATAATTTAAAATCTATTCATATAGATATGCCTTTCTCTACAAGAAAATTGAGAGTCAATACAAATTAACCATCATCTCCTACCAGTGTTCTAAGTAATCAAAATAATAATAATTAAAACAGTCACTTACCCGGAAGAAAAATAAAAATACTTTCTATTGAAACCCAGCATTGGCATTTCACTCGTCTGGTTTGTAAGCTAGAAATATGATATTTACTTGGAGTAATAGGTCAATAGAATGGGATACACTATCGTAGCTCAGTTATCAGTTGACTGTGAAATGTCTGCCTTGTAAAATAACCATAAAATACTATTGAAAGATTTCAAGGAGAGAAATGCCGTTCATTATTATGTAAAAGAAAAAAAAAGGCTTTATGTATATGCAAGTTTCTGATAAGATTTTCTGTTGGTGGAATTAACATTTTTGGGGTATTCGCGCTATTTGAACTTACTGTGATGACAAACATTTGAACAAATATACTGTGATGGCAAACATTTGAACAAATAGACTTTGATGACAAACATTTGAACAAATAGACTTTGATGACAAACATTTGAACAAATAGACTTTGATGACAAACATTTGCACAAATAGACTGTGCAGACAAACTTTTGAACAAATGGACTGTGATGATGCGGCTCGTGTAGGAAATGTCTATAAGCGATAATGTTGTGTAGCACTTCCTTGTTTGACTTGATGACAATGTACGAGAAACAAAATACTTATGAGTAATGCCCTTAACGTGAACTTAACAGTCAAGCAAAGGAAAACAAAGATTGCATCTTTACTCTATATCTAGGACAATGTAGCTCTGGAGTGTTGTTTTCAAGAGATTCTTTGCTTCAGGTCCTAAGAGTTAGCATTTCTTAACTAGGTCTGTGTAGATCTGTAACGTTTTCTAGTGTTCAGGTTGTGAAATCGATTAACTCTTTACTGTCTGACCTACCTTCCACATCCAGTTATTGTTACGACCTCTCTTTCAAAAGTGTACACATATTTACTTTCCCCGCCCCTCCTTCAAACCCTTATAAAATGAAGTCATATGTGAGTGCAAAAGTGTTGCTTAATATAAGTTATCACTTTGAAAGAGGCTTGAAAGAGTTAATTAAACATAACCGTTCTACAAGTGCGAGGTAACTGGATCCGGAAACACTTCCGTGTACATATGTTCTGTATTAATGCTCGACTCGAAGTGAATGTTGACCTATTTAGCGGGACAACTGGTTCAGCAATGTCACAAGACTAATTAGACATGCTTGACCCTTTGTCCCTCAGACAAATGTGTTCACCTGCAGTGTCACTTCACTGGAAAATACAAAGTATCTAATCTTTAAAAATAAGAGAGCACTAGAGAGAGGATACATAGGCTCTCAATACTAGGTTGTTAAATCACCAGTGTTTCTCAAACGTTTATAACTGACTGGAATAACAGCAACAACAACAAATATAAGCGTTAGTCAGTTACAATGTCATCATTGAGAGCGCTGTAGCTTCCTAGCAAGGTCATGGGCGGAGCCCCTGCGCCTAACGTTTTTCCTTTAGACCTATTTTGAAATTGAGAAATTTATTCTCCTAGAAACTACGACATCCCATTCTCTTAATAAGACTTTAGATCAAACTTAAATTACGTTTGTAATGGCCTTGATCGTCGTAATATCATCCTCGTGCTCTGGGTCTAAGTGGCCTGTTTTTTGTTCAAGCAAAAAATACTTCAATAGAGTAATCGTAACTTGATGTCGGGCTTTTAATTTCAACGTGACGACTCGAAATATTGTATTCTGACGTAAGAAAGACGGGCCTACTCTAGAATCACATTTGCGAAAACATAATCATGTTTGTTCTTTTAAAAAATTTTTTGAATGAATCTTGTTGAAGACGCCTTTTGTGAAAACAGTCTGCAAGATCCGACGTAGAAGATGAAACGACGTCATTTCATTCAAGGATTTATTTTTATCTAGACATTCTCAATGATATCGTTTTTACTTGATAGATAACTACAAGGCCATTACGGCAGATTTGTTTGACTTAGAAGAGAAAATGACTGCCTTCGTGCCCCCCTTGTAAACTCGTTGCCGACCTCCCGGGAGTGGCGGGGGGGGGGGCTCCAAAATTTTACTAAAGCTGTTTTTAACTAACTGAAGATATCCCATGGTAGGAGTCATGTGTTTGTGTGATAGTAGGGTAAGAACGAAAGGACTAGGAGGTGAGGGAAGAATAAAAGTCATGTGGATGTGACAGGTGGGGAAATGTGACGTGTGTTTGGCACGTTTTATGTCTAGGGGATGATTATTTTTAATGCTATCACACCCCACTTATCAGCATATGAATCGGGAGCAGACACGCAACGAGACAAAGCAATGAAAGATAGATACAAAAGTTAAAATAAAGGATATTTATTTACATAAATATACATATAATAATAAAAAGGGGGAGGGTTTGTATCTATCTCTAGTATATTCTATGGTTAATCATCACTCTTGCACATAATAAGAGAGTATGTCACTTTGTCCTCTGACTTAGCTGGTATTCCTGTTGATGTCGCAGCTGGCTGTGTCCTGGCTTGAGGTTCTGCAGCTGGAGGTGGCGCTCTAGCGGATAGAGGGACGCCGGCGATATAGTTCTTGTGGAGTCTCAATCCCCAAAATCTATTATCTGTAGTGGGCACAGTAGGGCGGGTGGCCGGCTACCGTGGGCACAAGGTTACTGCGGGCAGAGCGGATCTGCCGTGGGCAGCGTAGTTGACAGGATATGTCCAGTGAGTTGCAGAGGGTTGGCGTAGCTATGACGTCTCACCCAGACCTGAGCCCATAGGGACGTCGCACCTGATAGCTTGACAGGTGGGCTGTCGAATAGGCGGGCAATGCCGATAGCGCCAAGTAGTAGAGTTGAGTAGTGTCGTGTAGACACTGAACAGCAACAGCAAATAAATAGGCAGGTCTCAGTAGGACAGTGCAGTGCTGGATAGCACTCAGCACATAAATAGGCAAGTGCAGCGCTGGATAGCACTAAGCACAACTGCAGGTAAATAGATCGTTGATCCAATAACTAGGCAATAGGTGATTCTTGATAGCAACTACAGTGCTGAATAGCACTAAGCATCTAAATAGGCAGGTAAATGATCCGATAAATAGGCAGACACCTGAGGGAGGCTGCGGATAAACAAAGACAAGTTAGGACATGTCTCTCATGCATCTTATCGATGCCCTCGACTGAGGTGCATTCGTCAGATTGGTAAAATTGCTTTAGAGCATAATTGGGAGAAGATGACAAATGGGGTTTGGAATAATAGATGGCTGATAGTAGCAATATAAAAATGTACATAAGAGGGAAAGTAATAATATAAAAATGTACATAGAAGGGGAAATAATAGTCTCAAAT
The DNA here is from genome assembly GCF_947242115.1 of Biomphalaria glabrata. Lineage (NCBI taxonomy): Eukaryota > Metazoa > Mollusca > Gastropoda > Planorbidae > Biomphalaria > Biomphalaria glabrata. Next base: position 17,912,493 of record NC_074728.1, on the reverse strand, counting down.
AAACAACACAGGTGGATAGAGAAAGAAAAGGGGGGGGGGTGAGTTGGGCGGTGGTCAGTGACCGAGACGCTTTGTTTGCATATGACCGTGGGTCGAGAACAATGGAGCGTGCTTGAATGGAGAGGGCGCAACTCTCGTAAGAGTGAAATGACTACAGGGGAGATAATTCAATACACAAAGAAAGGGGGGGGGATAATCCATATCTCTTCACTAGACGCAGTATCACTGCGATAGTAAAATCATCAAGGCGATCAACCGAGATAAAGGAAATAAAATAAGGTGTACAAATATATACATGGTTGCATCAATGGTCAATTGAGCAACGTAGCATTAATAGATTAATGCAATACTAAAATATATACATAGCACATGTTTATGTTTTCTACTTACGCCAGTGAGAAATACACAATGCACTAATTAAATATAAATGAACTAAGCAAAATACACATGATAAAATCCAATGGAAATATACACAGAGTAATTAAGATGGAACTTGTGATTAAGTTCGGCTTACCACCAGGTATTCCTCTAGGAGAAAGAATGTGCGAAGTAGTCCAGACTCGATAGCTCGTATGAGAATGAAAGAGGGTCTGACTTTATTTAATCTACTTATATATGCCTGGGAAATGTGGGCGGACACAGGAAACGTCCTAGGCTAAGAATTAGCTTACACGTGGGTGAAGTCCGACAAGAGCCGCACCTTGGAGTATCACGCGGTATGTTGACCCGTGTAATCTCTTAGATCAAAGAGAGACGTGGGGGGAAGAGTGACCTACATTTCACCCAAGGGGGGGGGGGTCAATCGCGGCGGACATCCGCGGATAAGACTAAAGAGAACGTGTCTATCTTTGCCCCGGTCAAGGGCAGATAAATGAAAGGACTGGCCTAATTTTCTCCAAGGTGGTGTCAACCGCGACCGTCCTTCAGACATCCGGCGGGCAAGATAAAAGAGATTGTGTGTTTACCTTTCCCCGATCAAGGGCAGATGAATGAAAGGACGCGCTTTAGCTATCTCCAATGTGGTCAACTAAGTCTAGCCTGGAGCGGAAAAGGTGGTGAGGGTGGAGAATTCAGGGGTAGGATGGGGAAATAATTAAAATAAAATAAATAAATAATGAAAAATAATAATTAATGCTGTGATAATTTAGAGTGACTCTGACAGCGAGTTTTTGACTTGTCACATACGCCGCCGCCAAGATGGATCTATCGCAGAAAGATCCATAAAGTGCGAGCAGACTGATGTCACTCTAACTTTAAGATCAGTTGTTATCACAGCATTAGAAAAAAAAAATGGAAAAATAAAGGGGTGGCCATGCCAGGAGGAGAGTCTGTCCAAGTCTGTCCGTGGTCTACTTCCCGTCCCTGAGTATGTAGTCACCTGGGTGAAACATTTGGGGTTGTTTGGGAGAGTAGATTGGGCGACTGGGTGAGTAATAATTCCTTCCTGGGGCGGATTGGGGAGTGTGATTAGGGCTTAGGCGGGGTGCCCAAGGCACGTGTGCTCGTTGGGGCTTACCTCCGAAGCCGCTGTGAGGCGCTTCTTTGCGAGAGTAAGTAGTCAGCTTACCTCGGTATCGTCTGACACGATCAATGTCAGGGAAGAGTGGCCTGATAAAGAATGTGGAGTTCTGCCTGAGAACGTCCCCACGAGTGCGAGAATTCGGCTTACATCGTGGCTTCCTGGCATGGTCAATGCCAGGGGAAGGTCGATATTGAGTGGTGGCTGAGGAGCCATGGTGAGAAGAGTTTTCACAAGCGCGAGGGTTCGGCTTACCTCGTGACTTCATGACACTATCAATGCCAGGGGAAGGTTGACTTGGAATGGTGGCTGAGGAGCCATAGCGAGAAGTGTTTTCACGAGCGCGAGGGTTCGGCTCACCTCGTAACTTCCTGACACTATCAATGCCAGGGAGAGGTTGATTTGGAATGTAGGCTGAAGAGCCATGAAAAGGAGTGAGTCCACGAGAGCAAGTGTTCATCTTACCTCGGGGCATTCTGACACTGTCAATGTCAGAGGAATGTTGCTTAATTTTGGCTGAGTAGCCTTGGTCAAGAAGACCCTCACGAGCGCGGGTAAACGACTTAACTTGTGACTTCCTAGCAGTGTCAGTGCTAGGGCAGAGTGGTTTGAGCTTCGCTGATGAGTCGGGACTAGGCATGTTAGTGTGGCGACCAGGGCTTCCAACCTGCTGGTTGCGGCCACCTCTCTGCTTCGTCGATCTACCGACGGGCAGAGAGAAGTATGGTTTGTTGACTACTCCAAGAGGGACATATTTGGAGCCTAGAATGAAATCATACACTGGCGTGTCCATGACGGCGGCGTCAATGGTGCCATGTACGTATCTGCACTCCACGTGTACCCTCGCGACAGGTAGAACCTGCGGAGGAGTGCCACGGTCTATGGACTGGATTGTCACTGTTCCACCAGTGAGATCCGATGGGTCAATCAGCGTTCTATTTATAACCGCGCCGAACGAACAGCCTGAGTCGTAAAGGCCCAAGACTTCAACACCGTTGGCCAGAATGTTCTCTACTCCCGGAGGAGAAGAGGTGGGGTGAGGTGGCACGGGTGGGAGTTCTGGTTGGCCGAGTTCAGTGGCGGTGGGTTGAGGAGCCACGGCCATCGTGGAGACGAAGTATGTGTCCTCCTCCGGTTGGTCAGAAAGATCGATCGCGGAGGGTTGAGAGACTGGCGTCACCGTAGATAGGGTCCGTGGGGCCTGCTGCTGCCGATGTGGAGTGGGTCTACTGTCACGCGCGCTATGACGTGAGTCACGCTGAGAGTAGTTGGTCTGGTTATAGCGAGACTGGTGGTTGGGGCGGTTATTGTGGCTATGAGGGGCTGATTGCCGACCTGGTGCCTGGTTGTGCTGGGGAGTTTTAGGAGCAAGGTTTGACGGAGCAGGAGAAGTTGGTTGGTCTGTTTGCTGGTCTGTCGCGGTTGCTTTACCTTTTAAGTCCTTTCGGGCGTTCAAGTACCGGTCAGCGGCGGAAGCTATGTCAGCGGGTGCAGTTGCTTGTTGCTCCTTGACATAGACTCTGACCTCTGGGGACATGCATTCTAACAGCTGCTCAGAGAGTACGAGGCATGCTAGGCCATCAAAAGTCTCTGGCAATTGGCTGAGAGCGTGCCACCTGATAAGGTACTTGTCCAGCCTTTCGCAGAGGTTACCGTAGGTCTCTCTGCGTTCGAGGCGGGAACTTCTGAACTTTTTGTGGTAGGCCTCGGCGGTCAACTCGAACTGGACGAGTAGCGCCTGTTTGAAGGCTGCGTAGTCCTCTCGCTGGCCGGAGGGAAGTTTGGAGTAAACCTCGTAGGCTTTGCCTCGGAGGCATTGGGATAACCGGAAGCACCATTTCTCCTCTGGCAGACCGTAAAAGCGTGCTACTTCCTCAAAACGGACAAGATAAACTTCGATGTTCTCTGTCTTGTTGTCGAAGTGCTCCATTGGCATGTGGGGTAGACCGTTCAAAGAACTTTGAAAGGATGCTGGGCTAGCCGGGCGGGACTCGGAAGAAGCCTGGCGGGCGGCCTCGTTCTCTTTGTCCGCGGCTATCTTTTCTCTCGCCGTTATTTGTTGCTCTCTTTCTCGCTCGGTGACTTCTCTTTCTTTAGCAATAGCTATTTCAGCTTCCTTTCTTTCCCTTTCTTTAGCAATAGCTATTTCAGCTTCCTTTCTTTCCCTTTCTTTAGCAATAGCTATTTCAGCTTCCTTTCTTTCCCTTTCTTTAGCAATTTCATTATCCTTTTCCTTCATTGCTAGCTCATGCTCTCTTGCTAATCTTAATTCTTCCTTTTCGTTTCTTTTTTCTTCCTCTCTTTTAAGCGCCTCAAGCTGGGATCTCACATATTCTTTCCGTTCTGCTTCATCGTCAAAGAATTTAGCCTCATCCATGATATCTGCTAAACGCTGCTTGCGGTCAGGTTCAGCCTTGGAGCGAGTGCCACTGGCCATGGTTGGGTATGAGGGGGATAAAGCAGAATATAGAGTAAGAGGTGGGGACGAGGAAGGAGCTGCTGAAAGCAATTACTTAGAAGTTATAGGGAAGAGTGCAAAAGGAATGTGGTGTCTGCCTACGTTAATCACAAAGTTCCTGCAAGGAAATGTTACACATGAAATGCAATAATAATAATAAATAAAATATGACAAAAGTGACACTCTTGATAATGCGAAGTGATGATACTTCTAAATACTTTTAGAAAAAAAAATATTGATATGGAGTTTAGTTATTGCTGCCTGCTCGTGCCTGCTGTACTAATGGGTTAAATCCACGGACGGGCTCGCCAAAATGTGACAGGTGGGGAAATGTGACGTGTGTTTGGCACGTTTTATGTCTAGGGGATGATTATTTTTAATGCTATCACACCCCACTTATCAGCATATGAATCGGGAGCAGACACGCAACGAGACAAAGCAATGAAAGATAGATACAAAAGTTAAAATAAAGGATATTTATTTACATAAATATACATATAATAATAAAAAGGGGGAGGGTTTGTATCTATCTCTAGTATATTCTATGGTTAATCATCACTCTTGCACATAATAAGAGAGTATGTCACTTTGTCCTCTGACTTAGCTGGTATTCCTGTTGATGTCGCAGCTGGCTGTGTCCTGGCTTGAGGTTCTGCAGCTGGAGGTGGCGCTCTAGCGGATAGAGGGACGCCGGCGATATAGTTCTTGTGGAGTCTCAATCCCCAAAATCTATTATCTGTAGTGGGCACAGTAGGGCGGGTGGCCGGCTACCGTGGGCACAAGGTTACTGCGGGCAGAGCGGATCTGCCGTGGGCAGCGTAGTTGACAGGATATGTCCAGTGAGTTGCAGAGGGTTGGCGTAGCTATGACGTCTCACCCAGACCTGAGCCCATAGGGACGTCGCACCTGATAGCTTGACAGGTGGGCTGTCGAATAGGCGGGCAATGCCGATAGCGCCAAGTAGTAGAGTTGAGTAGTGTCGTGTAGACACTGAACAGCAACAGCAAATAAATAGGCAGGTCTCAGTAGGACAGTGCAGTGCTGGATAGCACTCAGCACATAAATAGGCAAGTGCAGCGCTGGATAGCACTAAGCACAACTGCAGGTAAATAGATCGTTGATCCAATAACTAGGCAATAGGTGATTCTTGATAGCAACTACAGTGCTGAATAGCACTAAGCATCTAAATAGGCAGGTAAATGATCCGATAAATAGGCAGACACCTGAGGGAGGCTGCGGATAAACAAAGACAAGTTAGGACATGTCTCTCATGCATCTTATCGATGCCCTCGACTGAGGTGCATTCGTCAGATTGGTAAAATTGCTTTAGAGCATAATTGGGAGAAGATGACAAATGGGGTTTGGAATAATAGATGGCTGATAGTAGCAATATAAAAATGTACATAAGAGGGAAAGTAATAATATAAAAATGTACATAGAAGGGGAAATAATAGTCTCAAATAAACAACACAGGTGGATAGAGAAAGAAAAGGGGGGGGGTGAGTTGGGCGGTGGTCAGTGACCGAGACGCTTTGTTTGCATATGACCGTGGGTCGAGAACAATGGAGCGTGCTTGAATGGAGAGGGCGCAACTCTCGTAAGAGTGAAATGACTACAGGGGAGATAATTCAATACACAAAGAAAGGGGGGGGGATAATCCATATCTCTTCACTAGACGCAGTATCAGTGCGATAGTAAAATCATCAAGGCGATCAACCGAGATAAAGGAAATAAAATAAGGTGTACAAATATATACATGGTTGCATCAATGGTCAATTGAGCAACGTAGCATTAATAGATTAATGCAATACTAAAATATATACATAGCACATGTTTATGTTTTCTACTTACGCCAGTGAGAAATACACAATGCACTAATTAAATATAAATGAACTAAGCAAAATACACATGATAAAATCCAATGGAAATATACACAGAGTAATTAAGATGGAACTTGTGATTAAGTTCGGCTTACCACCAGGTATTCCTCTAGGAGAAAGAATGTGCGAAGTAGTCCAGACTCGATAGCTCGTATGAGAATGAAAGAGGGTCTGACTTTATTTAATCTACTTATATATGCCTGGGAAATGTGGGCGGACACAGGAAACGTACTAGGCTAAGAATTAGCTTACACGTGGGTGAAGTCCGACAAGAGCCGCACCTTGGAGTATCACGCGGTATGTTGACCCGTGTAATCTCTTAGATCAAAGAGAGACGTGGGGGGGAAGAGTGACCTACATTTCACCCAAGGGGGGGGGGGTCAATCGCGGCGGACATCCGCGGATAAGACTAAAGAGAACGTGTCTATCTTTGCCCCGGTCAAGGGCAGATAAATGAAAGGACTGGCCTAATTTTCTCCAAGGTGGTGTCAACCGCGACCGTCCTTCAGACATCCGGCGGGCAAGATAAAAGAGATTGTGTGTTTACCTTTCCCCGATCAAGGGCAGATGAATGAAAGGACGCGCTTTAGCTATCTCCAATGTGGTCAACTAAGTCTAGCCTGGAGCGGAAAAGGTGGTGAGGGTGGAGAATTCAGGGGTAGGATGGGGAAATAATTAAAATAAAATAAATAAATAATGAAAAATAATAATTAATGCTGTGATAATTTAGAGTGACTCTGACAGCGAGTTTTTGACTTGTCACAGTGGAGTGTCATGTGTCACAGTGAAGTCTCTCTAGTAGAGAGAGGGCTGTTTCATCAACAGTTAATAACAGATGGTGTCATTAAATTTTTGAGTGTTACAGTTTGATCTTATACCCAGCACCACTTTGATGTCAGCATACTCTTGACTCTATGGAAATATATATACAATACACTGTCATTGTTCTAGTGGATTTTTTTTTTTTTGAGAATACAGAGAACAGAACAATTACAACAACCAAGTCTATCAAATTAGGACAATAAAGTTCATCTAACTACGTCCGGGTTAAATCAGCGTGTTCTAGAGAACAGTGAGTAAATAGAAACTCCTAGCACATGAAATCATCGTGATCTAATGTTTGTACAAGAAAAACTAAACAAAAAATAGTTTGCATTTCAAAAAGACAATCTCTCCTTTATACAACATATAGAGCGCTTAGATTTTCTCTTAATCACGAATTCGAGATATACTTTTTAAAGGAAGTTTTGTATACCTCGCCAAGCGCTTTGTTTTTCTCCCATTTTATCTTGACGATCTTGAAGAGGAGGAACTCGTGTTCTGAATGACTTTCTACTTGTCCTCAAATAATACACAGTTGCTCCGAGGAATAAAAAGTGACTCTTGGCGTGTATATTGTTCATACATAGGAGACGTCTCGCGGATGGCTGCCTGATCGTGCGATTTGAACGCTGGACTGCTAAACTATCCACAAAAAAAAAATTTAAAATTTGTCTAAGGGTAAAGTAAAATATCGTCAAATTGATGTACAAAGTACATGATGTAGCCAACATGATAAGCACACGGCTACCTGGTCATGCGGCATGCATGTTGAACTGTCGTTCAGTCGAATCGATGGCCCCGACTTCAAACCCTGGCCGCTCCCATCCTCCGTCGTCCTGCGGGAGGTTTGGACTAGGAACTAAATTACTTCAACTCTGAAGGAACATCCGAAACATGTCAAACATTGGACAAACAAAGAATGTATCCTCAAAAATGATAGCTCTGTTGACTTTAGACTCCCTTTTTTTTTCCCGCTACCCTAGTTCCAAGTATTTAGGGCACACGCACTATCACCACGCGGCAGTGTTGTTGTTGATTTGCTTGAGTGACTATCTGGGCCATTACCTGTTTTAAGGATGTCTGGTATGCGTTGGAAGAAAAAAAATGACCGTGTGTGTGTTTGTGTGGCCTGTTGTTGTTGCTGCTATAGGTCAAGCTAGATTCGGTGAATGGGGGAAAACATTGCAAGCCGCGAGCAGGGGGTCAACTTTTTTACCAATCAGTCTGTACTAACACTGCTCCCAAGACACCCCCAGAGAAAAGCTATATGGAGAGCTGTCTGATCTGGAAAACATTGCGCAGTTCATTTCAGGTATAGGTCGTATTCTGAAACCACCACCATAATTAAAGAGCTTTTTGAAGTAACGTCTGTATTATATAAGATAAGAAGATAAGAGAAAACCCAGAACCGTATTTAGATCTGAAAAAGCCATAAGCTTTTTTTGGGGATATGGGGCCCTTTATACGTCTAGATATTTAAATGTCAGCGCTAGATATTTCTTGAGGGCCCTAAGCTATATGTTGCCTATACTGCCCTGAATACCACAGATATGCCCATTGACATCATTCTACTGGTTCATCTCACACGTCTGTCGGTGGAACAAATACAAGGAAATGAGGCGGCTACATAAATTTCCTTTCTTGTTTTTAGGCTGATTCTACCTGACATATTTATTGTTGTTTAAAATGCAACTGATCCAACTGGTTCAAGTCACCTCAAGACATTGGGCAACTTGCAAACTTGTGAGGCTTTATCTACGCCTTATGTCAAAATATTTACCTTGGTCACCCATGTCAGTATGACATAAGTACTCCAGACCAAATACAGTTAATGAAATAAAGAAAGAGTCTGGAGTTTGGGGAGTAGGGGTGGGGGGTGGAGAAGAGGCGCACACCTATGCACTAGTAGCGCCTTCATTCCAGACAGAAAACTGACCCACTGCTTTGTTTACCTTTGACCCTGGCCATTGTGCTGTCAGCAGAAGGAGGCTGGATCTTGTACAATCATTTCTTGTGGCGGGGTGGGGGCGCCTAGTTATTGAGGAAATAGAAGAGGGGGGGTTACTGAGAAAAGCAGGAAAAGAACCTTGACATTGGATAACTGTGTGACCTTCAGGCAGAGAATGCTATTGACATTCAGTATGGGCTCACAAGAACTTAAATGTTTGGTGCTAAAGTAATGAGTATAAACGCCAGAGGGTATTCTTTTTTTTTTTTAGGAAAGGGGGGGGGGGTGGGTCTGAGATAGCAATGTTAGCCTAAAAAAATAACCTAATTTTATGCTACAGTTAGGCCTATGTAGATCTATAAAGACTGTGGGTGGTAAGCATTAAACTAATTGCTATGAATGATGAAGAGACACCAAGTTTTTTTTTTGTACAGTCCCTGTGTGTTAAACATAAGTTGTCATTCAAACATCCTCTCTCTCTCTCACCCTCTCTCTTTGGCTCCCTCCCTCTCTCTCTCTCTCTCTCTCACACACACACCAGATCTACATCTATTTCTTTTACAGTTTTTAAACTTAACTGCAAGGTTGCTTGCTATGTATAATACACATCAATAGTTGATTTTATTTACTTTTGTTTACCTGTGTACTGCTACCCCCTCCCCCCCTCTCTCCCTCCCCAAACATAATATTTTGTAATATATAGATTTAAAATATTATTTGTGTTGATGGCAGTTTTGTTTTACTAATCTATAGTAGGAAACATCTTTATTTTTTGTTTTACTGGTGGCTACGAGCCAGGTTTTGACTAAACAAACACATTTGTTTTTCCACATTGCTATTGCATCTAAATATATTCATGAACTAGAGCCAATAAAACAAAAGTTTTTCTGGATCATTGACATTTGTAGAATCATTGAAATATTCATTGATCTATTCCAGTTTTTCCCAAATGTTTTCTTTAATGGAACACTTCACACATTTGGAGTGTTTAGCACATTCAAAATATTTAGCATATTCATAGTATTTAGCAAACTTTTTGTTTATTTTTATAGAGGTTAATTCACATGGTGTCCTACTAGTTAATGATTCCAGTAGTTCACAGAACACCTATTTAGGCATCAGAACACCTATTTAGGCATCAGAACACCCATTTAGGCATCAGAACACCTATTTAGGCATCAGAACACCTATTAAGTCCTCATGGAACACTAAGTGTTCGGAAAACACTGATCTATTCAGTTAACATTTCAGAAAAGGTCAAGGTCTTAAGATTTGGTTCTAGTAGCTTGATTACGCGAGAAAAAAACAAAATTGAGAATTGATTGATATTCCTGTCTACCGGCATAATGGAGCAATTGCCTGCATTGGCTTTAGCTTGTTCTTGGATAGACTCCTTAAACCAATAGCCTCCATCAGAATCTCTTTGAGATTTTTGGGATTTGACCCAACACTTGATCCGCTTTTCCCAGGGCCAGCCCTATAGGTTGCGGGGCCCAATGCAAAACGGATTGCACAGGGCCCTGTCTGTGTTGGGTTAAGGATTAAGGATAATAAGTGAAAATTAAGATTTCAAATTAGAAAATAAATTCATCTTTACATTTTATTCATTCTTTATTTAGTACAAAATCATGATCAAATTTACTTTTCTTTATGAGCCTTGCGTGTAGTCATACAGTATATCATCAAAATTCCAAATAGTTGAATCTATCTTTGTGAATTTTTTATCTCAAGTATTATTATTTGATTAGTGGACAGATAAGCTAAAATTTATACTGGGGTTTTCACTGTATTTGGTAGAATATGCCTTAAAGATAACAATTTCGTCTATTTTTAAGGAGATTTTTATGAGTTTTCATTTTACACCTAGAATTAGCGTGGGGCCTATGAAAGTGCTGGCCCACTGCTGCTTCCTGACTTTTCCTTTTTTTATATTTGGTAATTCCATTTCTTCTCTGGACATTTCAGCATTTTGTGGTCCAAATCTTAAAATCATTTTATGTATACTTTTTTTAAAATTAGTTTCAAAAGATCAAACTCTGATGACAGAAAATAACAAAATCTGTTTTCTAATAAACAAAAATGGGCTCTCTCTGGTTTATACTCAGCACAATAATTTATTCCATTAGGCCTCTGCCAGACTGATTAGTTGTATTTTCTATTCGTTCACACTAGGCTTGATGCTTGATGCGTTTTTGGTCCATGACTAGATCACTATTTCTATGTTGTTGAATCTAAAAGTTTGAGAGCCACTAGTAGAACTTTGCATCATCCGGAAGTTGACTATGGCAGATTGAAGTCTACAAAACCTTTGACCTCTGTGTACTGAAAACACCTTTTTTAATGCCTTTCTACTCTTGGTGCTGCTCCAATTTGCTCACCTTAAGAGACAAGTGTTCTGGTAGTTTCTGGTAGCGAATGTGTTCACCACAATGTTTTCAATACCACCCCCTCCCTTTTTCGCTTTGAAATCTTAGGATATTAAGAAATATAGAGTGTTGATGTATGCTGAAATCTTAAGTTTAATGAATAGCTCCAAATGAAATACCAATGAACATAAACAACACATAACAACTAGTGCTGGTTAGGCCTACTTGATGACTTATTATTTTGTTTATCATAAGGTTTGACCTGTGAATTACTGGTGAAGCATTGAGACAAATGAAATTGTTCTCTCTCTAAGGATTTTGCTCATACAGTGGTAACAAAAAACTGTTTCCATACTTTGACATTTTCATGTTTCTAACAGAAATTTGAGACCAATGTGTTATGAGGCAAGTGTACTTGTAGCCTAGTGGGTCAACATATTGAATTAATCCTTGATGCTTGAGTATTGGTAGAGGCCATTATGTCAGTGCACACATATGAGTTTCTCTTACAAGTTTTACAGTAATCAATAAGTTCAAAAAGCTGATTATTAGTACAACTATTTTAGTTCTTAATGATTTGAACATGTCCACTACAGTTTTTTTAAGCAATGTTTCTTTGCATCTCTTTGTCTGGTCAGTTTCTGCAGCTCTGGAAAACATTTGTAAAGACTTTATAATATATTTTTTTTTTATCAATATTGTCTTAGTGATCCCATAAACTAAATCCTTTATATATGTATATAATATGAACAAATATTTATAAACTCTTATGCCTTTTTTAAAGTTTCTTCTTGGGAGATGTTCACAATTTCACCATCACCTTCAACATCATGTTTAAATGAGTGCAGTCGCTTATTTTAGTCTCTAAAATATGTGTACCTGTGGTGATACAAGTTCCTTTAAGTCTTTATTTGCAAAGAATTTAATAACAATAAATGTACATAAAGTTAACATTCAACACAAACGAGTCCACTAGAGATGTTTTCTTTCTCATTGTTGACAACACACACTCGTGACTGGTCTCCAGTCCACTAACTGTCCAGGTACACAACACTTGACCGTGTGTCACGGTTGGCCACACATTTGTATAGTAACTGTGTCACAACAGTACCCTTTTCTACAACTAAGCATGGAAGTTGGATACACATCTGACTTGACTTACTTGACTTAATACTGTGTATTCCCAAGGGAGTAAAGGGTTGCAACCACACCTCTCCACAGAACTCTGTTCTGAGCAGCTTTCTTTATCTGCTCCCATGTCATTCCAATATCCTCAGCTTCTCTGACGACTGACCTCTTCCAGGTTTGCTTGGGTCTGCCTACTTTCCACTTTCCTTGCGGATTCCAATCAAGTGCCTGACTTGCAACATTGGTTTTTGCAGGTGTGTCCTATCCAGCTCCACTTTTGCTTTTTGATATCTTGACATCTATATATATACACTTGTTAAATACCACAGTTGAAAGGCAGTTCATGTTATTCGAAAAAAATTAAAACAAAACCCATATTGCTCCTACAAAGTATCTTCGTGATTAAATGTCTCATTTCTTAATTAGAATTCCCTGTATTGTGCAATTAGCTCAAGACTTAAAGTCTAATGTAAATGTGTTATAATTATATGTTACACACAGTACTGTTACCTTGTTTGTAATGCCTTGGTAAATACTTCCAATAAGAACTTCTTTGCCTAAAGCTTTGGGGTCTACTATGGTGTTCAAATTAGATTATAAAAGTTGGCTGGCTGCCTGGTCATTTGGTATGCCCTCTGGACTGTCACTGTTAGAATCCTGCCTTCTGCTATTTCCCTCATCCTTTGGGAGATTTGGTCTAGAATGTAGTAATCTTTAATTCTGAAGGAACTTCTGAAGGATGTAAAACCAACAGATTTTTTTGTTATTTTGCTGTTAAATGAAAGCACATCGATCAAATAAAAAAAAAGTATCTAAAATCAATAATCCATCAATTTGTTCTTATTAACTGTCAGTGGATAAAAAAAAAAGTTAAATGTCCAATTAGCAAGATTTTGCAGAAATTTGTTTCCACATCGAGACAAACAGGATCAATAAATCCTTTAGGCTGTTGACTGACTTCATATTATTAACAGCTGTTTTCATACTGTTGTCTGTAGGGCTTCCCAGAGATTTTTTTTTTAGTCTGATGTTTTTTTTTCCTACTTTATGGTTATTACTTCATGTTGATATAATCTTCCAGCAAATCTCCACATTTCTCCCCAGAATTTCTAGTCTTAATTAAGTTTGGACTAGATTTCTTTGTTTTCAATTTTCAGTATGGGATTTTTCAATGCTGTTGACAAAAGAGTTGTATTTTTGCATTGGGTAAACAGCATAAAGGGATCAGAGCTACAAATGGATGTAATAGCTTTTGAGGTCTGAGCTATAAATTGATCTCATATCTTTGAAAGAGCTTACCTGTCTGCTAAATAAATAACTATAAAAGGCTCAGATGTAATTTTGATAGTGTTGAGCTGTTAGTTGGCTTAATTTCTTTCAGCATGACTAAGCTATTGACTAAATATCTTCTTACTAGTTTGAGCTGACAATATGGGTTATCTTTTTTTTTTACAGACATAGTATATGCAGTAAAATTTTTAACTAATTAGCATTATAACTGGGTTCTAATTAACTCCAAAATATCTAGGCTATTATAACTCTAAAATATTTAGGCTATTGTAACTCTAAAATATTTAGGCTATTATAACTCCAAAATATTTAGGCTATTATAACTCCAAAATATTTAGGCTATTATAACTCCAAATTATCTAGGCTATTATAACTCCAAAATATCTAGGCTATTATAACTCCAAAATATCTAGGCTATTATAACTCCAAAATATTTAGGCTATTGTAACTCCAAAATATCTAGGCTATTATAACTCCAAAATATTTAGGCTATTGTAACTCCAAAATATCTAGGCTATTATAACTCCAAAATATCTAGGCTATTATAACTCCAAAATATCTAGGCTATTATAACTCCAAAATATTTAGGCTATTGTAACTCCAAAATATCTAGGCTATTGTAACTCCAAAATATCTAGGCTATTATAACTCCAAAATATCTAGGCTATTGTAACTCCAAAATATCTAGGCTATTATAACTCCAAATTATCTAGGCTATTGTAACTCCAAAATATCTAGGCTATTGTAACTCCAAAATATTTAGGCTATTGTAACTCCAAAATATTTAGGCTATTGTAACTCCAAAATATTTAGGCTATTGTAACTCCAAAATATTTAGGCTATTGTAACTCCAAAATATTTAGGCTATTGTAACTCCAAAATATTTTGGCTATTGTAACTCCAAAATATTTAGGCTATTGTAACTCCAAAATATTTAGGCTATTGTAACTCCAATATATTTAGGCTATTATAACTCCAAAATATCTAGGCTATTGTAACTCCAAATTATCTAGGCTATTATAACTCCAAAATATCTAGGCTATTATAACTCCAAAATATCTAGGCTATTATAACTCCAAAATATTTAGGCTATTGTAACTCCAAAATATCTAGGCTATTGTAACTCCAAAATATCTAGGCTATTATAACTCCAAAATATCTAGGCTATTATAACTCCAAAATATCTAGGCTATTATAACTCCAAAATATTTAGGCTATTATAACTCCAAAATATTTAGGCTATTATAACTCCAAAATATCTAGGCTATTGTAGCTCTAAAATATTTAGGCTATTGTAGCTCTAAAATATTTAGGCTATTGTAGCTCTAAAATATTTAGGCTATTGTAGCTCTAAAATATTTAGGCTATTATAACTCCAAATTATCTAGGCTATTATAACTCGAAAATATCTAGGCTATTATAACTCCAAAATATTTAGGCTATTGTAGCTCTAAAATATTTAGGCTATTGTAGCTCTAAAATATTTAGGCTATTGTAGCTCTAAAATATTTAGGCTATTATAACTCCAAATTATCTAGGCTATTATAACTCTAAAATATCTAGGCTATTATAACTCCAAAATATTTAGGCTATTGTAGTTCTAAAATATTTAAGCTATTGTAGCTCTAATATATTTAGGCTATTGTAGCTCTAAAATATTTAGGCTATTGTAGCTCTAAAATATTTAGGCTATTATAACTCCAAATTATCTAGGCTATTATAACTCTAAAATATCTAGGCTATTATAACTCCAAAATATTTAGGCTATTGTAGTTCTAAAATATTTAAGCTATTGTAGCTCTAATGTATTTAGGCTATTGTAGCTTTAAAATGTCTAGGCTATTATAACTCCAAAATATTTAGGCTATTGTAGTTCTAAAATATTTAGGCTATTGTAACTCCAAAATATTTAGGCTATTGTAACTCCAAAATATTTAGGCTATTATAACTCCAAAATATCTAGGCTATTATAACTCCAAAATATTTAGGCTATTGTAACTACAAAATATCTTGGCTATTATAACTCCAAAATATCTAGGCTATTGTAACTCCAAAATATTTAGGCTTTTGTATATATATATTTACTGTAACCCCAAAATATTTAGGCTTTTGTATATATATATTTACTGTAACTCCAAAATATTTAGGCTTTTGTAGATATATATTTACTGTAACTCCAAAATATTTAGGCTATTGTAACTCCAAAATATTTAGGCTATTATAACTCCAAAATATTTAGGCTATTGTAGTTCTAAAATATTTAGGCTATTGTAACTCCAAAATATTTAGGCTATTATAACTCCAAAATATTTAGGCTATTGTAGCTCTAAAATATCTAGGCTATTATAACTCCAAAATATCTAGGCTATTATAACTCCAAAATATCTAGGCTATTATAACTCCAAAATATTTAGGCTATTGTAGTTCTAAAATATCTAGGCTATTATAACTCCAAAATATCTAGGCTATTATAACTCTATAACATCTATAACATCTATAGCATCTATAACATTAAAGAAGATTACCCATCACAAATGGAAGTTCTCAATCAGACACAGCAGAAATAAATACCTATCACTGTTAATATTAATGGCAGGAGATGTAGAGTCAAATCCAGGGCCTAGATCTAAAGATAGATGCAACATCTGCAAAAAAATATGCACCCTGAAACAGAAAGCCATTCAATGTGACACGTGCGATGAATGGTACCATGCATCATGTCTCCATATGAATACACCTGTGTATTATGCCTTAGGCAACAAAGACGCATCATGGCACTGTGTACCGTGTGGGTTACCTCAGTTTACATCAGGACTGTTTGATTCCTTTGATGCGGACACTTCTAACCCATACAACATCCTAAACACCATCCCGAACCAAACTCACCAACCACTAGCCAGATCCACTCCTGTTAAACCTAAATCTACTAAAATTAATACAACAGCCTCACTAAACAAACCTACTAAAGAAGTAATACCAAAATACCTTAAAACCTTAGTTATAAATTTTCAAAGCATTAGGAACAAAACAGCAGACTTAGAAATTTTATTAGAATGTGAGAAACCAGACATAATTGCAGGAACAGAAACTTGGCTGCATCCTGAAATTTATAATGCAGAAATTTTCAATAGTAATTATGAAATTTTTAGAAAAGATAGGGCTGATAATCATGGAGGAGTTCTTTTAGCAATAAAAAACACTCTTATAGCAGAAGAAATTACCTTACCTAACTCAAAAAATGTAGAATCAACATTTTGTAAAATTAATACCACCTCAACATCCCTAATAATAGGCAGCATTTACAGACCACCAAATTCTAGTTTAGAATACATGCAGGAACTATGTAATCAGATTACTACACTTAAAGAGACAAATAAAAATGCAGTTTTTTGGATTATGGGTGATTTCAACCTACCTGATATAAATTGGAAAACACTAACCATAGATAAACACCAAAACCTTAAGGACATAAATGAGCTTTTCATAGAAACTTTACACAACCTAAGTTTAGATCAAATCATTAAAAAGCCAACTAGATTAAACAACACATTAGATCTCTTCTTAACCAACAGACCTGGATTAGTAGTTGATTATGAAATTATCCCTGGTCTATCAGACCATGAGATCATAAAAATACACAGTCAGATAAAAGCAGTAGCCAATACAAAACTCAAAAGAAAAATCTTACTCTGGAATAAATGTAACCTAACACAACTACACCAAGCTGCACTAAACTTTCAACAAACTTTCTTATTAGAAAAAGACATTAACCAACCAGTCGATGACCTCTGGAATTTCATTAAAAACCATCTTAAAAGCATAATAGAAAATCATATACCAACTAAATACACATCAAACAAAATAAATAAATGCTGGTTTAATAATAGACTAAAGAAGCTTTGTAAACAGAAGGAAAACCTCTATAGAAAATTTAAAGAAACTAATGCAGAAAGAGTTTACAAAAAGTATATAAAAATTAAACACTTAACCCAAAAAGTAAGCAGACAGCTGCAGAGTGAATACATAAACAATGTAATATCTAAAGATAACAACAAAAACCTATGGTCATACATTAAGTCTAAGAAAATGGAAACAACAGGCGTAGCGCCATTAAAAGATGAACATAACATAATACATAATGATAATGAAACTAAAGCAAACATTCTAAACAAATACTTTGCATCAGCATTCTCAGCCTCAGGAGACAAAGACATATTACTGAATTTGAACCAAGTAGACAACATAGAAGATATAGTAGTACAAGAAAATGGAATTCAGAAACTATTAGCCAACACCAAATCAAATAAAGCTTCTGGACCTGATGGTATTCCAGCTAGATTACTCAAAGAACTAAGTAATGAGCTAGCCCCAGTGTTCAAAATACTCTTTCAGGCTTCACTTAACCAGGGCAGAGTACCAAAGGACTGGAAAGAAGCTAATGTCACCCCCCTATTTAAAAAAGGAGAAAAATCTGACCCAGGGAACTACAGACCAGTATCACTTACCAGCATCACATGTAAAATCCTAGAACACATAATATGTAGCAACATCATAAACCACTTAGACAAACATAATGTCCTCACACCATACCAACATGGCTTTAGGAAATATAGATCATGTGAAACACAACTAATAGGACTAATTGATGATTTTTCAAAAGGTTTAGATAATAGTGAACAAATAGATGCTATCTTACTAGATTTTTCTAAGGCTTTTGACAAAGTTCACCACCATAGTTTGCTTAAAAAATTAAAATATTTCGGCATTAATGGTCCACTGCATCAGTGGATTAAAGACTTTCTGATAGGGAGAGAACAAACTGTAATAATAAATGGCTCTAAATCAACACCGATAACAGTAAACTCAGGTGTACCTCAAGGTACAGTCTTGGGTCCACTACTATTTTTAATTTACATAAATGATTTACCAAATTGCATTAGTTCAGGAACAAAAGTCAGATTATTTGCAGACGATTGCATAATATATAGAACAATAAAAACAACACAAGACACAGATATTTTACAAAGAGAATTAGATGAATTACAGAAATGGGAATCAAATTGGAGCATGTCTTTCCACCCAGAAAAATGTCAGTTGTTAAGAGTAACAAAAAAACTAAAACAAATTAATTCCACTTATCTTATTCATGGCAAACCAGTATCACAGACTAAAAACGCAAAATACCTAGGTGTTATAATAAATGAAAAACTATCATGGAATCCACATATTGATGAAACTACAAAAAAATCAAACAAAGCATTAGGATTTATTAAAAGAAATTTCTATAAATCAAATAAGAACATAAAACTAAAATGTTACTTAACCTTGGTTAGGCCAATAATAGAATATGCATCCTCCGTTTGGGACCCCTCAACTCAAGAAAACATTAAGAAACTGGAACAGACACAAAATAGAGCAGTGAGATTCATAACAAACGAATATTCACATTTGACTAGAGTAACACCTTTAGTAAAATCACTAAATTTAGAAAGCCTTCAGGACAGAAGGCTCAAAAGTAAAGTAGCAATCATACATAAAACACTGAACCATAATCTTCAAATACAAAAACAAAATTTAATAAAATACTCTGAAAGACACAAAGATAAAGGCACATTCCTCGTCCCATATGCTAGGACAAATTTGTACAAATACTCCTTCTTCCCTAGTGCTATTAGAGCATGGAATGGGTTGCCTGAGCTAGCCAGGAAAACCAGTGACTTGGCAGAATTTAAGTCATTGGTTAATATGCATGACTAAATGCATGACGCGTAGGACGTAATCATCTTCTTTTTTGAAGTAACGTCTGTATTATATAAGATAAGATAACTCCAAAATATTTAGGCTATTATAACTCCAAAATATTTAGGCTATTGTAACTCCAAAATATTTAGGCTATTGTAACTCCAAAATATTTAGGCTATTGTAACTCCAAAATATTTAGGCTATTGTAACTCCAAAATATTTAGGCTATTGTAACTACAAAATATTTAGGCTATTGTAACTCCAAAATATCTTGGCTATTGTAACTCCAAAATATCTAGGCTATTATAACTCCAAAATATTTAGGCTATTGTAACTCCAAAATATTTAGGCTATTGTAACTCCAAAATATTTAGGCTATTGTAACTCCAAAATATTTAGGCTATTGTAACTACAAAATATCTTGGCTATTGTAACTCCAAAATATTCAGGCTATTGTAGCTCCAAAATATCTAGGCTATTGTAACTCCAAAATATTTAGGCTTTTGTATATATATATTTACTGTAACTCCAAAATATTTAGGCTTTTGTATATATATATTTACTGTAACTCCAAAATATTTAGGCTTTTGTATATATATATTTACTGTAACTCCAAAATATTTAGGCTATTGTAACTACAAAATATCTTGGCTATTGTAACTCCAAAATATTTAGGCTATTGTAACTCCAAAATATTTAGGCTATTATAACTCCAAAATATTTAGGCTATTGTAACTACAAAATATCTTGGCTATTGTAACTCCAAAATATTTAGGCTATTATAACTCCAAAATATCTAGACTATTGTAACTCCAAAATATCTTGGCTATTGTAACTACAAAATATCTAGGCTATTGTAACTCCAAAATATCTAGGCTATTGTAACTACAAAATATCTTGGCTATTGTAACTCCAAAATATTTAGGCTATTGTAACTCCAAAATATTTAGGCTATTATAACTCCAAAATATCTAGGCTATTGTAACTCCAAATTATCTAGGCTATTGTAACTCCAAAATATTTAGGCTTTTGTATATATATATTTACTGTAACTCCAAAATATTTAGGCTTTTGTATATATATATTTACTGTAACTCCAAAATATTTAGGCTTTTGTATATATATATTTACTGTAACTCCAAAATATTTAGGCTATTGTAACTACAAAATATCTTGGCTATTGCAATTCCAAAATATCTAGGTTATTGATTCTCTGGTTAAGACACATTTGACATAACTGAGATTGGACAGAATTTCTTTGACTTGAATAGATGGGTTTAACTTGTACATCTTTTTTTTAAGTTATTGTAGCTGAAGACTTCTAATTGACTGACATCTTAGTTCACTAAACTACTTCAGAAGTCTATGTCTGCAGCAATTTATGTTATGCAGCAATTTTATAAAATAATATTCCCCTTCTCAAGTGCGAATGTCCTCTTAAAAAGTCAGCAATAATGTAATTGAATATGATTTACTAGTCTAGCTCTAATGTTGCTAGATATGATTCTTGTTTAAACAAGGACATCCCTATCACATGCATAGACTGTGTTGAGAATGGACCATCATAGTTTTGAAATTAATATTTATTATTCTTTACCTTCTTCTTATTACTGCCCCTGAAGCAGGTCTTGTTTAGAACAAATTGTGTTGGCTTGTGTTTCTGATTTTAATTTCAATACATATGTTTCGTGCTGCTAACAATTAAAAATTGGGTTGGCCAGATTTTGACTTATAGAGGTTAATGGTTTTAATAAATGAGGAACAGATGCATGCCAATCTTATTAGTAATGAACTGTGTTTGGGAAGTTTCATTTCTGTCTGTCTGTAAAAAAAATCAAATGAAAACTGGGAAAGTTGAAACACTCAAGTCTAAACATCTTGTATTGTGATTTCTGTCAGGAGCAGTGCAAGGTATCTATAATGTGTTTGCTTTGCCAAGATTGATCTTAGACTCTGTTCAGTCTTTCCTCAAGTTGCGGCTCTCATGAAATATGTAAAGGGCCACGTTCTGTCTCCTATGAAATCGTTTGATTTGTCACTGCCCGGGAAGTGGAGCAGAAAGGGGAATGGATAAGTTTGGTTTTCAAGTTGACAAGCATGTCTGGTTTCAAGTTCCGGACATCTGGCGCTACTATGACCAAGAGTGCAATGAGGAGGGTCCAGACCTGGATGATAAGGATGTCTGGCTCCAGGAATGGCTGAAACGTGTGGTGAGTCCAGACACAGTTCTCAACTTCATTGGCCATTGACACCAGACAATGAGAGTTTTTATAAATTTCATAGATTTAGGCTATTGGAATGAAACAATTATATTTATACTTAAAATTATTTTAATCCATGAACGAAATGAGTACAAATAAAAAAGTAACCCTTTTATGTATTTATTTTGTGTTTATTTTGTATCATTTTTATGAAGCTTGGTGCCAATCATTTTAAAACTTACTATCAAAATATTTCGTTTTATTTATTTTTTAATTTATTTTTATTTAAGCATTGTCTTAACTCTTTCTCTCTGGAGTAATTTTCCACATTTTATATAGAGTTAATTTTTTGCCCTTCTGGATTGCGAAACCGTGCTTTGATTAAACTTACATAACTCATTTTTTGTTATCAGAAAATGTTTTATTTATTTTAGAATTATTGGAAAATGCATCCCTTTTTATGGAACACAAATGAATGTTTATAAAACCAAAAATTATTTAAATATTGGTTTATAAATATTACAAATGAAAACTTAACAAAGATTGTGTTCAGTCTCCAGGATCTTGATCTAGAATAGATCTTGGTCATATTTTATGATCCAAATGTATCCATATTGTCATAAAACTTTATGTATCTATATATAAATTAAAATACATATAAACATTTTCTTAGTTAATAACATACTGAAAGAAGGGAATTTTTAGCAACAGGGAAACTATTCAAGATAAAGTTTTAAGCAGGAGTAAAAAAATAACAAAAATCTATTTTTAAACCACCGATGATGCAAAAGTTTATCCACGCACTAGCACCGGGTCAAATCAATGCTGTGAGGGTCATTAAGAAAAAAAAGAGTTAATTTACAACCGTTTTTTTTTAATTATCTTCAAAAAAGAAATACTTAATTCACCAACAATGTTAGTTCTAGATTTCACTGTATGATTAAAACTTTGTTTGAAACTGTATGACAAGTTTTACAAAGTGTCATTTATTTTTTACATGGCTTGTTTTGTTTTCTCTCTCCAGAAACCCACTTCAGAGTTGATGGCCGCCATCCAGTTGGGCATTGGTCAAAGTGTCGGTGGCTTATCATCCAAACCAGAGAGGGATGTCCTGATGCAAGACTTTGGTGTGGTGGAGGTCGTCTTTTTTCCTGGGTAAAGGAGATGTTTTGTTCACTTAATGGTGATGTCCTGGAGTTTGGACTATCTTTGGTTAATTTTTTTGAAAGGGTATAGGTGGCAGACATACTGCAGCTCTGTGTGAGGACTGACTGTTTATCTCAATAAACTAAAGCTTTTCAAGGGAATAATGTGTATATGATAAACAAAAAGGTTATGTGCCTGTGATAATAATCTGTTTTAATATCTAAGACAGGCCAAATAAACAAAACTAAAGCAATTTGTCATTGTCGAGAGAATTGACCCAAAGATTTTTGAATCAGATGAAGGGTTAGGGCCCTCCACCAGCCTGCCTTAACAATGTTTCCTGAAAGGGAACTGATGACTTATATCCCAAGACTTTCAGGAGTAGAGGCAAAGCTGAGCATGCCTTGGAAGCTCCCACATTTTTCTTTTCTGTACCGCATTCGCTGTGCTTCTAACCACCATAAAATGGCCCCTTGAGGACTGTTGTGTGGATTGTGACAGGGCTGTTAAGGCTCTCTTCCATCCCTGCCAGTGCAATTAGCTCTGCAGTTTTGGCACCCCTACTGGGGTTCAGTTAAGCTTCCTTTTTCACCTCTTGTGACCATTTGGACCTGGGCGCCACCCACTATGAGGTTGGACAATGTCGCCAAGAACAAACCTTATTAGCAGAAATAAGAGTTAATCTCCACAGATTATTAGCAGAAATAAGAGTTAATCTCCACATATTATTAGCAGAAATAAGAGTTAATCTCCACAGATTTTTGATACATTTTCGTTACTTGTTCAAATGTCATGTTGTGTATGAATTGTAGAACACTATTTTATGTACCTGCCCTTGCTAAAGATGTCCCACATTGATTATTATTTTAAGCTTAATTATTGGGTTATATTTTCTAGTGTGTAATTGCACTTTTTTTTTTTTCATATATATATATATATAATATTTCAGTGAAGGAAGCAACCTGACCCCAGCACATCACTACAGTGACTTTCGATTCAAAACCTACGCCCCAGTTGCCTTTCGCTATTTTCGTGATTTGTTTGGTATTCAGCCTGATGACTTCATGGTAAGATCTTTTGTTTTTCTTCCTGTAAGTGATGGGTTGCTGTATATTATTAATTTCTAGTAACTTAGTTGCTTATCAAGTATATTTACTGTTGCACTGCACAGGATGGCTTCCTGGTCATGTGGTATGCGCTCTGGACTGTCATTGGGTGGTGTTATTGGTCCAGAAAAAACCCTGCCTGCTGTCATCCTGCTGAAGGTTTTGGCTAGGATGTAATTATCTTCAAATCTGAAGGCACATCCTAAACATGAAAAGAATTTTACAAACATTTTTACAAAGCTTATATCAACAAAAAAGTTAATACACATTATTTCTTCCACTCACAATCTCGCTGAAATTTCACACTATTATTTCTTTTACATGACAACATAATAATCAGTTTTAAAAATTAACCAATTTAATTAACTTTGGTAATTAATTATTTTGTTTGGTATCTTGAGCAAGGGAAAAAAATCTTATAAGATAAATTAGTCATCTTGAGCCCTGAGTGAACATTTTTTTATGCTTTTCAAAAAAATGATATGTCAACATTCACCAAGATACCCCTTTCTTCCCTTCCCTTTCACAACTGATCCAGGATCATAGCGCATTGAGATGTTTAAAGGCTAAACAAAAACAATTGGTTAGAATATTTCTAATCACACAGGTTTATTATGTCTAGGTCAATCATGCATATAATTACTGATCCATGACTGATCCAAACTAATTGATACAATTACACTTGATATAAGCTTTTTTTTATAAGTATTTTTTTAACTCCCCCTATGTAGACACCCTTATGAAACCGTAAACCATATCCTTTTTGAATGCCCCTTCCTAATCCACCTTAGGCATACCCTACTACAACTACAGCCCAACATAACCAACACCCTGTACGGCAGTGCTGAACAACTGAAGAAAACAGCACACTTTTTTTCCTTGGCACAGTCTGCAAAAGAGCTGACAGCTCAGCAGCTGGCTAGAAGAAGAAGAAGAAATGTTTTTTTCTTGTTACATTCTCATTTTAATGTTAAAAGAAAACATATTACAGCCTAATTGACAAAAAATGAACAATTATCCAATAATGTAGGAATTTAAACGCAAGAATTTGTATTTTATTGATTCTTTGGATGCGTTCCCTTGCAGTTATCTCTCTGTGACGAACCTTTAAAAGAACTCTCCAACCCTGGTGCCAGCGGCAGTATATTTTACTTGACCCAGGATGACGAGTTCATTATTAAAACAGTCCAGCACAAAGAGGCTGAGTTTCTACAGAAACTTTTGCCAGGATATTTTTTGGTAAATTTTGTTTGTGTAAACTATAGAGTACCATAATAGGAAAAGGGTTGCAGGGTTCACTTCGTTTTGAGCTGAAGTCATGTCATAATTTTTATACTTAAGAATATATCAAAACATCAATTAAATAAATTTACCCAAATAGGTAACTGATTTTTTGTTTAACTCATTTAGTGCTGTGTTTTTTTATCAAAAAATTCTACTTTTTTAGAAATTTTTTTTTCCTAATATGACTAAATCAACAATTTGTAATTTAAGTACCAATGATACTACAGTAACATTTTTGGTATCAATTTAAAGGTAAATGAATGGAGAATTTGAAAATGTAAACAACTTTTTATTTAAATATAAGATACAAATTATAATCTAAATAATATGACATTATAACAAAAAAAAATGGATGCCAGCTTTAGTACTTCTGAGACCTAAATCTAGATTTTCATCTTTGCATTACTGTTGAAACAGCATATTAGAACACTTACAGTTTTATCAAAAAGAATAGTGATAAAACAGTCAATAAAAGAAGATGAATCACTGATTATATTATTATTTGTACCTGGCTTTCTAGTCAGCCAAAAAGGGAAAGTTATTGCACTTTTCATGACTACCAATAGCAATAGATACCAGTACAAAACCTATCAATCAAATGTACTGAAATATTATGTACATGTGAATCAATGGGATTTAGATCTATATTTCTCTTACTTTTAATTGCCTAAGACATCTTCGATTCTAATACCACACCAGTGCAAGATATAGGCTAGCAAGAGATCAAAGCGTAGATCTCGAAATAGCTGAAGGACAGTACCAATTCTAATTCAGTTTGCCTTAAGATCTAGACCTAGATTTTCATTATTACTGTTCATTTGTGATAAATAAAGGCTCAAGAATAGTTTTATATTTCACTTTATTTAGCAGTAAACTTTTTGGACCACTTACAAGTCAGAGTGCAATATGAACAAATAAAGCCTATGAGATGATGATTTTTTACAGATAAACAATACTAAAAAAAAAGCTAAAATATAGGCATAAAATACCTAGCATGGATAATTAGTGGATGTAGATCAACAATTTCTGTTGTTTTCATTTATATACATTATCTTGATCTACATTCCAGTCCTAGCCTTAGCCACCTTAGGTCAATACTAGATCTGGATCTAAATAGTTAAATAGTAAATACAAATAATATCAACATCTGCTTCATCCTTTGCTAAATCTAGACTTACCTACTGGATCTATCTAAAATAATTTAAATCTTCATTGTCACTTATGTCACTACTATAGAAATATTACAAAGTTTCTTCTCTAGTTTATTGTGGGTGTGTCTTGGACTAGCTTAGCCATGATGTTGATTTTTGCAGATAAACAATACTTAAAAAAACAATCTAAAATGGGCAAAAAATGCCCATTGTGGATGATTATTGGATGAAGATCTACTATTTCTGCTCTTTTTATTTGTTCTAGGCTTAGAGCTAGAGATTTATCTATATCTAGAGACAATAGCTTAGGTCTAGTCAATCTCGATCTACACTTTATAGCTGTCCTTATGATTATGACAATACTAGTTCTAGATCTAAATACTAGGTCTATATATAAATACAAATCTAATTCATCCGAGGCTACACTAAATCTAAACCTACTGGATCTAATCTCGATCCAAATCACTATTTATTTGTGATAAATTATAGAATAATTATAAAGTAAACATTGTGGATGTGTCTTGGACTACTGTAGCCATTGCAAAATTTTTTTAGAGATCAACAATCGTAAAATAAAAATTCAAATAAATGTCTAAATAAGACCAAAAGCTTGTTATTGCTATGTAAACATAGGATGAAGAACTCTTTTATAGTTAGTTAAAAATTTAGTTTAAAAAATGCAATGAAACTAAGGTAGGGTACAAGCGTCTTTTCCAGGGACGTTCCGTGCTTTTAGGGTAGTCAGACCATCTCTGGGAAAGACACCCCGCAGCCATTGAGTTAAAGCATCTGGTTGTTGAGTTGTTAACATTGCACCGTGGGTCTTCTTAGCCATTTTAAACGCAGTAATCAAATTTATCTAGTAGCTCTGGACAATACGTTGACAGACTTTAGCTTTCTATTTTGTCATAGTAAGCAAGTTAGCATTGTTGATTCAGTCCTGTGGAAGTTAGAATTATTGTGCATTTATGTGTGAATGATATTTGAAAATATAAAATTCATGTGTACATCAAAGTAATTTGTTATTTAAATTAATGTATATTTAACTTGTTTTCAACAGAATATCAGTCAAAACAAAAGAACTTTACTGCCTAAGTTTTATGGTCTTTATTGTTACCAGGTAACTAACATTTCGCATTGTATCATTTGTATGCTAAGTAGACTTATCACTTAGTAGACTTAGAGCAATCTGTTCCTATTTACCCAACATCTGTTAATGTGAAATGTATATTCTGATCGATCATATTTTTAAAAATTTCATACTTTAAATTTTTTTATTTTTGCCCCCCCCCCCCCCCCCTTTTTCCTAGTATTTTTATACTTCTTTACTTTCTCATGAAATAAATTAGTATAAATTTTCTCTGAACCATTATAGATGGGTTATCATTATGGCTTGGTTACCATTATGGCTTGGTTATACTAAAAATATTGTGCTTCAGCTTGTTTATTTTAAAAAAATGCTTGTTCAGCTATGTATTTGTACCCAAAAATGTTAAAGCTTAGCAGCAAAGTTTTTTTTAAGTGTGGAAATAAAACTTCTGGCACCCATTAAGCTACCGCAGAAGTACTGACTTTAAAACTGTTTTTATTAGTCAAAGATCGAGCCCCATCAGTTGTTACACTTGCTATGTAATTCGAATCTTATTCAAAACTCAACACAGTTCTTTATAGCATTGAATAAATACTGGCCTGAGATTGTGTTTTAGAGTGAGTGTATTGAAGTACAACTAATAAAAGCAATTTCCTTTTCCTTGAAACTTTTTATAATAAGAGAATTTCAATAATTAAAATGTATTTAGAATTAGTTTTAATATATTAGCATTTTTATATGTATATATGTGGGCACACAGCGGGCCGCGTGTGGTCCGCGGCCGTAATTTGACCACCCCTGCATTGCAGCATCTAGAAAGACAAGTATTTCTTTTTTCACAAGTTAGGGCAAAAACATCTTTCCAAGCTTATAATGGCAATGTCTTCATTTCCCAAGATTAAGGATGAGTGCAGTTTTTCACATGACTATGCAAACCCAGGTGCAACCTGCATATTTTCTCACATTTCGTTCAGACAAAGCCGTTGCCTGCTGGTGTTCTATTTAAGTTTTTTTTTCCGTCTTCTGCGCCTGTCTTCAGGGATGTGGCATTTCTTGAGCCTCAAATGATATTAGTCTGGAAAATCAATGACTGGCTACAATTTAAATCTTGTATTGACATTTGTAATTGGATGCATAAGACATTCTGCACTATTTAGAAACACGTGCCAATTATACAGTTAGGACAGGCAGAAGCTATTGAAAGTTTTCAATGGACCAGGCTTCTTCATGCAATCAAGCTACTTAATCAGTTTGATTGGTGTAAGATATCGGAAACAGTTATTGAGTAGTTCCCATCATGTGGAATGCGTGGTCGAAAGGCTAAGTACACTTGAGCTTGGATTGGCTTGGCTACCTATGAAGGATGAAGGGGGATCAAGGTTCAACACTCGACTTGAGCAGAGTTTTGTTTACTGAGCGCCTGAAGACATTATGGAAAACCTTCTCCCAGATACCCCCCACACACACACAGCACTGGTGCACAAATGAGATTGCGCTCTGAGCATACTACAAGCATGAAACTAGCGCTATCTAAAAGCTAAAATTTATTTGTATTTATTGTGTATCATTGTCTCTTTCAGTGTTCAGGTAAAAATATTCGTTTCACTGTGATGAACAACTTGCTTCCATCCACGGTCAAGCTCCATGAGAAGTATGACATGAAAGGGAGCACGTACAAGAGGAAAGCCTCCAAGCATGAACGGTCTAAAAGTTCCCCAACACTCAAGGACCTGGACTTCATGGACAACCACCCGGAAGGTCTACAGCTTGAGAAAGACACATATGACGCATTGATCAAGACATTACAGAGGGACTGTAGGGTAGGTGCTCTTCTTTGGGAGCAATGTGATGTCAGGTATATAGGTCTTTGTTTCTTACAACACAAATAAGTAAGCACCCTTTCTAGACCTTATGACCGTATCATCTGTAAAGATCATCTGTATCTATGGCTGAAAGTTAATGAGGGTGTCATGTGGCTAGCACAATTATCAACTGCCTTAACTTTCCGCTACTAATGTCAGGTACCCATTTGAGTTGGGGAGTCTTAAAAATCCTAAATTGAAAAACCCGGGTTTGAAAACAATTTTTTTTTCTAGATAGAAGATGATTTGATTATATACTTTAATTCATTTGCTGCCAGGGATAAAATGGTTGAAAGAACTTTTTTTTATTTATCCTATAATAGATTTATTCCAAAGCCTCTTCTTTGAAGCAACTATTGCTTCTTCCCTCAAACCAATTGCTAAGGGCTAAAACAATTATTAATGTATTAACTTAATTTGGAAAAGTAATTTTTAAGCTGTTGGGAACAGCAGAAGATTTACAAATTTTGAGGCTCATCAGCTCAAATTAATCAACTTTTATTCATACAGTCTTTGGATGTCATGTGTTAACCAAATCCACTATTGAATGTCATGATACTAATGTCATTACTACCCCTGTAAAAAATTATTAGATTATTGTTATTGTATTAAATTAAGGCTTTCTGTTCATGTTTCAGGTTTTAGAAAGTTTTAAGATCATGGACTATAGTTTACTTGTAGGAATATACAATCTAGACTTGGCTAACAAAGAGAAGGTAAGTCCCTAGCTACATTTTGCTGTTGTGGCAGTTTTGTACATAAGATTTATTGCTAGTCTGTAGATTTGTGTTGCTTAAAACACACCAACTAAACTGTAACTATTTAATCAGGGCAATAACAAAATATTTATAAAAGTTTGATTATCAAAAAAATATTCTGCTTTGAGAAAAATATAAATAAAAATTAATTGCATTTCAATACAATGACTCATCAAGTATAACTCTAGCTAATACTTGTTTAATTTTGCATTAAAAATTGGTTGGTTTGTAGTGTCACAAGACTTAAGACTTACTGGGCACTTACTGGCCATTCTTCTAGATGAATTAATAATAATCTTTATTGTCCGTAAGAAAATTTGTGCATTACACCAGACAAAACATTTTAACTATGAAAAAACAAAATGTACATTCACCCAAATCTCTCATAATTTACATGTGAAAAGTTTATATCAGATTGTTTCTATTTAATGATTTGATTGCCAGGGGAACAAAAGAGTGTTTGTGTCTGTTTGTCTTTGCTATTGGTGTCTTGTAACTCTTTAGTAAAATCACAAAATCCTGACCCAAAGGGTGATTTTTTTAGTTCTAGAACCTTTTTAGCTTTTTTATAGATGTTTGTCTCAAACAGCTGCCAAAATGAGGTTTGTTTTTTGCCAAAGTCTTTACCAGCAGCGTTTAGGATTTTATGAAGTTTATTTGTATTTTTAATACTCAGATTGCCATACCAGGCAGTGATATTGAAACTTAAATTATTGCAGATGTGAATGTGATAAAAATAGCCAAGGCCTTTTCGCTAACATTAAATGAGGACAGTTTTCTCAGTAATTGTAATCTTTGCTGCACCTTTTGGCTGATATAATCAGTATTTGCAGTAAAAATTTAGAGTCGCATATTTCATCTACAACAAAGGTCTAGGTTTTAAAAGCTCCTTGTCTCCTTCCAGTGTTGTACCCATGCACTTGTCCACCAGTGTAGCACTTGGCCAGGCTTTGGTCTTTGCAGCTCAAGTGCAGCCTGGATTTAGTTGTCAAAGATTTCATTTTGAAATTGTAGACACTTTCTTTCCATCGTCTCTGCAGTTAGAGTGTTAAACGTTCAGTGTGCATTGTGTAAATAAGTTCTTTGTTGGATGCTCTTTGCAGAAACAAATCCAGGAATTCCAGTCCCAACAATACTGCAACACTTTCATCACTCGACATTTCTGGAACAGGCAGTCTCAGTCGACAGTGGTAGTCTCTCTTGTGCTCCTTCTTTGTGTTCCATTCTTTGACATTTTCAGTTTGCTGCTGCCTTAAAGCAGTTATGTGTGTTCAGTGTTACCCTTTTTTTAAAATTTATTTGGATCCTATGTTTGAAAATTATATTATAACAAGAGAAACTTTTTTTTTTTTTGCTTATCCCCCTTGTATTCATTGACAGCCAATTTAAGATTGTTATTTATTTTTTTTTTTTTAAGTTGACTTTCAATTGTTTTATAACTCCTGCAGAAAAAAAAAATCATGAAATTATAGACAATGGCCACAGTGTGTGCACTTAATGACTTTTTAAAAAATCCCTTTTTTATATCACAAGTCTTCTCCTTTGAGGTCAAGATTCTCCTTAGTCTGTAAATAGTAGCCTACTGCTTAATTCTGTTTTGAGATACTGACCTTTATAGTTAAAATTTGTTAAAACCTTCATTTTTTATTTTTTTTAACAAAACTTATTTTTGATTATATTTCCCATTCTTGAACCACATTAAAACTGCACAATTATTCATTGTCAATGACAACACATGAATCAATACAAAATTAATGACTTAGTTGTAGTAATTAATTTATTTTGCTTTATATAGAAAACTAGCCGGACATTACCCGTGGCCTGTGGGCCTTAGTTTGTGTTTACTAATCTAGTGGATTGGATTTAGATGTATGTTAAACTTAGCTAATGATCCTTTCAAGTTTTTCTCTTTCGCTACAAAAATAAAAGTAGTTTTGTGAAAATGGGTTTACCCGAAGCAGATACATTCATATCTATTAAAAACAAAAGAAGCGATAGATGGATATAAAGTACAATTAAAATGGGTTTAACCGATTTGTTAAATGAATGGGATTATAAAGTAAGTCAGGATATCTGAATTCGCAGATATATGGAACGAATTTATGTAAAAATGCTTTTGAAACACAAAATTGAAGGTTAATTTTATTAGGTAATGAATCAACAGACTATCTTTTGTATTTTCATGTGTCAAAGTAAAAAACTATCTGCGCAAAGTATAGTTCTTAAAATTAGATCTAGATCCTTTCAATCTTTTCTCATGTAAATATGGCTTAGAATGCCCTAGATCGATGAAGTTATAATGCTTTCATAGAGTTGGTCAACTTTTTTTTTTTGAGGGACTTAAGTTTGTTTTACGGCTACAATACATACACTACGGTCTAAGTTAGTACCCAAGGAACATTTATGCCAAGTTTTATCAAGATTGGTCAAACGGTTTTGATTTCTATTCATAACATACATACATACGCCTTACTTTCTACTTTATAGTATAGATGTACTAAGTCAAGGGGAGGTAAGCCTTGTGTAGAGAATTATGTCATGCGCTAAATATTTTTAACCAAAAATAGGTAACTATAAAATTTTAAAAAGCTCGGTGGCTAACACGTCTGCCTTTCATGGTGGAGACTTGAGACTTCAAGTTCGAATTCAGACTCGAAAAAGCTTTTTTTTTAAATAGCTTTTGAAAAAGCCATACGGAAACCTTCTCCAAGATGCCGCCAACCCCACCAGGTCCACAAAGTTGATTTGACCATAGTGCACACTGTAAGCAGGCTATAAGCAGGAAAGTTGTGCTCAACAAAAAAAAAAATTGAAAAAAATATTTCCAATCATACAAATTTATTATTGTTAGCCTGATTTATTCAAAGTTTAGCCTGATTTATTCAAAGTTAAAATATTCATTCAAAATAATTGATGTGATTTCACTTAATAAGCTTTGTTTTTTTCATTTTTTACGTGTTGACATTCTTTTTGTAAAGTAAAGTAAGGATGACCACTAGAGGTAATTAAAATGAACTGTAGATTATTTTATCAGAAAACTTAACCAGATATTTGGCTTAGAGGCATATACTACTTGGCTATCTAATTTAGTACACAAATCAATATAGACTGGAAGATGAGTTGGAAACATCTTCCCAGGCACCTACTCCCTCCCCCCCCTCTTGTCCACAAAAAAGGTTGGACACTAGTGCACTGAGCAAACTGCAGGAGCACATGCTCTACAAAAGTAATAAGTTCTATTCTAAACTGAACTTATTCAAAGATATTTGGTCAGAGTTATCTTTGAGTCAAGGAGTCTCATGTTTCTGTTGTTTAAGGTAAACAAGGATGCCAAACTACATTTTTGTTGAGACAACAGTTGTCAACACTGAATTAACTCTTAAAATCTTGCATAATTATCTTAGTCTTCTACAGAACAAAAAACACTGAGCAATCAATCCAAAGTCCAAATGAAATACTCTTTGGACCAAACACTTTTCTTTCATAGCAACATTATTTAAGATTATTCTTATATTTCAAATTAAACTATAGACTCCTAGAAGGCAGCTGTGTATAGGCAGTTTATTTTAAGGGAATTCATATGATTTTGATTTAGTGAGTCCTATTCTTTACTCGCAGCTGTTTTTATTCTGTTCTTATTTTGTTTCCTTTCATTGAATAATTTACAATAGTGGAAAATACTTTTCCTTTTTCTGTATACTCTCTACATGTTACAGTAATTTGTTTGTTTGTTTGTAAATAGCATTTTCTATATGTCTTTTTATAAAAAAAATTTTAATGCTGAACTATCATTTTTTAATGTTTTTATTGAATGTGATTTTTTAAAACTTCAATTTCAAGTAATGACATACGGGTACTTAAATATTAGGCAAGTGAATTTAAGATAGCTATGACAGAAAAAATACAGAATAGAAAAACATAAACGTTTTTGTTTGATTTAGCCTAACAGATGCAAAAAATAATGTTTTTGTTTGTTTGCATTTTTTTTAGAAAAAAAAAGGGAATTTTTTAATACAAAATATTTTGTTAGGTTTAGTTAAAACAAAAAATGCATGTTCCCTTTGTGTTAAATATCTGGTATTGGTTTTCTACCTAAATTCTATTGAATCTAAGCTCTGGCTTTACTTGTAAATTGATTGATGCTCCACAGCTGCTAACTTGAACACATCATATTTCATATCATATTTTTTCTGTTTGACTTTTGTTTAAATTGAACCAGAAAAGGTTGGAAAAGAAAAAGAAACAAGTTTTGAAATAAAATTTGCAAAATTATTAAATTGAAAAGAAAGTGAACATGGGTAGGCATTTTAATGCAGTCAGACATAGCTAAATGCCATATCTTTATCATCAGAGGGAGTGGATTTTGAAATCTTAATATCTTCTATAACTTTGTGTTTTGGACTGTACTATCTCTTGTCCCTTGTGTAGGAAACTTTCTTCCTCCTCCTCCTTGATGCCAATAAAACTCTTCTCACTATTGATGAAGTACACATATTTTGTGTTGGGGAGGAAAGGTAGCATGTGGATGAAAAAGAAATATGTTTGTGCTGACATGAGCAAGAAAAAAAAAAGTTAAAACATGGTGCAGCTTAGATTTGATACAGTATGATTAAATGTAAGCTGATTAAAAAAGTTTTCATCTGATTAGGGATGCATTCATTTTTTTAAGTTTAAAGCTTCATTTTAGTTGAACCTTTTCAAGTACATTTTTAATTATTTTGTATATAATATAGATTAAGTTAATGAATAAGCCAGTAATAAATTCATTTTTAATCAATAGCAACGTTCAAAAGGGTCAAAGGTTGTTTGTTTTCTTTATCTGACAGCAACAGCAGCAAATACAGTTACAACAAGACAAGGAACAGTCTGAGAATTATGGGTCATCACAGTCCAGGTCTGACAGGACAGACACCCGCAACTCACTACACAGAGGAAAATCTTTCAAAACAAGAATCGGCCAGTATTCAACGCCTATGGAGTCCATCCAGGGCGTGACTGATTTGAATGAGGAGATAGATGAGGACACTGATGTGCCGTAAGTATTATTTTGTGTGTGCACAATATTTCATTTCCTGATTTTTCCACCTTTTTTTTCCCCTGATATGTTAGTGGTTTCCCTGACATTAGTGGCTTTTGTGAACAATCTTAGTAAAAAAAAAAAGCAGCAAAGACGTTTAATAATAAATACATGGTTGTCAGTACATAAAGTTTGAATGATTTCATTTTTGAGTTAAGAAATAGTCTATTATGATGATAAATCCATGTTATGTTGAATGGACTATATATATATATATTGTTATAAACCTGGTGGTGGCACAGATGGGGGTAGTGGTGTGTGTGTAGTCAGCCAACGCAAATCGCCCAGTCCAGCGCAGGACGAGCGGTCAACTGTGACCAGTGACAGTACATGCCAGTTCGGCAACGACCTGTGTGTAAATATTACGCACGCAAGTCACGGCGATTGTGATCATTCTGAGTGGTCAAGAACGTTCCATCCGATTCTAGAAGGCCTGTAGAGACAGTATATAAGAGCGAGTGTGTCAGAAAGACTGGACTTCACGTTACCTCCCAATGTGACCAGTACGAGGCGAAGTTAGAAATAATACAGTGTGTGAAGTCAGGCGGAGCAAGGCTAGGTTTTTGGACAGTTTGTGTAATATTGTTGCCAACTGTATAGTGTTGTATTGTATTTGAAATTAAATTGCTACTGTTACTTTGGAGCCCTGAGTTGTGAGTAAGTTCGTTGTGTCGTGTGGTGCAGTTTGAGGAGAGCTTGGATAGCGAGATTCGTAACAATATATTTTGTATGAGTTTGTACTAATTCTAATAGCATGGTTAAATATTAATAACATTGCTTTTCACCGTCCAATAATTATAATTAGTGTTTGCAAGACAAAGCAAATAAAATAAAACTTTCTTGTTTTTAATTACCTGATTTTCCTAGGTGTCTGTGGGTTTTCTATTTTTAGTATTAAGAGCTAGAGAGTCTCTCAATAGAAATGTGTCCCCCCACTTCAGTGTGTTAACTTGGGTTGTAAATCTTAAACATTGTTATGTTCTGTCCTTATTTAGTTTGTTTTTTTAATTGGGTAAATCACTATTGTAAGCTGTTGAAAAAAGAATTGGAACACAGTAATAGATTCCCGGTCATTTCATTCCCGGTCACTTCATCCCCAGTCATTTCATCCCTGGTCATTTCATCCCCTGGTCATTTCATCCTCTGGTTATTTCATCCCCTGGTCATTTCCTCCCTTGGTCATTTGATCCCCTGGTCATTTTATCTAACAAATAGTAATAGTAAAAATCATGAAATGAGCAATATTTAATATATTCTTTTTTTTTTTTAAATGACAGAAAGTGTAACACATTAGATAAGAATAAAATTACAATTAAATAAACTATAAAAACTTAACATGTATAAATATAGAGGTAATGTAAAAAAAAAGTATTATCCTGATATGGGTGAAGTCAGCCTTTATTAGAAAAAAAAAATAAAACCTTATTTCAAGGCTAAGAATGACACACCCAATTTCAAGAAAGAGCGATTGAAAATTACAATAAAGTGAAACATGGTCGTACTTCCACCACACCTTGGCCTTTGATGATAAGTTATCAGCAGCATTGTCATAATTATTCTAATCGCACTTCTCTCAAATGATTTTTACTACTTCCACCAAACCTTGGCCTTTGGTCATTACGTCATGCGCAAGATAATATTATAATATTACAACCCCCACATCCAATAGAAGGGCTATAGCTTTACAATATATTACAGATTTACAATATATTATAAGAATACAAAGTGGAAGAGGAAACACTATAAACGCATGAGTAACATGTCAAAAAATGTCAAATAGCATTCTACATAATCCTATTTCTATATTGATGAAATGAGGGCCTAAAGTCAAAGCCTTAACATCACAATTATACAATGAAAAAATAAAAATATTTAATTGGGGATGAAATGACCAGTAGTAGCCAAAAAAAAAACTATTTTGTAAGCAGACTTTCAACTAAGTAATTACCTTATATATTTTGGTATTCTTTCTTTTGTGCTTCTTTGTAAACCTACCTACATTGTTTTGACACAGCTTCCCACACCCAATCTTAGGTTAAGCTGAAATACTGCACAATTATTTCTTGTAGAAAACAAGAATCAATTTAAAAAAAATGTATAAATAAGTTAATTGACTATTGGTAATTAACTATTTTGTTTGGTATCGAACATGGTAAAGAAATTGTACTTGACTGATGTGGGGGTATAAGTTGAAATAGTCTCCCTGTTATGCTTTGTGTAGAGAATTAGGTCGTTTGAAACTAAAACTAAACCTTCTATTTTCATAAGCACTTTGCTAGCACAGTGATTAGTTTATTGGCTTGAGGAGGCTTTGTTCCTCAAGTTCAAATTTAAGTCATACAACTTTTATATATAAATATTTAATAATTTTTAATATATTTCTTGTTGTTTTGTGTGTTTGCTTATTTTGTCATATTAATTCAAATTTTTATTCACTGAAGGCATGAGTCGTAATTTACTGTTGATTAATTATTCATCTCATTTAGTGCAGTAGTGCACCTTCAATAGAGCCAAATGTGGTCTATTAGCTGAAGCTTTCTTCTCTAATTATTTCTTTGTATCTGCATGTCTCACTGTTTTCCCTCTTCCTTTCTTAGCAGCCCATATAGGGAATAAACTCAGTAGGGGGATTGATCTCTAACTTGTATTTCTGTTTTTAGTTAAGCTTAAAGCAGCTCACTGATTGGCTATTATTTCCAGGTCAGATATACAAACACCCCATTGGCTGAGCAATTCTCATGTTTCAGATTGGTATGCATGCACTGTGGTTCAGTCAACCAAGATTTTCATTTTTAACACACAAATATACTAAAGTATATTTCATTTACTTCTATGCAATTACTACATTTAATAAAATATCAGCTATATCTAACATAACATGAGTAGCATCTATAAACTTAACTGATTTGATTTTTTTTCTTTTTTAAATTTTATTTTCCTTTTAGATTAATTATCTTAGGAAACATTACTTTATGAGCTTTTAAATTTGCAGATATCAAACATTATCTATCTATTTATTTTTCTCTCTCTTTCTTGTTTTTAAAACCAATCTTTTAATAATTGAAATGTGTCTAAGATATAAGTGCCTGAACACATGAGTTCAGATGTTAGCTAAAAGCTTTGTTTTTTAAGCATTCAGTTTGCTGCTAAAACTTATTTCTGCTAATTTCTGCTACCTTGCAAATGAATTTCTATTACACATACTGATGACACGTAGATCTTAAAGCAGTCTAAATTGTCTTTTTGACTTAAAAAAAAAGGCTTATTTTACTGTCACATATAATATTATAATAGTCTTTTGTTTCTTTAATAGATAAAACTGAGTCAAGTATTTATCTAATAACAATAAACAAACATCTCATTCAGTAAGTGAAAGTATGTTTTAGTAAGAAAATATTGTTTCAAATTTCAAGCTAAACAGAAAAAGTGTGTGCATATCAAAATGGATCAAGAAGCATATTATGATTTATAGTGCAATATAATATTTCTGCATTGCTTATTGATACAATTAAATTCAATAATGACTCCTAAAAATAGAAATGAACAACTATGATGCTCTAGAATAAATACCATTAGCTGCTTCAGCCACAAGTTGAACATATACATGTCAGTCACTGCAATCTTTTTTTTTTTTTTTTTGTAGCTGTTAAAGAGAGTTAATTTGCACCTTTTTTTCTCTAAGTATTGGACTAACAAAAATTTTTTTAAAATAGTTTAAAATGTGTGTACATTTATGTTACAGTATTTCAAATCACATTAAAATGACTAAAGTCATACTAGGTTTTCTTAATTCAAGACATTGGTAGAATCATGTTTTGTTAAGTGAACTATTTTATCTCTTTCTATAAGCAAAAACTCTGTTTATACACATTTTGTGTAGCCATAAATTGACCTTTCTTTTGTGGTTTAACATCAACACATACAGAAGCAACAATCTTTACAAATATAGAACTTCTGTTTTATTGACTGCCTGGTTTGTTTTTGTCACCATTTATTTTTTTTAAATATTGTTTAATATTGACATGAAGCTATCTACTGTGAAGTTTATGACTAGAGCTTTGAGACTCTTTTAATCATTCTCAAGAACAAACATTCACAATGAGAGCAGCATAATTTCAAGCACCTCTGCCCCTGTATTTCATCTCTGGCATTGATTATCATTCTAGTATGAGAATTCTTCACTCTAGTTCACATTTTTGTCTTCAATGACATATATATATATTATAAGATTCACATCCACATCTTCCAATTCTTTCATTTTAGTGTTAAGCAGACATCATAAGATTCTTCCCCCTTTCTCTTTCTTTCTTGAATAAAATGACAGATTCCTTAAGGGATACATTTTTTTTCTGTTTAAAGTATTCTATTCAAAGGCTTGAAACTGTATTGCACTCCAAGAAAACACTTCTCTGTTAACATTTTCTTGGCTTGACTGCTGATATTATAAATAAAGCGTATTTTGGTATCTTTCTTAATTTAGGCTTGTATTTTTTTAAATATAAAAATGTTATAATTTGCTCAAGAAAAAAAAAATTCCAAATAAGTATTTTGTTTTTAGTTTCTAATTAGTTTTTCTTAGTCAGCTTTTTACCTTTATTTATTATATATCTGTATCTATCTATCTCTCTACATTAGATGATAAAAGACATCTTAATAAATAGATTTATTTAATGCTTGAGAGATGCCAAATTGCAATGGTTGACAAATTATTTTATCAGTCGGACTCGTATTTGCTTCATTACACTTCTAGACATGCAGTTGCTTTACACTCATTGATTTTTTTAAAGACATTTAGCTAATAGTAGTTTTTATCCATTTTAAATCTTTTTAACTATTAATGAACGACAACTTTTGACTGGCACCCTATTTAATCAATAGTACTCATTTATTGGAGATTTTCGCACAAAAAACAGCAATGTCAAGGACAATAATTTGAGCTCTCTTGCCAACTAATTAAAAAATAATTGAGCTATAATTTAATTGAATGTCAATGCCTTTAGATCAAATCTTCTTTCTTACCGCTAGTTAGTTGTTATTTTTATTTTCACTTTTTAAATAATTTGTAAGTAATAGAAAGAAAGTCTAATGCTTAGTCCATAGTGAAATTATTTTGTGCTAGAAACAGAAGAGCTTAGAACATTTGATTTCTGTAGTGCTAAAAAGTGCCCAAACCTTTTCAAAAACAGCTTATCAACCCTTACTTTAGTTTGTACGTGGGTTACACCAAAATGCTAGCTATTTATAACTTTTTCTGTCATGTCAGACAATGTCCACTACTGGAACTTGTTGATTCTTGACTTAGTTATTTAATGCTACTTTTGTTTTTATTCCACCCAATAGTCTCCACTTTTATTTGGTTGAATTTCTAAGTACAAAACTGTTAATTTGAGGAACTTAAATATTTTTTTCTACTCTTCCAAGAAATGGAAATACTAAGAAAAAAAAACAACTTAGTCTTTTGCCACAGACTCTATATAATACAATAGTTTTTAGTCTAAGTTTTAGTGAATTTTTTTTTTTTCAGTCCTGGTGGCATTCCAGCTCGTAACGCCAAGGGGGAGCGGCTCT
Source organism: Biomphalaria glabrata (assembly GCF_947242115.1). Classification (NCBI taxonomy): domain Eukaryota; kingdom Metazoa; phylum Mollusca; class Gastropoda; family Planorbidae; genus Biomphalaria; species Biomphalaria glabrata. The sequence continues at coordinate 17,872,097 of NC_074728.1, read as the reverse complement.
TGATCTACCTTGGGATCATTGACATTCTTCAGTCTTTCCGTTTAAAGAAGAGGCTGGAGCACACCATGAAATCTATAGTCATTGATGGGGTAAGCAGTTTCAACAGTCTCTTGAATCCTTACACTTAGTGTTGGATTTCTAGACATAATGATTTAGTCAAGCTCTAAATGAGTTCCTTTAATGCCTACTATTAATTCACACTTTTGACAGTCTCAAAAAATTTGAATCAGTTGTTTTGGAAAATTTTTTTATCCTATAGAGCTGAAATTTTGCACTGCTGCAGGGCAACACATTTTAAACAATTTTCAGAAAGATCACTTCACTAATTGAATTAATTTTTTTGTTATGTGGGAAAAAGTTTGAATATTGTCGGCCATTATTTTTCTTTTCATTTAGTTGTTGTTTATTTATCTAGATCTATACAAATTTGACCAATTTGGTATGGACGATTAGCTAATTTGGTTAGAGTATTGTGCTAATGGGTTCGATCCTTCAACTGTAAGGAAAAAAACTGGTTTATATTTTGTCATTTATGTGTTATGATGGTAATTGTGTATTTCTCTTCATTGGAATTGTTACAAAATTATGCGAAATAAAATTTGGATTGTTTAGTATACTTTATTATTTCAACATTCATTAGGCATTAATTTAAAAAACAAAAATTAATAGTTCAATATTTACTTTGCTAAAGGATAAACAGTTTATGTTAATGTATTGAATACTTGCATACATTTGCTAGTTGCTATTTTAAAATTGATGCATATTTTACTTTGACTATCAAATGGTGATTCAAATATCCCTGCAGTATAATTTTACTGTAATAACTCTTATATTTTAAGTTTTGGCCGTCAGGGTTGTGGCTGGAACTTTCCTTGACTCTCTCTCACATTTCACATTTCCATTGATACCATGGACTATACACAGTCCTGCCTGTTCAAACTATTAACTGTGTCTGTTATATTTATGCATATCTCCATATCCAATTCCTAGGATACCATATCTGTACACAGACCCAGCTACTATGCCCAGAGGTTCTTACAATATCATGCTACCCGAGTGTTCAAAAAGACCCCCACAGGTAAATCAGGTTTCCTAAGCAAGAGAAAATTTTTTTAAAAATTTTCTGAACAATAGCCATTGGCTACAAATAGAAATCTGAGACGCACATAATGTATAGAAGTGATGTCAAATACATACATACTACACACTTATAAACAGTTCTCTTTTCATATAGCTTACTTTTTTTTTGTTTCCTTTTCTTTTTATTACTTTTTCTTGATATTATTTGAGCTAGATATGATAATCTTGCTAGCTTTTTTTACCTTTTTTTTAAAAGGAGAGGTGGTTGCAGGGGGGTAAAATTTAGATAAAATAAAAAAATTCTTAAGCTGACTAAAAATCTTAGTCTCTATTGCATTTTATTCAAGACTGACTAATGGAGCCACCTATAGTTTTTATTTTTTTTTTTTTTACTGTTAAACTGTGATTGTCGATGCTTCTGTTAATGAAAGAAAGACCTTTTGGTTTGGATTTTTTTTGCATTTTTTCATACATTTAAGGAAACAAGATGTAGACACATTTTAAAGATTTTTTAAAAATAGAAAATTAAAAACAACTCAAACATGTATATGTATTTATCAACATTGATTATAATTTTTTTTAATTTCAAGTCCATTAAATAAGAAGCTTAAAGAGAAGAAATTCATTAAAAACATAAAGGGTACTGTGGTATTAATATTAGACAAAAATAAAGAATCAAAGTGTATCTGTTTTGTATTCCTAATCTCCTCTTCTAATCTGTACTCTTTCTCTGAATCTGAAGCTCTCAAACATTCGCCATCCAAGAAGAGATCATTGGTCAACAAATCCAAAGGGCAACAGACATTCCCTGACCAACCAGAAGGTGGTGTGGTGCCCGTCAAAGTGGAGCGGTCCGGCAGGACTATAAGCTTCTCGGACGAGCAAGCCTCCTCGGGTGTGGATTTGTCTTAGTCGTGATTGATTTAGCTTTTTTTTTTTATTGTTTTTTTTTTTCTTTTCTGAATTCACTTTAAGTTAACAATGTATATTTGTAAAAAAATATATATAAAAAATAACTAAGTTTATAGAGAAGAGCTCTTGTCATACAAAAGTAAAAAAACAAACTGTTGGTAACATCCTATCATATTGTGCTGCATAGGAGTTAACAGTAGACACTACTACTTTCTATCCCAGTAATAACTATCTATAGATATAGTGTATTTACGCTTCTTCCATTTTTATTTCTACCAGTGGTAGTGCTAGTTAGATAAGTTAGATCATTTCTACAGCATACTTACACATTTTTCTTATCTGTTGCTTATCTAAACTTCCACAAAGCTGGGGATTTTTTTTTCTATTCTCTGATTCTATCCATTGTATTGTTTCTTTGCTCAAATTTACAATAAAAATAAATAATCAATGGTTAATATTTGGTATCATAATAAATTATAATAATAAAATAAATAAATATATTCCTTATAAAATAAATATTAAAACTGTATTATTTGCCAAAATAAAAGATTATCAAACTAATATTTTTGCACAGTTATGAACCAAGACTGTTTCATATACTTATTGTTTTTTCTAATTAAAACTGATTGAGAAAATTAAATACAATAATAATGCCAAAAGACTTTCAACTATTAAGGAATAGTTTTCATTCATTTATAATAATGTTAATTTGGGTTAAAGTTTAGAATTGTTTAAAAAAAAAAAGGGGGGTTTACTTCAACAGAAAGGTGTAACAATTAAGTTTTCTTACCATGAAATTATTAGTAAAAATTACATATGAATTGATAATTTTTTAAAATGTCACTATACAGATGTATTAGAATGTGCCAATCACATTTCTAATAGTATTAACTGTGGGCCTGTATTTTTGTTTCTTTTATGGCATATCCAGAATGTTGAATTAACATTTTTGTTTTACTATTTAATGTATGCATGTACAAGCTAAAAGATTATGAATTAATTTCGATTTTTCCAAAAACAATTTTTTTTAATAACTCAAAAATATAATTTATCATTGTCTTTGATGGTTACATTTAATTTTGATTTCATTGATGTTATGAAATGTTAATTTACATGTCATTGAACTGGTTGACTCATCAATCCAATGTTTTGACCTTTGCAGGTACTGGTGCTGTTGGAGGCAAACCTGATCTACTACCAGACAACTCTCACATCCCATCAGGTCAGGCTAACCGCTCGCCCTCTCCGAGAATACAAGGCAATAACATCAACGGGAATTCCAGACAGAAAAAGTAAGTCCTTTTAGTTTTTCTCTGTCTGTCCATGTAGTCTACCAAGGCCTGCTCAGTCATAACATTTATATCAAGATTGCTATAGAAATGTAAATATTCATAAGGTAAAAAGAAAAATTGCATATGTAAATTATCATTGTCCAATTTTAGACCACATTGATTTTCTATGACCCATACATTTTTATTTTTGTTTAAACATCACATATAAAGAAGTAATATTTAACAGTTTGACATTTTTTTGTGTTATGATTAATTTTGGTTAAAATTACCAACAGTTTTTGTAAAGTTTTGATAAAAAAGACTTTTCCTATCTTGTACAGATTGAGAAGATTTGACTTTACCATTTTCTTTTTACTGAAGAGAGCAATTTTTTTTTTTTTTTTTTTTTTTTTTTACAATTTGTCTTGCAAATTTTTCATAGGCAAAACCTGTAACCTGTACGCTGATCTCAAAAACGTCTCAAATGATTTTCCTAGAAATTTGTCAGTATATGTATATCTTTAGGGGAAAAAATGACTAATTGGCAACTCAGGGAAAACTTTGAAAAATTCAATTTGGTCTGGAAGTCTAGACATTCTATATCTTGAACATGTATACATCAGCTGGTATTCCTGCATGTATTCATTGAAGAGTTAAAATAAACCAAAAGATCCTACACACCATCTCCTATGTCTGGAACTATCATAAGAATTTTATATGCTCTTGAGTAGATTTATACTTTTGTTTAACCAGGATTTTGTCATTAGTTATTAAGAGTAAAATAATTGTTTTTGAAAAAGTTATCATCTTCCTGAAGGAGGAATTGTCTTTTTAAAAAAAACTTTTAAAAAATGTTATTCTTGTATTTGTTTCAATACCGGTATGTACATTCAATACATACATACAATCTAGACATATTTTTTCAAGTAAAAGTCTCATTGGCAAACATAGAAGTTGAGTTACTGAACAATGTTTTAAGCCTTTTTTTTTTTTATGTGATTATTAAAAGACTCCCTTAAAACCTCCGTAGGTGCTGTGGCTGGGTGGTAAAGCGCTTGGCTTCTGAACCAGAGGTACCGGGTTCAAATCCTGGTGAAGACTGGGATTTTTTATTTTGGGATCTTTGGGCGCCCCTGAGCCCATCCAGCTCTAATGGGTACCTGACATTAGTTGGGGAGAAGTTAAGGCGGTTGGTCGTTGTGCTGGCCACATGATACGTTTATTAACCGTAGGTCACAGAAACAGATGACCTTTACATAATCTGCCCTATAGACCACAAGGTCTGAAAGGGGAATTTGATAAACCTGATTTAGAATCTAGTATGTTAACATAATTACTTGTGTGCCAATAAAATATGCATATCTGGGAATTGTAATAAACATCTTAGCCTTTCACCAGCCAATATACATCTGCTTTGTAAATTTCAATCATTGATTCGTGTGTTAATGGAACTTGTTGATTGACTTGTAGTCATTCTAAACAGAAGATAACTGTCAAGAAAATTTAATTTCTTTAAGAATTGTCAGACACTTGAAACTAATTGTAAATTACAACAGACATGTGTAATTCTGAATTAAAGTTGAATTGTTATCATGTTTTAAGTATGGGTTATTTGGTGTGTGCTTTTCAGTAGATGTCAATGTGTAATTTGTCAAATGTGCTTCTAGTGTGTACCAGTGTGTTCAGTATTTATTGTGTACATTTGTAGAATTGTATTTTATGGTTTTGTTCTTTATTTTCTGTGATTTCAGAACCTGGATACGGTCTGTGGTTTCTCTCTTTTTTTTTTTTTTTTTTTTTTTTTTTAGCCATGTTTGATTTTTAGTGGAACTCTTACCCCTTTGTTCTGATAATCGTGTGATGGCATGTCAATTTTTAGATCTCATTTTTTAATAAACTGGTCATAATAACATACCTCATTTATAATTTTCTCTATTAGTTTCGAAATAATAGTTACATACTTACTGCCTTTTGTGACTAATCTTTACAAAGTCAATTTTATTATTTTTATAAGCATAGCTCCGATTTCTCCTTTTACTTGGTTTAATTTCTCTTGTTTAGGATCCCACGGTGGTTATGTGAATTGTTGTCCAAAGAGTTGATATGTTGTCATGTTTCCTCCCGCTGAACTCTGTGTGTGACTCTAATTGATTTTACTCTTGTGCTTTTCACTGTGTTGTACTTACCAAATATTGAATGAGACATATTAACAAAAATTGTTTGTTGAATCATTTTTTGTTCCATGACTACTGTATGTAACTTGGGTGATGTGGATGTATGGGTAGAGGGATTTGTAAGGGGAAAATAGAATGGAAATTGTTTATAGTAGGATGAATGAGAAAGAAAGAGCGGGCATGAAAAACTTCACAAATTCTTACTATCGAATGACAGCAAATGACTGGCTTTGAAGCATAAGGTTGGTTCAGTCTAACACATTTACAATGGGATGTGTGACTGACTGGCATAAATTTCTTGGCTATCAGAAAGGATCAAGTTCGATTCTGGAGCTGTGTTTGTTGAACCCTCAATCACAGCACAGAAATCTTCTCCAAATAACCCTACCCCCCAGAGGTCCATAAAAGAAATTGGACCCTAGTGCACTGAGCATGGTATAGCATGAATGATGTGTTACGCAAAAATAATTTTTAAAAATAAATAAATAAAAGGCAAATTTCAAGCCTTTTAGTGATTGCAGTCAATATAAGTAATTAACATTTTTTTTTTTATATTTACTTACATATAGTTTATATCAATGTTATATTCATTATTGGTTTGTTTCTAAATATTATGCATTAGCTCCATTTTTTGCAATAACAAACATACATTTATATGCAAATAAAAAAAAAAGTTACAGTTTTTTTTATGATGTGCTATTCATCTTCCCAGCTAGTGTGAAAATATCTGAAGAGTAGAATTAGTTGTGTACTATATCATCTGAAGAGTAGAATTAGTTGTGTACTATATCATCTGAAGAGTAGAATTAGTTGTGTACTATTTGAAGAGTCAAATCATTTTGGATAAAAGATTAGCTGTGATTGCATTCAGTAATGTCCTATTAAAGATCTATGCTTAAAAATGAGTAATCAGTTATTAAATCCACAAACTTCAGAGATGAGGGGGGGGGGGGTTATGTACGTATTTTAGCAAGGACACTTTAGTGAGAAAAACATCAACTGAAAATATATTTATAGATAATAAGAATTTTGTATCTGTATGGAACTAAAATGAGTGATATTCTAATTTACTGTGATTCTCTTGAGAAGAAAATGTATCTAAATGTGTGTCCTAATTTGTTTCTTGTTTTCAGGTCTGAGGCGTTCAATTTGACGACTTATCCTAGTGAAGATGCTCTCTCTGCAGGCACAGCCTCCACTGCTTCCCTAAGAGGGCTTGGCAGCGGCTATGGCCAGAGGGGGCCCTCCCCACCGCTAAGTCTGTCTGAGTCGACCCCGACCCACACAGATTTCACAGAAGGCACGCCCAGTTTCACCAACTCTAGCCCCAGCTGTTGCAGTGATGTTATGGGTACTTGTAGCTTAGCACCACTAACATAGCACTGTCTCTTAGCACCACTAATCTTCCTTTTTATGTTTCTATCCTCTTCAGTACTCTTTGATAACTGGAGGTAGCTTATGAATTTTTCTCATCTTATTTGGTTTATTCTAAAAAGTAAATTACTATTGTTGAAACAACATATTTTAAATATAATCAGGCCTTTTCTTACCATTTCAAATTTCCCAATAGCTTTCTATTTATTTTGAGGCATTTTAGTTTTAAAATTATGTATATTTTTAATAAGTATACTTAACAAAACAATTCATTCAAGAAAAAAATTAATTTGAAAATTTAAATAAAAATATTATATGCCTCCATGTTTTTAACAACAAAAAAAAAAAAAGAAAAAATATTAGCAATAAAAGCTTTTTTTTTTTATTTAGGTGGTCTCTTAAATCATAATTTTTTTTATAAATCTCACCCCTTTCCTCTGTAGAGAGGGAGGGGTAACCTTTTAGACTAAGTTTTGATTCATTATGATTTTTCTCCCATGTTATTCAGTCTTTTGAGTAATGCATTGAATTTCTTTTCGGCATAATGTTTACATAAAATTGTTCAATCTTTCATTTTTTGGGGGGTTACTTTCAAGAGCAGCCATGGCATTACCCAAAATTGTTCTCAGAGATCTGTCCTTAAATTAGGTTCGTTCTGGTTCATCTCTTGTACAACCATGGAATCACTCAATTTTAACTTCTATTAAAACAATCATCTGTTTCTTTGGGCATGGACTAATAGTCTTTATAGGACTAACAATTCCTTTCTATCCACTGTCTTGTAAACAGATTTTTTAAAAATCTCTCAAACTTTTTTTTTTGTTACCTCTTCCAAGCATCTGATGATCTTTTTGTTTTAAACTATAATCAAGCACTGCTGAAAGCAGATACTGCTGCCCTTACTGTTGTCCCCATCACTGTGTCTCTAGCCACTGCTGCAGATGAATCACTTTGCTACATGTCTGCTCAGAAAACTTCTGTTTCCAAATACTCACCACCCCCCCGAAGCTGTCACACCTCCCTCACAGCCTGTTGTTTTCCTCTCTTCAGCCACACAGGCTTTATCAGCCACCACCACACTGGACACCATCACCACTGCCACCTGCACCATTTCTGCTTTGGGTGATTACTGCTATTTGCCTCCCTTTTTTTGTCCATCTTTATTAGCATTTTGTTTGTAAATATATTTCTTTTCCCATTTGTTAAGTAATTGTAGTGATTTGTCCAGATTTTTTTCTCTCTCTTGTTTTAAAGTAAATTTTTTTTTCATGCTAATGGATTACAAACAAACAAAAAATGTCTTCTCCATAAGATGTTATATCATATGTTAAGACTGTTTGAATATTTATTTGATGAGAAAATAGTTTATAAAACCTTTAAAATGTGAAATGAAAAAATCAGGACACTAGGATTCCATATCTATAGAAAATTAGATTTAAAAATTAGGATTTTTATTTTCAGGATAATTATGATTAAAGAATATATGACAACACACTGTGTGCTTCTAATTAATCACCACTTAATAGTTTATTTACTAAGCAATATTAGTTTGCTAAACAAATTTATAGCATTCAATCACTGTAAGTTCTGATTTAAAAATAATATTAGATGTGTGAAAATAAAACCAAGTTACGAGATTATAAATTGTGACAAATATGACCCTAATAGCGTGACAAATATTTGTTCTCAGTTTCAACAACTTTGTGTTCTATTCAATTAGATTTTAAATTTAGAACCATTTTATCCATTTTGGTAAAAATAATTATAATTTAATTTATTGAGTGCTTTAGCTGACATAATGTACTCTTAAGCCATAGTAAGAACATAACAGAGAGAAAAATGAGAGAGACAATGGCCAACTAATCTTTTTACCTTAAGTTGATTCCTTTTTTTTAAATACATCTTGGAAATTGACCCAGTAGCTTATTTTCATTCAGAAGGCAGATGTTATCCAATGTATTGTTGTCATGTTTAATATCTTATACATTTTATAATCCACGATGTTTGTCCATGCCTGTTGTTTTCTTCCCCTGCATCGTGTGTGGCTGTGGGCTAAAACAATTGCCTGTGCATTCTGTTGACCTTTGAATGGTCTTCGGTCAATACCACAACACACAGGCACACATTGTAAACTAAATGTTGTGTTTTTAGGGTGGGGAAAAAAAAAGAGTTTTGGAATTAGTGTTGTTGAGACTTGGCCTTGGTGGCATGATGGTGGTGTCTGTATGGTCTTAGTGTTGATATTGTTACCATAGCACCAGTCCTTACAAACTGACCATAAACTTTGTGTTCTTTTATAATTTATTTTTTTTTTACATATCTCTTTTTCTTTTTTTTTTAAAATTCTGATTAGCAGTATGGAAGCAAAAAAAAGAAAAAAATCTCTACTTTAGATATATATAAAAAAAAGAATTATGTATTTTTTTTAAAGTAATGCAAATTATTTAGAAAAAAATATTTTTTTGATTAATTATTTTCAATTTTTAATTTATCATTGCAAATTATCTGCAATTATTTGTTCCCATTTAATTACAAAATTGATGAGGCAGAACTACAGATTTACAAACAGATTGAGAACAAAGTTAAATGTTCTTAGTGTTCTATTTTGTTAAAAGTTAATTTACAAGTTTTTTCTGACAGAAACAAATTATGCAGATAATTGTTTGATATTATGCCATTGTTTTTAGAGAGTTAGAATTACACAAAATAATTGGTCTTTTTCTTTTTCATTCAGACATGGGAAGCACTAATCCACTTGATTCTGTTGGGTTGGACTCTCCTGCTCGCAGTCCTGATATGAGGGGGCTAGGTAAACGGCCAGTGCGAGGCGGTGCCATCTCACCATCACGCTCTCCGCTTCTTGGCTACACAGAGGCTGTTGTGGTGACAAGCATACAGGATCCACAGGTATTTGCGATCTATAGGGCTGATGATGTAAAAGTCATCTGTTTTTCTAGCCCACAGTTAATGAGGGTGTCATGCCAGGTACCCATTAGAGCTGGGTGGACTCAGAAGTGCCCAAAGATCATTAAATTAAAAATCCCAGTTGTCACCAGGATTTGAACCCAGGACATCGGTTCAGAAGACAAGCGCTTTACCGCTTTATACTTAAAATATTTCCCAATGTTACCTCCAGTGCTATTTCATTTTAATGGAGCAAATGTACTCAGTCGTACTCAGTAGAGAGTGTAGCAAGTGTAAGGCTCATAATAACCTTAAGGTAGGCAACTCAATAAAGTTAGACAGGGAAAATATATTTGGATTCACACAGACAATGTAGTTGTTAGGTTTACCTGTTAGTTGTTAGTTTTACCTGTCCATTCTGCCTATCCACTTTTAAATTCAACACTTTTCCCAGTGCTGCTCCTGGTCTACACTCCAGTTACCAGGTGGATAAAGGACACTCTTTTTTCTCTTTTTCTGTAAGATGAGACTCAGTTATTCCCTTCATGTTGCTTTGGGGAAAGAAGGCTTCTCTGTATCAACTGTGTGGTCTTATCCTGTTTTAAAAGGTGCACTATATTGTTTAGGGTGGCAGTGTGCTGGGCAGAGTCAATACACTTTATTATACTCTGTGTTGAAAGATTACCATTTAACTAGCTTAACCTGATTATGTAACTTTGTTTTTTATCTGGCCTTCACCCCTGTAATCTTAAACGTTTTTTCTGACACCATTATTAGTGCTATTAAGATAGATGTAGTCCCTTAATGAGTTTTGTTATTTCCTTCCAGTCTAGTCATACTGTGTCCTCTCAAGAGGTCAAATTTCAATATTCACAAACCAGCACTTCTCTGACGTCAGGAGGTGATGCCAGCGACTCTACAGGCACTACATCATCAGCCTCAACAGTTACTGCTTTGACTGTGACAGAATATTCTGCGGAAGTTTCAGAGACGGTAAGATACAATATAATCTTCCATTTTATTCTTTTGGTTAAATATTATTTTTTTGGGTGGTTTTCTAGTTTAGTTTTTTCTTGATGCCTTGATTTTTAATTTTTTTTTTATTTTAAAAATGTTATTTATTTAAATTAGGTGTATCCTAATATAGGTAAGTTATAATGGTTTCTAGGCGGCACTGTTTTAAACAAGACTTTTAGTCCCTTCTGATAAGCACACTAATAAATCAAGCCTGGTAGTTGGTTTCGTACAAAGAAAATAAGTTTTTAGCTGTAGAGGCTGAAGTAGCTCTTTTCTTATGCACAGGAAATACATTGACTGTCTCTATTGAATGTAATTGGGTTTACTTTTTGAGTACTCTGACATTAATAGTCAAGGCAAATCATGAAGAGAAATTTTTCATTTAAGTCTAGCAAAAAGAAAAATGACAGTATGTGTTTAGATACACTCTACTGAAGTAATTCATTCAATTAACCTTTTGAGTCCTGATTGTTATTTCTGTTCTGCTTTAAAAATTCATATAACCCGATACAACTTACATTAAGACCTATATTGAGGCACAGCTTACTTCTGGTAAACAAACTTGACTCAGCCTACTTTAGTCCTCCTTTTAGGCATAGCTTACCTCAGTTAAGTAAATTGACACAACTCTAGACATTACCTTAGATTAACAGCCACACTTCTTTGCGAGTTGCTTCAGAATGACATAGCTGCTGATCTCTTACTAAGGATGCAAGATACACATTTGAGGCCAACAAGAAAGCTTCACAGGATGGCAAAATATGTAGGTCACAGCTAGGTCTGCATACGTTGTTTAGGACTCTTATATACATCTCACATTTTAAGTCCCATATCTATCTTTGATTGATTGACGGAAACACCTTCCTCTAGATAAAACAGAACAACATACTTCCTTAGTTTGACACCAAACTTACTTTTGAGTAACAAAGCTCCGCCAAGTGATGACCTGATACAATTTAGTTTAGTTTAATGTGTCTGACTGTAAACTGCCAAAGGTGGAGAAATAATAATTTAAGAGAAAAAAAATGAGCAGATCAGGTGGAATAACCCAGGACTCCAAAGGTTCAATGTAAATTGATATCAATTTGTACCTTGTGGTTTCTAATTGATGTTCAAATGTGAATGTGTTAACAAAAGACTTGCCCAGGAAATCTACAAATAGAAATTCTAGCTGCTAATGATGCTATATGGATTAGATGTGTCAGCTAATTAGAGACTAATGCAAGCTAACAAAGTTAGGCAACTCTTTCTTCCCTCATTCTAATAATTTGGTGCTGATATTTACAATTATTTGCCTTGAAGGAAAGAATCATTGCTTAGTTAATTGCTAGGTTTTAAAATATGGCTTCCAATATTGTCCTCCATTTTAGAGCCAAATAGGGTGACATCTATGTCTTAGCTGCTTAGTCTCTAGAGTTCTTGTAACTTATTGAGACAAAAAACAAGTCACATTGTGAACATGGCTGAGGCAAATTGAAGTTTGTAACCATTTTAATCAAAATCAGACTGTTAAAAGATAAACATTTAACTATCTTTGATGTGCAATCTGCCTGGCATTTTAAAAAAATGTGTGTTTAAGATATCAACTTTGACGATTAAAATTCAGATAGCATTCAAACTATTGGAAGAATGTAGAGCTTGCTAACAAAAGTCTAAATGTGTAGTATCACCTGTTATTTGACAACTTATCAGAAAGTTGAACATATGATCTTTACCATAGCAGTCATATTTCTATTTCCATCATGAGATTCTCTAAATATAATTTATTTTCAATGGACCCCCCCCCCTTTTTCCCCTTTTTTTCCAAATCAAAATTCATAATTAAGAAAGAAAACTTTTTTTAATTTCAAAAAAAAGATTTCATAACTTGGACCTAACCTTTAAGGAATGAAAAAATAAATGGTTTATTTTTATTTTGTTTAGGCTCACTGTTCTTGTATTAAATGCTTACAATACTTCACCAACATAATGAGGGCCATAGATTTAACTTCCAGATTTATTTCACATTAACTCTTAGGTGTAACATCTCATATTGTATGTGTTTCAGATGCAATAATCTGGGTTTGAGGCTAGCTAATGGGTATTCAAAAATTCCTTTTATTTTTTTTATTTTTTTAAACTAATCAACAAACCACATTTTCTACATTTTATCTTTTCAACATTTTACACTTCTTGATCATTAAACAGAATCAAACTGATGAGTTGATTTTGTTCAGACTGCTGCTCTGTTGAAAAATTAATATCTTATTTTTTAATTATTTTTTTTAACGTACTGTTATGATTTTCAAAACAGGTACAGTTAATTAAGATTATTGTTTTAGACTGTGTTGGAGCCTCTCTAAGATGTGTGTCCTTTTTGGGATTTCTTTTCTTTTTTACCAAGCTTATATTAAGTCACTTCATCGGTCTGGTCAAAATCTTGTTCACGTTATATCTCCCACTTCCCGTTCTTGGATCAAGTTGAAACTTTGCACAATTATTCATTGTCAATGTCAAGTTATGAATCAACAAATAAAATTAATCAGTTAGTTAATTACATAGTGTTACTCATAAGGAATTAATTTTTTAATAAGGAAAATGCACTACGTCAGTGATGGCAGTATTGTAGAAAATTAGGTCATCAATTAAAATTTTAAACTAACAATAGACTTTCTATTTTTAAGCTCTTGAATAGCTCAGCAGCAAAAAACATTGGCCTTTCATTGTGGAGGCTTAAACATTTTTTTTTAACCTCCACTATATGGCATGGTTCTCTTGAAATAAAGGTCAATCAAAATTACCAATAAGTTGAGAAAATACATACACAGTCATATTCTAGTAGTGCTTTCGGATCGCACTCAAAAAGGTAAAGTCCACTGATAAACCAAAAGTTTTTTTTTCTTTTTGGACAACAAACCTTAATGGTATTGCAAGTATATACTTATATTTTGAATCATTAATAAATAACTTATGAGATCTCACTCAACATATTATTTTATATGTAACTTGTTTTTAATATTGTATCTATTTATAAAATGAGTTGTGGAATTGTTGGTCAAAGATTTCACTGAAAGTCATAGCATAGTCTATGACTAAAACAGCTCAAGTCTCCTTTCTCTTTATGTCACATCCTGACTAAACAGTCACTTTATTTGTTGACCAAAATGTCATTGGCTACTAACCTTATGTACACATTAATGTGATCTGGTTTATAGTAATAGTTTATAAAGGAAATCTTAACATAATCTGGCTAATAGTTAGTGATGTAAGCAGAAACACTTGTTAAGAATTGTCTGTTGTGCATTTTGTTGAAAGAATCAAGAGCTGATATAAAACTGTTTAAATTCTTTGTTGTTCTTGTTCCTAAAGTCTCCTGTTTTTATCGCCATGAAGTAGCGTGTTCTCTATTGGTCATGTTGTTTGGGTTTGTTTGCTCTCTGTGCATAAATGCCATACAGTTTTTTGGTTTGTTTGTTGTTTTTAATTCTGTTATGTTCTTTCTTGCTCGTATTCACCTTTCTAGTTGACTGTTATTGTGGCCCACATTTCCTCACACCAACACAGTTACTGCATTTAGTTTGTGCACTGGTTCTTAGCATTTGTTGTGTTTCAGTGCACTACAGTGTAAGAGAGCCCTAATGATTGGTAGTGGAGCCTTTGTCATTTAAGACATGCGCTTTTTCACATTGTCACCTAAAGGACAGTTAAGATTTACCTGTAATATAGTCAGTGGCAAATGGGAGTGTCTATGACCCAACTGCATGCACTCTTCACCAAAACTTGCCTCTTGATTCATTTGGTGATGCCCTTAATAAAAAATCAATCAGCTGCTAACAATGTGACTAGACCGCTACATTCACTCTGTTAAGCATCAGTGCCAATTTTTAAAATTAAATCAGATTATAATGTTGCAAAATAAGTGAAATTAACTTGAATATTATTTAACTATGGAATCTAAATTTGTAGTCAAATATTTCACGACTTTTGTTTTGTTAATATAGAAATGAGCAATGATGAAGAAAACAAACTTTTATTGGTAGCAATAAAAAATATTTGCATAAATGTTGTTGTTTTTTTTCGACTTTCAACCCAGAAACCCAGGAAAAACCTGAAAAACTTGCAGATTGTTAGAAAACCATTTAGAGTGGTATTTAAAATTTTTATTTATGAAATGCTAAAAATATATTTTATTTGCATTCTGGGGGTTGCATCATTTGCATAAGATGTATCACATATGCAAATAGCACAGTCCTTTTTTTATTTTTTTTATTTGTGTATTCACATTTGTTTTTGTTTTCACTTGTGACTGAAACATGTCCCATGTGGGATGTCACTTTCACTGCTGAGTCTCCTTACATTCAAGTATCAGTGATCTGTCAATGCCATCACTTGTCACTGCACTTACTCCCCCTGCACATGATATAGCTCACACTTGTTAGTGCTAAGTCTTCTTCCACACATGTATTAGTCCACGCCACTTGTACCCTACACACGCACACACACACACACTTGATGTAGCTTGCACCTTACCGTCCTCTCTGTCCACATTTTGTTTCTCGTAAAGGGTGAGAGAGATGGAGCCAGAGTAAAGCCAAGGGGAGACATTCTGATGTAGACTCAAGGTACACAACTCCTTGCCTCTTTGGTCACTGAGCTATATAAATCCCCAAAGTATTACGGTGCCAGGAGCCCTGAGTTCTGTGTTACATGTCTAGCTGTTTTAGAGAAGAAATAGATCCACCATTTTGAGGCAGAGCTTTAAAAATAATAACAATTAGGAATAGCAAGCAAAATAAATGAAAATTAACTTCATTTAGTTATGAGAGTTTGCATTGGTTCAACTCAAACTTTACACTATTTTAAAGTTGTCATTAATGCTTGTCCTGTGCATGACATTTTCTACCACTTGTCAATCATTAGACCTATCTTTTGTATCACAAGTAGCCTTTCGGAAACCTAATTTAAAATCACTGACTGTTTTTTAATGAGGTTAAAATGCTGGCTAGGATAAATGAAGATCTTGAGATAGAACTCCAATTGGACAGGAGAAAGTTGTATTTGTTAAAGCTCTATGCTGCAGCAAAATGGTTGATTTTCTTCCTTAAGTATTTAAGTAATCACTTTAACATGGCTCGGTGATGTTTGTTTGCTCCTAACAAGGAGGATTTCCTGTACACGCTTGTAGTGTCTATCATTTATCTCCCCATTCCATAG
The DNA here is from genome assembly GCF_947242115.1 of Biomphalaria glabrata. NCBI lineage: Eukaryota > Metazoa > Mollusca > Gastropoda > Planorbidae > Biomphalaria > Biomphalaria glabrata. Next base: position 17,856,172 of record NC_074728.1, on the reverse strand, counting down.
TTTAGGTTCTGGGTTTCTGTTTGCAAACATTCCCTCTTAAAAACAGATAAGTTAAAGCTGAAATTGAAAAGCAAATTATGAGATAAACAATTTAAAACAATTTTTTTTTTGCTGAAATATAGGCACAGAAAAAAAAAATCAATGCAATTTATAAGTTGAGTTTTTTGTTTTACTTGCTGTGAAGAAATGTTTCTGTAACTAAATTTTCATAAATTTTGATTTCAATGTGTGAATAAAAAATATCACTTTCATTATACAATTAAACATTCGCTATGGTGATTTAAATCCTAAAATAAAAATAGTTGACTTTTGGCATGTATGTTGTGTTGCTAATTTTTTTTTATAGCATGGATAATTCTGAAGAAAATTTTTTTTTATTAACAATTAACACCATTTAGCATTTAAAATGCTTTTGTCATAAATCGCTTGAAGTCTGTCTTTATTCTTAAACTTTTAATGTAACTTAATTCTTTGTTGCTTATAATTTTCCTTACTTCTCTTCTAATCTTTGGTATTTCTTAAATACTACAGTAATTTATAACATTTTAATATCAGTGATTTTAGCAGGTTAAGCATTGTATTAGACAAGAATTGTACTTGAAACAGTTTAAATTTAATGCAGTGGACACTGTTGTGAATAGGATAATAGACTAGAAAGTTTCTTTTTTAATTCTGTTTTCATTGACCTGGTGTCTACTGCCTGATTGAGCATGAAAGCTCTTTATGTGTTTTATATGTAACAATCTACATTCGACATAAGTAGCTAGACTACACTAACAACTTAATATTTTTGTAGCTTCATTTCTCTCAGTTCTTTAAATAGGCCTACCATACTTTTAGGCCCATGCCCCTCCTGTCAACTCACTAACCTCTACATTGTTCATAAGCTTATTCATTTGCTATGTCAACAACATAGATCCCTGAGTTTTTCAGTACATTACAATAACATTATTGGTCAGTCAAAACAAGCACAGTTACTAGCACCTTATCCTTTTGTTTTTTCCTTGTTTGAAATGAATGCATTTCAGATTTTGTCAAAGTGCAAATGGTTTTATCTTTATTAGTTTCTTGACTACTGATGTTCCTCTGAAAAAAAAAAGATTACATTCAACCTGTTTGAATGTGTTGACTAAATCATTTAGTCAAATTATAAGGCTAAAATATTGTTTTTCTTCCCATCTTCATGTACTGCCTGCCTCCCTCCTTTACTTCTCACTGAGCAGGATCAGGTTCCATTCCCATAACTGGTGGGAACAGTTGCTGAAAGTATGTTCTGCTCTGTGTGGTTTGTATCAGCACTGATTGTTGGCTGTGAGTTTGTTCTCACTGTCTGTTTGATGAGCCAACACTGGCCTTGCTTAAAATGTGGCCACTTACTCATGTCTTTCATTTTTGTCCTGCACCATTGGCTCTCATTATGATACTATTTTTATAAAACAAAAATTTTGGTTGAATTTCATATTAGAAAATTTGAAATTTTATGTAATGCCTTTATTTATTTTTTTTTTAAATAAGATATAGGGAGATATATATCACTCTTTTGACATAGAAAAAGCTTTTTAAACCTTTTTTTCATTGAATGCTTGCCATGTAGACTCCAATTGTGGTAGGAATGTTTTGCTTTTTGTTGTTCCTTCACATTGCTATTAAGTAATTTTTTTTTAGATAAACAAAATTTTAATGGTTTTATGAGACAGTTCTGTTTATGGAATATCTTCTAAATATAAGTATCTAATACTATAAAAGTTCTATTCCACAATTTTTTGAAGTTAGATTCATTCTTTTAAAAGTATTTAGTAGTATTGATAAATATTACATCATTTAATATGTTCTCAAAAGTTTTTAAGGAAATGTTCATTTTACCAAGGAATCTTTTATTTTAAATCTATATGAGTCTGTGCTTACAATAAAAAAAATTTTAAACAAATTTTTATTTTAAGATGCTGTGTTCTTCTAGTAAATATTTAAAAAATAGGTAAAAATAACCAGTATTAAAAAATATTAAAAAGAAAAAATAATGTTACTCTATGTATAAAAATAATTTAAATCAAAAGTAAATTAAGTCAAGTTCCCATTTCAGACCTTGTGATCTATGTGGCCGATGATGTAAAAGTCATCTGTTTCTGTGACCCACAGTTAATGAGTGTGTCATTTAGCCAGCTTAACAACCAACATTTACTTTTACCCAACTATTGTCAGGTACCCTAATAGATCTGGCTTCATAAAGATCCCAAAATTAAAAATCCAGCCTTCACCAGGATTCGAACCTGGGACCCAGCCAAGTGAAATTAGTTCAAAGACTTGAAACAATTTCTATTCTTCTCCCCCACCACCTCTTGTCTATGTCTCAAAACACAGTAGAAAAAAAAAACAGTGTTGCCCTGTCTTACCTTAGACTGTACAGTGTTGCCCTGTCTTACCTTAGACTGTACAGTGTTGCCCTGTCTTACCTTAGACTGTACAGTGTTGCCCTGTCTTACCTTAGACTGTACAGTGTTGCCCTGTCTTACCTTAGACTGTGGATTCACATTTTCTGTGGTTATGTATAACTCTACTTCGGAACAACAATAGTCGTGTTAATAAACATAATTGTCAGAAATTGTAACTAATTTCTTCTATTGTATTTTAGCATGCAGAAAATTGCTTTAACTGCATACTTTTGTATTTCTTTAGCAAAACTTAATATTTGTCCCCAACAGGATTGCTTATGCATGTTGACTCTTGACTCTATTTAACATGCATGAGTCAGATGTTTCATAACACAAGTTCACTACTTTGGGAATAATACACTTTACAAAATCTATTGGTGTGTCACCTTATTAATCTTAATGAATGCTGACATAGAGGACAATTAATCCATGACCTAGGAATATTTAAATACAACACACAAAATTGACATTAAAATACTAATGGCTTTGGTAATCTGCATGGATTTGTGTGCTTTCTTATGGTCTCACTTGCTCTTTCTCTCTCAATTTCATTCTCTCTCTTTAAATAGTGATGTCATTTAATTAATACTTTACTTTTAATGTTAACCAGTTACATTTTCAAGCATTCTTTAAATTAAACTATGTTAAGATTTTTTTTTTTCTAAAAGTAAAACTTTACAAATGCAGCTATTAGAATGAATTTTTCTTCCTTCTCTTAGTATTGTTAGTTTTCTAAAGACAAGTATAACAAGTGAAATTATGCATCAGAATGTTGGGATTGATCATTGGAATTAACATTAAAATCTAAACTACTTTTATATATACATATTTATATAACACATTTAAAACATTGTTAATGTAAATTGTTTCCTCCTCTAGTTTAATAAGTTTGTTTCATAAGTTTCTATGTTGCTTTGAAATGTAATACTGCCAGATTTGGGATTGAAAACATGTTTGCATGCTTTTCATGTGATGCATAGGTGAAATTTTATGAATAGTTCATATTTGATTGTTAATTTTGCACAATTACAACAACAAACAAAAAATAGCTTTGGGTCTAGAAACAAAATTAAATTTTGTGTGTAATTAATATTTTATAATGTTTTTTATTTCTAGACACATTTATGAGAGGAAGCAGCCTAACTGAAGATTCTGAGCTGTGATAGAAGAAGGGAAAAGGGAGAGAATCCAAACAGAAACAGTGAAGGGGAGATGACTGAAAACATTTGAACCCAGGTTGCCAGATGGAGGCCCAGTGACCCAGTCTACACTTTGTCTTCCCATCATTCCACACTAAACATTTGTTGTTGTTTTTTTTTCTGGAAATTTTTTAAAGTTTTTTTTTTTAACTACTTAGTGAAAAAAAAAAAGAAAAAAATTGTTCAGAATCCTCTGACATTGACAAGATTGTATGGACAATGTTTGCTGCGAGTTCTCCTGTACATGTTTCCAAATCTGAGGTCTTTGAACGTTCGAAGGTTCTGATCGGAAAAAGAATGGGGGGGGGGGAAGGGGATTGATATATTCTTTTGTTCATCCTATCATTATAATTATGTCTTGTGGACATGAAGCTATTTATGTAGGATATCCAAGCTGGTTGACCTTGACCTATGGAACAAGGTCACTAAACCAGCACCAGTGCAGGTCCCGTATTCCATCCTCTAGGTCAATATATACAAATATATATATATATATATATATCAACATAAACACCAATAAACTGAAGTGGTTTCTACATCAGTTTTTTTTTTTTTTAAATGGTTATACTTTTATTTATATAATATATTTTTGGTATTATTATAATTATCTTGCATTTATTACTATTGATTTTTTTAAATTCTTGTTCTGTTTTTGTTTTGTTGTTTTGTTTTTTCTGTTCTTTCTTTTGTTTTTCTATGTACAGCTCAAGAAATAAAAGAAACAAAAAAAAGGTAATAAACATTATTCTAAACATTTGTCTCTGTAATAAACTCTCATATTGTTAGTGAATCATTGTTTTATATATTCAAACAATTCACATGCATTCATCATCAGCCTCTGCCTTCTGGTGGTTTATATGAGCCATTGATCTTAAGGTTATTTATCCACTCAAGCAAGTTGTATGTCAGTGAAGGGAATATTCTTGTCTTAGATGCTGTATTTTGCCGTGCACAGAAGCTCTTTTTAAAATTATATTGCTATTATATTAAAGATCCACAACTAAGCTCTATGATTCTCTGGCATGGACATTATAATATGGCTGGAGTAGTCTCTGTAAGAACGATTTTAATTAGATGTAAGAATTTTAAGTCCTTATATTTATTTATTTATGTTAGTAGAAAATAAAGTTCCCCTTTCAGACCTTGTGATCTATAGGTTAGATGATGTTAACGCCATCTGTTTCTGTTGCTCATGGTTAATGAGGGTGTCATGTGGCCAGCACAAAGACCAACCACCTTTACTTTTTCTCATCTAATGTCAAGCCCCCATTATAGCTGGGTTAGGTGGACCAGAGTTTTACTGGGCCTTCAATATACAAGTTACATTTTACTTGGTCATTTAGGGCTGGGTTTTTTTATTTGCTGGTATGAATTTTTTAATCGAAAAAACATTGTTATTACTTTATGAAGGCTATTTTTGTAAGTGCATATGTGCTGTAACAAGGAATGATGATGTGTTTTGGCAAGCTGCAGTTTTTTAATATGTTGATGATGAATATGTGCATTTGCTACTGAGTGAGATAGTTTATCAGGCATTAAATGCTGAAAGCTGCTGAACTAAAATGTTTTGCAGATTACAATTAGTATTGGAACTGTGATTGGGACTTAGCTTATGCTCTCACCATAATCTGTGTATGGAGCCCTACTGTTAAAAATGGTTGTTTAGGTCAGTGGTGCCTTGCAAAGTGAAGTTAATTAAAGTGTTTCTATCTGGTCAAAAGTATTTGGTCATTACATGCACCTCCTCGATTCCACCCAGTTTTAGTGGGTGACTGGCATTATATATAACAGTGCTCATGGAGACTGATTTTTTTCGGTGATATAGTTCCAGTGGATTCCTTCATCTTTGTCGGTATTTACTTATAGAAGTCAGGTAGTAGCCAAAGTTTAGATATATGAGCATGATTGTTTGTGTTTATATTAGATCTATATCATTAATTAAAAAAAAAAAATCAAGAAGCCTAGCTCCAACTTGTAAGACAATTAAGTTTAATTTTTTCAAGTTCATGTATAGTAACTCTTGTTTTGAACAAAGGGAATATCAATTTGATCTGGTTAAAAGGTCATTAAATTGATTAATTAAAGATTGTGATCAAATAAATGTTCCTTAAGTTTCTGTTTATAAATTGTGCTTTTTTTTTTAGTTGTCCAAATTAATTACTCCAAATTAATTATTTTTGCATTTCTTTTGTAAACAATGAATTATTATTTTTTAAATTATGATTCTGAAAAACAAGACATTCTATGTTGACAATGTTAACTTAGAATCGCAAAATAAATGGCTTTATTATCCTAATATCTAAAAAAAAAATAAAAGCTTTTCTTTGAGTCCAAATATTATGGAAGAGTGAATTATTTGCTGAAAATAGGTGCAGAGTATGAAATGAAGTCTTAATTAGACATATGGCAGACAAAAGCTTTGTCTGTATTAGATATGGCAATAATATGCAGGCTGCAACTGAGTTTGTTTGGTCATGTAAAATACTGCACTCATCTTTAATCTTCAGAATGAATAAATTTCCTTATTATTCTTTTAATTCCTGTCATTCTTCATTGACAAACATTCTGTATATCTCAAACCTTAAAGTATTATAATGAGAGTTTCTAGAGAGTGTGTTTTATCAATCTGGGTAACAGACATATAATCAATGGTTTTCTTTGATTAAAGAGTATTTCACATGGCTTTGCAATTCTAGCTGTGGTCCACATATTTGTCACATCCAATAGAGACAAAACTTGCCTGCCAATGGTTGACTAAGTTCCTCTTTTCACCATCTATGCCTGTCTTCAGCAGTTTTGGGCTTAATAACAGCTTTTGGGCATAAGTTTGCCATTAGTACTAGTTTTGTAGAACTGAGGTTTAGGGAATGTAAGAAATGTCCCAAGCAATGAAAAATTTTCTAAAGTTAGATTACTTCCATACAAATGATGCATTGGCTAGACTATCCACTAATCACTACAAGATGGCAGCCTGAAAGATGATAGAATGGCTTATTAAAGCTGATTTAAGACCTTGATTTCTTTGCTTTCACAAACTATAGTCATCATCCTGTGTCCTGTATACTCTTGAAACAAAGACCCCTCATAAAATAAACATAAGGAGACAAAGTGTAGTGGATTCAGTTTGAAAGATTGTAAAAATAACGTTATGTTCCCTTGTCTAAACCAGTTGGAAAGATTCATTGTTTGAACTGAGCATATTAGTAAAAAGGATTGTAAGTCTTCATGACGTGTGTATTATAGAACAAATGAATCATGTTTCTTGGATTTCTATGATAGTTTTGACTCTGACATAATGGGTCAGACTTAAGCTTTTGTATAAATCTTTTTTCTTTTTATAAATATCAACATGTGTGTTTTGCTTTAAATGTTTCATTTCTTTTAGAACTGATACATTTTTTTATTTTTTTTTTTACCAGAGATGAACGTGTTTCAACATTCTAAAAAAAAAGGCATTTTGTGTACTTTGATGTCATTTATCATCTATGCTTTGTTAAACTTCAAACATGCCATTACTGTGATGGGATGATTGCAGTTTTGAGATCCAATGTTGTCTTCTGTCTGGCTTGTTGGGAATGCTGTACATTCTCATGATGACTAAACATCAAATTTTTCATTATCCATACATGCCAGTGCTGTTGTGTCTACTGTATTAGATATTTAGGTGCTACTCAGAGATTTGTTATATTAACTACTAGGCATGTTGATTGTTGACCAGGTGTTTTACATCTTGTACAGTTCTCTTCAATGTTTTGTTGTACATAGCATGAGACGTATTTGTAGTCTTGGTGTGATGTTTAGACAGCGGCTTGTATGCAACAATCAAATGTACTGTCTGATACATGTTATTTTAGTAAATCTTTGAAGGTTTGTCTTGTTTCCTTTCATGTGGTATACTAGTTTTTGTTTATTCCTTGGTATGCAATAGGATTAACTTTATTGTTTATTCTCAACCCAGCTTCAACACTATTCACATATCAGTGATGAAACCAGTCCCATTATCTTATAAATTTGGTCTGTGCAAGTTAAAATGTTTCAATTTTTTTTTTTTTAAGTTCTGGAACTAAAATAATCAACTAGTAAATTTGTAGGAAATAATTGTGTTTTTTTTAATTGAGAAAAACAAATTTGGTTGAAGATGTTGTAAATGTGACATTTGTTTCTGCTATGAAGTCATTTGATTTGCACATTCTACTAATTGACAAGCATTGTAACTGCACTGTTCTCAAATAATAGATTAAGAAGTATTGTTAAGAAAAGTGTGAATGTAACAAATATTTAGGTCCATATGTAGAGACAAGTTTGAAAGTGTGAATGACCAATGGAAATAGCTGACCCTGGTCTATGTTAATTGGATATTCAGCATTTGATTGCGCCATGTGCCCATTTCTTTTGATTTTCTCGTCAGTAATTTATTAAATTTGTTTTCATTCAGATTTGTTTCTTTTTTTTTTTTAAATTAAAATTGAAACTTCTTTTAAATGATTATTTAGTTCTCTTGTCTTGGTGCTCATTGACATGAGATTATTGGGTTCTCTTGTCTTGGTGCTCATTGACATGAGGTTGTAAAAATCAAAAATGTTTTATCTTTTCACTGATGTACATTTTGAAGATCATAGTGCTGAAATGCTTTAAGCATATTCAGGAGACTAGTAATGATAAATTCACAGGATAGTTTAAAGTGTTGCCAAACTAAAACTCTTACTTTAAAAATGACTGCCTTACTAACAAATGAGCCATGAGGTGTTTTAAGATCTTCAATTCAGTAACACAGCCGTCTTGAAATAATGTACAAATAGTATACAGCCACTAAAGACAAATATTAAGAATCAAGTGACATGTTAATTGTAATAAAGAGATAGATGACTGAAGATTCATTTAGCCCACTTCCAGGTCGTCAAAATAAGAGAATAGCTCTCTTTTAGTTGGCCTTGTAAAAATGACCAATATTATAAATATTCTGGAGTCAAGTTTTAATAGGTGTAAACCCCTAGCTATTCTTAGGACTAAATGAATGACACAAAAAAAAAAACTTGCATCCATGGAATGTTGAGAATCAACCTGCTTAATTCTACTACAGAATAATTCCTTTTAGCAAAAATTTTATTAAACATTAATTAATTTAATTTTTTATTGTATAGTTAAAAATTTCAAGTAATTGATTATTTCACAAATTAAAGACAAGAAACTAACAATTTTCAAAGATTAACTTTATTTACAGTCTCACAACATTCTTTAGACATTTTGTATACATTGATTAATGAATAATTATAAACAAAGGACTAGTATGAGAAAATTTTTCAGCTGTTGGAAGTACAACAATTTTTTAAATCAATGAAATTTTCTCACGCTGGTGGACTGGGTGGTAAAAACAGCTTTCCTACCTATAAATAAGGCTAGAGATCAGATCCTAACTTCAGGTGAATTGTGTTGGCTGAGTGCCTAAAGGCAGCACACAAACCTCCCAGATACCACTGGTCCATAGCGGACTAAGCATGCTATAAGCATGAAAGTTTTATATAAAAAAGCAATTTAAAAATAAAGCTAAGAAATAATTTGACATGGTTTAAGTAGACTTTATTCTTTAAAGTTTCAAATGTCTGATACAAATACAACACAAGATTGTATGAAGTCTTATTAGGTCCCAATAGGAAGAAAATTATATTATCTAGGACACAGCTTTATCGAACCAGACAATCAAAGCCTTAATGCAAACAGCAAGACTGCCATGAACATTGTCTACCATACAACCATCACCAAACACATCAATATCTTTGCTTTGAGAAAGGAGGCAAACAAACAAAAATTTTATGGTGCCCTAATCAAAATATTTAAAAATTAAAACATTTGAACAAAAACAGAAATATCAATGCTACAAAGTTTAACTTCATGTATGAACGGTATGGATATATTCAAGATAATCTATTTACAGTGTATTCCCAGTTAACAGGCATAAAACATGTAACACATATTCCAAAAGTAAATGAACAATAATGTACTAAATAAAGTTTACAACAGAGTATTACAAATAATTAACCTAAAAAATACCTTTTTGAGTATACAAAAAAAAATATCTCTGCACAAATAAAAAGAAATGTAGAAAAAAAATCTAAAATGTGCTGTTTTTAACATTATAATACAGACAAAAAAAAAAAAAAAAAAAAAAAAAGAATCTGCTTTGGTCATCAACCATAAACACTGCATCCTATGATTCTATGACAGCTGATGATTTTTAAAGTGCACCCTTTAATTTGAAGGTAAATTTTTCATTGGATATCCAAAATAGGTTTCTCATTAAGTTTTTGTGTTATAAATCATTTCATGTTTTGCTCTGCATAATTTTGCACCAGTATTTTGAGAACAATCATTTAGCATCTTTTGAAATCCTAAGGTAAACAATAATTTTAAATACAGGAACAAATCATTTTCAGACCACACAGACAAGAATCAACAAGACTTTAGAAGTGTTATCTACACCCCCATAAAAATAATGTTATTTGAAGATTGGGCAAAGATAGCACTGCTGGTTCAACTGTCCAGCTGAAGTTTTAATTGAAATAAATAACAATGGCCCAATAAAGGGCACATATCAACAAAATATTAAGATATCGAAGCAATATTAATTATGTTTCATTGGGTTCAAATGTTATAAAAATCTTATACTTTGGACTTGCATTAACCAACAATTTATTGTTACCGGCACAGAGAAAGCCTGTTAAGAATTTTTTGCATATTGTTTTGATTCTATCAGTAACTCACTCAACTCAACTTACTTCCAAACCATATTAAATATAAGCAGCACAACATAAAAACAATTTCTTTTTTAAACCAAGAAATGCCAAGCTCACATCATATCACTCGCTGAACCTTTAGGCCTGCATATTCTTTCCATCACATGCTACTATTTTGACTTTGTCAACTTTTGCTATTTCCTGCACTGGGGCCTCACGAAACTCTACATTGTTCAATACAAAGGTCCAGACATTGTCACAAAATCTGTATGTGTTCAGCTTGCCCTGAAATCCATAAATAAATAGAAAAATTTTCTGACTAACAATTCATTGTTGTATTAAATGCATTCTATCTGTGCATGCATTTTAGTATAACTAAACAATAGCATGGACTCACTGGAGAAATAAATGAACCGGTATTTTAAAATTCTGAGGCTGGTTGGTTAAGAAAAATACAAAACAAAAAATGTGCAATTTTAAATGTCCCCTGATTTTATAAAAATACATTATCATTTCTTTTCTGCCTCGATAGGCAACATCAGCAGTTATGTTTTAACTATAAAACTGTTGTTGTTTTTTCACTTTGATTTCCTATTTATATTATTATGTTTATGCATTTTTTTTAATCTATTCTGTTAAAGCTTTATAATAACAACAAATAATTGCAAAAGAGACATTCGGATTCTAAAAACAAAATAATCTTGTTAAGTATTCTCAATGAGTTGTTTTAACATGAATGTATTGGCACAGAATGTAGATACTTCAAAGCAATATGACAAGATTTGATATCACTTTATTCAAGCCTTTTTATGTTTGGTAGGTAGTAAAACTTACTTAAAATTCTAGTTCATTTTATTCAAATAAACAAATCAGCAAAAACTTTCTTGTACCAGTATCTTATATTTTCTAAAAAGAGATGTCACTAAAAACATCTATCTGCTTTGGGAGTCAACCATAAACACTGCATTCTTAGATTCTATGACAGCTGATGATTTTTAAAGTGCACCCTTTAATTTGAAGGAGTAAAACTTACTTATAATCTAGTTCATTTTATTCAAATAAACAAATCAGCAAAAACGTTCTTGTACCAGTATCTTATATTTTTTTCTGTTTAACATCTTTATCACAACCTGTCCTGTACAGTATTACAAGTTTGTTAAACACATAGCTGTGATGTCTTTGTGATTGTCTCTCTATTCATTGTCTGCAATGAGTTTCCAAAACATGGCTGCTTACTACAAGTTCCTAGCTTCCTAGAAGAAAGAGGGCTGGCTCCACAAGTAAGAAAAAGGTTTTATTTTTAACAAAATTGTCTGAAGCCTTAAAGTGGAGAGGGGCTCATTCTCCACTCTATTCCTGGCTTAGACTCTGACTAACAGTGTCTATATTTTCCCCTGGTCTATTAAATTTTGTAAACACCATAGACAATGTAATGGACAACTGTACAATTCAGCTTCGATCAAAACAATTACCTTAAAAGAGATCTTAGCCTTGACTCTTTGAGCCAAAGCTTGGTTAATGGCTTTGTCAAACTGTAATAGAACTTTGAGTGCTAACTGGGGGGAGATCTGTCCCATCTGAAAGGTAATAAATGGTCATTATAATATTAATTTCAGTAACTGTAATTATTATTTTCATGATAATACAGAAGAGTTTTAAGACACATTTGGAAATGCTAAACTATCCAAAAATAAAATGTGTTTAAGTGTTTAAGCAAAATATTCTCAAACTGATGTACAAAGTACATGAAGTAGCCAACATGACAAGCACATGGCTGCCTGGTCGTGCAATATGCAAGCTGAGCTGTTGGTTTAGTCGAATCAATGTCCCGGGTTCATTCCCAGCCCACTGCCATCCCACATCTTCCTGCAAAGGTTTGGACTATAAAGTAAATTTTCTTCAACTCTGAAGGAATATCCCCAACATGTAAAAAAATTTACAAACACATGTCATGACTAATTCTTAGAAATCCTAAAAAAATTCAATAGCAGTACAAATACTTGTATTTTTTCTTTTTCTTTAATGCTAAATTGTTGTGTTTTAAATGCCCACTTTTTTTTCTGCATGTTTGTTTCTATAATTATCTAAACATTCACTGCAAACTCTTCATAAATTATATATATATATATGTACTTAAAAAATATTGTAGAAGTCAAATATAAATGGTATGCAAAGCATTCCCATTCTTTAGAATAGCTCCATAGCCGTCATTTGGGGGAGCTTGTATAATGTATATATATTAATTCAAAGTTGGGCTTTTTTTAAGCTAATAAGTAGATAGACAACACTTTGACCTGAATGAGTTCATCTAAGCTTTCTTGGAGTGTGTGACCAAGTGTTGTATTCCTATAAAGTTGATAACTCATCTTCTTGATGATCTTGAATCTAATTCTAATGGAATAAATTATTATAAATGTAGAGTATAGATTAAGAATATAAGATTAGACTATTACTATTAGTATATTTACTACACTTAGAAAGCATAAATTTCTTTAGTAATGTATATCTAGAAGATCTAGATCTATATCTAACTTAATTCTTCAATGAACTTCGATATTGCCAACTAAATTTTTAAAATTGAGTTACGAAGTACAATGGAAATTTAATTCTGCAGTGTCTATACATTTGGCTATAGATTAGATCTACACCATATCAGTCTACATATAGATCTATAATATTGTTTTAACCCTGCCATGCACATCGTCATTCAAATAATGCAGTAGGTGCGCACTGTTAAAGTCTAGACTGAGAAGGAATGTTTACATTGAAGAAGATAACTGAATTCAGCCCAAGTCTGGAGCTGTTGAAGAAGCTATGCTCAAGACACAGTTAAAACAGCAATGTCCCGTTAATATAAACATGTATTAGTGGAGTCGCCTCACTTCAATTTATTATAAAGTAGATTTCAATCTTTACAAAGTTACTAGATTCTAGATCTACAGTGTCTACTTTAATTTTAACACACTGACTACTAATTTGAAATTTCTAAATAAATTTTACATCTACAGTCACTCAGTCTCAGACTACACTACTACTTACTACTACAGTGTCAAACTAGTAACTAAACTAACTTAGTCTTTATGAGTTTATCTAAGTCCTAAGTCTAAGACTAGTGACTAGTCTAGACTAGTCTAATGAAGGACAATTCACTAAAACAAATGATCCTAGTATCATAGTCATAATGTCTGAATAATGACTAAGACTTGATTCACTTGTAAGTCTTGTTACTTGTACACTGTGAGTGTGAGTAGTGAGACTACGTTTAGTCAACTTTTAGTCAGTGTGACTGTGAGTCAAACTGCACTGACTCAGTGACTGACTGAGTGTGTGAGACTGAGACTGAGTACTGTCACTGTGATTGTAGCCTACTAGATTACTAGATAGATCTAGTTATACTAGCTAACTCTAGACTCTAGACGAGTCTAGATAGAACTTAGAAGATCTAATCATAATAATGCATAAAATGTCTAATTTCTAAGAGAGAATAGATCTAGATCTAGATATACTAATACTACTATAGTATAGGCAGTACTGACAGTGACAGTACCAGAAGTTATGTCTACAGACAATACAGTTCTAAAGACGGATTTAATATAATAGACTCTACCTGATCTACAGTTTACAGTGTATAGAAAGGTTACTTTAAAAATATTAACTTGAAAGTTCCGAAAAAAACAACAACAATGACTTCCTTTTTACCCGAAACAAAATATTTATATTATTTAAAAGTATAAATTTGACACCCGTGCTACGTTACCGTTAAAATACTTGGTATATATATATATATATATATATATATATATATATATATATATATATATATATATATATATATATATATATATTTATTTATTTATTTTGCCCGGAACACTTTTAAGCCCATCATTAAAACGGCCCCCATTACAACATTACACCCACCCCAACATAATTTTCTAGCCCTCATTTTTTGTTCTCTATGTAATCCTTCAATCGAACGCGCGCAACCCCCTATTAGAGAGGCGGCGCAGGGGCTGCCCACGTTACGGCCTCGCTCCTCATAGGTTTACGCAGTGAAAAATACTCGTCATAAAGCGATACCAAACGATACGATTAAGTTTCCAAATTAACGTAATTTAAATGACTGAATTAGATTTAAAAAAAACTGTGTAGCGGCATCTGAATTAGAAGGGAAAAATCTCGGTGAGTGGGAAATAAAAGGTTGGCTTAAATTGTACCCCCCACCTAGGGAGCTCCCCACAATTTATACGGTGGGTATGATAAAATAAGTAGAACCACTGCTTGGTCTGCGAAGCTACGCGAATCGGTACTGTAGAACTTAGAACACTGTAGGCCTTCATGTTCCTAGTATTTAGACTCGATGACAATTTTAAGCCTTTTTATTGTAAGTTGCTAACATGTTTCTAAGTCTATGGTTGATAATTAACAAATAACACCTATTAGACGTTGTTTATAAGCTTTTCCAGGCATTGTATGTAAAAACAATAGGCCTATAGATCGATCTATGCTCTACATACGCATAGCTAACAAAGAGAAGTAGATCTATAATTTTTTCTAGTTATTTCAAAAACAAAAATTTGAATGTGCGCGGATTTCAAAGACCACACAAGTATAGATGTACGTTGCACCCAAGAATATATAAACGGATGTAACTTTTCTAGTGGCCTTAAAAAGATAAGTCACTATGTTAGCTTCCGTGCACAGGCTGGATGGCTGCCTGGTAGTGCGGTTTGCGCGCTGGACTGTCGTTCGGAGTTATCGATGGTCGAGGGTTCAAATCCTGCCCTCTCCCATCCCCCGTCGTCCTGCGGGAGGTTTGGACTAGGAAGTAAACTATCTTCAACTCTGAAGGAACATCCGAAACATGTAAAACAAACAAACAGTCTCTCAAGTTTAGATTTCAAAATAAAAATAATTTGTAAACATTTTTGTTTGGGCTTACTAAAAGGGGCCAATAATGTGTATAGCCTAGTATTTAAAAGAACACGTGGGGCAAATAATTATGTCAAAGGCAATCTTTTTTTTTTTTTTTTTGTGAACTGAAAGGTGGTTGGTGCCCCCTCCCCCTTTTCCTTTAAAACTCCAACTTTAAAACCAATTCAGGCGCGAGCTTGCTTTTACTGACTTGGAAGAAAGCACTTTGCAGAAGGTGCTTCCGAACGAGACAACTGGAGATCTTTTAAAATACACATTAAAGACCAAAAGGAAATCTATTGTTGAGGACAGGTGTAGACGGCAAAAAGAGAAAACCCAACCAACAGCAGATAATAGTTATTTTTGCAATCGATATTATATCGCACAATATAATCACTACTAGGACTGCGTAGCCACTTGAAATGCTGCACTCATTAATTTTCGGACAAATAGAGGGTCTGTGGAAGGCTTTTTATATACAGTTCAGTGATACCATTACTTTTTTCTTTTGTCAACACTACTCTTTTAAGCACACGGACGACAAAAAAGACAAACAAGATTGGTTGAGGGGCAAAGTGCTTGGTTTCCTAACCGGGGGTTCCGGATTCAAATCCTGGTGAAGACTGGGATTTTAAATTTCAAGATCTTTATTGCGCTGTGAGTCCACCCAACTCAATGGGTACCTGATATTAGTTGAAGAAATTAAAGGCAGTTGGTCATTGTTCTAGCCACTTGAGACCCTCACCCACATAGGCACTTAAACAGATGACCATTACATCATCTGCCCTATAGATCGTAAGGTCTGAAGAAGGAACTTTACAATAACATTAATGCTGTAAGCTGTCACCCAATCATTCCGTCTGTATAACCTCGTCAGAATGTGTTCCCAATGTGTTGCTATCTGAATCTTTCACTTGGATTCCATGTAGTCAGTCCTGCTGAAGTTTTGGACAAGTAATTATCTTCATTTCTAAAGCAAAGTCCAATCTTATCGACCCAAAATGAGAGGCATTTCATGGCAACAACTAACTAATTTGTATTTTAGCACATCGGCACACTTTAGGCCATGTCGTGCCCGTAATCCATAAGGGTTACTCTCCCTTCATACCACAAGAGCTAAATTGTAGGCCTATATAGTTGAGTCATTAAAAGCAAGGTCTATTCACAGTTAAAATAGTAAAGGTAGTAAAAATTTAATAATTTAATAAAAATCTTTTGTAAATATATATTCACAATTTCTCAAATCAAACCTTCGCAGACAACCCCACCTCCCGGAAAAAGCCCAGTACCTCCCCAAGGTCGACATTATCAAACAGTGTTTTTATTAAGTTGTGCGCTCTATAAAATGTCCCCCTAATATCCTGGTATCTGGGGCAATCAATAAGGATATGTTCCACGGTGAGACGAGAGTCACAGTAGCCTACTCACAAAGTGGGGGCTCCTCTCTCTTCAGCACAAAGGAGTGCGTGATGTAGGTGTGGCCAATCCTAAGTCTGGACATGGTCTTGCTTCCACGTCTTGTCAGACCCTTAGATGTGGGCCGCCACCTGACATCCGTCACAATCTGAGTTTGTTGTGGGTCTCAGCCTTCCACTGATCGTGCCACTCTCGATAGGTGGCAGAGGCAATACTTTGTCTCAGGTCCGAGCAGGGAATTTGGGCTCCTGACACCGCTTTCTTTGCTTTGCTTCATTGTCTGCCGTTTCCCTCTATGCCCACATTGGAGGGGATCCAGATGAAGGTGACATCCCTATGGCCCAAAAGCTTTAAGCTCTTATGTACCAATGGAATGTCAGTCTTCATCCGCCCTGAAGCTTGTAATGCAGGAGCATATGAGAAATTTTCTCCTGTCTGATGCTTTGACGGCCGTGGGTGCAAGTGATATTGCATGTAATTCGGCCGTAAAGATGAGGCATCCATCGGGGAGTCTACGGGAGATTGTTTTGTTCCGATAGGAGCAGGCATACGCGACCTTTCCATCCATTTTGAATCCGTCAGTGTAAATGGTGCCACAATCTCCGTAGCTCTCCTGCAGTTCCCTAAAGTGGACTTGTAGTGTGCTTGGGTCTGTATTTTCTTTTTTTTTTTAAATTAAGGAGGGATACATTTAATTTGGGTTTATTCATCAACCAAGGAGGGTTCTGTGGGATTTTTATTTTAGAAATTTGGTCAATACAACAAACTAAACGAAGCTGGTTATCATAGTGCAATCAAACATTTAACCATTTTGGCTTTGGTCGGAAAGTTTTGCGCACCAGTAAATAAATACTGTTCATTATGATAAGAAATCTCAAAGTGTCAATAATTAGCCTATATTAAAACAAAAGTCTTTGAATCTATAACATAATTAAATATGTATATTAATGCATAAATATAACATGCAATACACACACTAAAATCACATAAACATGTTATAATAACAAGATTTTTTTGTTCAGTTTGAGTCAAAGTTTATTTTAAAAAAATAAATATCACGAGTAACACAGCTTTAGAATGAATGAAATAATTTAAACAACAAAACTTGTTTAAAATGGAACATAGCCTGATAAACACAAAGATGGTTTAAAATCAAAAGAACTAGAATGAAAAATTAAAACAATTAAGTTTGGTTTTAGTTTTACATTTTTGGCACATCAGCACAATTCAGGCCAAGTCATGCCCTTAAAACAAATAATACAATTCATGAATTTGTATAAATGAACTTTTTTTTTTACTCATATAGATATATTTCAATAAAGAAATTAAATACATTATTGATTCAATAAAATTTAATCAAAAATCAACATTAAAAAACAAAACATTTCCTAAGTTAAAAATTTAAACCAAACAAGGTTGCCTCAAGCAATTCGTCCAATTATCAGATAAATAAATACATATTGGTATAACAACAATAAGCTCATTAATGAGATATTTTTCTGGGTATACGAGTAAAACGTCTGATAGTGTTAGAATGATGATAAAATTTAATATGCTTGTTAAGGTTGGATCTGGACTTACAACTATACATGCAATGTTCACATTTGTATGGCCGCTCCTGGCCATGCACCAACAGATGAACCAGAAAGTTGCATTTCTTCTTAGTCAAATATCCACAAATGCTACAAAGAAATGTGCTAGTCAAGTAAGAACGACTCCTACAAGGAAACACTCTGTCTCTCTTAGCCAGTGTGTTCAAACCTGGGCAGTCGGTGATGAAACTTTGATAGAGCTCATCCAGCTTCTCCCTCATCATTAGCAGAGGAAGTCTCAGCTGCTCTGGCGGTGTATCATTTTTGTGCTGATTGAGGTGAGTTTTAAATTTGGACAGTGAGGGCAGAATTCCCAAACACACAGGGCACTCAAGTTTTCCAATAGAAGCGTGAGTGATGACGTGAGACTTGAGGCACTTGATGGTTTTGAACTTTTTGTAGCATTTCAGGCAAGTGTGGTTTTTAAGCTGAGTGTGTGTTTTTTGGTGGGTTGACAGAGTGTCAATTCGACTTGTAGAATAATCACACAGATTGCACGAGTACCTGATATCCGAGTTATGAATATCATAGTGTCGTTTTAATTTGGTTTTAGTAGTACATCCTTGACCACACAACTCACACCGAAAAGGTTTATCTGATTCAAATTTTTTGCCAGATTCCATCATAAATTTGACACTACTGAACCCATGTCTTATTTTTTTCACAGACAGCTTCCTGGTGTCATAAATTTTGTAAATACAATCCTCATGTTTTTCCATATGGCGATTAAGGCCAGGTTTGTATTTGTACTTGCTATTGCACAAGGTGCAAGTGTACTTATTATCATGATCATTATCACTGGTAAATTGTTTTGTGCTACTTTCAAGTTTAGGGGAAGACCCTTTACACTGAATGTGTTTAGACAGGTGATGCTTCAGGCGCTTTTTTGAGCACACTTCATAGCCACACATAATACATACAAGCAATAATTGCCTTTTAGTTTTTCTTGTACTTACTTTGGTATCACTGAGAGGTGAGGTTAAAGAAGATTCCATAAATGATACAACTTTAGATGTCTAAAAAGAAGAGCAACATAGAAATTGTTTTAGAATTTAATGAAAGATAAGCTATTGTTCATTATTTCTTATTTGCCTGTGTTCAAAACATTCATTTCTGTGATCAGTGCTGCGATGAATACAAGTGCAAACCAACAATAAGCTTATCCATCCTACTTGCTGTAAAGTGTTGATCTTCTTTTCTCATGTTGAACAAGTCTTGAGTTATATAGAATCTGTAATAAATATTTCTTATAAGTTACAAAAGATGAGGCAAGTAGAAGTCTAAAAAGTCTTACTAACTGTGAAGTTGGGATTGCAATTTGAATTTTACACATACATATTATTTTAGTTTGGTAGCAATGTCATAAATAGATCTATTTTTTTATTGTTATAAATGAGCTAGCTGCAGGTCACAATTCAATACTGTGACCTCATTCTATTTCTTTCTAGAATGGATTAAGTCAAAACAAGTTCACAGAAGTAAACTTGTTAATTTAATTATTATTAACCAATCAGAGATAGAGGTCAGAAAAAAAAGTTGCGTACACCACTTTCTGGAAGATAATAGAAATATTTTGGGGATAAAAGCTTACATGATTCTAGAAAAGATAATTTAAAAAGGTATAAATTGGGGGAAAAGTGAGTTAGTTGTGATCCTTTAATTGTAGTGCGTTTCTTGAGCTTCTGAAATCCTTGAGTTGTAGCAGGTCCATAAGTCTATGAGTACTTTATAAAATATTGAAGTCAATTATTAGTGAAAGTAAAGTTTAAGTCAGTTGTATCAATATATTTAAGTGCTATTATGTTGTGAATGTGAGAATATATGTCAAGAAGTGCTGTATTACGAATTACTGAGTAAATGTTTTGTTAAAAATTGAAAGAAAGAAAAGAAGTTTAGTATAGAAGTTCTTCAATGTATTTTAATCGTTTTATATTTCTCAGGCAAGCGATTCTGTTTGTGCCATTAAATATACCGAAAGGAAGAATAAACATTCATAAATCTAAAATTCATCAACAAATTCGGCACTAGAAAAAAAAAACCGTTAACATTGCACAGGTGAGGTCACCATACATCACGCCTTTGAGTCATGGGACAGTGTACATGTAAACAAGCTGGCATGTGAAAGGGTAACAAGGTGTTCTAGAATGGAAATGGGACAGATGCTGTACTTTTCTGCCATATTCTACATGCTAACATTAGTACCATAGAAGCTTTAGATCTATAAATCTGAGAGTTAATGTGAAAGGACAGCTGTTGTTGCAGTTCTCTATGGTGCAAGTTCAATAGTCTGACTTTTGAGTAGAAGAGAGATGTATTCAACTGGATGCAAGTTAACAAGCAGAGTTAACTGGAGTGGACTAGAGTTAGTACAGTCTATACTAGTGATGCCCAACCTAATTCGAGCTGCAGGCCATTTTAATTTCCAACACTAGTATCGCGGGCCACATGACCGAAAAGTACAAAAACGAAATGAAAACGACCTGGAACTATTTTATTTAAAACTTACATTAATAAATGAGACATTGGCAGTTTATTTATTAATTTTTTTTTACGCGTAGGAAAATGGCTTAAATTTTTACTTGAAAGTTGAGCGACATAGTAAGACTTTAGTTTTGCCACCCACTCATTTTGTTGACACTTTTTGTTAAATATTCTCATAAATCCTCCAATCTGTAGGCGTAGTTTAACAATCTTTTATTCGAGACTCAAACCAAGAATGCTGTCATATTTATTTCATAAGGCCGTTATATAGATCAATATGCCGCTATATATGTTGTTTTTTTTTTAAATTAAACATGCTGACTTATTATCATGTTCAACAAAAAAATCAAGATCCTTTCACTTTTCCAGGTAGATTCTACATTCAATGTCCGATTTCATAAACATACAAAAGTGACAGGTTAATAGTGAAGACCCTAACGTAGAAAAAGATACACATTTCAACCTTTTTTATGAAGGGGGAGTTTTCTACACTTTGTGCTGATGTTTCAGCAGGCCGGCTAGAACCACGTCGCGGGCCGAATGTGGCCCGCAGGCTGTATTTTGGGCATCACTGGTCTATACTATAGCAAGTATAGCTATACAGTTACAGCAAACTGCAGTGGACTATCCCCTATACTGAGATAATTATTGATAATACTTATACTGCCCTATAGTCAGTATAGTCAATACACCCGATACTGGCGATACTGTTGAAGTAAGATGTTTATCATGTATCATAATGATAATGTATGGCTTGATCCGGCTTGGTAGCCTACTCCATTGTCTCCAGTTTAGAGTCTACTCTTTCTGAAGGCTTCACTGAAGGGCACTAGAAATTTAAGCTAAAATTTAGTAAACTAAAATTTAGTTAACTTGACGACTTGACTTATTTAAATGGCCTTCTTCAAGATAAGTTCTTCAATTTCTTGCCTTCTAATTTTATTTTAAATTTAGATCTAGATCTACAGTAACTTACGTTTATCGAACAAGTTAAGCTCATTCGCCATCATTTTTTATGTTTGAATTTGTGTATCTCCGTAAAAATTAGACCTAGAAAAAAACTGATTATATCTATGAACTCCTCATCCATTTTTCTTAAAAAGTAGACATGTTTTATTTTATTACTACTCAAAGTTAAACTTATATTTGATGTAAAAGTGAGTCAGGTCGATGATTTCAAAAGCTTAAATTATCGAACACTTTTTTACCTTTATCTTATCTTATCGAACATATTAAGAACTTATCGAACACATGAGAAGTATGGTGTTTTAAAAGTGTTATAATCTTAAAATTTTGTGAAAAGTATGGTGTTTCAAAAGTGTTATAATCTATATTTTTTTTATTTATATCATTTTCTTTTTACACCATGTCAAGACAGACAGATTTTAGTCATTTTCACATGGTCCACATCGAAGGAATCTATAATCTATCATTGATCAGCTCTGCTTAGAAACTGACGGTGCTAAGCCCAGTAACGCATTATCGTAGTACTTATTTAGGTCTAAGCTATTTTGAGACATAAGTCCATTAATAAATTAAATCCAGATATTATCTATTTGAGGAAGAGCCTAATAAGCTTTGGTAGCCAATAGATAATCCTCCCCAAGTCATTGCAGGACACAACAGTTTACTTGGTTCACATAAAAACAAAACATACGGTACGCGGCCCTACGTAACTAGCCGCCGATCTAGCACGCTCAGTGTATGTAACAGCCCAAAAGTCAGTGCTAGATATTTTTCGATCTGGGCGGGGAAGAGGGGGGGGGGTGCTGAAAAGCTATGGTAGCTTGCGAGCTGTGTTACCTATAGATATAGATAGATCCGCCCTCCCTAAACCACCTGGTTGACCAAAAAAAAAAAACACCGTATTTTAGAGCACGCTTAGTATTTGTCACACACACACAAACAACATATCTATATATATCTATCAAAATAACAATTAAAAAATATATAATTTAAATATTTTGTGTTCTTTGGGTTATATCCCTTCGATGTTTATTTTAACATTAAAATGGCGTTCGATATCTTACGAAGCTGAGATTGCTTATATAAAAACTGCTATTATCGAACACCCCCTTTTTAAACCTCAATTTTCATGTTTAGGTAGCAAAGGACACTTTAAAGAAAATTGTTGCAAATATTTCTCAGCCTAATTAGAAGCGTATTATATAGGTTTTGTTGAGCTGAACATCATTGGCATTAAAAAATACCCTTAACCCGAGACTCACTTCACTCTTCCCAAGAGGTCAAAAAAAGTGAAATTTTTATACCAATATTACCAATGCACTTTGAATATAAGTAAAAAAATTATCCTCGGGTGAAAATGAAACTAAATATAACTAAACTTAAAGAAATGGACGATGCACAATAGGAATGGACTAGTTTCGTCATAATCATCGAAATAAAGGAGAATTTAAAAAAATACAATGGGGTGTTCGATAAGTACCTTAAAACGAAGGTGTTCGATAGATGTAAGTTACTCTAGTAAAAAAAAACTTGTAACTTATTATCTTATAATAATTATAAATTAGACTTATTTTAAATTATTTAATTTATTATGACTTATTCTTATTATCTGTCTTATATTTTTATCCTATAAATAATAAAACGAATAGATTAATAGATCTAGAATCTAGATTAATCTAGAATCTAGCTAGAATATAGAGATAGATAGAGTAAAGTGCGAAGTTCGAGCAGTCCCGATTTGACAAGAGGTTCGAACAGTTCACTTTTTATTGCTATAACTTTTTTATTTGAATGTTTACCAAATTACTACTATATTGCTACTGCGCATGCACCTTTTTTCTTTACTTCCGACACGTACTATTTCCTTTTCCTTGTAAATGCTAAGTTCATGGTGAGGTCAAACTCAGGAGGTGTGGAATTATTCTTTTTTACTACCCGGTAGTGAAGGAAATGGGTAATGGGATTAAGGCTATTTTTAAGTCTGATGGCTCATCAGCTCAAATAGACTATTTGAAGTTGTGGAGGGTTGGAAATGGTGCAATGGATGGTGTTCTAGCGCTGGAGTAAAAAGAAAATGACTTTATAATAAAAATTAAATATTAAAACATGTTTTTAGATATATTTTCTTTGATCTGCTCGAACCTTCCACCAACCCGATCAAGCTTACTAACTGGGGAAAAATCCGCTCGAGGAAAAGTACGCTTGGCGATACTTACCTTACACCTCTTTGACTTCGTATTTAATTTTAACTAAGTCTAGTGATACATTAAATCCAATCTATTTTTATAGAAAAAAAGGACGAGGAATTCAGAGATACCATCAGTTTTTTCATAGGTCAGACCGTTACGGTGCTATAAAAATCCAAACTTGAAAATTGCTGCCAGCGGGCTTAATGCGCTCGAACTTCGCACTTTACTATAGATCTAGATCATTAGTAGATCTCTAACTCCAGGGTTAGTAGCACTTTTCCATGACAAAATTTTAGGAGATTTTAGGAGGTTTTTTAAGGATGAAATGTATGATAAGTGTGTGTGTTTCCCGTCCGTTTGTGTGATACACAGTAAAACATAAACAAAACTAAGCATTTATCAAATCAATTATTGTTATTTGATTTTAAAAATAATAAATATCTTGCCAATATGCCACAGAAACAATGTTATCAGCTGTGGCATGTCCACAGAAAATTTAATGAAAGTTATCTTTTAATCAAGTAACAACTTGACTGTCATCCCAAAACATCAAACAACCATTTTTTTTCAAAGATTTATTTAAGAACATTACAAATGGTTGCTATTCCATTTTTTTAAAATAAGAAACATGCTTGAGATGCCTTCATAATGTGTATTCTCTGTGATGGAAATGTACATTATTAGTTCATATGTGTATCTTATAGATACTAGAGTCATGGTGTGCATTTGAGGTAATGTTTTATTCTTCTATTAGTTAACTTAAATCCTTCTCATAAACAGAGCCTGTAATATATAGGGCAATATTGGCCTATTTGAATGTTTAGTTGACATTTGCTTACTAAAAAATGGCTTTTGGATTGGGGTGGGGGGAATTCGACCTATTCGCGTTTTTTTTCCTAGCAGAATCTTTTTCAACCGTATAGTTTCCCTGGCTTTTACGAGTGAAATAATTTTTACGGACTTTTCACAGCTGTATGCTAAATATTTTCGTTAAATCTACAATAGATCTAGACTCTAGATCTAAGTCACTAAAATTCGCGGACTTTTCAGGGCTGTGAGAGAAATATCTTCACTCTATATATATTCTAGTGATTTAGCGTAAATCTAGAGTCTAAATCAAAGTGACGAAAATTAGCGGACTTTTCACTGCTGTGTGAATATTATCTTCACTAAATTTACAGAAGATCTAGACTCTAAAGCTAATTCGCTAAAATTCGCGGACTTTAACTCTTAAGTCACTAAATTTTGCGGACTTTTCACGGCTGTGTGAGAATTATCTTCACTAGATATACCGTAGATCTAGAGTCTAGATCTAAGTCACTAAAATTCGCGGACTTTTCGCGGCTGTGTGCAAATTATCTTCACTGGATATACCGTAGATCTAGAGTCTAGATCTAAGTCACTAAAATTTGCGGACTTTTCACGTCTGTGTGCAAATTATCTTCACTGGATATACCGTAGATCTAGAGTCTAGATCTAAGTCACTAAAATTTGCGGACTTTTCGCGGCTGTGTGAGAATTATCTTCACTAGATATACTGTAGATCTAGAGTCTAGATCTAAGTCACTAATATTCGCGGACTTTTCGCGGCTGTGTGCAAATTATCTTCACTGGATATAGACCCTACCGTAGATCTAGAGTCTAGATCTAAGTCACTAAAATTTGCGGACTTTTCACGTCTGTGTGCAAATTATCTTCACTGGATATACCGTAGATCTAGAGTCTAGATCTAAGTCACTAAATTTGCGGGCTTTTCACTCATTATCTTCACTAGACTCTAAGTGATTTAGCGTAAATCTAGAATCTAGCGTATTTCTAGAGTAATCTAGACATTAGATGTATCGAGATCATTAAATTGAAAAAAATGTACTGAGTTTTCAGGTTACGTGCGAATTATCTTCACTAGATCTAACTTAGATCTAGATACTATTACTAGATACTAGCTAAATCTAGATGATTTACCGACTTTCCACGCGAAGTCACTCTTACACTTACAACAAGAAGATTTTAGGTGAGGGAGGGCCCGGAGGGGTGTAGCCTACCAATTAGGCTGGTAATTGCACTAATTATAGACAATAGTCACTAAAGACTAGATCTAGCGCGTCTTTAGTGGTAACAATAAATGGAAACAAACATTTCTACGCTGACTTCAGAAAAAAACTGCCAGGTGAAATGCTTGCTTGAGCCAAGGCCATCTTCAATCACGAGGTCGCGCTTCACAAGTGGGTGAAAGGCGGTGTAGACGGGTCACTGGTCAGCTCTTTAACACAGCCAGCCCGTAACGTCATGCGATCAGAATGCCTAGTTACGCTTTTGTTTTTTTTATCCCCGCATTTTTAGTAAGAAATAAGCAAAATTATATTTTTAAAAAATATTCAATAGCGATGTTACAATATCCGGTGACACACCCCTTTTTTTAAATCAAAAAACTGTTTCGACTTTTTTCTGACATTTTTTAGACACACCTTAAAGGCGCACTTTGTTAACCTATTAATTGAATACTTCTCTGTAAAAGAGTTATAGTTTTTGATTGACCAATAAAAATGGCTTCCGGGAATGAAATTACGCTTTCCCACGTGGAGTAGAAGGTTTCTAATTATTAGACTTAAAAAAAGGTTCGATTTCCCTGTGTATAGTTTAAGAAGCTCAACATTCCCACGCCTTTTGACTCTCCAGTATTGTAGAGCATTTTTCTGGCTAAATTTCAGTGCTTTACTTTTCACATAATAATGAGCACTTTGGATGCTATTAATTTTTTAATATTTAGCAGTTGAATCTAATGCTGGAGGCCATTGTTAACCATTGTAATTTTAGCCATCTTGTTTACATGCCAAGATAATAGTGATTGGTCAGATTGGTCATGTGACATCTAATAATTTTCTGATAGGTTGAATTATTATAGCAGTTAAAAAAAACTTAGACTGAAATGATGTCAAAATGGCTGACATTGATTTATTTCTGCAGTTACGCATTTTGAAATAGATGTAGATTTAGATCTAATGGGTATATAATAAGCAGCTTAGTGTTCAGAGATTTTAAAAACAATAAACCTTCATTTGAAACATGTTTTTGGACTAGTTGTTTAATATATAAGAAATGGCAAGCATATTTATTCAACACATTCAAATCTCCTCACATCGTGCCCATTGGTTGCTATGATAAGGACAAGCACACATAAAAAATTTATTTTCTTTCAACCAGGAATCATACAGACATAACTCATATAAATTTAGAAGGCTCATTCAAATCTACAACATATCTGTCAAGAAGATTCTTAAAATAATTTTTCTGAAAAAAATTGTAACATTCCTACAATATAATATTGGGTTAAAAATTTAGGAGCGTGGACAAAATTTAGGAGACTTTCGGCAATTTTTAGGAGAATTTTAGGATTTTAGGAGACTTTTCATTTTTTAGGAGATTTTAGGAGTTTTTAGGAGCGCTACGAACCCTGTAACTCAGACTCAGTAACTGAGTAACTCATTACTACTCATTAGTAACTCAGTAACTGCCATAGTAACTGTTATCTAACTTAACTAACCTCAGTCCTCATCAACAAGTAATTGTAAAAAGCTCTAGAGTCTAGATCTACTTCTAGAATATAGATCTAGGTGGTGAAACTTTACTTCGAATTCGAAGGGTAAGGTTTCACCTAATGTTTTGGCGAGATCGTAGATGGACGTTAGATGTACAGTAAAATATTTTGGGATCTAACGGTAAACAAATGTTTAAATATTTATCGATTGTTTTAGCCTGTTATTAACGATGTAGTTTTTAAGTTTACCAAACTACTGCCAACTTTTTGTCATAAGCTGATCAGTTTTATCTATTTCTGGTATTAAGATTTGAGTTCTATTCTAATATCTTATAGCGACAGTCTTTACTGCTCTTTTATAGACTAAGTGTGTTCTCATATAGACAAAGTGTGTTCTTATTTAGACAAATTTTATTTTTTTAGTATTGAAACATAAACTTGCTTTATGTATTACAATATGTCTACGAAATTCTCCCCATTCTCCCCTATCGTTGTAAACCGGATACTGATAAGAAAATATATTTATACTGTATGAGCATTTAGTGGCAGTTCAGATGTTTTAAATTTCGTTATGAAGTTATTAAAGTTTTAATTATTTTAAAATAAGGATTTCTATGTGAGGTACGTGTAATAGATGTTTTAAAAAAGATACAGTAACATTGAACAATTGTAGTAACACACATCTTAAATTGTGCGCTTATCTTGCATCATTCACACTGCATAGCCATCCAAACAATCACTAACTTATTCTCATCATCACCATAGAAACACACACACACACACACTCTATAACAGACAACTCTCAATATAGTTTTTCTTCTAGGTTTGTTTGGCCCAAAATTTGGGTCCAATTGGCTATCTCGTTCGGACTTCTCCATCTCACTGGTAAGGAAGATCCTGGCCCCCTATTTCTCAGGCAGGAAAGACATATATAATAGAATTGTTATAGACATAAATTACAGATGTTTCTTCAAAAAGAGAAGACAAAATTTTATTATGTCCATCACTTATCCATGACTTCATGTGCCTATCTAGTTGAGCATGTTAATTAGAAACCCTTCGGTGCTTATAAAAGTCCATGTTGTAGCTATATAGTCTATATTTCTATGTCTATGATAAAAACTACAATTTAGCAGCACTGAAGTTTTTTTTTAAATATTGTCCCATATACTAGATTTATATATAAATGTGTGACTATTTTTTAACATTTCAATTAAAAATAAAAACTGCGAGTTGTTAAAGAAATGAAATACGAAACCATTTTTAAGGACACAAGACTGTAGACATTGGATTTACTAGACTCTAGATCTAGATCTAAATACTAGGTTTATCATTTACTGTAAATACCAATACTGGCAATAGATAGATCTATATATTTAGTTAGACTCTAGAATAGATCTAGATCCAGTCTGGATAGTAGTAAATCTATATCTACTTGGTAGATCTATTAATTAATCTAAATCTATTCTAGAATCTAGAGTCTAGATGTAGTAGATCTTAGCTAGATTTCTTGTAACCCTACAGGCTACACTGTACAGTCAAACAGTCCTACAGTCACACTCACAGTGCTACTAATCCAAATTAGGCAAATTAGTCTAAATCTCTAACTTAGATCTACTTGGATGTCTTGGTAGATCTATTAATTAATCTATTCTAGAATCTAGATTTAGATTTACAGTCACAATGCTACTAATCCAAATTAGTCTTCTACTACAAAATTAGAGAATACACAATAGAAATTAGATCATATAGTATAGACTCTAGTCTCTAGTATTATATATAATTCTTCTTTCTTCTTCTTCTTCATCGTTCTCATTGTTATGTTGGAGTGTTCATATGACTAGACCAATACATGAGATGAACTGCGCAGTGGTTTCCAAATCAGGGAGCTCTCCATATAGTTTTCTTTCTATTGGGGTGATTTGGGGCCAATGTCTTATACGGGCCTCTTGGTAGAGAGAGCAGTTTTGGAGGACGTGGTCGGCATTTTCTGGTGATACTCCACATGGGCAGATTTCACTGGTTCCAATTTTGAGCTTCCGGAACATGTGTTGTCGCATTCTGTTGTGTCTGGTCCTGAGTCGAAAGATTAGACGTTGGTCTTGTCGGGATAGCTTATAGTAAGCATCATCTTTCTTGTGATTTGGATGGGAGCTCGTCCATTTCTCATTTATTTTATCTACAATTAATTTCTTCATTTCTTCTGGATAGAGAGCAGAGTTTACTTGTGAGTTTGTTCTCCCACTCTTGGCGAGTGTGTCAGCCTTCTCATTTCCTGCTAGTTGTATGTGAGTTGGTATCCATTGAATGACAGTTTTTTTGCTGTTGTGGTTGAGCTTTGTGAGTGCTGTTCTGAGGTTTTTAATATAAGGGGAATCAGAGTTTTGCAGGCTTTGGAGGGTTGTTTTTGCGTCTGTTAGAAAGACAATCTGACTGTGAGGGGAACTTGGATGATTTGCTAGCATGGTAGCAGCTAGTGCTAGTGCTTCCCTTTCTGCTCTGTGACTGTCAGAGAGCTCTCCAGTTGCAAAGGATTTTTCTAGTTTTCCTCCATCTGGCCATTCGATAAGTATTCCAGCTCCTCCATTTGTGGTGGCTTTATGGGATGAGCCATCCGTGTAAACTCTGATCCACTGATTGCTAGGGTAATTGGTATGTAGAAAACAGTTCACTATTTCCTTGAGCTCTGTTGGTCTGTAATCAGATTTTCTTTTTATGTTTTCAATATGGTCCCTTATAGTAGGAAGAAGGCTTTCGTCCCAGGGTGGAGATTCATTATAGTGTATCGAGGATTCCAGAGTAATTTTTTCAAGTTGGTGTTTCTTTTTTAGGTTTAGAGATTCCTGTATGAAATTGGTCCTTTTGAGACGGTTTTTTGTGCCAGTTTTGTGGATTTTTGTTCTGAGTGGGTGCCTCTCCAAGGTTTCCAATTTTGTGAATTGGGAAAGGATTTTTATTTCTCTTCTTTCATCCAGAGAGATCAGGGCAGCGGTTTCCTCCATAGCTCTTATGGGTGTTGTTTTGATTGCTCCTGTCATTATCCTTAGACCAATATTTTAAACCTTGTCTATTTTTCTAAGGTTGGTTTGGGCTGCTGAGCCCCATGCTGTGGCACCATATTCTAGTACAGGTCTTACATAACTGATATAGGTCTTTTTCAGGATGTTGTGATTTGCTCCCCAATCTGTGCCAGCTAATTTTTTCAAGAGAGATAGTCTCTGGATGCCTTTACTCTGTGTTTTATCTATTTGGTTTTTCCAGGTTAGTCTCGGGTCATAGGTGACTCCAAGATAAGTAGGGCTGTCATTTTTTTCTAAAGCTTCCTTATCTAATGTTAATTTTATTGTTTGTTGTTTTGTTGACAGTGAGAATATGGTATATGTTGTCTTTTTTGTGTTAATGGACATGCCCCAGTCTTTGGACCAATTATTGAGTTTATCAAGAGCATCTTGTAATCGAAATTTCGATGTTCCTACATATTCTTCTGTGCTAATTAAGGCAAGGTCATCTGCATACATGCTGCTCTTAACTTTTTTGGGTAGGTTTTGATTTAGATCGTTTATGAATATTAGGAAAAGTGTTGGGGATAGGACTCCTCCTTGGGGGACACCATTTTTTATACCCACTGTGTGGCTTCTTTGTCCTTGCATGCAAACTAAGGCTTTTCTATTATTTAGGTATTCCTTTATCCAGTTGTACATTCTGTGGGATATGTGATGCTGGATTAGCTTGAGCAAGAGACCTTGTTCCCAGACTTTGTCAAATGCTTTTTCTAAGTCAACCCACACAATTGTTGTTGGTTTCTTTTCTTGAAAGCCGTCTTCTATTTCTTGTGTGATGAAGGCAATTTGATCTTCTGTTGATCTGCCTTTTCTAAAGCCAGCCTGGGCTTCAGTGAGTAGGTTATTTGACTCAAGGATCCATGTCAGCCTTCTATTTATCACTCTTTCCATCAGTTTGCAGGTACAGCTAGTGAGGCTGATGGGACGGTAGCTATCCAGTTTATTTCTTGGCTTGCCGTGCTTTAGTATAGGGATCATAATGGCTTTTTTCCAGATGTTTGGAATTCTGCCAGATTTCCAGCTAGCATTGAATAATTGTAGCAGTTTTCTTTTGGCTTGAGGACCCAAGTGAAGAAGCATGTCATTTGATATTTTGTCTGGGCCCGGGGCTTGTTTTGGTTTGAGGGCTTTTAGGGATTCATCTAGTTCCTTCATTTTAAGATTAGTGGTCATTCCCAAGGAGTAAGCTGGATTGTTTTCTTTAAATTTATCTTGGATTTCTGAGTTTACATCTTTATTTCTACTTTCATTAATTTGTATTTGTCCTATGCTTTGGAAAAACTTAATGAATTCATTTGCTGCTTCTTGGCCTTTCAGGGGTTTGTTGTCCATTTCTATTACTATAGGAGTTGTTCTGTTTTCTTCCTGGTTGAGACATTTGGCTATATGCCAGAGTTTGTGGCCATCTCTATCTACGTTTAGTTGTTCTGTTTTTTCATGCCAACTTTTCCTCATGGCGGAAAGGTAATTTTTCCTGAAAACTGCGTTAGCTGCTTTTAGATTTATGTTATTTTCTATACAAGGGTTATTTTCTACTGTGTTTCTGGCTTCATTGTGGAGTTGTTGAAGGTGATCAGACCAGTTGGGGATATAATCTTTTCTTGCTCCTCTAGGAATTGATTCCTTAGCTGCTAGGAGTATTGCTTTGGAGAAAGCTGAGAATGACTTATTAACCTGATTTGATTTGCAGTTTATTGAAGTTGTATATAGGTCTGTGAGCTTTGAGAATAGGTGCCAGTTGGCTTTTTTGTAGTTCCATCTGGGGATGGTGGAGTTTTCTGATATTTTGAAGGAGGTATCGATACTGATCAATATGGGTCTGTGGTCGCTGGTGGCTAGCTGGTCTGCAACTTCTCTAGTGCACTTTTTGGATAAGTTGTCTGTTGCAAAGGCTAGATCTGGAGTGGTTGATGTTAGCCAGGCTCTTGAAAAAAAGGTTGGTTTGTCCTCAGGTTTATTTAGCAAGATAAGTCTGTTCTCTGCTTGCCATTCTTCAATTTCTTCTCCCCTGGCATTTAGGTCTGGGTATCCCCAGCTCTGAGAGTGACTATTCATATCTCCTAAGATTAGACAGTCTTCTTGGTCAGGTATTTGAATGTGGTCAATCTCTATTTCCTTGTCTGGTGGGAAGTAGCAGTTAAATAGATTAATATTTCCATCTGGGAGAATTAGCTTAGTTCCCATTATTTCTGATTCTGAGGAGTTGGGCATAGTTATGTCTGTGGTAGGGATATCATTTTTAATGAGGGTGAGGATTCCTCCTTTGGGTCTGATTTCTCTATCTTGTCTGATGCAGGTGTAGCCTCTAATGGAGAAACGAAGATTACTGTTCAAATGAGTTTCTTGGATGCAAGCTACATCAATTTCTTTCTCATGCAGAAATATTTTTAGAGCTTCTTTTTTCTTTTGGATGCCCTCTGCGTTCCATTGTAAGATTTTTTGACTTTTGGTCTTGGAGTGTTGGCCAGTAGTATTTACTTTCTTGTCCCTGCTCCTGGCTCCACAGGCAGAGATAGAAGAACCATCAGCTCGCTTGTGTGGGCTCCTTCGAGGCGGAGAGCCCGGCCCCCTACCTGCGCGGCGGGATTCCACAGGCAGGACGCCACATCTATTAGAATCGTTACTGAACTCCAACATAGATGAGGTTGCGTGTCAATGTGTTATGCGCCAGGAGGCCCATTGACTCCGACTTCAGCCTGCTTTTCTTTCTGGGTGTGCTCCCATAGCCTTTGATCATCCAAGATCATCTGCAAGGCAGCAGGTGTTTATTTTCGGAGTTTTCTCTCCTAGATGAACTGCTATCCCTAGCTAATGGGTTTCATCTACCCGGGTTTAGAGTTAGAGCGCCATATACTCGCTTTTTGCAATCATTTCCCTGGATTTCTGAGATGTTTTTAGTAAATATTCTAACCACTGGAATACTTCACCTCATCCTCCATGACTGCAAACCAGTTGGTCCGCGGCTGTTTATTTGCTATTCACAGCTAACCCTTATATCTAAGGGTCTTTCCCCTATCCGCCACCTGGGGACGCACTTGGTAGAAGGTGGTAGCTCCCCCAAGTTATATATAATGATAATATATATTGTTGCAACTCTCGGCTAGGCACTCAACGAATAGGCATGCAACTCAACACAGTTTAACAGGAAATAATAGTTGTGTTTATTCACTAGGGTAAACACATAACATGATGATTCATCCTTCAGCTTCCTCAGAGTCTTACTACTAAGTATACCAGTCCTTTGCTACTTAACCAGAATGTGGACCAACGACAGCCTTCCCCGCTTCGCTCCAGGTCCCTACTACAACCTTCAGGCAGCACAAAAGTTGGCCTCTTAGTTTCCCAAACATTCAGACTCTTCACAATCCCTGATGCACTGTTCTTCTCTCCATTCTAGTGTCTTCCTGTTTACGTTCACTAGTGCGCTAGTGCGCACCTCAAGCACTGGTGCAAGGCAGGGTTACAACAATATATATAGTAATATACCATGCTTTTTTGTGAAGGTACGCTCCGGTAAGGCCAATTGTCACCTTTTTTCAAAGTGGGGAAAAAATTATTACTTTTCTTCTATTAGATTTTAACTTTTATTATTAACATTTTATTTTACATTTATTAGTAGTTAAAAGTTAGGCAATCCATCACTGAGTAAAAAAAAAAAAAACACTGTACCGGTGTATATATATTCTAGATCTGGATTATCATTATTAAATCTACTTAAATCTAGATCTATCTAGAAGCTAAATTTTATCTAGTCTTAAGTCTCTAATTTTCTAGTAGACTAATTTGGATAAATAAGGGTTACAAGAAATCCAGCTAAAAGAGGACATGTCCTCCATTTTGGGGTTGTGAGTGGCTATATATATAATATATTGTAATAACTTAAGTGAGGCAACTCAACGAGGACATAGACGTTTATTTACACTGAGACATGACAAACACAAAGGGGCATCTGCCTTGAGCACAGCATCTCCATATTGGCTCTCTACTTGGGCGGAAATTGTTAGTCTCTTATGTCAACATCCGACTTGTCTGGTCACTGATAGTGCGCACCTTCTTTCTGCACTATCTTGGATGGCGGTGCGCATGGCAAAGTCATAACATTGCCCCCGTCTTAGCACTTTTCGTCCCGAAAAGAAACACTGCAGCTGAGGTTTGACAGTTCAGGTGGAGGTCGATCAGTGGGAGCCACAGGCGGCAGGGAGCGTGTTCCCCACGAGGCCATCCGCATTGTTTTCCTCCAGTGCCGCTTTCTCTTTCTCCAGTTGACCAGGCTGTTATTGCGACGATGACGTGGCCGTTTGACACACAAAGAGATAGTCGCTGATGCCAGCCAGCTGACACAGGGAGAGTTAGTGGAGGTCAGGGTTGCCAGCCACGTAACACAAATGGAGGTTGTGGCCATCACTGTATTTTCCAGGGTTGTTGTTCTAAGATGCTGAGTCAGCGGACCTCCTCCATGGACGTCTCGTAACACAGTTGTTGGCCCACCGGTAGCCTTGGTTTCAAGCACATAGTCTTTCTCAGCCTCATCTGTAAGGTATGCCCATGAAGCATCCTTGTAATGTTCATCCACCACTACATCAGGTTTCGCTGGGATTAATTCACCACCGTTCAAGTCACTCTCACTGATGTGGGCAGAAGTACACATTTCAGTCAAGTTCAGATCTTGTAGCTGGGTTTCTTGGCATGTGCACTGTCCCCGCAGGACGCCGCATATACAGTTCATGTCAATCGCCTGGATGCAGTTGTCAAATATGGAGTTCTCTTTTATGCCGCGGCCAAAGTCAAATTCGTTGTTTCTGCCTCGGCCATTGTTGGGGCCCGCATTCGCAGCTTCACTCGACGACATCCAAGGCAAGGAATCAGAAATGGTCTTAAGGCTTTCATGGTTGGAGTTCTCATCAAAGGTACTGACAGATAAACAGAGGTCTTTAAGGTCCATAGCAACAGGCTTGAACGCAGACCCAACGTTGTCTTGATCTGTCCGGCTCGTTGCAGGTACACCAGAAACAAAAGTTTCAGGCTCATAACAGACTTCAGTTAAGGTACTGGTAACAGGTACAACATGAACAATCGCTTCAGGCACGTAACAGTCTTCAGTTTCTTCATTTGTCTCTTTCCCTTCGATTCGGTACATCTCGTTGAGATCATCACAGCAATCATTGTCACGTTTCTCGTCTTGAAAGTCACAACCACAAGACTTGCCCACAACACAGACACAGACGGCGCTCAAATTCCCAGCGTCTCCGTCACCACTGTTTGTGCAGCCACAGTCTTGACCACACAACTTCTTTACCAACGAGGCTACAGGCAACTGCTCCTTTACCAACGAGTCTACCCCTTCTTTCATTCGAGACACCATTTTATCTACCTTGTTCCCCATACTGTTAATTTGTTTACACATTGCTTCATTTATCTTGCCAATAAGCTCATAAATCTCCGGTTCAATTTCAAATAAGTAGGTATCTGGATCTTCGTCTTCATCTATCAAGGCTTGCCGGAGACGAGCTGTAAGCACCTCCTTGGTACCACCAATTATCTCATATCGGTTACGAAGTTCCTTCCTAAGCTCTCTAACTGAGAGTTGGTCTAATCGTTTCAAAGCTGCCATTGTAAATCCTACCTCCTCTCGTTGAGTTGCCTATAATCCCACTTCTGACAACCAATTGTAATAAATTTCCAGGAAAACACTCAACAGGTTAATGATAATATAGATAAGGATTTAATAAGTAAATAAAGAACACACACAAACCACAGAATGTCAATTTGTTCTAGATCTAGTTTGATTCAACGAAATAAGCCGGCATCTACTATCATGTCTCCATTTCCTCCTGTCCCTTGTTCCACGCTGGTGTGGAACAGTGCCTAGTGCGCACCATGTATCTCAGTGCGGAAATAGAGTTACAACAATATATACTATTCTGTTATCTAGATAGAGACATATGTCTTGGTATCTACTACTAAGTTAACTAACTTCTACTAGATCTATTTAGTAGTCTTTAAAGGGAAACTCCGATAGTTTTTCAAATTTTAGTTATTGACATATTTAAATTGTGCGTAAAAAGTTGTAATAGTAAACATTATATCATTTTTTATTTAAATGCTCAGAAAATTTTATATTTAATAAATTAGACAGAAAATTCTTCACATATGTATCTAAAAAAAAAAAACGGGGTTCTGCGAGATGTTTATAGTTTTAAAAGACGTGACGTCACTGCGTTGGCTAAATTTAGATCTAGATCTATATAACCGATTTATATAAACTCTCTAGATTTAGATCTATCGGATCGCATTTATTGTTACACTTCACAGCTAGATCTAGTCTTCACGTTGATTTATAATCAATCATTGTTTATAAATAATATTCTAGATCTAAACCTCTATTTCTACTTGAAGAAAATGAAATACTGTTCTTCAGCTTGTTGCAGTAGTTCCAATCACAAAGACTCAGATAAAATCAGCAAGTATGCTGATACAGAAATTAGTGTCTCTTTTCATTTGTTTCCAAGAGATGAAGTTTTAAAGGGAAAATGGGAAAAATTTATTAGCCTGAAGAGCAAATATTTTACAAAGGCATTAGCTAATTCCTGTTTATGCTCAAACCATTTTGAGAGTAGCTGTTTCAGCAACTTCATTGCTGTGGAAATGGGATTTGAAAAAAATTTGAAGTTAATACCAGGTGCAGTATCAACAATACATTGGATTTCCAGGCCAAAGAATTCAATTAATGATACTACTGGGACATTTTAAACAACTGAAGTTCATAAATATAAATGAAATCAGATTTGTGAGCTAGAAATTTACTAAGAATACTAGGATCTAGGATGGCTGCCTGGCCGTGCGGTTTGTGCGCTGGACTGTCGTTCGGATTTATCGACGGTCGAGGGTTCAAACCCTGCCCGCTCCCATCCCCCGTCGTCCTGCGGGAGGTTTGGACTAGGAAGTAAACTATCTTCAACTCTGAAGGAACATCCGAAACATGTAAAACATTTTACAAAAACAAAACATTTTACAAACATCTACTATTAAATTTCTTATTTAATAAGTAGATCTATCGTCTACGAAACTCAATTCCAACTTTTTAACTTTTGACCTTGGGGGTGTGTCTCGCCGGCTGAGCCAGCGACAAGCTCTCTCATCACTTTTTCCATGTCAACCAATGTTAGGTCAAAACGGCACAAAAAAATCATAACTTTCTTACTTTCAAACATACAGTCATAATTTATACACCATTAGAAATTTCTTTTAAAGTATTTTAATGATGTACTAACGAAAATTTTTTTTATGCAAGATAATTTTTTTTTCGCCTCCCTATCTATAGGATTTGAGTGCACACTCGTGACGTCACACAGAAATTCAGTGAAAATCTGACCGTTTTGGATGCGCAGAAAAATTATGTCACAAAAACATCAATTACTAAGTTATTCTTGCAAATAAAAGAAAAAGAATAATATATTCATTATCTATAAATCAAAACACATATTATATCAAAAATTGTCAAAACCATCGGAGTTTCCCTTTAAGACTAATAGGCCTTCTTATACTAGACATCTTCTAGTTCTAATTGTCTTGTGTTCACTTTTAAAAAATCAAGAGTTATATTTCTGAAAAATTTTAATGCATCATTTGTGTCTTTAATCAACTGATATTTAATAAATAATCATCAACACCCGAATGTTATTCTATGTTTTTCAATTCAACTAATCATTTGTACAGGCAGGGTTAAATCCTAATCATAACTCCACCCTTCGAGCAGCCTGTGAGTTTTTCATGCTTTAACAACCACACATCCCAAAAAGCCTAGGAGTCTGGGAGCACATGAAGCATGCTGACTGGACTTCACCAGAAAGACAGGCCATTGTCCCATTAGTTTGTGTTTGGCACTGTTTAAATACTAAACTTTGATAATGGAAGGAAGAAGAAACTGTGTCTTATATTCTTATTAACTGTCCTAGACTTGCTGAATTCAGTTTTGACAGGTCTGGTAAGCCATGCTTGCTTTTGACCTGTATGATGACATACATGTGTTGCACACATCTGCAGGGTTTTTGAAAGAGGATTTGAGCCTCTGACTCCATTACTCACACAGAGCTTGAGGATGATGTGATGATGATCCTATGTTCTTTCAGTTATAGATCTATGTAAATATGCCATGTTTTTGGTTAAATCTAAATATAAAGAACATGAATTCTCCTTTTAAAAGAACTTAATGCATTTCCTTATTTGCTTTAAAATGATCCACATTTATTTTGTATAGAAAGTTATTGATACATTTCTTGTTTTTTATTTTTCAGTCCTGGTGAGATTTCATTGTCATACTTATCATCTCAAGACACAATCAAACATGGCCGTTACATTGAATGCCTTGAGAAGGTGTGGGAAATGTTTGAGTAGATCAGCTGTGACAAGACTCAGCAAACTGTTTGATATTAGTTCAGTTTCTATGGCACAAACAAGAGTAAGTGTTTGACTTTTTTATTCTTTTGCACCTGATACAAGCCTAGAATACTTAATGGTTGTCACAGATACATAACACTAAATGACAAAGTTACTTTCTCATTTACCAATATGTTTATGTTCTGGGATAAGAGTTTTGATTCAAAAGGATGCTCTTTAGAAGTTCAAAGAAAAATACAATTTTGCACAATTATATTGAAGATAATTGTACTCATTACACAAATCTGTAAAGTAATCTTTTAGTTTATATGTGGTTCTATTTTTTTTTTTTGCATCAGTGGATTAAAGATTTTCTGATAGGGAGAGAATAAACTGTAATAATAAATGGCTCTAAATCAACACCAATAGCATCTATGGAACAACCAGATAGACCTGTTAACTACCTTACCCTAAGGTCAGTGTCAATCAACAACCTCAAAGAGGTGTGGTGCAACCAATGGGCAACAAGAAACACATGCAGAGCCATGTACAAAGAAATTAACATGCCTAACAAACTGGACAGTATTAACTTCCTCCCCCACAAAGAGCAATCTACAATCTTCTAACTAAGGACAGGACACACACCTCTGTTAAATTACCATCTCAGTAACATAAATCCCACACAATCCCCCTTTGTAGACTCTACGCCCACCCTTATGAAACCGTAAACCATATCCTTTTTGAATGTTCCTTCCTAATCCACCTTAGGCAGACCCTACTACCACTCCAGCCAAACATAACCAACACCCTGTACGACATTGCTGAACAACTGAAGAAAACAGCACACTATTTTCCTTGGCACAGTCTGCAAAAGAGCTGACAGCTCAGCAGCAAAAGCTGGCTAGAAGAAGAAGAATTTACATTAACGATTTACCAATTGCATTAGTTTAGGAACAAAAGTCAGATTATTTGCAGACGATTGCGTAATATATAGAACAATAAAACAACACAAGATACAGAAATTTTACAAAGAGAATTAGATGAATTACAGAAATGGGAATCAATTTGGAGCATGTCTTTCCACACAGAAAAATGTCAGTTATTAAGAGTAATAAAAAACAACAACTAATTAATTCCACTAATCTTATTCACGGTAAACCAGTAACACAGACTGAAAACACAAAATACCTAGATGTTATAATAAATGATGAAACTATTAAAAAATCAAACAAAGCATTAGGGTTTATTAAAAGAAATTTCTATAAATCAAAAAAGAACATAAAACTAAAATGTTATTTAACCTTGGTTAGGCCAATAATAGAATATGCATCCTCTGTTTGGAACTTAAGAAAACATTAAGAAACTGAAACAGACAAAAAATAGAGCAGTGAGATTCATAATAAACGAATATTCACATTTGACTAGAGTAACACCTTTAGTAAAATCACTAAATTTAGAAATATGCTAGGATAAATTTGTACAAATGCTCCTTCTTCCCTAGTGCTATTAGAGCATGAAATGGGTTGCCTGAGCTAGCCAGGAAAACCAGTGACTTGGCAGAAATTAGGTCAATGGTTAATATCCATGATTGAATGCATGACGCGTAGGACATAATCATCTGTACTATATAAGATAAGAAGATATATTAATTAATATAATATTTTGAGAGTGTATTTTATTTTTATAACGTGTGTATTTTTTTCATGATATAGTTGTCTTGTATGATTTTATTTTTATGTTTGAGTAACATATCTCAACTATTTACAGAGCTACACCATCATAATGGAAAGAGTTTTCCCACTGCCACCTGACAAAGATGGAGAAAAACCAGATATCAGTCAGATGAACGAAATTCATAAGATTCTGCGTGATGTTGAAATAGTTCAATATCCAGAGGAATTAGATTGCCTCCTTATTCAGTATGTTGAAGGTAAGGATAATTACATAATACATAGTTTACATCTTAACAGCAATGAAATGAAATCAAACTTTAGTACTAAGTGGTTTCTATTGTTTTTGTTTTCTATCAAGTTATTTAAATGGTGGTTTATTATAAGGGGATGTTTTGATAAGTCATTTTATGTTAGTAAAATGTTATGAAACTGAAATTGGGAAAGTATCTTATTGATTTGTAGTCTTTTTGATTACTGTTGGAAAATGAGAATATTT
This sequence comes from Biomphalaria glabrata, assembly GCF_947242115.1. Classification (NCBI taxonomy): domain Eukaryota; kingdom Metazoa; phylum Mollusca; class Gastropoda; family Planorbidae; genus Biomphalaria; species Biomphalaria glabrata. The sequence goes on along the minus strand of NC_074728.1, from coordinate 17,815,116 downwards.
GGTAAAAATGTGTGCATTTTAAGTTACCAGTATTTATAATTTCTGTGATGGAAATAGTCAGTTCTACCTGAATTTTATTCCTTTTTCTTGTGATGTGTAGTTACTGTGTAGAAATTTAAGCGAGATTCTTGTAGATCATAGTTAAAACAATATACAAAAATATTTCTTTTAAAACATTTATTCTTTTTCTGGTAACAATAAAGTCGATATTGCCTTGCACCATAATCAATTTTTGTTGACACAAAAATCTTGTCACTTCCCTAAAACTGTCATGTCATTAATTTTTTTTGTTTTTTGGGCATTGCACACCTTTTTACTTTTACACCTAAAGCTTAATGGTTTTCTTTTTAAAATAGTGTTGTTAATAAACTTAAGGGAGGCAACTCAGTGAGGCACATTCAGAAAGGAGGGAATGTTTATTTACAGATGATATGAGACTATTACAGCAAACATAAATAGCAATCTTGGTCACTGTCAGGTGCCACCTCTGTCACCTCTATCACCACTGCCACTAGGGTCACAGATCTTTGTCGCTCTATAGTTGTCCAAACACCACCAGGAATGTCTTTTGCTATCCACTGTTTCTCAAACCTTCCTGTCCTATCTGCCCTACAGAGCATCTATACTGTTCCTCACCATTTTGCTGGCCTGTCCTCTAGCTATGATTTCTGTTTAGTGTAGGCAGAGTGGACCAAACTCTTCCTTTCTACTTCTCTTCTGTTTTCTTCTTCTTTCTTAGGCAAAAGGAATCTTTGTCTTAATTAAGATATTCTTGTCTTGGACAATGTGCAATAGTGTGCTGGATGGCAGTGCATATAAAAGGAGTTATGTACTAAAAGCATTTAGCGTGTCAGACATTAACACCTAAAACCAACCTGGAAATCTCCCCCACATCTCTTACAAGACTAAAATAAGAATCTTTAACTCTAATGTCATGGCGGTCCTACTATATGATTCTAGAACATGGATAACAACTGAAGCAACAATATAAAAAGTACAGACCTTCATCAACAGATGTCTTAGAAATATCCTAAAAACACACTGGTGAACAAAATAGACAGGTGGGGATGAGTGGACAAAATATAGAGGTGCAGATCTTAGAGAGGAAGTGGAGATGGATTGGTCACACCATTAGAAAAGATACCAACAACAAAACTAGGCAGGCCTTAGAGTCTAACCCCCATGGCACAAGACGTAGAGGAAGACCAAAAAGAGCATGGCAACGCATTTTCTAGATGAAGGACAGGAAAGAGCTGAGAAGCCATTTAAAAAACTAGTAAGAGACCATGGCCATGGAGAGTGGTATGTTTTTACTGAGGTCCTATGTTTCATGAGGAACGCAAAGGAAAGATGATGATGAATAAAAGAGCACCTTTACAATATATCAGCAGTAACTCACTTTTTATTTAGTTTATATTTATGGAACTACTTTGGTCATGTTTTGCCTTTGATACTTACATACTATCCTTCTCTATTCTTTTCTAAAAAAAATAAATTTCAATGCTGCTGTTAAATAATTTAAAATATGACATGAAAATGTTGATTTCATCAAAAATGTATATGTGCAATTCTTAGGGTTAGGTATAAGAGGAGACATAGTTCGTGTCAAGAGGAGTTTGTTTCATGAGCAGCTGTTTCCTTCTGGTCAGGCTGTCTATGCATCGCCTGACAACATTAAAGAGCTGGAAGATGAAAGGAAGGTTTGTAGATTTTCAATGAAAATTTATCCGCATTATAGTGCAACCCAATTTAAATTATATAACTAGTATCATTTGTTAACTGAGTGTCAAACTCTAATACCTATCATTTAGAACCTTGTTGAAGGCTGGACTTTTAAATCTTAAACTTGAGACATTCAGTACTCCTATGAATCAGACATTAGTTGGACAAAGAAAGTATCAACATGAACAAAGTAGTATAAAATACTAACAATTAATTGAATAGACAACTATTGGAGCTAACACAGTTTCTGAAAACATAGTACTTTTTTAAATTTCATTTTTGAAGTAGGTGCTTTGTCTAACTGTTTTGATTTATTGATAAATACAAAGTTTTTAGTATAGCAGATTGTAATGGCATATGTGTTAGTTTGTGATGTGATTTATGAGTTTCACATTTGGTTATGCTTCTTAAGTAAATTTGCTGAAGTTAATTAGTGCTTAGAAGCTAGATGGCTGTAATGAGTTGGATGTGGTAAACAAAGGAATGACATCAGAGAATTAGGAGAATTAGGAATATACTTGGGATGCTTGAGAGAAAGAAAAGAGAAACACTATTCTGTACAACTGATCACTTAAAATTTCATTTTGTAACAAAATGCATACTTATCATTAAGTAATTAATCACTTACACATCAGGTCATCCTTGGTTGTTGTTAATTATGTGTTGTTGTTGTTTTTTTGTTCTCTAAAGAAACTAACAATGCTGGTATGTAGCTACACTAATTTGTCTTAATTTGCTTTTAGTGTTATGTGGTCATAATGGAGACACTACATCTTAAATCTAAAAGTATCACTAATCAAAACATGCTGGTAAAAGTATTTTACTAAGTTTGGTACAAACTTTATTTGCAGGCTCTTGGAATAGACAAACCTGAAGCTAGGCTTGGTGTTCAAGCCAGGATGGTGAGTGCATTGTGTTTTACAGCCCTTGGACTATTATATCTTTTTAATTCAATGTTTTTTTCCTTTGTGGTAACTTGATTTAAATTTTTTTCTGCCCAAGGCTTTATTGTTGTTGTTTTTTTTTAAAGACAATGAAATAGGGCATAGTTATAAACTAAAACTAATAAATTAAAATAGTTTTTTTTTTTACTAGCATTTCTCAACATCTGGTATATTTACCTCCTAGAGATCACAATGGACTAGTACCCACTAATATGCTATGGGTGCTTGAGAGAAAGAATATGAGAAACACTATTCTGTACAATTGATTGCTTAAACTAAACAAAAAATATGCATGGTTATTTACAAACTAGGTCATCCTTAGAAATGCCCATATGAAAAACAATGCCTTGAAGGCTAACTTTATTTGATTTTATTATAGCTACTGATTAACAATAATCCTATTGCTGTTATCAGTGTGAAGGGTTTTATCTCTATTTGGCCACTGTACCTATTTTTTGGAAATTACCTGGTGTGTGAAAAAAATGCATCAGAATCTATACCTAAACAACCAATGGCCATTCAACCTCGTGATTAGCCATTACTATTATCTTCACACACACACACTCCCCCCCATCCCAAATATATTTGAATTGACTATGTGCGTTTTAAATGTGAAACATTTTGTGACATTGATTATGAACCAGTGACGTTGAGGTAGTTATAGTTTTTTTTTCACAGTCCTAAAGTTGATATTTTAATTGATTACACTGTTAGGAATCAGAATTAAGGTTGTGAGAAATCCAATGAAAAAAAAATCTTTAATTTTTTTTAGATTTTAAGTCAGATTGTTAGTAAGGAAGGTTGGGGGGTGGGAAGTGTGTGAGTCCCTCAGGAACTCAGTTATAGTTTAGGGACTAATGTCTGGTAAGGATAAGAGATCTCTTAGGGATCATCATTTATGATAGTATGTATGTCACAGCTGGGTTTTGAGTACCATATGGGTGGGAAGCGTGGTCGAGAGGCCAAGTGCGCTTGAACTTGGCTTGGCTTGGCTACCTAGAAGGGGGCTCGAGGTTCGACACCCGACTCGGGCAGAGTTGTGTTTACTGAGCGCCTAAAGGCAGCACGGAAAACCAACTCCTAGATACCCCCTCCCCCCCCACCGGTCCACAAATGAGATTGGACCAAAAGCGCTCTGAGCATGCTATAAGCATGAAAGTAGCGCTATTTAAAAGCTATAATAATAATATAATAATAATAATAAATTACAATCTTTTGACTCTTTCTAGTCAATACTATTTTATAACTGTGTGTAAAGTTAATATCAAACAATTCCAGGCTATAAAAGAACTGTCGCATATGAATCTTGAGATCCCAATGAATGATAAAGAAGAGTGGACACTTACCAAAGAACATGTCCAAGTGGGGTTTAGAATCCAGGTGAGCACGGCTAAAAAGTTTGTAAAACTTCTTGGGCCCTTAAGATGAATTTTATATTCTTCTATTGCGTTCTCAGCACTTTCAAGGGTTCAGATAATTAGTCCTATATCTGAGATGAATTGTGCAGTGGTGTTCAGATTCTATAAGGCAGTTGAGTTTTCTTCTATTGGGGTGTTTTGGGGTCAGTTTCTTTTTCTCAATTCTCCATAAAGTCATTTCAATTTTCAAACAAGAAACTATACCATTGTTCTTGTATTTAAATTACTGAAAAAAATCAAGAAAATGCTATGAAAAAAAACTTTTAAAAGGAGAAAGCTTGTTCATGCCTTCTACTTATTTTTTTGTCTATTATTGGTCATTTTGTTACAATCCATTTAGCACTTAAATCTTTAGCTTTTTAATTATCTTTCACTGTAAATTTAATTAGCACAAGCTCTTGGCATCATTGGGGTGAAGCAGCTGACTGGTTAGCACTTGTCTTCTCAACTGAGGTCTTGAGTTTGAATCCTGTAATTGTGAAGTTTAGGATATTTAGGTTTTCCCCTGAGGTCCACCCAACTCGAAGCTACTTGACATTTGTTGAGGAAGTAAAGGCAGTTTGAGTTTAGGCACATTGGCACAATTTAGGCCATGTCGTGCCCGTTATCAGCTTGTCATTGTGCTGACACATGATACTTTTGTTAACCATCAGCCATAAAAAAAGAGTTTTACATCATCTTCTCCCATAGATTTGCAAGGTCTAAAAGAGCTGTCTTTATTTGTTACTGTTGTTTTTGACATTCATTAATCTCCTTCAGTCCTAACTTGAGTTGTAAGACAACTATGGCTCATCTAGTGCATGAGCTAAGAGCCTAGCATTGGCTGTGGTTGGAATGCTGTTTCCCACACACCAGTTTCTAAAGCAGTGTCACAGGATCTGCCAAATTGTAGCACATTGTGCTTCAAGTTCTTTTAGGGTCACCTGCTCCTGATTTTGTATCAGGGTTGACTCACTAAGCCTTTCCCATGTTTGGATATAGCTGCAAGGCATTGGAGGTTTGAATTCAGAGTTTTCTTTCTTGTAGATGGCTAGCCAACAAAGGTTAGTGAGCCACATCCTGACTAAAGCTTTCTGGTTTAGTCACCAGAGGCTTTCCCGCACATCTCCTTCTGTGCTAACAATTCCTCTGGACCCGAATTCTGAGCTACATGTGAAGGAAAGGAGTTGGACTGGTTGTCAGAGGTCATTTGAGACTCATGCCATTATTAGAAGCATTTTGAGTAGTGGATTTCTTAAATATTATCCATTATCTCTTACTGGTGGTAAAAATATTATTATTAAAAAGATATCCAGTGTTAATAGGCAAGAAATACTCTAGCTGTTTCCAAGATCTTTGACAACATTTGTGACTAATCTTTCTTTAGGGTGTTGAACTGCAAGAAGAATGCATTGTTTTACCAGAAGAAGAAGTAAAAGAATTCAAAGAATTGATAGTGAAAGTTTGTGTAAGTACACCATTTGTAGAGACATGCTTGTGAGGGTTGTTAAGATTGGTTAGGACAGATACAAAGTTTTAGATGTATCAACATCTGATGGTTTAGATGCTTAATATCTAATGTTTTAGATATTTCAACATCTAATGTTTTAGCTATTTCTATAACTTTTTTTAAAAATACCTGCTTATGTTTTAGATGTATCAAAATGTTTCTGCAAATTTTTAAATGTTCTACTACCAAAGCTAAAAAAAAAAATTAATTATAATTGTAATATAGATGATAACTTTAAAACACCAGCCATAGTCTTGAGAAAGTGGCAAATTATGTTAATTAACCTGAAATTTATTTTTAAAATAATTAAGAATAATATTAAGTTTTTAAACTAGATATTGCTAAAGACAAATAAAAACTTATTTTGACAAAATAAAAAAAAATGTTTTTCAGATCAACGGCTTGGAGTCTGTAGACGTTAAAGCTAACATTATTCCCATCTCACAGAAATATGTCATCCCTAAGAAATGATACAGTTAAGAATTTCTATGTAATTTGAAATTAATGACAATTGTGGACTTGACTGGATGTAGTGGCTCCGGCCTTAACATTGCAGTCATGTTCATCATTTAAATTTTATTTTATTACAAACATTGAATGAATGAATCAATCACAGGTATGTAGTTGCAGATGATTATATCTTCCCTAGCAATTCATGTGTAAATTATACAGACTGTTATAAAATTATTATTATTAAATATTTTGCTGCTATTCCAGTCTTGGATCTTTGTTTTCTTGTACTTTAAAAACAAAAAAGGAGGTAAATGTCCTGTTTATGACACCATACACAAATCTTCATGATGGTTACAAAAACATGAGCTTATTGTCATTACTCTGACACTGCCAGAAACAAGATTTGTTGAAGAGAAAACAAAGAAGTTTTATTGTATGTGAAGCTTTCTAGGGATGCTTTAAACATGGAATGTCTGCAACAGCATCCTCTCTGATAGCAATAATTTTATTGTAGTTTTAAAAGCAAAAAAAAAAAAAAACAACACCTTTTCAAATTGATAGATATGCACAGAAAGTTTAATAAATGCAATCAGTTTATAGTTTCAGCTGTATGTTTTGTACAGCTGGTGTGACTAGACCAGTTTTTACATTTGCATAAGCTGCAAGGGGAAACAAGAGCAATTTGACATTACTTTTTTTTTATATACAAAAAACAAATATAAACAGAATTTAGCCAATTTGAGGTTTGAAATACATTTTCATGGGTATCAACAACAGGAATTTAGATTCAGATTTAGATCTCAAATCTTAGTTATCAAATTAATAATTTACTCAGTAAATACAAATATTACTAGTACTGTTTTTTTTTATATGCTTAGGCTAAATATGAAGAAAAAGTATATTATTTCTAGTTACTACACAGTCACTTGGTATTGTCCTTGAAATTTATTCTCATCTAACAAAACTGTTATCAGTCAGGGGTCTAAGTCTGTACCTGACATCTGCAGTAGCTTTTCTCTGGGTCTCAAATGTGTTAGGTGCTTAGGCTAAATATGAAGAAAAAGTATATTATTTCTAGTTACTACACAGTCACTTGGTATTGTCCTTGAAATTTATTCTCATCTAACAAAACTGTTATCAGACAGGGGTCTAAGTCTGTACCTGACATCTGCATTAGCTTTTCTCTGGGTCTCAAATGTGTTAGGTGCTTAGGCTAAATATGAAGAAAAAGTATATTATTTCTAGTTACTACACAGTCACTTGGTATTGTCCTTGAAATTTATTCTCATCTAACAAAACTGTTATCAGTCAGGGGTCTAAGTCTGTACCTGACATCTGCATTAGCTTTTCTCTGGGTCTCAAATGTGTTAGGTGCTTAGGCTAAATATGAAGAAAAAGTATATTATTTCTAGTTACTACACAGTCACTTGGTATTGTCCTTGAAATTTATTCTCATCTAACAAAACTGTTATCAGTCAGGGGTCTAAGTCTGTACCTGACATCTGCAGTAGCTTTTCTCTGGGTCTCAAATGTGTTAGGTGCCTCCAGGCTGTGTCTTGTGCAGTAACACTCAAATAAGCAAACCAATTGACACAGGTGAAAGGCCAACACTATAAAGGTACTTTACGCAGATGAACCCCGTCAAACAAGAAGTTTAATACACAATGAAGAAAACCCTCCAATGTCACTAAGTTAATTATCTAAAGCTGCCAGAAGTCTTGTGTGTTTACTTTCGCTACACTACAAATCCTAGTCTTGTGTTTAATAATCACGTCACTGTCTCTAAGCAAAAGTTTCCCTTTTTAGGAAACAGTTTTTCACGCCAAATTCCTAATCGTGTCTCTTTCGGATACAATTTCCTGAAGGGGCTCTTCTCTTCTATGTCAGTAAGAACAATTAATAATTATCAAAGAAATGAAAGCTTAAGTTAGTCAATCTCTGAACTTGTATAGAAGGAAACTGTTTATGTCACTTCACATACTGTACCACTCACTTAAGACATCTCTAGAAAATAAGCACAAGAAGGGAGGAAACTCTGCTGGTAAAAGTAATTAAAATGAGAATACTGCTTACTAATTCTTCTTTGTGTGTCATCTGATGTATCAACTAGGTGTTCTAAATATAAACAAAAAGTTCATCTTTAGTCTAAAAAACAACTTTGAACACACATTTTATGTACAGATCTTTATCCATTTTTATTACAAAGGTTATATCATTTCACTCTGTCTGGTAAAAAGTTGTACACATCCAATCTCTGATCAAATGTCTTTAGGAAATTGTTTCATGTTTGGGTGAAACTGTTGTTTTTGTTAACATCTTAACTAATAATATCATGGCTCCTGTCTCCAATGACAATGGATGTGCCCAGGTGAATCACTAGCTTTAGGTTTTATTTGTGTTGGAGCAGAATTGATGTTTGACTAAATATGAATAATATAAAAAATACTTCTGTTTTTAACAAAGCTTATATTAAGTGTAATTGTATCAATTAGTTTAGAGAAAGAAGGTGGTATCTGGGTGAAGGTTACCATGATAGCTTTTAAAATGTATTATATATAAAATAATGTGTACGATTTGAATTCAAACTTGAGAGCTCAAGCTACCGTAGTGCCAGCGATGTGTTTATGAAAATAGAAGAGGTTTCATAGCTCTATTTTGTTAGTTTCAAACTTAAAAGGGAAAAGTATAAAGGGGAATAATTCAACTTATGCTGCCACATCTGTCATATACAATATGTTTTCCTTGTCCAATACCCCCCCCCCACCCCCAAAAATCATTATCAACAATTAATTAATTGGTTCATTTTAATTTATTGATCATTGTTTTGTCAGTTACAAGAAATAATTGTGCAAAATTTCAACTTCATCCAGGATTGGGTGTGGGAGAAATGACATGTACGAATATTGTACCAGACAGAGTGAGCTGATATAAAGCTTTGTAATAATGCAGTTCTGGATCAGCAAAGTTTGCCACAGTTTGTGCATATTAATATCTAAATTAACTCACAAGTTTTGTTGTTGTTTGTTTTTCTAATTACTTTATATAGTGCAGCTTCTAGATCCAAACTCAAGCCCCCTTTTTAAAGTGGCCAAGCCATAGCCAAGAGGTTTTGGTCTCTCAGGCACACATCCCTTTTTAAGTAGTAGACCTGACATTCTTACCAGAACAAAATAAAATCACAACCTTGACTGGAACTGATTGAGTGAAAAATTCAGAACCCAAAAAACTTCAGAAAAACAATCATTCTTTAAAAATTGTATTTTTATTAGAATTGAATGTTCATATTGCTTTCTGTAAATACTATTCATAATTAAAATCTAATTTAGACAATATTGGTTTGTCAGGCAACAAAATACAGAAAGGACTTCATACTAGCAGCTAACACAGGCGTGACAAATGTTTTCTTTATAAATAATAAAGTAAAGGCATGCTATGTACACTGAAAGACTCATGCTAAGTGCTGCATTGTATTGACATACTTGTTGAAGACATTTTTCTTTAAGTTCAGTTAAATTAAATTAATGGTAGAGAAGTAAATAACCAGCCACTCAAGAGGTTTAGTACCTTGTGAATTTAAGCTATTCCTTAACACAGTATTAAATATGGTATCTTTCATCTCAACACAGAAAATGTGCAAATAGCTCATCATGCATCCGACCATATTTCAGAGAGCCTGACAGAGCTTAAAAACATCTTGGCATGTTATACAAAGCTAATTAAAGTCAGTTATTCAGGCCTATCTCAATTTTTTAAACAATCAACATTGTCTAGCACAGTAAAGTCTAAAACTAAAAAAAGAGAGCACAAGCTTGTAATAATTTTTATGACTACTGTACAATCATATAGTGGAAAAGAAAAGCGATAATTTTGAGCTAGTAAAGAAATAAAAATCGTTTGTAGTTAGCCTTCCAGTTCTCTAACCCCCTCTCCCCCCCCCCCCCCCCACAATCCAAAAATATAATAAATATTTAAAACTATGAAAAGCCAGTCCCAGTCTAGTCTTTATCCTTGCAGTGCACCTTGTGGCAGGTCCCAGATACAGATGGTTCCATCCTTTCCCCCAGACACCAAGAGCGAGGAACAGGAGCCCAGCCTGCAGCAGATGATGTCGTCACTGTGTGCTCGTCCTACGTGAGTGACCACCCCTTGCTCCGTGTGCCAGAGCTGCAGACGTCAGAAAGAATAATAATAAAGCTTTTTTTTTCGAGTCAGAAGATTAATGAGGAGTACAGTCGTCACAAAGAATAGATTGTGTCTTAAATAATAAATAAATAAATTATTGCTTTTATATAGCGCTACTTTCATGCTTATAGCAAGCTCAGAGCGCTTTGGTCCAATCTCATTTGTGGACCGGGGAGGGGGGTGGGGTGGAGAGGGTGTATCTAGGAGAAGGTTTTCCGTGCTCCCTTTGGGTGCTCAGTAAACACAACTCTGCTCAAGTAGGTTGTCTCTAACTTCGAGCCCCCCTTCATAGTCAAGCCAAGTTCAAGCGTACTTAGCCTCTCGACCACACTTCCCACTTCTTAGTAGTAGGCCTATTCACACACAAAACAAAGCCAATGCCAAATGCTTATAATTAACGCTTCAGTTATTGGTATAATATTGTTGTAGCACTGCTTCTGCACTGGTATTTAAGGTGCGCACCAGCACGCCGTTTAGTACCAGGCCGAGACATAATTGATATAAAGGAGGGATAGGGCTTCCGGCCCATTGAAAGAAGAGAATAGCGAGTTGACCAATCATTATGTAAGGCCTGAACAATGACCTGCGACATCGCAACCTGTGGGCAGTTTAGACTAATAGCTTGTTGTCACGTCTGACGTCAGACCTTTTGTTTAGTTTAGACTAATAGCTTGTTGTCACGTCTGACGTCAGACCTTTTGTTTAGTTTAGACTAATAGCTTGTTGTCACGTCTGACGTCAGACCTTTTGTTTAGTTTAGACTAGTAGCTTGTTGTCAAGTCTGACGTCAGACCTTTTGTTTAGTTTAGACTAGTAGCTTGTTGTCACGTCTGATGTCAGACCTTTTGTTTAGTTTAGACTAATAGCTTGTTGTCACGTCTGACGTCAGACCTTTTGTTTAGTTTAGACTAATAGCTTGTTGTCACGTCTGACGTCAGACCTTTTGTTTAGTTTAGACTAATAGCTTGTTGTCACGTCTGACGTCAGACCTTTTGTTTAGTTTAGACTAGTAGCTTGTTGTCACGTCTGACGTCAGACCTTTTGTTTAGTTTAGACTAGTAGCTTGTTGTCACGTCTGACGTCAGACCTTTTGTTTAGTTTAGACTAATAGCTTGTTGTCACGTCTGACGTCAGACCTTTTGTTTAGTTTAGACTAATAGCTTGTTGTCACGTCTGACGTCAGACCTTTTGTTTAGTTTAGACTAATAGCTTGTTGTCACGTCTGACGTCAGACCTTTTGTTTAGTTTAGACTAATAGCTTGTTGTCACGTCTGACGTCAGACCTTTTGTTTAGTTTAGACTAATAGCTTGTTGTCACGTCTGACGTCAGACCTTTTGTTTAGTTTAGACTAATAGCTTGTTGTCACGTCTGACGTCAGACCTTTTGTTTAGTTTAGACTAATAGCTTGTTGTCACGTCTGACGTCAGACCTTTTGTTTAGTTTAGACTAATAGCTTGTTGTCACGTCTGACGTCAGACCTTTTGTTTAGTTTAGACTAATAGCTTGTTGTCACGTCTGACGTCAGACCTTTTGTTTAGTTTAGACTAATAGCTTGTTGTCACGTCTGACGTCAGACCTTTTGTTTAGTTTAGACTAATAGCTTGTTGTCACGTCTGACGTCAGACCTTTTGTTTAGTTTAGACTAAAAGCTCGTTGTTACGTCACAGGTCGTTACGTCAGACCTATGCCTATGTGAAAACTGCCCACAGGTCGCGACGTCGCAGGTCAAGTGTTGGCGTGAGCAAAGGAAAAAAGGTTGGCGATTTGTGTGTAGGGGTTTTTTGAAGCGAGAGTCACAGTTGTAAGTGGTTGCTAGACTCCAGAGGGTGACTTATGGGACTGCGGTGTGGCGGTTGAGTTATGTGGCAATCGTTCGTATTGAGTCTTATACCGAGAAGCATCAATGTGACAGCAAAGACTATCATTAGCAAGAAGTTCCAGTTAGCAGCGACTGTAACTTGTTTAATAAAGAGGGATAACTCTATCCGCAGAAATAAGAGAGTGATCTTTCCTTTACTTCTTCTTCTCGTCCAAAGTCTTGAGCGAAAAAGAAAATTATATATACTAGTAATTAGCAAACTATTTTTGAAGTACCAAATATAAGAAAAGCCTCTTAGTTGTGTGTGGTCGCCTACGAGTTTATGTGAAAACACAAACAATCTTTAATCGTTTTTTTTCCACGATAACTATTTAAATATCAATCTATTCTATTATTTTATATAGATCTTTGAATACTATTTTTATTATGATATTTCATAACATTTTTTTTATTACATTAAATGCGTGTCCTCATGGTCACTGGGGATTCAATTGCTCCAAGATTTGTCCTAACTGTGTCTACCCATGCGATAAGAAGACAGGGGCATGCAGTAGCTGCATTGACGGATATAAATTGTTAACGTCTCTTGCAATCAAGGTAAAGGATAATACACAATACGTTGGATTCCTGTGATTTATTGAATTATTTAGGGATTAGTTTCTGCAGTGGCTTATGCTTGTGAGTTTTTGGAATTGAGATGCTACAGAAGGATCCTAAGTTTCACATTTAAAGAGTCCCCCTTATACCTAGTGCTTAAATTTTGAAACCAAAAATAGATATCCATGAAATCTATTTTTATAAGTAATTCGCTGGCACAGTGGTTAGTGTATCGGCTTGATGAGGCTTGATCTCTCGAGATCGAATTCAAGTCGTAGAACCTTTTTAAAAAAAAATGCATTAAAAATCAATCACGTTTACGATAACATTCAACCAGATACACACCCCCCCTCTCCAAATACCTCAAATGGTCTAGACAAGTAATAGGATCACATCACACTGAGAAACTTTAAAGCAAGAAATTGCGCTAAGCAAAAAAAAAAAAAATAAAAAAAAAAAATAGAGAAAATATTTCTAATTGCAATGATTTATTTGGGTTAGTCCCGATCTATACAAAAATTTTAATTAGATGACAGATCCAAACTACTTGATACTATTACACTTAATCTAAGTTTTTTTTTGTTTGTTTTTATTTAAACTCAAAGTGACCGAAGGGCCCGACAACAAGCTGAAGATTATGAAATGGGATTCATGGAGGATGACAGGCTGCAACTTACTCCGTTGGCATCGAGATCAACAGCGAAGACCAAGTCTGTCAAATCCTTCAGCCCTGTTGTTCATAACAATGCTTCTGACACCTATGTCTAGAGAACCGATCGTTCCTTCCACCACAGCGGATGTACCTTTGTTGACCCCATCGGTCCCATGCTGACCACAACGGACTCCACAGTGCCCTTGTTTATCATTGTTACTTGAATGGGTGTTGCTGTGTATGCTTGCTGTGTTAAGTTAGATGTGTGTGTGTGTGCTTACCTCAGAGCTTTACAATAACAAGAGTGGAAACTTAGAAGCATTTACCCGAGAAAAAAAGTATCTAAGTATCTACGCTTTGTAGGTATTAAAAGTCTTTAAAAAAACTGCTTAAAATTTAATTAATTATACTGCCAAATCCGGTTATTTGTATCACCGGTTAATCGGATTAGCCGTTTATTAGGACAGAATCTTCTACTACCGAAGCTTTCTTGTAATAGAGAAAATGTTTGTGTAATCCAACCAGCCGGTTAATAGACCATACTTGCATAGTCTCAATGTGGGCCGATCAACCGGAATCGATTGTAGTCCCTGGAGACAGCGACCGATTATAAAAATGTTTATCTAGTTTAAAAACTTGAGATCCACTCATATAATGAACCATGACTGTATAGCAAAGTCGAGTACATTCGCAAAAAAAAAAAAAAAAGCCAGAAAACCTCTTTTTATTATAATGAGGAGAAATGGTCGCAATTCTAGCCCTCCCATCTAGATCCATTTAATTGAAGGGTGTACGACATATTTTTGGAACTCTTGAGCCGGGACGAATAAATATTTATATTCCATACTGAATTCTTGCATTGTGAATAGAAGGTTCAAAGAGTCAGATCGGACCTTGTGACGATCTAATTATGACCCCAGCAAATGGTTGGGACATCGCTGATTTCTTCAATGCACTCGAAATGCATCTATCACCTTTTTTTTCCATTCATGATTATCTCTTAACTCATTGTTCTATGGATCCTATTTCTTTTGTTCTCTATTGCCATTTCACTGAAAATGTAAGCTTATATTTTTCGTATTTCATTTATACATTCTTAATGAATTCACGTTTTATTTTAAATAAACACATTAAAAAAATATTAATTTAACGTTTTTTTTTTATTAGTTAATGATTTTATTTCAATCTCCAGTGATTTTTAGCGTAAGGGGAAAAGCCTCTATTAGGTTTGTGCAAAATGTCCGTCTGTCACACTCAGATCTTGAAAACTAGAAGAGAAATGAAAAACATTATTTCAATATGCGTTGTTACTTGCGAAGTTTAGGATGCAACGGCTAGTTTTGGTTTTCTAAAAGCAAACCGTTTAGTTTATAAAATTAATTATGCATGGGATTTTCTTTTCATAAAAAATACACCAATTCTAAAACAATACATAAATGTAAGGGAGAGAATGTTACAATAGGCCTATGTTTACAAAGACAGCTAATCTTTTCTGTTGGTTGGTCTGTCCGTCACGTTTAGATGGACGGGCAGAGAGACCACACTAAACTAATAGCGTTTATTACACTTTCGGAGTCACTAATAAACAAGTAATAACTGTTTCACCACAATGGCCAAAGTCCCCCTGGCCCAGCCTTATCGCTAAAGAGTGCCACGACGACCTCACGCACATACGTTGGAGCTGTCAAAGGAGGTGTAAGAGTTTGAGTAGTGACGGAAACTAAACTAAACTTAAAAAGTTAAACTGTTTCAATTTTAAAAAATAAGTTAAACTTAAAGTTTATGATGAATTTCAAAAAAATTATTAATTATACTACAAAATCTTTTCATACCTTTTTTTTATTTGGGGGGGGGGATCTAGATCTAGCT
This sequence comes from Biomphalaria glabrata, assembly GCF_947242115.1. Lineage (NCBI taxonomy): Eukaryota > Metazoa > Mollusca > Gastropoda > Planorbidae > Biomphalaria > Biomphalaria glabrata. The sequence continues at coordinate 17,799,970 of NC_074728.1, read as the reverse complement.
AATCATCATCCGACTGTATACCTACGTACGGTTCGATCTAATTCTTTAAACATTATAGAAACATTTCCCCATAATGAAATCAGTAATATCAAATATGTTTCGTACATATAAGTTATTGCAAAATAAAATGTAAAAGGAAGATGTCTAAATAAATATGTGTGCTGATATTTTTTGCATGAATTAAAACCTTTAGAAAAGAAAACTAATTTTATCTTTTTAAAGTATATTTACTTAGTAAATATTGGAAAATCATACTATATACCGGTATAATAGTAATTGTAATATAGTAGTATATATCTATAATTTCACATTAAGATGTAGGCCAAGTGACCAGAGAAACTAAATTGTTGTAGTTTTATAAAACATTTAACCTGGGTAACTATTGAATTAGTATAAATACTTGCTTGACTACCCATGTCAATGTGTTATTATCTTGCCTGACCACTCACCAAACACCCATCACTATTGCACTATTTATGGCGTAGGAAAATGCGGGGTGGTTTTGTCATTATACGGACTATACTATACAGTACACTATGCCTACATGTGTACGTCTATCTGATCGGGTAGTCAGAATCTGTCGGTCACACAGTTTATTTACTTTAGGGCTGGGAGGGTGTGTAATTATTTGATTGTAAAGATAGATCTACGTACATGCTTGACTAACCACACAAGTAATTCTTTTCTTCTCTGACCATTCGACATTAAGCAAACACTATTGGAGAGACTATTGAAAGAGTGCAAACCTTTAAATACCTTGGTACTATCCTAGACAATAAACTAAATTTTACTGCTAATACTGATTATATCAGCATAAAAGGGCAGCAAAGATTACGATTGCTAAGAAAACAGTGCTCGTTTAATGTTAGCGAAAAGGCCTTGGCTATGTCTAATCACGCTCACATCTGCAATATTTTAAGTTTTAATATCACTGCCTGGTATGGCAATCTGAGTATTACAATTTTAAAAAAAACTTTATAGAATCCTAAATGCACAAATTGTAAGACAAATTTCCATACGAACAATAAAGATTATTATTATTATTATTCCTGAACAGTGCCAAAATGCGATCGGCCAATTGACGTTATTCATGCAGAATGTGGCGGACGGCTTTCAATAGGGCAACACAAATCGACCTGGTTAGTCGACGCTAGCGGTTTCATAGATCTCAAACAAGCCTACGATAAAGTATGGGTGCCTAGTCTGTCATATGTTTAAGTGATATTGGTAAGCACGTATCGAGGAATCTTCCACTGGAGCAAGGCGTGCCGCAAGGTCGGCACTCAGTTGTACACTTGTGTACATCTAGTGATGGGAACAAAACTAATTTTTAAAAGTAAAACTAAATCTAAGTTTCAACTAAAATAAAGCAGTTAAACTAAAAGTTAATCACCAACTTCAAGTTCTGGAGAACGTTCTACATGGGTGCATTGCGCTCTCAAATGAATTAAAGAGGGCTTCTCTTTTCCCGTCCGGTTGCTTCCCCCTCTCCGATAAACGTTTTCGACATGCTGTCGATGCGGAAGTGCGTCCTTGACCAGTGGTGACAAGGCAATGTGACCCTAGACGACGACTACAAGCAGCCAGAGAAACCATCGCATCGTATCCGGTAGAAGCGTCCACTATCTACACAGGCGGCTCTGTGGAGATGCTCGAGGTCATTGTGAGAGCTGGGTATGGTGCGGTGATCCCACTATCTGGCAATCCCGAAAGTGAAGAGCTGATATTATTCTGCCGTGGTAAAAGCAGCCTCGAGGCTGAGTCGGTAGCAATGTTCAAAGCGTTGGCATGGCTGTATGAAAGAGTCAAAAATGAAACTGCGCCAATTAGGGTTAGGGTTAGCTATTTTCATTGATTCGATCTCCGTCCTAGAGGCCCTCGAGGGGCAGTGTGCAGGAGTCAGAAGTGGAAAAGTTGCTCACGTTCGTGAAACACCTTCAAGAGCTTGGTGTATATAGTTTTATCCAATGGGTGCCCACCTATTGTGATCTGGTTGGTCACAACAGAACCGATATTTTATCAAAAAACCACGGTCCAGACGGCATTCGTGCACTTAGAAAGGAAAGTGTACTAACCCTAGCCGACAGCCGATTGTTGGCACTTTGGTACGATGACTTGGTCGCTTCCGACAAAGGCCATAGGTTGATGATCAGATGATCACACGTCTTCATGAATTCTATTGAGTTAAACTATCATGTCATAATAAGGCTGTGAAAAGATCATTCTAAATTAGGCTGCTTTATTGATCCTTACGGAAATGTGTTCTGATTTTAAGGACTCTTTTCTCACATAAAGACAAACAGAAACATACACATAAATACAACAGACACAACATAAAGAGTTCATTCAGCGACTACACACAGGCATCTTGGTGTTTTTCATGTTCCCTGGTCAACGAGTGGCGGTGATATAGTCTGACCGAATGAGGTAGAATTAACTTAAATAAAAACAAGATTACAAAGAGAGTTTTGTTGCCACACAAACTCAGAGGCGGCCCCCGTGGGAGAAGGATCCCTGTCGGATCCGCATATTCGCAAGGAATATTCAAGACGTGATTTTGTTTTCATTATTAAAAGTAATAATGTTTCAAAGATTCATTGGGCGTTGTAAAATTTATTTTTAATGTAAAATCTCCCGCTGGTCGACGGAGGATGGCATCGAGCAGGGTATGAAACCGAGACCGTAGATATAATCAGTCCTGCGCTCTAACCGCACGACCAGGCATTGCTCTTAACCTAATGACAAACTGGTTACAAACTAATAGCCTATTATTGATAATATACCTACACATTACACATTATTTAAAAAAAACTTGTTCTTACAATAAAAAAAAAATTAATATGAATATTAGAATTGCAAACCTAAAGATGGAATTCATCTAAGAAAGAGTGAGAATTCTAATTTAAATAAAATATTTTTCCAACATTCTAATCTTTTATTTTTTTTTAAAACATTTTGTTCCAATGTTTTGACAGGCCGGATCTGGCCCGCGGGCCGTAGTTTGGCCATCACTGGTCTACAATATTTTTTTTTTTTTTTTTTTGCCTTGGAGGAGAAATTCTTGCAATCATCTTTCGATGTATGTGGACTGAGCTCTGGTCAGCCTGGGTCTCCTGTTAACTGTAGAGGAGAAAGGGGGGGGGGGCAATTCAGGTTGTTGACTTCAAAAATATTATTGTTTTGGATTGTTTTACTTGGTGAGATGTTTTTGTTGAATATAATGTAACTCATAGTAAGGCAGTGTGGTTTTGTTCCTTTTCCAGGACAGTTGGACTTTTGGATATAGATAGAGTCAAAGTGTAGACTCTAATTATTTTTCTGTGTTGTCATTATTCAGTCTTTGGAATATTAAACTGTTATATTTTAATTGATACTGGATATTTCAATTCTCTGAACTGATCCTGTATTATAGTACAGACTATGTAATTAACATGCTATATGTCTGTGAATTGGCATTCTGAATCTTTATTCTGTCGTTGTATGTGTCCTTACGGTATTGCCCAGGACTAGGATACATTTAGTAACCAGCATTGGAGTACACATACGTATGTTATAGAGGAAAGAAGTCTTGACTATGGGATAAATGTTCTAGTTTCTTTGAACAAAAGTAAAGAGTGTAAATGTATTATCGTCTTGCGGTCGGTGTCATCGCTCGATAAAATAGCATGTGAAACTCGTCCATCAGTTTACAAAAGTAGAGATTCAAGAAAGTTCTTCACATGCCAACGTGAAAGTCAAAACGTTTATGTGGATCAATGGAGCACTGGCAGCAGCAAGAAACCCAAAAAATACAAATGAATTAACTGCATTTGGTGGGTATTTTAGTGAAGAAATTGTAGATATCTCAGGCACTGAGCAGTTGTCTTTGAGTGTTCGTTTTGTTGATTGCGATTGTATTCGACTTCATTGGTTTAGTTCCTGTGGTTCAGAGAGACGCACTGCATGTGTCTAATGTCATTGTACTGTCTAGACATGGACAAAATACTTGTCCAAGGTTGCTTCCTGGTGGCTACTATTCTTTTTCATTAGCTGTCCCTAGCGATAGCGTTGGAACTAAATTTACTTCTTTTGTGTGAGACACAACTAACTAAAAAATACAAATCCATTCAAGATTTAAGTCTCAACTTAGAGATCTTTGACTGTTTGGTGGATACCTGAAATGAACTATGATTGGGAACAGAGCATATAAGACTTCTAATTAGTAACAGAGCATGAAGGACTTTTGATTGGGAACAGAGCATGAAGGACTTCTGATTGGGAACAGAGCATATAGGACTTCTGATTGGGAACAGAGCATAAAGAACTTCTGATTGTGAACAGAGCATAAAGAACTTCTGATTAGGAGCAGAGCATATAGGACTTTTAATTGGGAACAGAGCATAAAAAACTTCTGATTGGGAACAGAGCATAAAGAACTTCTGATTGGAAACAGAGCATAAAGGACTTTTGATTGGAAACAGAGCATAAAGGACTTTTGATTGGAAACAGAGCATGAAGGACTTCTGATTGGGAACAGAGCATGAAGGACTTCTGATTGGGAACAGAGCATATAGGATTTCTAAATTGGGAACAGATCATAAAAGACTTCTGATTGGAAACAGAGCATAAAGAACTTCTGATTGGAAACAGAGCATAAAGGACTTTTGATTGGAAACAGAGCATATAGGACTTCTGATTGGTAACAGAGCATGAAGGACTTCTGATTGGGAACAGAGCATGAAGGACTTCTGATTGGGAACAGAGCATATAGGATTTCTAAATTGGGAACAGATCATAAAAGACTTCTTATTGGGAACAGAGCATAAAGAACTTCTGATTGGAAACATAGCATATAGGACTTCTGATTGGGAACAGAGCATAAAAGACTTCTGATTGGGAACAGAGCATAAAGGTTTTCTGATTGGTGTGACAAGTCAAAAGCTTGCTGTCAGAGTCACTCAAACTTATCAAAGCATTAATTATATTTTATCATTATTTATTTATTTTATTTTAGTTATCTCCCCGTCTATCCCCAATTTTTTCACCCGCCCCACCTTTTCCTCGTCTCACTAGACTGAGTCCACCACCATGGCGGCTTTTCTCTTATCTCCCCTTGACCGGGGTAAAGATAAACACAGTCTCTTTGACCTTACCCATCGGATGTCTGACGGCAGCAATTGACACCACCTTGGGTGGAATGCAAGCCAATCTTTCTCCCCCTCTCTCCCACGTCTCTCTTTGATCAAAGAGATTACTCGGGTCAACGCGCTTCGTGACATTCCAAGGTGCGACTCTTGTCGGATTCATCCACGTGTAAGATAATTCTTAGCCTAGGACATTTCCTGTTTCCGCCCGTCTCTCCCAGGCCTTTATAAGGTAAATTAAATCAAGCCAGACCCTCTCATTTTCTCATTCGAGCTGAGCTATCGAGTCTGGACTGCTTCATTTATTCTTTCTCTTAGAGGAATACCTGGTGGTAAGCCGAACTTAATCACAAGTTCCATCTTAAATTACTCTGTGCATATTTCTCACTGGATATTATCATATGTATTTTATTATTTCATTTATAATTAATTAGTGCATTGTGTATTTCTCACTGTCGTAAGTAGACAACATAAACATGGCATATGTATTTAATTATGTATTGCATTTAATCTATTAATACTACGTAGCTCAATTGATCGTTGATGCAACCATGTATATATTTGTACATCTTATTTTATTTCCTTTATCTCGGCTGACCACCTGATAATTAACTAGCGCACTAATACTGCGTTTAGAGAAGAGATATGAATTATCTCCTTCTTAAGTCATTTTACTCTAACGAGAGTTGCGCCCCTTGAACGGGCACCCTCTCCACTCAAGCGCGCTCCATTGTTCTCGACCGACGGTTGTATGTAAACAAACCGTCATGGTCGCTGACTTTGCCCATTCTCCCCCTCCCCCCGTTTTCTCTTCCAACTTGTGTTGTTTATTTGAGATTATTATTTCCCCTTTTGTTGTACATTTTATATTGCTACTATCAGCCATTTTTTTCCGATTCCTTTTGTCATCATCTCCCCATTGGGCTCTAAAGGAATTTTACCAAACTGACAAATGCACCTCAGTCGAGGGCATCGATAAGATGCATGAGAGACATGTCCTAATCTGTCTTTATTTATCCGCAGCCTCCCTCAGGTGTCTGCCTTTGTGCTTAGTGCTATTCAGCACTGCACTTGCCTATTTATCGGATCACTCACCTGCCTATTTATTTGGCATTGTCTGCCTAGTCAACTGCCTACTTGCTATTGAGTATCATCTACTGCCTACGTGGATCTACTCAACTCTACTACTTGACGCTATCGGATCTATTTGCCCGCCTATTGGACAGCCCACCTGTCAACTTATTAGGTGCGACGTCCCTATAGACCCACATCTGTGCGAGACGTCATAGCTACGCCAAACCTTCCGCAACTCACTGGACTTATCCTGTCAACTACGCTGCCCACGGCAGATCAGCTCTGCCTGCAGTACCCTTGTTCCCACGGTAGCCGGCCACCCGCCCTACTGTACCCACTACAGATATCAGAACTTTGGATTGAGACTCCACAAGGACTGAATCACCGGCGTCCTTCTACCTGCTAGAGCGCCACCTCCAGCTGCCGAACCTCAAGCCAGGATCACAGCCAGCTGCGACATCAACAGGACGACCAGCCAGCTAAGTTCAGAAGACAAAGTGACATACTCTCTTATTAAGTGCAAGAGTGATGATTAGATATATTATTGATTAGGGATAGATGCAAACCCTCCCCCTTTTTTATTCTTGTATGTAAATATTTATGTAAATAAATATTCTTCATTTTTAACTTTGTATCTCTCTTTTATTGCTTGTCTCGTTGCGTGCCTGCTCTCGAATTATATGCTGACGGGTTAGTGTGTGATAGCTTTCAAAAATAATCATCCCCTAGACATTAAACGAGCCAAACACACGTCACTTTCCCCAACCTGTCACAATTGGGAAAAAAGCATAAAGAACTTCTGAATGGGAACAGAGCATAAAGGACTTCTGATTGAAAATAGAGCATAAAGGACTTCTGATTGGGAACAGAGCAATTGGGAACAGACTAAGAGACTGGAACGAGAGTCTGTAACCGTAGTTTTGCTGGTTTCTTTGTAGGTCGTATGGTCATTATAGTCTCAAATGTCGCATGGGCCAGAGAGCCAATCTGGTTCTTATCAGTCCGGCTAGTCTATCAGCCAGTGTCCCATATCGGGAACCCTCAACATCGGCCCATCGGTGTAAAAGAAAATGGCATCTGATGGATAGGATTTTATAAAAGCTGATGCCAAGTTATTGAGTATGACAGGTGATAAGCGCCTCTCGGTTGCTCCTACCTGCCATAAAAGGGTCAAGTTAATTTGTGCGATAGGCATCTTCTCCACGAAATGCTAGCATCTATCCTTTAATAGGGATCTGATCAAAGGAGAGCTCAGTTGTTTTAGATAAATTGACTGCGATATTTTTATGCGATTTCTTTCTCTCCACTGATTGACTAGTATTGGGGAGGGGGATTAGCCACAAATCCCCTTTTTATAACATTCGTAGGCTTTCAGTACCACCCTCTTTCTCCTTCAATGTAAGGGACCACGTTGCTTTAACCAGACATAGAGAGTGATTTTGTAAGCTTTGTAAAAAAAAAATAGAGTGTTCTGCTGTATTACACCAACTTTCAGGTGGTGACATATATAAGAAAGAAAACGCGTCTAGCAATATCGACCACCTAACATCTTTCTTAATATATTGTAATAACTGAAGTGAGGCAACACAACGAGGACATAGATGTTTATTTACACGAGGACATCGCAAACACTTAGTAACGTCTGCCTTTAGTACAATATCTCCATATTGGCTCTCCACTTGGGCGGAAATCGTTAGTCTCTTATGTCAACATCCGACTTGTCTGGTCACTGATAGTGCGCACCTTCTTTCTGCACTATCTTGGATGGCGGTGCGCATGGCAAAGTCATAACATTGCCCCCGTCTTAGCACTTTTCGTCCCGAAAAGAAACACTGCAGCTGAGGTTTGACAGTTCAGGTGGAGGTCGATCAGTGGGAGCCACAGGCGGCAAGAGCGTGTTCCCCACGAGGCCATCCGCATTGTTTTCTTCCAGTGCCGCTTTCTCTTTCTCCAGTTGACCAGGCTGTTGTTGCGATAATGACGTGGCCGTTTGCCACACAAAGAGATAGGGTCGAGCACTGTTTTCTTCAGCACAGCCGTTGATTGGACACGCTGTCTCAGTAGACCTTCCCGACAGACGCCTCTCAAGGAAGCTACAGGTTCGCTTGCAGCCACGTTGCAAGCAAAGTTCAATGCACCGAAGTCATCCTCAGACAACAGTCTTACGTCCAGAAGATAGGTCTCTTCAGGTTCAAGTGGAAAATGTCTTTCTCTTGACAGCTCAGATTTAGAGTGATTTGATTGACATTCATCTATGCCAATGTCGATGATGATGGTAGAAGTACATATGCGCTGTTGGTGGTTTTCTTGACATCTAAATTCTATGTGTGAAGCGCCGCACGTACAGTTCATGCTAAACTTCTGGATGCTGTTGTCAAGCTTCGAATTTCCCTCGTGAGCACCGACAGATAGGCAGAGGTCTTTAAGGTCCATAGCAACAGGCTTGAACGCAGACCCAACGTTGTCTTGATCTGTCCGGCTCATTGAGGTATTGGTAACAGGTACAACAGGAACAAACGCTTCAGGCACATAACAGACTTCAGTTAAGGTACTGGTAACAGGTACAACAGGAACAAATACTTCATTTGTCTCTTTCCGTTTGACTCGGTACATCTCGTTGAGATTATCACAGCAATCGTCATCACGTTTCTCGTCTTGAAAGTCACAACCACAAGACTTGCCCACAACACAGACACAGACGGCGCTCAAATCCCCAGCGTCTCCGTCACCACTGTTTGTGCAACCACAGTCTTGACCACGCAACTTCTTGACCAACGAGTCTACAGGCAACTGCTCCTTTACCAACGAGTCTACCCCTTCTTTCATTCGAGACACCATTTTATCTACCTTGTTCCCCATACTGTTAATTTGTTCACACATTGCTTCATTTATCTTGCCAATAAGCTCATAAATCTCCGGTTCAATTTCAAATAAGTAGGTATCTGGATCTTCGTCTTCATCTATCAAGGCTTGCCGGAGACGACCTGTAAGCACCTCCTTGGTACCACCAATTATCTCATATCGGTTACGAAGTTCCTTCCTAAGCTCTCTAACTGAGAGTTGGTCTAATCGTTTCAAAGCTGCCATTGTAAATCCTACCTCCTCTCGTTGAGTTGCCTATAATCCCACTTCTGACAACCAATTGTAATAACTTAAGTGAGGCAACTCAACGAGGACATAGATGTTTATTTACACGAGGACATCACAAACACTTAGTAACGTCTGCCTTTAGTACAATATCTCCATATTGGCTCTCCACTTGGGCGGAAATCGTTAGTCTCTTATGTCAACATCCGACTTGTCTGGTCACTGATAGTGCGCACCTTCTTTCTGCACTATCTTTGATGGCGGTGCGCATGCAAAGTCATAACAATATGTTATAACCATAGACATAAATAAATATAGACTGGCCTATTAAAGAGTTTTGTGAAACGAAAATTTGTGACTTGCAATTTTGTGTACTTTATTATACAGCATTTATGAGCAGTATAAAAGTTAGGTATTCATATCTATTTCAGCCACACACCTATATATATTTTAAATAAGGAGGCGGTGTAGTTTTGTTTAATCTCTAAGAATGAAGATCATGCAATTTTTTCATAATTCGGAAATCCGAATACAATAGATATACATGTTTTCAAGTTACATGAAGTTACTTCCTTTGGCCAGTCTATATTTATTTATGTCTATGGTTATAACCTTGCCATGTATACCGCCATTCAAGATAGTGCACTATTAGTGACTAGACTAGAGAAGGATGTTTACATTATGAGAGAGAGAACGATTTCCGTCCACGTCTAGAACCATATGAAGAAGCTGTGGTCAAGGCAGACGTTGTCTTTTGTATATGTGATGTCTTCGTGTAAATAAACATCTATATCTCGTGTATTAGACTCCCTTATGCTATTACACTAAATTGCATGAAAAATTATTATTTTTTGTTGTAGTGTTTTCTTTCATCCAACATGTTTTCCTGTACGTTCGCTCATATGAATTCATTCATTTCATGGGCGTTAGAATAGTTGGTGGTGGGGTATAAAAAACAAAACGCTGCAAACATACACTAAAATAAAACTAATATTAGTATTGAGTGTGTTAGTGTGTTTATGTGTGTGTGCGTTTGTTTAAAATATTTGTTTTCTATTTGTTCACACATGTGTGATTGTAAATGTGTGAGTTTATATGTTTTTTTTTATTGTCTGCGTTTGATTAGTTTGATGTTTAAATGTTAGTTTGTTTAGATGTATACGTTTGTGCGTTGCAATGTATGTATGTGTGTGTTGTATTTGTATGTTTTTGTGTGTGATTACTTTTTTTTTTTATTTATTTTGGTTTAAAAAAAATTGTATTGTGTTTTTGGTTAAATGTTTTTGGTTAGTTGTGTATTGTAATGTTTATGTGCTTGTGTTTGTATGTGTGTATGTATTTGAATGTTTTTAAATGTATTTTTTCAAGCCTGTGTGTTTTTATGTGTATACTAGTGATAGAATGTGTTTGATTTAAATGTATGTTTTTTTCATTTTAGAAATTATTTGCTTTTTGTGAGTTTATTTTTAATGTGTGTCTTTGTTTTAATTGTTTTAGTTTTTTTTTCAGAATTTTTGTTTGTGTTAAATCTGTATTTGTTTTTGAATATGTCCTTGTTCTAACGTGTGTGTGATTTAATTGTGATAATGTGTAAAGTTGTTAAATGTAAGTGTTTGTGTGTGTTCAATGTGTGTTGTTTATGTGTAAGTTTTGTTTTAAATATTTTTTTGTATGTTCACACATGTGTGATTGTAAATATGTGAGTTTGTTTAAATGTGTTTTTCTTTGTCTGCGTTTGATTAGTTTGATGTTTAAATGTTCGTATGCGTTTGTTTAGATGTATGGGTTTGTGCGTTGCAGTGTATGCATGTGTGTGTTGTATTTGAATGTTTTTGTGTGTGATTCCTTTTTTTTTGTTTAAAAGATTTTAATTGTGTGTTTGTTTAAATGTTTTTGGTTAGTTGTGTTTTGTAATGTTTATGTGCTTGTGTTTGTATGTGTGTATGTCTTTAATTGTTTTAATTGTTTTGAATGTTTGTGTTTTAATGTGGTTTTTTTTCAAGACTGTGTGTTTTTATGTTTATAATTGTGTTAGAATTTGTTTGTATTTGTTTTTGAATATGTGTTTGTGAATTATTTTTTTAGTGTCTGTTTGTTTTTTAATGTGTCTATGTTTCTAATATGTTCGTGTTTTAAATGTTAGAAGTTGTGTGTAAAGTTGTTTAATGTGCGTGTTTTTGTGTGTTAAATGTATTAGTGTTTATGTTAGTGTGTTTGTTTAAATTGTTTTTGTGTGTTTTTGTTTAAATGTATGTTTTCGTGTCATTGCTTTAAATGTGTGTTTACTTCGTGTCCAATAGTTGTGTTTAAATGTGATTTATGTTTTAATGTGTGTGTTTGTATTTGAATGTGTGTGTTTGGTTTCGAAAGTGAAAAAGAAAAAAAACATATCAGACCGCTATACTTCACTGCACAACATGGTCTAAGAAGGCAGTATTGCACATTTCTTTAGTTCTAGAAACACAAACTCAAACACTAGTTCTAAATACAGTACAAGGATTCCCTCTACTAATAGTCGTTCCACGCTCTCGCTAGCCCACGAGCTTCTCCAACCAAACAAAATTAAACAAAATACGAACAACCAAAACGAGGCAGCACAACACGAACACTGTAGGTATTTTTGTTTTGGGATGCAGCGTTACATTGGCTTAGGTTTTTACAAATATTTACATAGAAGAATAAAAAGGAGGAGTGTTTGCATATTTCTCTAATCAATACTATATTTAATTATCACTCTTGTCACTTTTGTCTTCTGAACTTAACTGGTTGTCCTGTTTTTGTCGCAGCTGGCCGTGTCCTGGCTTGAGGTTCTGTAGCTGGAGTCTCAATCCAAAGTTCTGATATCTGTAGTGGGCACAGTAGGGGGGGTGGCCGGCTACCGTGGGCACAAGGGTACTGCGGGCAGAGCTGATCTGCCGTGGAAAGCGTGGTGAGCAAGATAAGTCCAGTGAGTTGCGGAGAGTTTGGCGAAGCTATGACGTCTCGCACAAACTCGTGGTCTATAGGGACGTCGTACCTAATAAGTTGACAGGTGGGCTGTCGAATAGGTAGGCGAGTAGAGCCGATAGCGCCAAGTAGTAGAGCCAAATAGGCAGGTAGGCCAATAGGCATGTAAATAGTAGAGCCGAATAGGTAATTGAGTGTGTAGACGAGTGGCTGTCAAATAAAGCCGAATAAATAGGCAGGAGATGATACTCAATAACAATTAGGCGAGTGATCAGATAAATAGGCAGGTTCTTCCTTATTACTGCTGAGCTGTGAACTCTTTTGCAGACTGTGCCAAGGAAAAAAAGTGTGCTGTTTTCTTCAGTTGTTCAGCACTGCCGTACAGGGTGTTTGTTAGACTGTAGTGGAAAAAGGGTCTGCCTAAGGTTGATTAGGAAGGGGCATTCAAAGAGGATATGGTTTACGGTTTCAAAGGGGTGGGCGCAGTGTCTGCAAAGGGGGAGTTGTGTGGAGTTTATTTTTTTCAGGTGGTAATTTAATAGTGGTGTGTGTCCTGTTCTTAGTTGGAAGATTGTAGATTGTTCTTTGCGGGGGAGGAAGTTAATACTGTCCAGTTTGTTAGGCGTAGTCATTTCTCTGTACATGGCTCTGCCTGTGTTTCCTGATGCCAATTGGTTGAGCCACTCCTCTTTTTGATTGTTGACTAACATTGACCTTAGGGTCAGGTAGTTAACAGGTCCATCTGGTTGTTCCATAGATGAACCTGCCTTTGATAGCTTATCTGCCTTGTCATTTGCCATGATGCCAATGTGTCCAGGGATCCACTGTAGTGTGATATTGATATTTAAATTTGATATCATCTGGTGGATTATCACAATGAGTGTTGTCAACTCTCTTGGGCTTTTTGAGGTGCTGCTGTTAAGTGCTTGCAGAGTAGATTGGGAGTCTGTAATGACAACAATATCTAATGGTGGTTGCACTCCTTCATATAATTTGTTTTCCACTGTCTGTAGTGCTATAACAATTGCCTCAATTTTGGCTTGGAAGTTTGAGCAGTAATCGCCACAGGGTGCGCTTATCTCAAAGTATTTATTTTTAGGGAAGACCAGGAAGGCACCAAGACCAGCATTGATGGTGGCTTTGAAAGCCGATACGTCTGTCTAAATATGAATAGCTGTTTTTTGATAGCTTATATAGCTTATAATTTTTTCAAGCGTGCCTACTTTGAGCTCCAGTGAATTTGATTCTTTTGTTAAGGTGTTATTTAGTAAATGTGTTTTGATGGTTGGTTGTTTGTAGTTTAGTCCGGGTGTAATGTTTTGAAAATCTGGTAATTTTTTCTATGTTATTGGGTAGATGGTGTTTTAGATCTAGTTCGTCAGTAAGTTGGATCATCATCATCATCATCAAACTCCATTAGAGTGAGGGCTTGAGAGGCTCAAATCCTCTCTTGCAAAAGCCCTGGACAGAAACCCTGCTGTCTTGCGTAGTGCACAAATGTCGCCATACAGGTCGAGAATTTTGGGTTTCCCAGACCTGTCGAGACGGAGATCAGCAAGTCTGGGGCAGTCAAACAGAATATGAGGCACGGTTTCCTCTTCTTCCCCGCAGCGGGGGCACCGTGAATCAAAAATTTGTCCATAGCCGCTAGAAATATAAGCCAATAGAACAGTGGCCTGTCCTGCACTGTGATATAATAGTTTGCTCAGACCTGGACAGCCTCCACCATGGGGAAGTGCGGTCAGGGCGCCTCATGCGCTCCCAGACTCCACGGGCTTTTTGGGACTTGTCCCATCACTCAAACCACTTTTCCATTTCTGTTTTTTGTATTATAGCCAGGGCTTGATGAAAGCTTACAGCCTGATCAGTGGGTGGAATTTGCCCTCCCTGGTGGGCCAAAGAGTCTGCGATTGTGTTGCCAGTCACACCTATGTGACTCGGTACCCACTGCATTATTACTGGGGTGCCATAGCGTTGTTTGATGTTATGTGAAGCCATGATAACAGTGTTGATATTGGGGGGCCATGGTCCGGGGCTTTGCAAAGCCTGTAGTACAGATTTTGAGTCATTGACCACAACAATCTGTGTTGCCCTCAAATGTCCCTCGCCGAATTGAGAGTCAATGACTTTTAAGGCTTCACAGACTGCCATGGTCTCCGCATCAAAACTGCAAACACTACCACATGGTCCAAAGATTTTGACTGTGTAAGAGCCAAGAAAGTCGATGTAGGCTCCATAGCCTGCTCTTCCAGAATCTATTGATGCCGACCCATCAGTGTATGCAAAAATAGCACTGTGCTTGAAGGTATTAATGGTCTCCAGAGCTAGGATTTGAAGGTCGTTAGATGAACGGCTTTGCTTAGTGGCATTAGGGTCTACTAATTTCAAGCGTATGTCTGGGGTTGTTGGGCGACACCAAGGGGGAAGGGGATGAAAGCGTTGAATGTTTTGTCGGTTGGTGGAGAGGCCAGCTTCATCAGATAGTCTAGTGGCATGATGCATAAAAGACTTCATCTGGATACGTCTTCTGCATCTCCAACCATCCACTAGTTTTCTAGCTGTGAGTTATTCATCCAGCCTTTTATACCGCTCATAGCAGGTCAGTAGTGACTTTTCCCTCCTAAGAGTTAATAGACCTATATTAGCCATTATTTCAGCCGCATTTACTGGGCTTGTCCTAAAGGTTCCACAGACAAATCTTAATGCTTGTGACTGTATTTTATCAAGTTGTTCAAGAGCAGTCCTAGAGCCATAAATTTGCACAGGTAGGCTGTAGTCTATGATCGGACTACTCCTAAATACAGGGATCGGAGCATGTCTACTCGGGCTCCCCACTTCGTGGATGCCAGCTTCCGCACAATGCAAAGTTTCCCTGAGGCTTTTCTTACAACATCCTGGATGTGCTCACACATTTTTAGCTTGCGATCTAAAGTTACACCAAGGTACTTGGGTAGCTTTTCCATGCTGAGAGCCACTCCGTTGAGGGAGAGCTGGAAAGGTTGCCCGAGAATGCCAGTCCCGAGCGTGAACAGAGAATAGACCGTCTTGGAGGTGTTTATTTCTAGCCTCCATTTTTGTGTGTATGAGCAGAGCGTATGGAGGTCTTCTTGTAGCACTTTTTGTATAGAGGTTGCGCTCCTTCCGGATTTCCGAAGGACAATATCATTAGCATATAGCAGCTTTTGGCATTTTAGCTGAGCCAGTAGGTCATTTATGAAGGCCGTGAAAAGGGCGCATGACAGGACGGAGCACTGGGGGAGGCCGTGCTCGAGGGTCATTTCCCCTGAGACTTCTCCGTACATCCTTGTTCTTATTGTACGCTCTTGTAGGAAGTCTCTAATCCAGTAATATATCCGTCCCCGCAACCCCACGGCTCTGATCTTATGAAGCAAACCAGGCCGCCATACTTTATCATATGCCTGTTTTAAGTCAATGATGACTGCGTATGTGCTTTCGGTCCTTTGGAATCCATCTGCTACGCTCTGCACAAAGATGTTGACTTGGTCTATAGTGGACATTCCAGCCCTGAAACCAGCCTGTTCTGGAGCTATAACACGGGCACTCTCAAGGTACCAAACCAGACGCTCAATTACCATTTTTTCAGCCATCTTTCCCACTCAAGATGTGAGTGAGATGGGCCTGTAGCCCTCAGCAGTGGAAGCATCTTTTACCTTTTTTGGTATAGGAATAATGGTGGCACGTTTCCATGCCCTGGGCAGATGACCATCTGCCCAGGTTCTATTTACGAATGCCAAGAGCACGGCCCTTCCTTTCCCCCTACATGCTTAAGCATTTCGGGGGTGATACCATCCGGCCCGGGAGCCTTTTTAAGCTGGCATTTCCTTATGGCAGCATTAAGCTCGCCTATCGAGAATGGGGAGTTCATCGTTCCCTCAGCACTTTCGGTCTGTGGTTCCTTTCGGTCTTTTTTTTCATCAGCTTTGCGAGCTTTATCAATGGCTTTTGACATTGGGGACTTCTTGGCAGCCTTGTTGATCTTAGCAAAATATTTTTTCAACAAGGTGGCAATTTTCTTTTTCGATGAAATGGTTACCCCACTCGGTGAAGATAATGGGGTTGCTGTTTTCGTACGCCCAGCATTTTCGAGATTTCTCAGAAGACTCCAAGCTTTAGAGCTATCCCTTAGGTTTAACCTTGCACAGGTGTTGGTCCAACGTTCTCGTTTTTCCCTGTTAACAGACGTTTTGACTAGTAGGCTGAGTCTGTTGTATTTCTGCCTGAGTGTTGGATTGTTTGGGTTCTTTTGGACCTTTTTGTATGTCCTTCTCCGAGCCATAACAAGTTTGTTGATTTCAGCCGTCCAAAAGTTTTTGAATTTTTTACAAGGGTAAGTTCGAGGAATAAACTTTTTAGCCATGCCCAGGATAGCTGTTTTTATCTGACGGTACATAAGGTCGACAGAGCTAGAATTTACATGGATTTTTTCAAGGGGCATCGTCGACAGCTGTCTCGTATCCTTTCCAATTAGCCTTACTATAGCATCACTTTCGTGGTTCTTTAGTGGTCTTGGTGTTCATTTTAGAAAGAGTGGCAGTCAGTAATAATGGAAGGTGGTCACTACCAATATCGCCTAGTACTTGATAAAGTATGACAGATTCCAAATTAGCAGAGACCAAAGAAAGATCTGGTCGTGATAGGGAACCATTGCTAGCATGCAGAAGAGTAGGAAGAGAGTGTTTATTTTGCAAAAGAAAAAGGTTAGTAGAATTGCACAGGTCATGAACTTTTTTACCAGACTGATCAGTGTCATCATAGCCCCAGGAAGGTGAATGGGCATTTAGATCTCCAGCTATGATAGTGTCTACAGTTATTGTTTCTCTGACATCTAAAGCCAGTTCTTGTTTTGGTGGATTATAAACATTGATGCACTTGAAGCGTCTATTATTTTTCCAAATTTCTAATACCAAAGTGTCTGTCCTCCCCTGACTCAAGTCTGTGGACACTTTCTTGGTGACCAGAGCATTAGCCACCAATGTAACCAGGCCTCGGCAATCCCCACAGGAGCAGCGGAAAACAGAGTACCCGGGTATTGAGACACTTCTTTTTTCACCTATCAGACATTCTTGTAGTAAGGCAACATCCACACTCTCTTTGTGGAGCAGGTTAGTTATTTCAAGTGTCTTTGGAATAAGTCCTCGGACGTTACATTGAAGGACTTTGAAAGTTTTAGCATCAGATTTGAAAATTTGGGGATCATGTTGCTTTATCTTTCCAGCTAAATTAGTGTGGGGGATACTTACTTTCCCAGTATGAGGTATTGGTGTTGGGTTAATTTTTTCTGAGACTTTTGGCCCTATTAGAAAATACGTACACTTATAAAGAAGATATATTTGGATTACTGTTGATATTAGCTGTCATTTTTTAAAGTATTTTTTTTGTCGTGTGATTGATGAGGGCGTCTGATTCACCCCCGGGCCAACAATCTCCAGTAACTACAGTCACAGTGCAAATTTGACATTACATTTTTTTTTATACAAAAAAAAATATAAACAGAATTTAGCCAATTTGAGGTTTGAAATACATTTTCATGGGTATCAACAACAGGAATTTAGATTCAGATTTAGATCTCAAATCTTAGTTATCAAATTAATAATTTACTCAGTAAATAAAAATATTACTAGTACTGTTTTTTTAATATGCTTAGGCTAAATATGAAGAAAAAGTATATTATTTCTAGTTACTACACAGTCACTTGGTATTGTCCTTGAAATTTATTATCATCTAACAAAACTGTTATCAGTCAGGGGTCTAAGTCTGTACCTGACATCTGCAGTAGCTTTTCTCTGGGTCTTAAATGTGTTAGGTGCTTAGGCTAAATATGAAGAAAAAGTATATTATTTCTAGTTACTACACAGTCACTTGGTATTGTCCTTGAAATTTATTATCATCTAACAAAACTGTTATCAGTCAGGGGTCTAAGTCTGTACCTGACATCTGCATTAGCTTTTCTCTGGGTCTTAAATGTGTTAGGTGCTTAGGCTAAATATGAAGAAAAAGTATATTATTTCTAGTTACTACACAGTCACTTGGTATTGTCCTTGAAATTTATTATCATCTAACAAAACTGTTATCAGTCAGGGGTCTAAGTCTGTACCTGACATCTGCATTAGCTTTTCTCTGGGTCTTAAATGTGTTAGGTGCTTAGGCTAAATATGAAGAAAAAGTATATTATTTCTAGTTACTACACAGTCACTTGGTATTGTCCTTGAAATTTATTCTCATCTAACAAAACTGTTATCAGTCAGGGGTCTAAGTCTGTACCTGACATCTGCAGTAGCTTTTCTCTGGGTCTCAAATGTGTTAGGTGCCTCCAGGCTGCGTCTTGTGCAGTAACACTCAAATAAGCAAACCAATTGACACAGGTGAAAGGCCAACACTATAAAGGTACTTTACGCAGATGAACCACGTCAAACAAGAAGTTTAATACACAATGAAGAAAACCTTCCAATGTCACTAAGTTAATTATCTAAAGCTGCCAGAAGTCTTCTGTGTTTACTTTCGCTACACTACAAATCCTTGTCTTGTTTTAATACTCACGTCACTGTCTCTAAGCAAAACTTTCCCTTTTTAGGAAACAATTTTCACATCAAATTCCTAATCGTGTCTCTTTCGGATACTATTTCCTGAAGGGGCTCTTCTCTTCTATGTCAGTAAGAACAATTAATAATTATCAAAGAAATAAAAGCTTAAGTTAGTCAAGCTCTGAACTTGTATAGAAGGAAACTGTTTATGTCACTTCACATATTGTTCCACTCACTTAAGACATCTCTAGAAAATAAGCACAAGAAGGGAGGAAACTCTGCTGGTAAAAGTAATTAAAATGAGAATACTGCTTACTAATTCTTCTTCGTGTGTCATCTGATGTATCAACTAGGTGTTGTAAATATAAACAAAAAGTTCATCTTTAGTCTAAAAAACAACTATGAACATACATTTTATGTACAGATCTTTATCCATTTTTATTACAAAGGTTAAATCATTTCACTCTGTCTGGTAAAAAGCTGTACACATCCAATCTCTGATCAAATGTCTTTAGGAAATTGTTTCATGTTTGGGTGAAACTGTTGTTTTTGTTAACATCTTAACAAATAATATCATGGCTCCTGTCTCCAATGACAATGGATGTGCCCAGGTGAATCACTAGCTTTAGGTTGTATTTGTGTTGGAGCAGAATTGATGTTTGACTAAATATGAATAATAAAAAAAATACTTTTGTTTTTAACAAAGCTTATATTAAGTGTAATTGTATCAATTAGTTTAGAGAAAGAAGGTGGTATCTGGGTGAAGGTTACCATGATAGCTTTTAAAATGTATTATAAATAAATAATAAATGTGTACGACATGAATCTAAACTTGAGAGCTCAAGCTACCGTAGTGCTTATGAAAACAGAAGAGGTTTCATAGCTCTATTTTGTTAGTTTCAAACTTCCAAGTGATAAAGTATAAAGGGGAATAATTCTACTTATGCTGCCACATCTGTCATATACAATATGTTTTCCTTGTCCAATACCCTCCACCCCCAAAAATCATTATCAACAATTAATTAATAGGTTAATTTTAATTTATTGATCATTGTTTTGTCAGTTTCAAGAAATAATTGTGCAAAATTTCAACTTAATCCAGGATTGGGTGTGGGAGAAATGACATGTACGAAAATTGTACCAGACAGAGTGAGTTGATATAAAGCTTTGTAATACTGCTGTTCTGGATCAGTAAAGATTGCCACAGTTTTGTGCATATTAATATCTAAATTAAGTCACAAGTTTTTTGTTTTCTTTTCCTAATTACTTTATACAGGGTATCTTTAGGATCCAAACTCAAGCCCCCTTGTTAAGTGGCCAAGCCATAGCCAAGAGGTTTTGGTCTCTCAGGCACACATCCCTTTTAAAGCAGTAGACCTGACATTCTTACAGGAACACAATAAAATAACAACCTTGACTGAAACTGATTGAGTGAACAAATCAGAACCAAAAAACTTCAGAAAAACATTCTTTAAAAATGGTATTTTATTAGAATCGAATGTTCATATTGCTTTCTCTAAATACTATTCATAATTAAAATCTAATTTAGACAATATTGGTTTGTCAGGCAACAAAATACAGAAAGGACTTCATACTAACAGCTAACACAGGCGTGACAAATGTTTTCTTTATAAATAATAGATTAAGTAAAGGCATGCTATGTACACTGAAAGACTCATGCTAGGTGCTGCATTGTACTGACATACTTGTTGAAAACATTTTTCTTTAAGTTCAGTTAAATTAAATTAATGATAGAGAAGTAAATAACCAGCCACTTAAGAGGTTTAATTTATAAGCTATGCCTTAACACTGTATTAAATATGGTATCTTTCATCTCAACACAGAAAATGTGCAAATAGCTCATCATGCATCCGACCATATTTCAGAGAGCCTGACAGAGCTTAAAAACATCTTGGCATGTTATACAAAGCTAATTAAAGTCAGTTATTCAGGCCTATCTCAACTTTTTAAACACTCATCATGGCCCTAGCACAGTAAAGTCTAAAACTAAAAAAAGAGAGCACAAGCGTGTAATCATTTTTATGACTACTGTAGTGGAAAAGAAAAGCGATAATTTTGAGCTAGTTAAGAAATAAAAATCGTTTGTAGTTAGCCTTACAGTTCGCTCGGCTAACCTCCTCCCCCAACAATCCAAAAATATAATAAATATTTAAAACTATGAAAAGCCAGTCCCAGTCTAGTCTTTATCCTTGAAGTGCACCCTGTGGCAGGTCCCAGATACAGATGGTTCCATCCTTTCCCCCAGACACCAAGAGCGAGGAACAGGAGCCCAGCCTGCAGCAGATGATGTCGTCACTGTGTGCTCGTCCTACGTGAGTGACCACCCCTTGCTCCGTGTGCCAGAGCTGCAGACGTCAGAAGGAATAATAATAAAGCTTTTGTTTTCGAGTCAGAATATTAATGAAGAGTACAGACGTCACAAAGAATAGATTGTATCTTAGTAGGCATAGTATTCACAAAAGCCAATTCCAAATGCTTATAATTAACGCTTCAGTTATTGCTTTAATATTGTAGCACTGCTCCTGCACGGGTATTTAAGGTGCGTACCAGCATACCGTTAAGTACCAGGCCGAGACATAATTGATATAAAGGAGTGAAAGGGCTTCCGGCCCATTGAAAGAAGAGAATAGCGAGTTGACTAATCATTATGTAAGGCCTGAACAATGACCTGCGACATCGCAACCTGTGGGCAGTGTAGACTAATAGCTTGTTGTCACGTCTGACGTCAGACCTTTTGTTTAGTTTAGACTAATAGCTTGTTGTCACGTCTGACGTCAGACCTTTTGTTTAGTTTAGACTAATAGCTTGTTGTCACGTCTGACGTCAGACCTTTTGTTTAGTTTAGACTAATAGCTTGTTGTCACGTCTGACGTCAGACCTTTTGTTTAGTTTAGACTAATAGCTTGTTGTCACGTCTGACGTCAGACCTTTTGTTTAGTTTAGACTAATAGCTTGTTGTCACGTCTGACGTCAGACCTTTTGTTTAGTTTAGACTAATAGCTTGTTGTCACGTCTGACGTCAGACCTTTTGTTTAGTTTAGACTAATAGCTTGTTGTCACGTCTGACGTCAGACCTTTTGTTTAGTTTAGACTAATAGCTCGTTGTCACGTCACAGGTCGATACGTCAGACCTATGCCGCGGCAACGAGCTATTTAAACTGCCCACATGTTGCGACGTCGCAGGTCAAGTGTTGGCGTGAGCAAAGGAAAAAAGGTTGGCGATTTGTGTGTAGGGGTTTTTGAAGCGAGAGTCACAGTTGTAAGTGGATGCTAGACTCCAGAGGGTGACTTATGGGACTGCGGTGTGGCGGTTGATTTATGCGGCAATCGTTCGTAGGGAGTCTGCTACTGAGAACCATCAATGTGACAGCAAAGACTATCATTAGCAAGAAGTTCCAGCTAGCAGCGACTTGGACTGCTACTAGACGGGCTACATGACACACAATATTGTTTAATAAAGAGCAAATGCGTGCTTTTTTTAAAGAAAGAAGCACAAAAAGAACTTATGAATAAAACTGGGACATACAACGTTTTGTAAATAGTCGGCAGATAGCAAGGTAATATAACACAGTAAACTTGTCGGCTAAAAACTTAATAAAACATTGTGTCTTTTATAGAGCAAGAGTGAATGTGCATGAATGTTTGGCCAACTGAGACCTATTGTTAAGTATCTTGAATTCTCAAACGAAGTTTTTAATACCGGTACTAAAACTGAATATTATGTCTAATGGCAATAACGACAATTATCGGTTAATAATTATAGCTTTAACGAATATGTTCATTCAACGCCAACATTCAGGTAATGAGGATCAGTTTAAAGCTTTCTCTTTTTTTTTTAAAAAAGTACCCTACTTAACTTGTGTACAATGAAAGTAAAACGCCTCCCTTTCCAAACTTGCGATCTATAGGGCAGATGATGTAAAGGCCATCTGTTTCTATGGCATACGGCCAACGATGTGTCCATCTCCAACTCATCGACTGACCGCGATATCCCAATAGAGTTTGGTGGACTCGTGGCATCCTAAAAAATTCTGAATTCAGTGTTTTATAAGGATTCGAACCACAGACCCCTTGGTTTGGAGGCCAAGAGCTCTACTTCTCAGCCACCACGCCCCTTAACTCATGAAGCCGGAAGAAACAAAATTAACACACGCGGAGATAACCTAACCCCAGTCCTAACCCCTAAACTTTTGCACTTTATTAGTACTGTCATGAGTAACGCCTTTGTTGTTATAATACTGTATCACAGATCCATTTTTTTTATTATAACATAAGACTGAAACTTGGATCTTTACCTTCACAAGTCTGTCCTCGCCCACTGTCACAAAGATGGCTCTGAATTTCTTTTCCACTTCCAGACAGTTGACTGAGCCGTGTTTAACCCCATCCAGCTCAATTAACGATTCGCCGTCAGTAGACTGAAAGAAGTTCAAATAGGGCTTAATCACAGTGATCGGCTTTTTTTTTTTTTTTTTGTTTACATTTTAAGCATTTCTTTTAAAAATCCGCTTCACGTTTAATAGTAAGATAGAAAGTGAAAAGACAGATATTCGGAGAAATGCCGTGGCGATGTAATGAAACCTAATGAAATCTAAGAAGAATTGGGAGAGAGAGAGTATAAAATAGGCAAAATAGCAATGTGGAAAGTTATAATGAAATTTCACAACAAAAATTTACAAATTCCTCGGTGTTTCTGGCTAAAGTGGGTTAAGGAATTTCATTCTACACTTTCTAAGCTTATATCAACTCATTCTGTCTGTCGGTTAAAAAATTTCATTCTACACTTTCTAAGCTTATATCAACTCATTCTGTCTTTCGGTTAAAAAATTTCATTCTACACTTTCTAAGCTTATATCAACTCATTCTGTCTGTCGGTTAAAAAATTTCATTCTACACTTTCTAAGTTTATATCAACTCATTCTGTCTGTCAGTTCGTCTGTTAAAAAATTTGTACACGTTGTTTTCCCATATCCATTTTCGGATCAAGAAAGTTTACACAATTACTTATTGTACCTAACAAAACATGAACTAATAAAAAAAAAACAATATTCAATTAATTATTGGTAATTAACTATTTTGTTTGGATATCGAATAAGGGAAATAACTTCTACACCATTGAGAGACATAGTTGCAAGTGTGGAGTTTTTCCCCTTAGAAAAGTTTGTTTTTTAAAAAAGGATTTTAAAAAATTATTTTACTTATTGAAATATGTAATGTAGGCCCTAGCTATACGCTTCTGTATTCTGTACACCGAAGTGACCAAGTGACCGAACACACACAAAAAAAAACAACACTGTCTAGTTATGGATCTGTCTCTTAATAAAAATCCCCCCATGGGATAGTCAGATTAAAAAATTAAGTAAACATTTAGATCTATAACACTTATAAATCGTTTTAAAGAGATATATTATCATAATATCATTCTCTTTTCGAGAACTAGCTACCGGTACCACGTTTGTTTTATCTCCCCTACCTTTTTTTAAACAATTATTCTTGTCTCTATTCCGATATCATTGCTCTATCCAGATAACATTGCACTTTTTAGATATCATTGCTTTAATCAGATATCATCGCTCTATCCAGATATCATTGCACTATGTAGATATCATTGGTTTAATCAGATATTATTGCTCTATCGAGATATCATTGCTTTAATCAGATATAATTGCACTATGTAGATATCATTGCTTTAATCAGATATTATTGCTCTATCGAGATATCATTGCTTTAATCAGATATTATTGCTCTATCGAGATATCATTGCTCTATTTAGATATCATTGCTTTAATCAGATATTATTGCTCCATCCAGATATCATTGCTCTATCGAGATATCATTGCTCTATCGAGATATCATTGCTTTAATCAGATATTATTGCTCTATCGAGATATCATTGCTGTATTCTATCTATTGAGATATCGTTGCTTTAATTAAATATCAATGCTCTATCCAGATATCATTGCACTATTTAGATATCATTGCACTATTTAGATATCATTGCTTTAATAAGATATTATTGTGCTATCCAAATATCTTTGCACTATTTAGATATAATTGCTTTAATCAGATATCATTGTACTATTTAGATATTGCTTTAATCAGATATCATTGCACTATATAGATATCATTGCACTATATAAATATCATTATCATATCCAGATATCATTACACTATATAGATATGATTGCTCTATCCCGATATCAGTGCACTATATAGATATCATTGCACTATATAAATATCATTGCTATATTCAGATATCATTGCACTATTCAGCGACACACTTACGTCAAAGATGAAAATTTTCCCCGCCGAGCCACAGACGATGAACTGGCACTCATCCGTCAAGAAGTCCACAGCATTGAGACCATTGGTCACTTTGACGATCAGTCTTCTCACACCTTTGTTTAGGTCGTAGATAGCCGCTGTTCCATCCATACTAGTGGAGGCGAAAGCTTTGTCTGTATCTGACATCTGACAAAATAAAAATATGCGTTACCATTTGGAGAGACCGCTTTAAAAATGTGTTTGTGATCGCTTGTGTTACCTAGCTTATAGCAACTCACTCTGTCTATCTGTCTGTGTGGAATCTTGCACACTTTATGTCTCCAACTTCCCGTTCTTGAATCAAGTTGAAACTTTGCACAATTATTCATTGTTGATGACAGCACATAAAACAATAAATAATTTAACCATTAGTTCATCAATTAGTAGTATTTCATTAATTTTGTGTTGTAGTATATAAACGCTAATGGGAGATAAGCCTTGTGTTGAGAATTAGGTCGTTCGATAAAAAAATTAAACTGTAGACTATTATTGTAGACAATCAAACCTTCTTTTTTATAAGTACTTATATAGCTCAGTGGCTAACTCGTCGGTCTTCCATCGTGGAGGCTCGAGACACCGAGTTCGAATTTAGACTCGAGTAAAACCATTAGGAAGTTGCATTCAGGTCTCAACTTTTCTATGTATCTGATCACAAGACACTTCCACAGACCTACTAATCTCCGCCCCAGACTTGCTGATCTCCGTCTCGACAGGTCTGGGAAACCCAAAATTCTCGACCTGTATGGCGACATTTATGCACTACGCAAGACAGCAGGGCTTCTGTCCAGGGCTTTTGCAAGAGAGGATTTGAGCCTCTCAAGCCCTTACTCAAATGGAGTTTGATGATGATGATGATGATCCCAAGACTAAAACAACTACTTCTTGCTGTATGTGTGAAGAAACTTGGATTTACCTTGATCATGGTAATGGGTCCAGCTTGATCAACAAAGTTATACAATAGGAGACCTTGGCGCACTTTGCGCCCACGGCAGTCTAAGTCAGCTACAAGTTTCCAAACCCTGCACTGGGCGTCGTTACCTCCTGTCACCAGCAAGTCAGACCTGGAGGTTAAAGCCATGGCTGTCACTGCCTGGGGAAGACAACATACCCTAACTGATGAAACTTGACTGGGACGAGAGAGAAAGAACAATCAATTGATTTTTTTCTTCTAGAAAGCTTATTACGCCTGTAGGCCTTTTTTGTTATAAAACTTGTATCAATTCAATATGTCGTTCTGGGTGAAGTCTTGTACACGTTATTAGTGGTTAGTTAATAATATTGTTTAAAACCAGTACAGCTTATGAGTAAAGTTCGAAGTTCGAGCAGTCCCGATTTGACAAGAGGTTCGAACAGTTCACTTTTTATTGCTATAACTTTTTTATTTGAATGTTTACCAAATTACTACTATATTGCTAAATGGCATGCAGCTTTTTTCTTTACTTCCGACACATACTATTTCCTTTTCCTTGTAAAGGCTAAGTTCATGGTGAGGTCAAACTCAGGAGGTGTGGAATTATTCTTTTTTACAACCCGGTAGTGAAGGAAATGGGTAATGGGATTAAGGCTATTTTTAAGTCTGATGGTTCATCAGCTCAAAGAGACTATTTGAAGTTGTGGAGGGTCGGAAATGGTGCAATGGATAGTGTTCTTGCGCTGGAGTAAAAAGAAAATGACTTTATAGTAAAAATTAAATATTAAAACATGTTTTTAGATATATTTTCTTTGATCTGCTCGAACCTTCCACCAACCCGATCGAGCTTACTAACTGGGGAAAAATCCGCTCGAGGAAAAGTACGCTTGGCGATACTTACCCTACACCTCTTTGACTTCGTATTTAATTTTAACTAAGCCTAGTGATACATTAAATCCAATCTATTTTTATAGAAAAAAGGACGAGGAATTCAGAGATACCATCAGTTTTTTCATAGGTTAGACCGTTACAGTGCTATAAAAATCCAAACTTGAAAATTGCTGCCAGCGGGCTTAATGCGCTCGAACTTCGCACTTTACTATATAGAATAAAAAAATATGCAGATGATCAAAACTATACACACAGTCAATAGGCTTGATAGTTATTGAGAACAATGAAAAGTCACATTATTACAAAGCCGACATAAACTCACAAAGTCTGTCTGAAACTTAGCACAATTATTCATTGACATGAATCAATTAAAGAAAAAAACAACAATTAGACAATTAATTAACGGTAATTCATTATTTTGTTTAATAGCAACAAGGGAAACTAATACTTCAGTATTCACAGATATATCTATACTTGTTGGGTTTAGTCCCTTGAAATAATTGTTAACTCTGTTTCTCCCTCACGCATTCTCCGATCAAGTTGATACTTTAAACGATTATTTATTGCACCTAACAAAACATAAATAAATAAACGAAAATACTCAAGTACTCAAAATACCAAGACGTCAGTTAGTGCTGGATTTCAGTAGGCCTAAGTGAAGGCCCTGGGCAGTATATCTTTGGATTATCCAATCTATTTAAGCTTTACCATGTACTATTTATTAAGTTAGTATAAGGCTAATGAGTTTATACTGTTATAAGTCAACACTCAAGCTGGCAAAAAAGGAGGAATTTCTTAATACTGTGAAGAGACACAAGCTGAGCTGGTTTGCTCATGTTGAAATTTGCAAAAGTCATCCTTTAAGGAACAGTGGGTACAGAAAAGGTCGACTAAAGAAAATCTGTCTTGGCATTGTACAAGAATGGATCGGACTGTCTCTTGATATTCTGCTAAAAGCAGCAGCTGACTGGAAAAGTGGAGAGATTTAGGCTACTTACGTAAATTGTCACAACACATCCACAACAAAGATAAGATGAGATAACCATTTCATGTTTATAAAGGAAGATTTAGTTGACATCTCCTTATTTTGTCCTATATAATATGTAAATTTAGTAAAATAAAATTATATTTTGAAATTGGAAGCCCCCTTAAAGGTTCTCCTACACCCATTCACTTGAAAGACAAGAAATTAATCAATAAAAAACATTAATCAATTAGTCAATAAGTTACAAGTAATTAATTATTTTGTTTGATACCAACAAGGAAAAATAATCCTTCAGAATACACATATATATATATATATATTATAGATAGATAATTGTATTCGCTATTTCTCCCACACCCATTCTCGGATCAAGTTGATTTTTTTTTAAATTGTACGTAACAAAATTGTAAAAAAAAAAAAACAACAATTAGCCTATTAAATATTTATAATTAATTATTTTGTTTGATATCGAACAAGGGAAATAACTTCTACATTAATGAGATATATAGTAGTAAGTGCGGAATACTTCCCCTTAGATAAGCTTTGTTTTAAACAAAATATTTCTTAATATTTTGCCTGCTCGTTTTTATGTCAAACTGGGGACATAAGAAAAATATGTATATAGGTCTGTGTTCTAAACTACTGACCTGTTTCTGTGTGTTGTCGATTCTGTAAAGTTCCTTCAAACTCAAGTCGTCTGCTTCGAAGCCCAGTATGATTGTCTCCCCATTGTCCCACCCTGTGAATAGAGCAGTCCCGTCATGGCTGACCATAACAACAAGACAGTTTCTATTGGCACGGAAGTAGCGGCGTACCTCCAGGAGAATCTTTAAATTAAACACTCTGACCTGCACAGGAAAAACAACAGAAGCCAGTTAAACACACGGAACTGCACAGCAAAACAAACACAACAGCAGCATGTTAAACACTCGGACCTGCATAGCAAAACAAAAATAACAGCAGCATGTTAAACACTCGGACCTGCACAGCAAACCAAAAATAACAGCATCAGACCATCTTTATTTCGTTGTCTAGCCCAAAAAGAGCTCGATTTGACAATGTAACACACAAGATTTGACTGTGATCAAGATTATGAAATACAGACTTTCCTTCAAACAAATAGTTTGTCATATTAGAATCTTATGTGTTACTCTATTCGTCTATCAGGGCAGGCCTTTCGAATTGCGGGGCCCAATGTAATGGATAATTGCGAGGCTCCTCTACTAATATTATTTTTACAATAACAACCATTACTATTAATTAGATCATTGTAGCCTATCAACATTTGTTATTCAACATGCATTGGAAGCAACTCAAACGTTATAGGTGAAGTGGGTTAATTAAATTTACGTTAAACGTACGATACACTAAATATGTTAACCCTTTTAGTTCTACATCTTTAAAAGCCTGTGGCAAGAGCCATGGCTGATAGAGATATGCTTAATGGAGTTATCGGTCAAATCGGCTTAAGTCAGGCCTTATCGTCTATTATAGTTAACTGCTCTGGGTGATTTTAGTTGCTGATTCGGGCAACCCGTTCCACGCTCTAATGGTCCTTGAAAAGAAAGAGTATTCAGAGAAATGTTTCTTCGCATATGGAGTACTTCCATTACATTGCTTTGTGTCTTAGTAATATATTTAGTTAAGTTTTTCTATTACTCGTCCATGGTCTAGTTTTTCTTGTATTAATGCAGTCTGTCTAGTCAACTATCAGTATCTGTATTTAATCGTTCTAAACCTCAACATTACATTTTATTCATTTTCTGGACTCACGTATTCAAACTCTCCAACAACCATCAGTTCATCTGAAGCTCTAGGGAAGGCAATGGAGTTGATTCTGTTGTTACTGCATGTCCTGACTAGTTCTGCTGTCCACTTGGCCAGGTTGAAGCGGTAGATCTGACAGTTCTTTGTGCCGATGTAAAACTGATGTCCAGCACCAATTTTGGCTGAAACAAAGCATTTTTTTTTCTACAATTTTCTAAAATAACTCTGCGCTGCATGGACTCAACGCTTTTAGTCGTGCCACGTTTCTCCCTCAATAGCTACGGTCTGCGGGCTTTTTCAGTGCATGGACCAAAGGTTTGGAAATCGCTCCCCATTGATCTCCGACAAGCAACATGCTTCACTACATTCAAGAAGAACATTGAAACATACATATTAAAAACTGTTTTCAGATTAGTTTCTCATTTTAACTTTTCTGATTATGTCTGATATGTTATTAATAGCGCCCTAATCATATCTTCTTAGCCCAGTTCGAGTCTATAGTCTGTTTTATATAGTGAGAACCAAGGCTACAGATGTGCAACTTACATATAGACGTGACGGCAGAGTTATCCCTGTCACTTGACCATGTTTTGTAGCCTTTATACATTGCCATAGCTCCACTCACCTGGAAATACGAATCAAATCATTAAATAAGAACAATCTGGTATAAACTTTGTCACATGTAAATTATGAGTGAGTCTGGTGTGAATGTACTCTTTGGTTTCTTATAGTTATAATGTTTTTTGTTTGGTGTAATGCACAAATTGTAAGACAAATTTCCTAACGGATAATAAAGATTATTATTATTATTATTATTAATATGAATGCAACATAGGTGATACCTAGTGGAATGAGAAGGTTAAGACCGTACCATCCAAAGAAACCATGACATTGTATCAAGTCCAACGATGTAAACAGATATATACAGAGTAAACTACGTAAGAGAGCATGAAGATTAAATTGATTTTTGCGTGTTTAAAAATCTTGTTTGTAACTAACGATTCGATTGTTTTTTCTCTAACATAAAGACATAATATTAAAAAAATATACTAAAAAAAAAAACCCAACAAAGCTCAATGTTAAATGTAATTGTATAAAATAGTTTGGATTTTCACAAAGTTATATCCTATTCAGCCCCTTTTTCTCTTTTTAATATTTTGGGCTTTTGGTTTCTGCTTAGTTCATTGATGGTATTCAGAAAGCATTTAGACCCTTTTGGATCTACCTTCTGTCCAGTGTTTACTTGCAGTAGGCTTTCAGTAGCTTAGAGACATTGATGTCATTTAGAAAGCGTGAGACAGCTGTTCACATCTCTCTATGTTGACCAGTGGTTCGGGGACTTACCAAATTTCCTTTCCCCACAGACAACGTGACAGTGTAGTATCCCATCTTTCCTTCTCCTGAGCCAATCAACAAACAGAAGACATTGTCCTCCAGCATCCTGGTGTAAGCGAGGCTTGTGATGCCTCCAGCGATCTGTTTGTTCGGTACCTGAGAAATAAAGTCACTCAAGATTCTTTAAACAAGTAAAATAAAAAAAGGTAGTTTAAAAATGGAACAGCGAAATCAATACTGAGTGGGATTACATCAATTAACTTAAATCAGTCATATAATTAATTTTAAATAGCTTTAGACCAAAAATAATACATTTTTTTTCGATTGGAAATATTTTTACTAATTGTTTTTTGTTTAGCTTAACTATCACTCCAATAGTACTCTCAGTGCGCTATGGTCCAATCATTTTGTAGACCACTTAGGAGAGGGGATATTTGCAGAAGGCTTGCGTGCTGCCAAAAAAAGTTTTATAATCTTTTGTTGGCTTAAATTTTATAGTCAAGAACCTAATTCTCTACAGAAGGCTTATCTCCCCTAGAGAGTACGGAGTAAAGTTTCCCTTTCAGACCTTGCAATCTATGTCAGGTTTATATTAGAGCTGGGTGGACTCAGAGGCACCCAAAGATCCCAAAATTTAAATCCCAGGATTCGAATCCGGAACCCCAGGTTCTGAAGCCAAGCGTTTAACCGCTCAGCCACCGCGCCTCCTAAAGGAAGAAAGCAAGAGTAAAATGCTCAATAAGTTAGCAACAGAACAAATGTACGAAACTCCTATATAGAAATACATTATGGGTATGTTGAAATCAAAATACACATCTGTCACGGATGAATATGTGTATGTATGTATAATCTATTTTTACAATCTGCGCGAATGACCGGAAGTGTGTTTTGTTGTCAGAGAGAGAGAGACCAGCGTGTGTGATATGCAGTAAAGATGATTAAAGTTTATGTGTTCGATCTAGTGGTTTCATTGTTTTATTTCGTTAACTACAACTGAACCAGGGACACCTAGACGTATCGAGACCTAAGGTAGATTCTTTCGAGTTATTATTATAAATAAAATAAGGAATCTGTGACAACATCAATACTGTCACGAATCGATACTACGACCTAATGGACCTCATTCACTAATCATAAACAAACACCATTTAGCCCACGTGATTCTCTATCTCTTCTATACAAATTACGTAATACACTAAGGCTGTCACGTGATACGTTGTTTTCGTTGTTTTATTAATATTATCACGTGGCTAAATGTTGTTTGTTTACGATTGGTGAATGACATCCATTCGACCTGCTTCTAAAAGCCGGGGTCAGGTCAAAGAAGACGCAGAACAAACACACGTTAATTATATTCATCCAATCAGGGAAAGAGGTCAGGGTAAACAAAATAGCATACATCAGTTTCTAGAAGGTCAAAGTTAATAAAATATTTAGAATAGAAGTTTCTATCAGTCTGGAAAGTATTGAAGTACTACGAGAAAGGAGAGAAAAAGATAACAAGGCCAAAGAATAGACGGGTCATCTATCGCAGGAGTCTCAAAAGATGGAAGAGAAATGTCGAAAAATAATCGGGAGATCGCTTGTGGTCCCTCAAAGTTCCAAGACCACGTGACATGGGACATTTAAAGGTGAAAGAAGTAGAACACATGACAATAACTGTTTTTGTCTTTGGCCGTCAACACTTTTGACACCGTGTTGTTTCTTGAACTTTGTCAATCAGCCATGTCATTCACGAGGAAAACAGAAGACTACATTTTTTGTACAAATTTACCACGAATTGCAGGGCTCCGCCTACTGCATGAAACACCATCACATCGCCGGAAGTCGTTCCGCAGAATACCAACGGATTCTTGGGATTGTCGTCTACAATCTGGTAAGTTCGATTTGGCAAAGGCAAGAAAAAAATGTGCAGAATAATAATATAGTTAATAACACAATGTAAGAATAGGAGACGTTTATTTTGAATAGAAAGTGATACGTATAAGAATGCTTGTTCTATCTATCTATCTATCTATCTATCTATCTATCTATCTATCTATCTATCTATCTATCTATCTATCTATCTATCTATCTATCTATCTATCTATCTATCTATCTATCTATCTATTTATCTCTATCTATCTATATATCTATACATCTATCTGTCTGTCTTATCTAATCTAATCTAATCTAATCTATTCTAATCTCATCTCATCTCATCTGGATGGCTGCCTGGTCGTGCGGTTTGCGCGCTGGACTGTAGTTCAGATTTATCGATGGTCCAGGGTTCAAACCCTGCCCGCTCCCATCCCCCGTCGTCCTGCGGGAGGTTTGGACTAGGAAGTAATTATCTTCAACTCTGAAGGAACATCCGAAACATGTAAAACATTTTACAAACATCTCATCTAATCTTATCTTATCTTATCTTATCTTATCTTATCTTATCTATCTATCTATCTATCTATCTATCTATCTATCTATCTATCTATCTATCTATCTATCTGTCTGTCTGTCTGTCTGTCTGTCTGTCTGTCTGTCTGTCTTATCTAATCTAATCTAATCTAATCTAATCTAATCTAATCTAATCTAATCTAATCTAATCTAATCTAATCTAATCTAATCTAATCTAATCTAATCTCATCTTATCTTATCTTATCTTATCTTATCTTATCTTATCTTATCTTATCTTATCTATCTATCTATCTATCTATCTATCTGTCTGTCTGTCTTATCTAATCTAATCTAATCTAATCTCATCTCATCTTATCTTATCTTATCTTATCCTATCTTATATTTCTTATCTTTCTATCTTATCTATCTATCTATCTATCTATCTATCTATCCAACCACCATGTCTGTCAGACTGTCTGTATATATCTATCTACACGTAGAAAGACTCCGATTAAAAACAAATACTTTCTACTGATATTCTATGCTAAGAAGTTTAATGTTACAACATGGAAAAGACAACACCAGCCTCAAACTTTTCCCATATCTGTAATTCATTTCTTTGGTTTAAGTCTAAAAGCAGTTTGATAGATGATTTCAATACGCAGAAATGTCTAAAAAGCTGCACATTATGCCAGAAGACTAAGCTACTGACCTCCATACAATCAATGACCCGTGTATTGTTGGCAAAGCGTAATTCGATATTGTCCAACGACTTGTTAGAACTGTCAAACGTCCATATTCTTCCATAACTATCTCCTCCTGTTGAAGGAATGAATGACCCGAGTTAGCATAAAGAAAGAATTCATTACGCTCACATGGGATGCTGTGACATGCATTTAAGCCAGGTTGAGGGGTATTCTCTTTAATCTGTCGTCCGAAGGTCCCAAGTTCGAACCTAACCCGTAGTCTCCAACCACCCTGAAGGATATTTAGGCTGTTATCTTCACTTCAGAAGAAACGTACGAAAACAAAGATCCTTGCATCATTATAAATGCTACTTTTGATTAATCCTACTTTTGTTTTATAAATGCTTCTTCTAAGTAATGCTACTTTTGTTTTATAAATGCTACTATTGATTAATGCTACTTTTGTTTTATTAATGCTACTTTTGTTTTATTAATGCTACTTTTGTTTGATTAATGCTACTTTGCTTAATGCTACTTTTGTTTATTAATGCTACTTTTGATTAATGCTACTTTTGGTTTATTAATACTATTTTTGCTTAATGCTACTTTTGATTAATGCTACTTTTGCTTAATGCTATTTTTTTGTTTTCTTAATGCTACTTTTGATTAATGCTGCTTTTGTTTTTATTAATGCTACTTTTGATTAATGCTACTTTTGTTTGATTAATGATACTTTTGTATGATTAATGCTACTTTTGTTTGATTAGTGCTACTTTTGTTTGATTAATTCTACTATTGTTTGATTACTTCTATTTTATTATTGATATTGATTAACGCTACTATTGATTAATGCTACTTTTGTTTTATAAATGCTTTTTCTAAGTAATGCTACTTTTGTTTTATAAATGCTACTATTGATTAATGCTACTTTTGTTTTATTAATGTTACTTTTGATTAATGCTACTTTTGTTTGATTAATGCTACTTTTGTTTGATTAATGCTACTTTTGTTTGATTAGTGCTACTTTTGTTTGATTAATTCTACTTTGTTCGATTACTTCTGTTTTATTATTGATATTGATTAACGCTACTTTTGATTAATGCTACTTTTGTTTTATAAATGCTTCTTCTAAGTAATGCTACTTTTGTTTTATTAATGCTACTTTTGTTTTATTAATGCTACTTTTTTTTTATTAATGCTACTTTTGTTTGATTAATGCTACTTTGCTTAATGCTACTTTTGTTTATTAATGCTACTTTTGATTAATGCTACTTTTGGTTTATTAATACTACTTTTGCTTAATGCTACTTTTGATTAATGCTACTTTTGCTTAATGCTACTTTTGATTAATGCTACTTTTGCTTAATTCTA
Organism: Biomphalaria glabrata; assembly: GCF_947242115.1. Taxonomy (NCBI): domain Eukaryota; kingdom Metazoa; phylum Mollusca; class Gastropoda; family Planorbidae; genus Biomphalaria; species Biomphalaria glabrata. The sequence continues at coordinate 17,764,535 of NC_074728.1, read as the reverse complement.
CTTTTGATTAATGCTACTTTTTGTTTTATTAATGCTACTTTTGATTAATGCTACTTTTGTCTTATTAATGTTACTTTTGATTAATGCTACTTTTGTTTGATTAATGCTACTTTTGTTTGATTAATGCTACTTTTGTTTGATTAATGCTACTTTGTTTGATTACTTCTGTTTTATTACTTTTGTTTGATTACTTCTGTTTTATTACTTTGTTTTATTAACTCTTTCTCTCCGTAATTATTTCCCAGGTTTTAAAATTGATTCTTGTGTTGTCGGGTAAAAGCAATAATTGTGCTAAATCCAAGATTGTTTTGTCGGAGAAATAACGTGTACAATTTTTTTGGTCAGACAGACAGACAAACAGACAGAGTGAGCTGATAGAAGCTTTATAAAAATTAAACAAAGGCAGATTTTATTGGGAATTTATTTTGTGTTGAAAATGGCGATGGTGGTGAATACCAAATGCTAATATCTTCTGGTGACACCAACCATAGCAGCGCCTCTGCTGAATAGTAATTTTGAAAGGGATGCAATATGGGCTTAGAAGATGCCCAGGTATCGTCAATGACTCTCAATGAATCAAGTCTTAACTGGCGATATGATTCTATCTAAATGTTAACTGTGTCAGTAAGCTCCAGTGTGAGAGTGTGTGCAAGTGTAAGTGTGTGTGTGAAGACGGTCTGATCAAAAGTTGTACACATTTTTTTAGGGGTCGAGTAAATCTTTACCTGACGCAAAGCTGAACTCGTTGACCTTAGATGTGGCCACACATCTCATGATCCCTGTCCTTTTGAGAGTAGCCAACTTGCCACAGAGAGGCTTCTTTTCCAGGACACACCAGAAGACAACGCTCTCATCGTCCTGGCCGCCAAGGGAGATAAAGTACTTGTTGTTGCAAGTGAAGGCCAAGTACTCCACCCTTGTCTGGAATAGAGAGTTGATTAGCTAATTTATTGAGAGTGAGATTGAGAGAGATTGACAGAGAGAGAGAGAGAGAGAGAGAGAGAGAGAGAGAGAGAGGGGTAAGACAGGAAGAGTAAGAGAGAGAGAGTTGGAAAGAATAAGAGAGTGAGAGAAAGTGAAAGAGAAAAAAAATGAATGAGACAGAAAGAGAGAGAGAGAAACAAAGATGGAAAGAAAAAGACAGAGGAGAGAGAGAGAGAGAGAAAGAATGAAAAAGAGAGAAATAGTAAGAGAGAGAGAGAGAACGAGGGAAAGAAACAAAGAGGGAAAGAACGAAAGAGAGACAGAGAAAGAGAGAGATAGAAAGAATGACAGAAAGAAAGAAATAGAAAGAGAGAAAGATAGAAAAAGAGAGAAAGAGATTATCTAACTTTTGGAGCGAAAGTGAGATTAAGAGAGAGAGAGTGGGAGAGATGCTTTGAGGCGTCCAAAGATGCCGAATTTTTATTCCTTCAATATGAATGTGTGACTGTAAACGGTTGCTATTACCAATCACCCTGCCCCCTTTTCAATTGTTATGTTATACTCCTTTTAATAACATCAAAAGCAGTATAATGCAGTATTCTATTCAAAGTAATTAAGGTAACGATTTTACTGTAGATTTGTGTTTACTAATTGAGATATCTTACAGTCCTCTAAGTCTACGTCTACAAATAGGCAACTCAAACCCAAGTTTCCATTCGTATGTTAAGTTTTCGTTGCATTATCCACCTTACGAGGGCAGGTACCAATACATACACATCACACGACACACAATATAGTGACTGAATCGTATGGCTATACAAGAACCGATTTCAGCAACCAGTTTGCACCCGCTTCGGGTTTTTAGGGCGTCTTTGTGTCCACCCAACTCTAATGGGTGCCTGACATACGTTGGCGAAGTAAGGGCTGTGGGTCGTTGTGCTGGCCTCAGGACACCCTCGTTAACCTTTGGCCATAAAGACATGTGATTTACATCATTTGATCACGTGCATCGTAAGGTCTGAAAGGGCTACTTTTACTTTTTATATTTTTAAAATTCATTAGTAGACTGAATGAAGGCGCGGTGGCTGAGCGGTAAAGCGCTTGGCTTCCAAACCGGGGGTCTCGGGTTTCAGTCCTGATGAAGACTAGGATTTTTAATATCGGTATCTTTGGGAGCCTATGAGTCCACCCAGCTCTAATGGGTACCTGACATAAGTTTGGGAAATGTGAAGGCGGTTGATCGTTGTGCTGGCCACATGACACCCTCGTAAATAGAAACAGATGACCTTTGCATCATCTGTCCTATAGACAACAGGGTTTTAAAGGGGAACTTTACTCGTTAGCCTGAATACAATATAACATTTTTGAAATGGGTCATTTATTGAATATAGCAGGGCTTCCCAAAATGTTTTCCGCGAAACACTACTGTTCCGCGAGGCCTTAATAGGTGTTCCACGAACTACTGGAATAATTAACTAGTAGGCCACCACTTGAATTATTCTCTCTTAATAAAAATCAAAGTGTTCCGCTAAATATTCCGACTGTACGAAGTGTTCCATTAAGGAAGAAAGATTTGGGAAACACTGCAATACAGAATACCTTGTGCAAAGGAAACTCCATAAGTTTCTCACGGCTGCACCAATCCCACAGTATTATCGGTGCCTTCATTTCCTGGGCTATTTGTTGTCCCGTGACAAGGAACTGGCCATCGGTGGACAAGGCCATAGCTGTTATCGTACTAGTAACAAATAAAGGATACACTTGTGATCATATAAATTGAAAGCAATACTTATTTCATGCAAATAAATAAAACTATTTCAATGATAATTCCTAAATTAAAGTATCGCTAGTTTTTTAAATATATTTTAGGCGAGAATGTGTATCCCTTGGGCTGGGCAATACAGATAATTGGGACATTTCTGCTCATGAGTGTTTTGTCCAATGTACGAAGAAGGGACACTTCTCATATTTGTCTAACCTAAAGATATATATCGTTTTTTATTTTTATAATATTGTCACAGTAAAAGCTAACGACAGTTGTCTACTCTTTGATTATCTTTGAATTTTAAAATCCTGTTTATCTTAATTTAGAAATAAAATACAGTAAGATAGAAAAATAAAAAAAAAACGTAATAAAGAAATGAGGCTATGTAATGAAACACACACACACACACAAAGTAAGAAACTGAATAGAGGAAGATCGAGAGAGAGAGTTTGAAATAATGGACACATTCAGGAATCGCGAGGACATTGAGATATCATTGTCGCCAGCTAAATAATAATTACTTCACCCTCCCTGCAAGCGAAGAGCTTAGACATTTGATTCTACGGTGTTAAAAAAAGTGCACTAACATTATTATGGCTTATTACAAAGCTTAAATCAACTCTGTCTGTCTGGTAAAAAGTTTGTACAAGTTATTTCTCTGACACCCAATCCTGGAACAAGCTGAAAATTTGCACAATTATTTCTTGTACCTGACAACACAAGAATCATTTTAAAAAAAATTAACAAATTAGTTAAATAGCTATTGGTAATAAATTATTTTGTATGGTATCTCGAACAAGGGAAGGAAATTGTACTTGACTGAAGTAGTGGTATAAGCTGATTTATTCCCCTTTATAGATCGTCTGAAATACGACGAGACTATAGAAACTATTGATAACATCCAATCTTCTATGTCCATAAGAGCCTCACTAACATAGCGCTTACAATGCCTACAATATACAACTATGCTTAATATAAGCTTTGTTTTTTTGAAAAGAGTATTTTGAAAGAAATTTTCTTGTTGAATACTTTCCAAGTAAGTACACTGTATACACTAATATTTACTACACCGGAGAGACCAAAAAGCTTTGCTAAATAAGGATTGGTCTCCATGTATGAAACATCTACAACTTGAATCGACCAGTGCAGTGTGTCACTTTTGTTGTTATTTCACCAAGTAGGCCTACACATGTTTTTCTTGTCATTGGTCTATGACGTAGGTCTATACTATAATGTCGGTCTGGACTATGATGTAGATTGTAGGTCTTGGCTATAACGTATAATATAGGCCTAGAGCCCTGGACTATGATATAGTCCTGGACTATGATGTAGGTCTAGACTATGGTGTAGCCCTGGACTATGATGTAGGTCTGGACTATGATGTAGATTGTAGGTCTTGGCTATAACGTATAATATAGGCCTGGAGCCCTGGACTATGATGTAGGCCTGGACTATGATGTAGGTCTGGACCATGAAGTAGGCCTGGACCATGATGTAGGTCTGGACTATGTTGTAGGTCTGGACTATGACGTAGGCCTGGACTATGATGTAGGCCTGGACTATGATGTAGGCCTGGACTATGATGTAGGCCTGGACTATGATGTAGGTCTGGACTATGATATAGTCCTGGACTATGATGTAGGTCTGGACTATGATGTAGGCCTGGACTATGATGTAGGCCTGGACTATGATGTAGGTCAGGACTATGATGTAGGCCTGGACTATGATGTAGGTCAGGACTATGATGTAGGCCTGAACCAGAAGCGTAGATAGGGTGGGGGAGGGAAGGAGGGGGAGAATAAAAAATACCCCCCGGGGCCCCACTTCCCAAATGAGTGTTTTTTATATTAAATATTACACAAAATGCAGGGCCTTCAAAGAGGTCAACCCCCAATTGATGGCGGATCCCTAGCTACGCCACTGGTCAGGACTATGATGTAGATGTCGACTATGATATAGGATGTAGTTCTGGACCATGTGGTAGGTCTTGACCAGGAGTTAATAATCTTCATTTCTGAACGAGTGTTAGATACGTATTGAATCAACACAGAATTAAAGTCACGTGGTTAGTGGGCGGTGCTACTACTTACTCTGTATGTCCGGTCAATATCTCCTGAGAGCCGGCACCGGGTCCTATAAGTTTCTCAATCACGACAGAGTAGCCTACTGGGAAGATCACGTGGTCTCCCTTGGTGTGCACAATGAGACCTTTCTTCACCTGGACCAGAAAACGAGAGATTGATTCTTAAGCAGATACGTAGACACCAAAAGTGTTCCTCAGTTAATATTCTTTCAACGTATTAGTTTATAATTTTCGTACACTATCTTTAAGTAGCGTTGTATAACATTGACTCAACGGTGTCTCAACGGTCCAACAACTACGGGATAGTTAAAGATACATGTAAAGGCATGAATATGGTCACACATCCTAGCCAGGGCCGGATTTTGACACCCAGTTATCTCACACATAAATAGAGGCGCGGTGACAGAGTGGTAAAGCGCCAAGCTTTTCCGAATCGAGGTTCTTGTTGAAGACTGGGGTTTGTAATTTCGGGATCTCTAGTGCGCTTCGGAACCACCCAGCTCTGTTGTGTTGGGGAAAAGTAAAGGCGGTTGGTTCTTTTTCCACTTTACATCCTCGTTAATCTTAGACCACAACAATAGATGGCCCTTATATCATCTGCCCTATAGATCGCCTTTACATCATCTGCCCTATAGATGACCTTTACATCATCTGCCCTATAGATGGCCTTTACACCATCTGCCCTATAGATGGCCTTTACATCCTCTGCACTATAGATCGCCTTTACATCATCTGCCCTATAGATGGCTTTACACCATCTGCCCTATAGATGGCCTTTACACCATCTGCCCTATAGATGACCTTTACATCATCTGCCCTATAGATCGCCCTTATATCATCTGCCCTATAGATGGCCTTTACATCATCTGCCCTATAGATGGCCTTTATACCATCTGCCATATAGATCGCCTTTACATCATCTGCCCTATAGATCGCCCTTACATCATCTGCCCTACAGATGGCCTTTACATCATCTGTCCTATAGATCACAAGATCTGAAAGGGAACTTTTTTATTCACACTTAAAGGAGGCTTCCACAAACATGCATTCCGTCATTTCTATGAGGTACACAAAACTAAAATGACGTCACTTACGTTGCCATTAAATCCAATGACCTGGCGCAGATGTAGCTCGCAGACTTCATTCTTCGGGCATGTTTCGTCCACAATGTTCGGCTGCGAGCTAAGGTTGAGAAATGGCTGTAAGCACTGAGCAGCCATCTTTCTAATCGCCTGCTATTTTAGAAAGGATATCTTCAAAGCTATAGCTACAATGGTTTTCATGCCTAGCAATTGTTTCAAAATAAGCCTATTTCTTACAGCGTATCAACTAAAATTCCAAAGTTCTCTTCCATATATGACCTTAAGTGGACACAGGAACAAATCAAACTATTGTGTTTTTGTTTGAAAGGACATTTTATGACAGAGTAAGAAAAGTGTTTTTGTATTTCTAAGTCCAGGTTTTATGTTTATGTTTATTTAGCTATTGACTACAGACGTAAACTTGTTGATTTAGACTTTATGGCAGCACATCGGCACATTTTGGCCATGTCGTAGGTCCCCTTGGTCTTTCGAGGACCCCCTCTCCAGTTCAGAAAGTACAGTAGGAACGTAAAAAGGTATTAAGATTTTTGTTTAAGTGTTGAAATAAGTTTATAATTCATGTATTAAACATTTGTTGTTAAAAAGTTAATAAGGATATACATGTATATATATATATCTGGACTTTGTCTGAAATCAACTCTCTTGTTGACTGTTTAACTTTCAAAACTATGCTCAGTGACAGTATTCGTGGAATTTTTGGAGATAAATAACCAAACAGATCATCTCGATGTAAGTCTATAGTCGCATAGATCTAGTCTTTGCAAACTCTTCGTAATGTAGAAGTAGACTAGAACTAAATATAAACCTAGACGGTAGACCATCTGTGACACTGATCAGTGAAAAACAAACTAATCTATAAACTTGACATTTTAACAATTAAAAACAGGTGTAGTATTTAAATCTACTAAGTGGTACTCTATTCGAAAGAAATTATTCTAAAAATCTTAACTATTATAAAGAGAAAATTAGAAAATATCAATAATCAAGATCTAGTCTAGATCTAGAATCTAGATTAGATTGAAGTCTATTTTTTTTTCTCCCTAGAATCTTGATCTTTGTGCTTATCTAGTTTTACTAATCTTAATCTTGATCGTAACACTATCACATTCCAGTAAGGTAAATGTTGTGTACACAAAGCCAAACTGTGCTTTAGTTACATGTACAAGTACATCTCACCTGTTTTACTCGTCTATACAGTCACTGTGCAAAGGATGGAACAGTACAGAATTGTTGTCGGAAGTTGTTTTTGGAGCTTTGACGTATGTGATCAATTTTTTTCCATTTCACAAAATTTGGTTTCCAGAGTGTGTGGGTACTTTTTCTTTTATCTATAATAGTTGATTTTCAGCATAAACTCAACAATATCAAGAACGCAAGAATTGAACTTCAAGCGTGGAACAAAAATTGCTTTCGATAAAAAAAAAATGCTACAAAGAGCTAAGAAAATGTAATTCTGCTATAAAGTAAAGTCTCTTTCAGACCTTGTGCTCTATAGGGCAGACGATGTAAAGGTCATCTGGTTCTGTGGCCTACGGTTAACGAGGGTTTCATGTGGCCAGCACAACAATCAACCTGCCTTTACTTTTCCCCAACTAATGTCATTAGAGCTGGCTGGGCTCAGAGGTGCACGAGGATCCCGATATTAAAAATCCCAGACTTTATCAGCATTCAAACCCAGGACCTCGGTTCGGAAGCCAAGCGCTTTACCGCTGAGCCACCGTGGCTCCATTCTGCTATGCAGCACAAATAGTCATAGAACTTTGTAGCTTATGACTAGGTGCGTGACGTGTAGGACGTAATCATCTTGCTTTTTGAAGTAACGTCTGTATTTTATATTAGAAGAAGATCTCTACACTTCCTTGATTCTGTACACCGGATACACCAGAGAAAGCTGATTATTTATGGATTAGCCTCCGTGTAAAGAAAACTTTACAAAGCTTATATCAACTCATTCTGTAAAAAGTTCGAAGACGTTATTTATCCCAAAACCACTATTATTCATTGTCGAAGACGATACACGAATAAAAAAAAAATTTGCTAATACATCAATTAATTATTGGTAGTTAATTATTTGTTGGATATCTCAAATAGTCCAAAAGGGAAATAACTTCTACATTATTGAGGGATATAGTTAGTTGTACGAGTGAGTTCGTTCCCTTAGATAAGTTTAGTTTTTTTTTGTTCAAAGTATTTCTGTATTGCAAGTTTCATTTTCGGTATTAAAGGGAACCCTTAGTTTACAAATTGCATGGCATGGGGGGGGGGGGGGGGATTAGAGATTTCATATATAAATTAACCAAATAGCACTGCTCTCATGGAACAGATACTCTGGTGTTATGGAGTGTGTGTGTTTAAATGGGAACGGGAAGAGGTTAGGTATTCAGTTTCAATGCTGAAGATAGGAGGCATTGTCGTCAGCTCTCTTGTGTAAGGGAGAGGACTCCAAATTGCCAGACTGAAAAGACGTGTTTTTGTAGTGAGTTAGATGTTAGGAAAAAACATCTTCTGCTTGGTGGGCATTCAAGCGTGACGATCAGGCATCCAGTTCATAGTCGGCGACTAGGCGCATACTTTGGGAGATTCGGAGAGAACTATGCCTCACTTTGCCGCATTTACAACAAGGATGAAAGCAACAGAATATACATCCACGGAGGAAGCCTCGTTCTACACGAGAGAGAGATCAAGGTTTTGAGAGAAAAGTAAATAATTTATTATTTTATTAATGTGTTGTTTTTTTTTTTAGATAATGAGAACACTTTTAATTTTTGAATTAATTATTTTTATTACCGGTATTTTGCGTGTGTGTGTGTGTGTTTTTTTTAATTAGAAGAAATTGTGGCAAATAATGAATGTAGCCTATACAATAGTACAATAACTGTTTGAGGAAAACAAAATACAACAAACAAACAAACAAACAAAAAAACAAACAAAAGGCTGATAACATTTACCACCGGGTATTTGCATTTAATACAACAATTAATGTATGCTATAATGTTTCAACTATGTGTCAAAAAGTGTCACAAGGCTAAAATACAACACACAAAAAATAAATATATATATTAATATCCTAAAAAAAACAACAACAAAATATAACAATCACTGGCAGAATATATGTTTGCTATTACCAGTACTTTGTAAAAAAAAAAAATCAAAGCACTCTATAAGCATGTTAGATAATATGTACAATTCTTTAGTATATAATATATTTAAACATGCATATGAATATAAATAAGGAAACAGTCCAAAATTTGTTAGAATTATTGTAAAAAGAAAAAAAAAATACTGCAGATTCAAAGTGGTTTAAAACAATAAAGGTCATAAACCATAAAAAGATCTACATTATATATGAATATCACCAGACTAGTTTAAAATGTGAACACAAGATAAAGATAATGCCTTATGTCACCATTGATGAATTTAGCTTTTGTAAGTGCTCTTAAGGTTTCTTTTGTTGCCTGAATCAACCAGAGTTCAAGCCTCTTATTAACTTTTTTTCAAAGGAGTGTCTATATTTTATAAGATAGTAAAACTCACCTTTCTGGAATCAGTGGGATAAATTAATAGTCTCTATTTTTTAAACGCATCTTTTAACCACTGGTTATTTTGATCATAATGTTTACAGTCACAGTCTCTAAACATTTCTTTCTGCATCCCATTTACTTTATATGTAACTAATCTTGCAATGGGATGTGGTGGCTGAGTGGCAAAGCACTTACTGAAATTCCCAGGTTCAAATCTCACTGAAAACTGAGATTTTTAATTTTATGCTTTAATTGCAATACTGAATCCACCCAACTCTAATGAGTACCTGACATTAGCTGGGAAACGTAAAGCAGTTGGTCATTGTGCTTGCTGCGTGACACCCTTGTTAACAGTCAGCCATAGAAACAGATGAACTTTACATCATCTATAGATTACATTGTTTGAAAGGGATAATTAACATCTTTACTTTTAATCTTGCAATGGTAATGTTTACAGACTTTGCTCAACATGAACTAAAAGCATGCACAAAAAAAAAAAAATGTATACATTTTAAAAACAATATAATTTGATCTATTTATGGCTCTAAAGGATGCTAACATAAAAACAAGAAAAGGAAAAGCAAGAGTCTCTTTCATACAACTCAAGAAAAGATTTAGTACATTTCTTCTTTGTTTGAAGCCATTTCTTTTTAAAACTTTACTTTAAAAAGTATAGACTTTCAGTTTCTTTTTCTTCTTAGATGAATTGAAAACATTTCTTTCAAAGCAAAGATTTTATTTAAAAAAAAATAGTTTAAAAAAATTAGTTCATCTTACAATGAATGTTCCATCTTTGAAATATACATTTGTCTGGTTTTTCTTTCAAAGATAATGGCTTTAATAACTTATTTCTCTAATTTCCATTCTACTACCTTTCAATGTAAGCACCTGCATTTTACCTTTTTAAAGTGACTACTTTTATTATAGAAAATCAAAACCAGTACCACTGAAATTACCGATGTGGTTGACCCCACTGTGGACATGAGTGTAGTTGTACCACCAGTTGGACCGCAGCATGTAGATCCAGGCTCCGCTGCTCCCTGGACACGTGCAGGTTGTGTATGTGTAACGACTGTTGCCCCCATTCTCTTCATCTTTACCTCTGCATCGCCCAATGGAAATACGCTTGGGGCAGCCATGAGGGTGAGAGACAATGATGGCCAGATTTTCAGCACTGCCCCCTCTGCGATCAAAGTCGTCATGAACATCTTTGATAAGACCGTAAAATGTTTTGATTGCCTTGTCAAGCTCTTTCACCAAGCTTTCGTCGCATGTGGCGCAGGTCATCTCGCACCAATCCCTCTCTATGTCAGCTCGGACTACGTCCAGACCAGCAAGACTGAGGACATGGCTATCTTCATTGTCATAGAAAAGCTTGCATGTGGTGTGCTTCACCTCCGTCTGGTCAAACACAACATGGGTAGCGGTCAACACGTCAACCTTCCACCAGGTCTTACTTGGAGTATCAGTCAGCCGGCACTTCATGCAGGGGCAGGTTTTGTCTTGCCTGTCTGTGTATTTAAACACAAATCGGATCCTCCCACTTCCAGTCCGTAGCACAGTGCTCCCTTTCTTTTTGTGGAAAGGGTAATGAACCGAGCTGTCTGGCCAAAATTCTGGCCTGTTGTCACTGACTAGCCGGACATCAACATGGACGGTCAAGTAGGCCAAGCTTTTAGTTAGCTCATAAAGACTGTGATACTGACTACCTTCAGGTAAATGGCTGGGAGAGAACTCATCCACAGGGATGAACTCTTTGTGACCTGGATTCTTAGGGCAAGATGACATATGACTATGTAGCTCAGCCTCACCACCTTCTGAGATCTGAGTCTCATGGTTTCCTGTAGAGCAAAGAATTAATCTTTACAATTTTAGTACATATCACTTTAACATATTTTAAATGCTAGTTTGTAAGTATTTTGTGCACCATATATTGCATTGACTAGCCAGCTTTCTAGAAATTTAACTGACGCAATTCTCTTATTGTCTACTCAGTAAAGGTTCTTGAATTAATGACTTGCAGTTTAGTCTTTGTAGTGTTAATTATCTTAATTTTTTTTAAAAGCTATTCAGCATCTTACTAAAGCAGTAAAAAATGCTTCAATAACCTCATTTAAAAAACAAGTCATTGTTAGTGTACATTTTATTTCCCTGTAATAGTGGAAAAACTTTGATTTCAATTTTTTATTTCCAAAATTAATTTACTTTTTACACAAAGTCCTTTCATTATTTTTGGAAAACATTGTTTCTATATAGTAATGCCAGATAAAAATGGATGCCCAGAAATATGCAAAAGAATAAACATTTAAAGATTATCTATTATCAATAATTTATCCCTGAAATTATTATATATTACTAAATATATGAGGTGAGTTTCTATTCAACTTTGAACTCTTTCAGTGCGGTGTTACTCTCGGCGAGTAACTTCGCTAGCGCTGGTCAGTGCGGCATTACTCTCAGCGAGTAACTTGGTTTTATAATATTTATTTCACTAAATTTTTTATACTAAACTTTTTTATTTCTCTTTTTTTTTTTCATTTTCCGGATGTGAGAGTGATTGTTCTTTGTTTTGGTAGCAAATTTGAGGCAGTACAAACACGTTTTTTTTTAAAAAAGACAACATAATGTTAATGGTTCCTCTTTTTTTTAGTTTAATTCCCGGGACCTGAAAAATGTAAATAATACAATTTCTTAGTGCTTTTTTCATCTTTTATGAAATCTGAAGCAATTAAATGTGTGATGTATTGTGATTTTTTAATATTTTCTTTTTCCATGCTCAGTTTAAAATTAATGAAAAATACATTTTCTTGAAAAATTAATTATATTTATATTTTTTTTGTAGCCCATTCATTTACCTTTAAAATAAAATAAAATATGTTAGATTATTTAATAAAATAAGAAAGTTATGTTAGTTTTAGTAACTCTACCCAGTTGAAAATTTGATTTCAATTAGGAAAACTCCATTTTTTCGATCAAAATAATTCGCACTGAAAGAGTTAAGTAGAACTACATAAAAAAAAAAAAATTACCATAGAAGAATTCACTTCGATCCTTTTCAGACATCTCAAACAAAACTTGTATTGATTTTGTACTTGCTGAGATAAAGAAAAAAAATATTTTTCATTATGCAATAAAATGTAATCTTATTGTTCCTAAGCTAACATGGTATCAGCTCTGTAAGTAATACTATTCTCAAAAGAAAAAACAACAGAATGCTACTTTAATAGTATTTGTAATACTAAAGTTGAGAGAGGTTGTATGTTTTCTCCATATTAAATACATATTTATTTGTATACAGAAAGAAAAGCCAGTCTGATATACATCTAGTAGAATAATAATGTATACAGTAGAGTTTGTAAAACTTTTAGCTTTCAAATGCTCATTATCATTATAATCATCTTCTTTTTTTGAAGTAATATCTGCATTTTATAAAATAATAATAATAATAATAATAATAATAATAATCTTTATTATCAGTAAGGAAATTTGTCTTACAATTTGTGCATTACACCAAACAAAAAACATTATAACTATAAGAGTCCAAAATGTACATTCACACCAGACTCACTCATAATTTACATTGTTCTTATTTAATGATTTGATTGCCAGGGGAACAAAAGAGTGTTTGTGTCTGTTTGTCTTTGCTATAGCAAATATTTAGTCTCCATAGTAGCTAGCTAGGTGCTATGCTGTGGGGGTAAGAAACTCTAAAAAGCCTCTTAAATATATTGAATTCAAATTTAGTTTACTAAACAAATAGTTGTTCACAAAGCATTTAAACAAATGAGCATCTTGAAATTCCAATGATTTAGATTCTACTCGTAGGCAAGCAATGTTAGAAGGCTATACAAATTTACATAATCCAAAAAAAATATTTTTTTAAAAAATTTTCTAATCAATTCACTATTTATAGCTTCTAGGTCTAGACTCTATATTATATTGAATTATAGATCTAGTCTAGATTCAACATTAGTTAGGTTAGTATTTATTTGTAAAATATTTTAAATATAGGGCCTATCTAGAATAATCATCTCAGTTCAAAAATATTACAGCTAGATCTAGACTACACTAGACCAGAATTAGTATCTACTATAAGATAAAAAAAAAGTTCCCTTTCAGACCTTGTGGTCTATAGGGCAGCCTAGATGATGTAAAGGTCATCTGATTCTGTGGCCTACGGTTAACGAGGGTGTCATGTGGCCAGCACAACGACTAACCGCCTTTACTTTTTCTCCAACTAATTTCAGGTACCCATTTGAGTTGGGTGGACTCAGAGGCGCCGGAGGATCCCAAAATTAAAAATCCCAGTCTTCACCAGGATTTGAACCCTGGTTCAGGAGTCAAGCGCTTTACCGCTCAGCCACCGCGCCTCTATACATGATAGTATCTATTTTTTCTAAGTATGGATTTATGCAAATAGAATTGATAGATAAGATAGATCTAGATTAGATCTATCAAAGTATCATCTAACTATAGATCTCTAATATTATTTTATGCCTAGAAAATGCCTAGATTAGATATAATCTAGATCTAGATCAAGATGATGACTGCAATGAATAGATCTAGATCTAGAATCTATTGTATAGACTAGAATCTGACTAGATCTATAATAATCTATATATATATATATATAGATGTTGATTCTAAATTCTAGATCTAGTACTAGACTACTAGACTTACTAATTACTAGTCAAGTCTAAGTCTTAAGTCTTAACTCTAACTCTAGTCATTATCATCTATATCTATAAAATAATTAGGCCTATAATTTATTTTAAAAGTATGATTAGGCTATATAATATACTAAATTATAGGCCTGGAACTAAGGCTAAGTCTAGATCAGTAGATTTCAGGTGATTATCAATCATTATCTGGAGTAGATTCTAGATTAATCTAGATCTATATTTATATAGGTCTAGCTAGATTTAAGATGACTGGACTCTGGACTAGATCTATAGATTAGATCATTAGTAGCCTACTGAGCCTTCTCCAGATAGTCACGCGATAGTGAGATACTACTACTTACTACTACTACTACTATCTTCTATATAGATTCTAGATATAGATCTAGATATAATCTAGATTCTAGATATAGTCAATATAGACTATAGATCTATAAGTATTAATCGACTAACGACTAACCTCAAAACTAACGACGATAACAGACGATACTGAGTCTTGATCTGGATTTCTAGACTAAATATCTACATTGCTTGATTGCATTGAATTTAAACTTAAACTAAGGCCAACTTAAAATACTTCCTCGTAGACGTGGATCAGATCTGATGTAAACATTGATAAGTTTCCGAAGTCATGTGACTGCATAATTAGGTCGGAAAAGAGCTGTTCTGAGTCAGGGAAACTACACTTTGGAAATTCCCACAACTTACTTTTAACTCAGGCTTAAGCGATATTTTGTTGTATTGGACCCAAATCTTATTGAATCATTAAATTTCTTAAATACCATTATCAAGGTCCATATAATGAAATCTGGTATAATAAACAATTGATATAAAAATCATTAAGCTTTGTAAAATATTATTAAGTCTGATCTAAACAAGTAAACAAAGACAAAACAACTAGCAATCTTGTAAGTATCGAGATTGGTCTGAAATATCGATATTTTTAAAATTTGTATCTGATGTAGGCTGTATATAGCTTTTCTATTTATAGTTTTGCATACGATAACGTGTCACTTCGATAGTCAAAGTTATAAGTTACCCACCAGATCCAGTTTAGAAACTCTATATAATGATGCAATGCGTCAGACAGAGCTTTTTTAAAATACACTTTTTAAAACTAAAATATGCATATTAAATATTTGTTTAAAAAGAAAATTGAGATTGAATGTACAAAAACTCGATTTCTTTCTTCTAATATACACAATTCATTAGTGGGTCGTTATTAAAGCTTTCGAATAATTTGTAGGTGCCTCCACAAAACTCCTGCCCCGGGGCCTTCACATACTTAAATCCGGGGAGGGGGATGCGACGTTTTTTTGAAGAAGACATTTCAAAGCTTCTCCGCTTTCGTTATTCTTCTCGAATGGTCAAAATTCTCTCAAGTGCTTCACATCGTTAGTTTGACGACTTTTGTGCGATAAAAACTAAAACGTTCGCGGCAAAGCTTCTTACTTAACACCAAGATTTTCTTAACTTGTCATAAGATATACATGTACTATATGTACCTTGAACATCCCTCGCAATGCTGCCTCCTTCTTTATTAGACTTAATTTGTGCGACTTTTTTTTTTTTATTAAAAGGAATATTTTGCACTCTTCCCCTTTGAGATCTTGTGGTCTATAGGGCAGATGATGTAAAGATCACCTGTTTCTTTGGCCTACGGTTAACGAGGGTGTCATGTGGCCAGCACAACGACCAGTCGCCTTTACTTTTCCCCAACTATTGTCAGGTTCCCATTAGAGCTGGGTGGACTCAGAGGCGCCCAAAGATCCCGATATAAAAATCCCAGTCTTCACCAGGATTCGAACCCGAGATCCCCGGTACGGAAGTCAAGCGCTTTACAGCTCAGCCACCGCGCCTCCTGTTATTTGAACATCAGACTTCGTAATCATACTTTGAGAAGAAAAATGCTTTGCAGACGACAGAGATAGGATTGATAAAGCTCAGAAAGCAGGAAAACGCTTGGCTACCTTACTTGATGGAGAGGGAACCTGATTGATGCATCTCTAATATTATCTCCAGAAATAACTTTTTCGGTTATACAAAACACTTTAAAATGATCTACAAAGTAGGGCCTATTATTTCTGAAAAGAAAAAGACTTAACGTTTAGTTTGGCGCCAACGGTAAAAGTTTGAGAAACACTGCTCATTTACATTAGATGAAGTCATATGTCTCTCACATTTCACATTCGGCCAGTCCCACCCTTTCTTAATTTAATTTTATTTGAACGGCAATCGTCTTACTAAGAGAAATAATATAACCTAGACTTAAGGAAAATGAATTTCTGAAGCTCAGAAATCCTGAAAAGTGGTTAGCAAGCGCCCCCTCCCCCGCCCGACCAATTGCTAATGATTTGAAAAACCCATCATAATGTTGTATCGTTTCATTCTAAAAGTCCAACAAAGGAAACATATTCGGGTAATGTTAAGTCTGTTTCTAATTTTAATAACCTTGCATTGCAAAATATACAATAACCATTGAATGTCGTAAACAATGTGTTTTATAACAACAATCATTGAAAGTAGGTCATCAGCTCACTGTATTGGTTTAACAAAAAGAACAAACTAATGACAGTAATTGTTGAGAAATGTTTGGAGAAAGTTGATGGTGTTTGTGTGTGTGTGTGTGGGGGGGTGACACCCTGAGCTAACCGCACCTGCTGACACCAACACTAGTGACGCCACTGTTATTAATTGCTTAATTGACTCATGATTTGTTAGGTGCAATAAATAATTGTGTAAAGATTCAACTTGATCCGAGAATGAGAAGGGAGAGAAATAACGGGAACCATTATCAAAGGGAACAAAACCCTAAATACAGAAGGATTAATTTCCATTGTTGGATTTAAACAAATTATTGATTAGCGATAATTAATTGATTGATTAATTTTTTATTGGTTTAAGTTTTATTACGCACAGTACATAATTGTGTAAAGTTTCAACTTGGTCCGAGATTATTTTATGGAGAAATCACGTGTTCAAAATTTGGCGCAGACAGAGATATAAGCTTTTTAAAAATGTGTCTGCGTCAATACGTTGAACTGTATACGAGGATGATGAAATGACGATCGAGCCCATTACAAATATATACGTCCTAATGCCTTCAATGTCTGT
Source organism: Biomphalaria glabrata (assembly GCF_947242115.1). Classification (NCBI taxonomy): domain Eukaryota; kingdom Metazoa; phylum Mollusca; class Gastropoda; family Planorbidae; genus Biomphalaria; species Biomphalaria glabrata. The sequence continues at coordinate 17,747,346 of NC_074728.1, read as the reverse complement.
CACAATTCAGCGTTCGCACATCCATAGTATTTAAAATTGAACTTCATTTGGCTGGCGTTCTTTTAGTTGGAGAAATAAACTGGCTGACTTCCTTCATGTTTCGCCATAATCATACGTGAACAAGTATTTTTTATTATTAGGAAATAAAAAAAACCCAGAATGGTTGTAGGTTAACAGAATAGAAACATTTACTATTGTATGATAGTTTTGAAAATGTCAAATATCTATGTTTGACAGGTAATCTCAATCTAATCTCAACAATATTGTTTGTGTCATTCTATCTAGTTTTAAGTATAGAAGCACTAATTACTATACGACAGCTGCGCTGGGCTGGACTCTTATCCCGCACGGGAGACGACCGCATGTTAAAGGTGATCTTCTTTGGCAGGCTTAAAGGAGGACGGCGTATTAAAAAAATGCCCCCTTAAGCGCTATAAAGATAAACTCAGGCGCCATTTCGCCCACACTGGCATAGAGGAAAGTAACTGGCAGCAAGTGGCCCCTGAAAGAGTCGGTTGGAGAGCTCCCACACGACATTTGAGACTCAAAGGAAGGCCATTACTGAAGACAGGCACAGAAGAAGGAAAGAAAACTTAAACAGACCGCCAGCGGAAAACGGCTTTGTCTGCATGAAGTGCTAGAAAATATGCAGGTCCGCAACTGGGTTTTCGTATGAAACTCTGCACTCATCTTTAATCTTCGGAATCGAAGGGCATTGCTATTATTTTATAGTTCTAAGTAGGAAGAACTGCAAGAGAAGATCGCGACAGTTATGTCCTAACTTCGTAAAGAAGCAGGTTTCTGAAATAAACTTGTTCTTCTAACGATACAAATTAACAAGTAGCTTATTACATTTTATTTTACATCAAAGTCAGTGTTTTTCAGATTTTTACCTGTGCCATCCCTTCCACCTAACAAGTGAAATTTCGTTTAAAGGCGTCAAGATGGATATGATAAATGCAATGAAAAAGAATAATCTTTAATACATATATTTATTACACAATTTCCCGTTTCCTTTTCATTATACACACACACACATATACATACACACACACACACATACATACATATATACATACATACATATATATGTATGATATACAATTTAAGAAACGCCGGCGTCAAAGTCGTTTCACTTATTCTGTGTAGACACACTATACAACTAACACTGGAGCCTGGTGACAGCTGAAACAGAGAGTACATGTTCTATATAGTTCGTTGTCTTCTCATTTCTCCAGCTTTGTAGAAACACGAGATGTTACATTACCTGTGTCTATATCTTCATTCTCCTCGTAAGATACAACAGGTGTGAGAAGGCCTGCGAGACAGGCTGCACTACATCATTCTATTTTTAACTATTTCAAAGTCTACAACGTCAAACAATAGCCCAATGCTGGCGACACAGAAGCTTATAATTAACTTACAACTGCAACTTACGGTCTCGTGATTAACATTTTCTTTTTGCGTTATTGACAAACCTCTTCATTATTTCTCCGTCTATGTACAATTATAGTGTAATTATGTAAAGGAACATTTTTTCGTTTTCATTACATAAAGATAACTTTGTTTTTAAGTGCACGATTATTTTTATTCTAAAGTAAACAGGACACTTCTTGGTTGTTTTTGTTTCTGTATCATCACCACTTAGATCTAGAGATTCTTGTTGTGCTTACAGATGAACACTGCTGTTTGCTTCTTGCTGCTAAGCTGCATGTGCGTAGCTGTTAAAGCAGGTAGTTTTTTTATTATTTTTATATCTGTGTTATTTAACTCTTTATTTTATCTCTTTACATGTCTGGAGATACTTTCTGAAACAAGTCTTTATAATAGAATGAGCGTAACATTGACAAACGAAACATACTAGGCAATTTATCACGCGGATAAAATATAGTGGTCAAGCCTATTGCGGATAACAACATAGAGAACTAACCATCATTGTGACAAACAATAGTGGACAAACCATTATGTGAACATAACGTAGTGGACAAACCATCATGTGAACATAATGTAGTGGACAAACCATCATGTGAACATAACATAGTGGAAAAACCATCATGTGAACATAACGTAGTGGACAAACCATCATGTGAACATAACATAGTGGACAAACCATCATGTGAACATAACGTAGTGGACAAACCATCATGTGAACATAACATAGTGGACAAACCATCATGTGAACATAACGTAGTGGACAAACCATCATGTGAATATAACGTAGTGGACAAACCATCATGTGAATATAACGTAGTGGACAAACCATCATGTGAACATAACGTTGTGGACAAACCATCATGTGAACATAACGTTGTGGACAAACCATCATGTGAACATAACGTTGTGGACAAACCATCATGTGAACATAACGTTGTGGACAAACCTCATGCGGAAAAAAATATTGTGGACAAACAATCATGCGAACATCGAGTAGTGGACAAGGACAAAACCATCATATTGACCAAAGATAGTGAACAAACCATGATGTGGACATAACATAGTGAACAAGCCATCATGTGGACATAACATAATGGACAAAACGATCATATTTAAAGAACAATCCTCAATCCAGTTTATACTTTTGATTCTCTCACGTTGTGTGAGTGATCTTGTGCATCACTTTTAGAAGTGACAGACTTGTATATCTTCTCCACATCATCTGACATGCTATTTTGGAGGTGCCGTTCATAGAATACACACACACTACTAAGATGCAATAAAATGACACGGAGTAGATATAATTTTTCTTGAGTTAAATTCCTTATAACTAAAACTTGCTACAATACATGTAGATACAGTAAAATATATTTATGATGATCAAATATAAAAATTAACCACACTTGTACCTTGACTAGCGACATCTAGAGCTCACTCTCCAACTAGCCTACTTAAATAGTCTGTTACCTGAAATCTCTAGAATCTTCTTTTCACACCCACGCTATCGTAACCTTCACCCTTTTTTCCCCGCCTTTTTTTGTTTCACACCTAACTCATGCACATGGACCTGCACTCATCACCTGATCATGCCACGTCACATTCTTGTGACTAGCCTTGACCTTGCGTCCCGCCTACTTATTTAAGTGTGGCAGTGTGTGTTTAAATTTGTTAACATTCAGTAGGAAGACCTTAACTTATTCCTGCTATTTATTTCTGCCTCCTAAATGACCTGGACAATAGAAATGTTACAGTTATGCGCAAGGCTGTGTACTTGAGACAAACTCAAATACTTCTTTCTATCTATTTCATAGCCCCGACATGTACATTTCGTCATAGGGCTTATAACATTGGCGAGGCTCTCCCTGTGGTCAACAACATATCGTGTACATGTGTGGCGTACAATTCTGGAGCCAGAACTCATTGTGATTATTCCAAGTTTGATGGGAAACACAGGTGAGGTAGTATATTTGGTTTTTAATTGTGGCACAAACAGATATCTTTGTGGTAGAAACAGATATCGTCATTGTCCAGCTGTAGAACAAACAGATATCTTCATTGCCCAGTTGTAGTACAAACAGATATCTTCATTGCCCAGTTGTGGTACAAACAGATATCGTCATTGTCCAGTTGTAGTACTAACAGATATAGTCATTGTCCAGCTGTAGTACAAACAGATATCTTCATTGCCCAGTTTCTAAAATGGTGTTAAGCTAGTTATTTAACATACAGATTTGATGGTGGCCTATTCAACCCGAGGCGGCTCAAAGCAAAATCAAAAACAAATTCAGCAGTAATCAGGGACTTGCTATTTTCTGACGACTGTGCCCTAAATCGCTGCTCTGAAAATGATATGCAGGCCACCGACACTAGTTCCAGCTGGAATAACCTGCCTAGTGTGCAGCCGAACATTCCGGGCTCGCATAGATCTCACCAGCCACATGAGGAGGCATAGAACCCCAGTGCAAAGCCCTCAGCCCCCTGGATGTCAAAGTGGTCATCATCGAACCACGATGGACGAACTATATAGATATATCTGTTTGCTTATATACTCACTTGCGTGAATAGACTTGAGCGGAATTCTTGTCAACATATGGGGGCATGATTGCTGACTGGTAAAAAGTTTGGCTTCCTAACCGTGGAGTCCCAGGTTCGAATCTCAATGAATTTTGGGATTCTTAGTATAGCTGGTGATTGGACGTTGTGCTGTCACATGACACCTCACTCGTTCTACAAAAAAAAAAACATGACCTTTACATCGTCTTCTAGTAGACCTAGCGTCTGTAGAGGAACTTTACTTTATTGACTTCAAATAATATAACTTTATTTAAAATAGACAAAGTAAAAGTTATATCTTGAAAAAAACTTTCGCACGTTTAAAAAAAAATATCCAATCCGAAAAATCAAACGAGTATAGATCATAATGTTAAATCATACAAAATAAAATTAAATATATAACAATGATATTATTAAAAAAAAATTGACTGTCCTCGACTAATTCGTCTTCTAGGTTGCATACCTTTCTATTATGTTGTAAAACGAATGATTTGAGATAAATCTTGAATACAACCTTCTGGTCTAGATCCAACATAGGTTACGTCCCCTGCTCTTGTCGTCCTCAGTGACAAATGGTAAAATTTGGGACGAAAATGAGACAGCTCGATGATCTAGTCTACTGGCAGGGGCGGACTGGCTATATGGGCCCGCTGGGCCGGTACCTAAAATAGGCTTGTAGGGCCACCCAAAGGACTTAATGAATGCCACTATAGAACGTATAAAATTGTTAAAGGTATTATAAGATTCTCTTGTAAAAGGGGCCCTATGAGCGTCGTGTTAAAAAAAAATGTTTTACAGACTCTACAGTGTAATACTAATTAAATCATTTTCTGAAACAATGTATAACCTATATCCGTAGACAGTGCTACCAGTAGGCTTCCTCCTTTTAGGAGCTACACACTTAGCGATTAAAAGCAACATAAGGACTATATTTCTTAAAACCGCGGTGTTTCGGCTACGTATCTGTCAAAACCGCGTCTTGGCAAGCCCCTAAGAGGTAAAGAAATATGTGTAAGAAAGTTCATAGAGGTCATGCGTTCAGTTATCGATACATTATCAAACTTAACAGAATGATTTTGAGGACAGGTAGACCTAGAATTGGATGTCTATCTTATGATGTATAAGTTGTAGGCCGAATTGTATAGAAATCCCCCCTGGTCGATCTTAACACCCCAGTCCGCCTCTGTCTGGTGGTAAGCAATATGCTCGCTATATTCAATAATTCAATATGCAATGTCCACTTGATCTATTTAAGACATAAGAAAAAATGGAGGAATGCTTTTTTTTTTCATGACGTGACAAGTTGAAGAGGCTGGAGACATCCTTCAACAGTAGGGTTTGTAATCAGAGTACCCCTCTCCTAAATAAAGAGCCTAGTTAGGCTGACGTGCTCCATCCACCTGCATTTCCACGTTTGAAGGTTGCTGAATCTCCGCTTTTACTCTTTCCCTTGCCAGTAAAAGCAGTTTCTCCGGGCTTAGTGTGTAATCCACACATGCTAATTGTAGGACTTAGTAGTCAGAGATTATTTGGAGCAATCCAAGTGATTGGATACTTTTTATTGGTCCAATCAAATGAAAATTCAGTTTGACTACCATAGACCACCACAAATAGTTTACTGACATAGGGAACTTATTTTCATTGCAATTTCTAATTATAAAAAATCTTGCAAACGAAATTATTTATTACATAGACCCTATAACTCATAAATACATAGGTCAGTAAAAAAAAAAGTGTAAGATATTTGTACAGCGAACACATTACACAGAATTACTCAGTAAAACGTATGACTAAGAGCTTAATTCATTATATTTTTTTATTCTATGCGGCTTTACTTTCAATTATACGTTATTTTTCTGTTTTTTTTCAGCGCTGATTTCCCTGGCAAATAAAAGACAAGAAATAGAAAACCAAAGCAAGCAACAACTGACCCGTCATTAGAAGAAAAAGATGTTATTATTGAGATAATCATCAAGGAGCTAATAAAGAAATTTGACGAACACAATATCGTGTCAGTATTAAAAAAAACGTATTGTCCATTTTCTCCCATTGTACAAAGCTAATAGCAACTGACTATTTGTCTGTCTGGTACAAATGTTGCACACTTTATATCTCTCGCTTCCCATTCGCTCTGATCAAGTTGAAACTTCGCACATTTATTCATTGTCAATGACAGATGACAACACACGAATCAATAAAAAAAATCAACCATTTCATTAATTAATAAGTGGTAAACATTTTTTAAAAATTCAAAATGAGATAAATCTTGCAGTCTAGAGAGATATGTCAATAATTGTTGCTTTCTTTCCCTTATGTAGGATTTATTCTTCAAAAAATTATTTAAAAAAAAAAAGTATTTTGCTTGTTTTAAACTGTTAGTTAGGAAATGTTTTCAATCTCTGAAGAAATGCTTTCTATTATTGTGAATGGAATACTTTCAATGATGTGATTTGAAATTGTCGTGTAGAGTTGTGCATGGCACTTGGAACCCTTTGGCCAGCATAAGCGAACCAAGGCTCCCTTTCACCAACCTGAATAAACAAAGTGTGCAACTCGAATACACCATTCTGTCTGGCGGGGGAGGGATGGTCATCAATGATGTGGTAGAAATGTTTTTTAGTCAGTGTGTTCACTAAAACGTGCTCCTGTGTCTTCAATGAACATTTACAGTTACATAAAGGACCGGATTTGGGAGAGGGCAATGGGACTACTGCCCCTAAGTCTCCACAAGAGAGAGAGAGCCCCCACAATAAAAGAAAAAAATCAAAATTTCCAACAGTCATTAACTTTTACTTTTTTTTTTTTTCGAAAATTTGTGTTTGTATTTTTACCAACAATACTTTAAATCCTACGGTTGGCAATACTGACATGGTTAATTGTCCAAGTGTAGTGGGAATCCTCGAAAAATCCCCGAAATTTTATTACATTTTTGAGCAACTTTCCTGAACATTGAAATAGCACTAAAAATGTAGTTGGTCTCAAATAGCACTGGAGAGCAATCATTTAAACAAACAAAAAAGTAATAAGAATAGGCTCCGAACAATGACAGGCTTTCTGATTGGCAAAACACTGAATTTTTCAAGCTTTGAAACCAATTCATTAACGAATCTTTTTATGTTGTTTTCTAAATAAGAGACAGACAATAATACATAAATACATTGACCCTCGCACAAGAAGGCCACATTAACGTTGTCGATAGAATACAATGACAAAAAGTTATATAAACAAATCCTATCATTTAGTTTATTTGTCTTTGACTGTTTGCAACTTAAACAATGGAGCTCGTGCTGACAGTTCACGTCTGTTCTGTTCTTATTTTCCGGGACAACAGATGAGCTGTTTGATTTGATTAATGCAATAGTTGTAGCACACGTAAGTATCTTCCTTGCAAATGCAGTAGTCCTTTAGAGTGTTTAAGCAATCAGCTTTGCATTCGACATCATCATATGTACAATTCAGACAGGATGTAAGGGCTGAAAAGAAATAGACAATACGTGCCTTGAAAGTTTCAAAGATACCACTAGAATAAGACAGCATGTACGTTTGCAAACATACCATTTGAAACATTATACTACAAACAAACCACCAACAAACATACCATTTGAAACATTATACTACAAACAAACCACCAACAAAAATATCATTTGAAACATTATACTACAAACAAACCACCAACAAAAATATCATTTGAAACATTATATTTAAAACAAACCACCAACAAACATACCATTTTAAACATTATACTACAAACAAACCACCAACAAACATATCATTTGAAACATTATATTTAAAACAAACCACCAACAAACATACCATTTGAAACATTATACTACAAACAAACCACCAACAAACATATCATTTGAAACATTATATTTAAAACAAACCACCAACAAACATATCATTTGAAACATTATATTTCAAACAAACCACCAACAAACATATCATTTGAAACATTATACTACAAACAAACCACCAACAAACATACCATTTGAAACATTATATTTCAAACAAACCACCAACAAACATACCATTTGAAACATTATATTTCAAACAAACCACCAACAAACATATCATTTGAAACATTATACTACAAACAAACCACCAACAAACATACCATTTGAAACATTATATTTCAAACAAACCACCAACGAACATACCATTTGAAACATTATATTTCAAACAAACCATCTACAAACATACCATTTGAAACATTATATTTCAAACAAACCATCTACAAACATACCATTTGAAACATTATATTTCAAACAAACCACCAACAAACATACCATTTGAAACATTATATTTCAAACAAACCATCTACAAACATACCATTTGAAACATTATATTTCAAACAAACCACCAACAAACATACCATTTGAAACATTATATTTCAAACAAACCATCTACAAACATACCATTTGAAACATTATATTTCAAACAAACCACCAACAAACATACCATTTGAAACATTATATTTCAAACAAACCATCTACAAACATACCATTTGAAACATTATATTTCAAACAAACCACCAACAAACATACCATTTGAAACATTATATTTCAAACAAACCACCAACAAACATACCATTTGAAACATTATATTTCAAACAAACCATCTTCAAACATCGCATTTACAAAGCTACAATTACAAGGATACGATTACAAAGATACGATTACAAAGATACGATTACAAAGATACGATTACAAAGATACGATTACAAAGATACGATTACAAAGATACGATTACAAAGATACGATTAGACAAATATTGTTGTAACTGAACTGTGATGCTGGTCAGTTTAATCAACCGACACATGGGACACAGGCCTGTGTACTTAAAAAAAAGGGACCGATGTAAACATTCTCCGTGTAGGTCAACGGTGTTTTTGGTTATCTGACTATGAACTATGTGTTGTTTTTAAAAGACTTTGGGTCAAGTGTGGCGGACTGAGAGAGGAACAAGAACGTTAAGAAAAGAACGATATTCATTGTTTACAAGACGTGTATAGCTGTTCCATTCAGACATTGACTTCTGCCCATTTGTAAAGTATTGGATTGTTTTCTCTTTATTATTTATTACACTCATTAAAGTGTCTCGTTAGATCAGAGCCCAAGTTGTCTGGTTCTTGACTTAGCCACATTGTTTGGTCAAAGGGTTATAGAGAATCGTAACAATATAATAAAAAACAATAACTAACATAGAGTTTGCAAGTCTACTATTTACTCTAACAATGTTTACAGTATCTACAAACATACAGTTTCCAAACCTACCATCTGTAGCACCAACGAGTAGCAGCATCAAGAAATAGCCACACATCTTCATTTTGCTGTAGAGTCAGACCATTAGTTCTCACTACTCAAGAAATGTCAAAGATAAGAAAAGAACTATGTTTAAATCTACAAGCTGAACTCTTTGTGCCATAGTTTTTGTTTCTATTCAGAAATCACGACCGATAAGAAAAAAAAAATACTTGGACAGTACAAATAGTTGAAAAATACTTGTACTAGAAGAAACATTTGTCAAACAATTTAATCGATAATGCCAACCAAGGGATAAGTATTATTTTTTTATAAAGTTTTTTTAAAATTAATTTCCAGCTTGATAAAGTTAATGGTGATCTATCCTCTCTTACTTACGTATGACCTGTAATGCTTCATTATAGCAAATGATCTATGCCCAATGGTGTCCAGCTGATGATTTACATTTGCTTGTTAACTGGAATTTCTACATGAAACGGTGCCCAAGATGTTCATGTACGTCTGTTTATTCAAATCTTTATTAAATACAAGGGAGAAAAAAAGCCATATTTGATTTTAAGATGATTATAACGGTAAAAGAGTTTTTACTGTGTAGTAAATTAGGTAGTTTTCCTTCTACCATAGAAACTGACTGTCGCATTCCTAGCAAAATCTTTAGAAACCCTTTTGAAATAACCGTCCACCCAGTTTCCAACTTCTAAGATAAGATAAGATAGTTGTTATTTGTCCAATCAAATTGAAATTCAGTTTGACTACAAGTTACACCTTAACGTAACTACTAAAACTTCTGGTTTGTGTTTTTTCCACAAGCTTATAGTAGAAAAAAAAATATTTTGATTGTCACAGACACAACAAGATCAAAGAGAATTAATACTACTCTTGAACATATGGCGTCATAGGAAGAAATACGAATTATGACGTCATGCATTCATGAGCTCTAGTATGGACTGAAATTGAAGGGCAACAACCTAGTAGTCGAATAAGACAGTCGGTTGTTTTAACTAAATAATACTAGTTTGGTTTAAAAACAAATCAGTGTGATTGCAATGCTGTGATTGTAAGACATTTATTCTGGTAGGATTATTTCATTTAAGTATTCGCAATTTCTATTTCTTCATCCTGAGTTGCGTTGTGATTATCAGAGAACAAACAATTTTTTGGAACGTATTGTCAAATCAATCAACTGAAGACATTAAAAATGTCCATTGTGATGTCAAAAATATTGTCAATAATGTCGCTTATTGTGACGTCACTGATACTATAAATGATGTTTATTTAAAACGATATAGTAATGTCAAAGATCGATTGAGTTAATGATGTGAGATGTCCATTAAAAAACTCTGCTCGAGGCATCTGCTAGAGTATATGTGAAAATTCCCATTTGTGTTCTCTAATTGCTGTATAGCGACTCTCGAAAAAGCACGAAGAAAATGTCGTCCAAAGTAAAACTGTCCGGACAATATAAAAGTCAAAAGGGATTCCGTTACGCAACCTGTCACAGCATACCATTTCTTCTGTGAGCTGTTGAGCAGACTGTGCCAAGTAAAAAAAAGTGTGCTGTTCTCTTCAGTTGTTCAGCACTGCCGTACAGTGGGTTGGTTATGTTCACAACAACCCGTAATTAATTTGAACAAGATGAAGGATTTGTGGGGATATTTTCCACTTAATCGCAGGACTATCCAAGAGCCGTGTCTAGAGTGTAGCCTTGCTCCCCTATTGTTTTCAATGTAAAAAGTAAACTAAAGTTCACCTCTCAGACCTTGTGGTCTATAGGGCAGATAATGGAAAGATCATCTGTTTCTGTGGCCTACGGTTAACGGGAGTGTCATGTGGACAGCACAACGACCAACCACTTTTACGTTTCCCCAACAAATTTCAGGTATAGCTGGGGACTCAGAGGCGCCCAAAGATCCCGAAATTAAAAATCCCATTCCTTACCAGGATTCGAACCAACGCTCCTCCGTTTTCAATGTAAACTTTTGATATATTTTTTTTACTTTTTAACGTAATCAAAATAACATCTAAGTGATTGATTATCTGAACACATTAATACCAAGATGATTTCAGATCGCTTGATTGTTATTGTATTGTTATATATATATATATACCTCCTACAAACACAACACAATGTGAAACCATACTTCATTTAGTTAATTTTATTTTCCCGGACAACAGTGCAGCTGCATAAGCATAGAAAAACAAAATTCGAAGCAGGCGTAGGTGTCAGCTTTACAAAGACAGTTGTCCTTCAGTGTATTCAGGCACTGGGCTCTGCATGCAGCATCCGTAAATAAGCAGCTTGTACACTCGGGAAGAGCTGCAAACATCAAAATATGAAAGGTGACAGTTAGACATGATGTGATCTTTTTATAATTCTTCAATTCACTTTGCAAATTCATGGGAACTGGAAGAAAAACCTAGACACGGATCTCAAAAAGGGCTCTAACGATTTGAATAGAAATTTGACAGCTGATGTATAGCTTACGGGAATGAATTACTAGCTTATTGGCCGCATTCTAGTTTGAACTAGTAGGAACTTATTTCTTATGAAATTAAATTTTGGTTTTGAAATTTATTTTTTTTGAACAGACAAGTCATCGGAGATTTCCGCATGTAAAAAAAACCATAAATAATTAGACGTTGAGGACCATTTTACGTACCGTCTTATAAGTCTGGGTCTTGATCATAGTGGATCTATAGGCCTAGCATTAGAATTGGGATTCAGTAGAATTTAATACGAAATAAATTCTTAAAAGAGAAATGGTTTTTGAAAAAAAAAAAAACGACATATCTTTTGTTATAACTGTTTAAATTCTTTCTTCCTGGTGTCTTAGATTACATTGCACTGTGTACTACTTCCAATTTCACATAAATGTATCCCCCACCAATGGCCTTCATTAATTCATTCAGCCAAGTACACGAGCAACTGTAGGAAAAAATACTGAGGGAGTAGAGGAAGGCTTTATAGCACTGTGGTCACGAGTAGGTCATGGTCATCACGTTTTATATTGGGCCTCACTGATTCTCAACAATAACTTAACTTTCTGTTTACATTAACAATATAGAGAAACGAGTTCGAGACATTAATATCTACATTTTATACCTAAAACGAAAGAGTAAAGTATGCAATGTTATACATTTGATTATTGTTTATATGTTGTTTATATATTCTAGTTAAATCGTAGTAATACACACACACACCTTGTATATTTCCCACGAGTAGTAACATCATCATCGACAAGACAGCAACACAATGCATTGTTCGTGTAATGAAATGGTAGATACACTTGTAAATGATCTATAAGCGTCTTGATAGTTCAAAGCAAGAATGCATCGTCTGCTGTTTTTTATAACCTTGACGTGCTCAGACGTACCAATGAGATTGTGAGTGTTGCTAAATTTGGAATAACACGAACGATAAGCACCACAGTTTTTACTATAAATACACTTAACAAGAAAAATATTTAAAAATACTTTAAAAAAAAAGAAGCTTAAGTCGTCATGTAATTAAATTTGTACTAGATCTAGACAAGCAATAATACTTCTGTGCAATTTAGCATAATTTCATGCTTTTAGCTTTCTCAATGTGCTAAGATCTTATCACTTGTCTAAACCAGTTGGGAAAGGAGGGGGTGTATCTGAATGTTATCATGGTTGCATTTTAAATGCATTTATATAAAACCAAAGTTGAATGATTTGAATTCAAACTTAAGGCGTAAGCCTCGACAAGCTAACACTAACCGCAGTGTCAGAGAAGTGATTATGAAAATAGAATATTTCCGAGGCGGCCCTAGAAGTACGCGGGGCCCTGGGCGAGTGCCATATTCGAGGCCTTAAGCCGAAATACTTCATCACACTAACGTCTCGTCCGCCTCTAATGCTGTAGGCCTTATTTTTGTTACAAACCAGTCCCTTACTTGAGTACTGTACTCACTTTACACTGACCACGTTACATAATGTTCTACATGAAAGATTTTGTCTTTAAGGTTAATGATTCAGAAATAGTTTACATGAACAATCAACAAAGTAGATAATAATATTTCTGTTAGACACGCTAAGAATTAATTTCTCTTTTTCAGTCTAGGTATAACATTAACATATATAGGTCTGTGATTTGATCATCATCGGATAAAAATTTGTTCCCGTTTTCCAGTCTTTGCCTTTATCTATCCATTAGTCTGTTGGACCGTTGGGGTCACCACGCAAGATTCCTCTCTGTCCTTTGCCTTAGAACCTCATTCAAAGGCAGGCCCGTCCATTCTTTTTTGTTGTCCTCCCATCGCTTGCTCTGCCTGCCTCTTCTTCTTTTCCCTGGTACTGTTCCCTGAAGAAAGGTGCTGCCTGGTCGTGCGGTTTGCACGCTGGACTGTCGTTCAGATTTATCGATGGTCCCGGGTTCAAACCCTGCCCGCTCCCATACCCCGTCGTCCTGCGGGAGGTTTGGACTAGGAAGTAATTATCTTCAACTCTGAAGGAACATCCGAAACATGTAAAAAAAAAATAATTTAAAAAAAAAAAATAAGGTCTTAGCGAGCTCCGAAGATCTTGTAATATGGCCATAGATTTTTACCTTGCGTTTTTTTTACGATAGTTAGCAGGTCATCATGGGGTCCAATCGCTGCAGTAACACTGTCTCTAATCTCTTAGTTTGTGAAGCGGTCCTTGAATGTCTTTCCAGTCTAGGTATAATATATATAGGTCTGTGGTACATGTCTAATGATCCTTTCAATATTAAAATTATTTTGTGCTACAAACAGAAATTTCAAAATGTGATTGTGCGATGCTAAAAACTATTTTGTATCTTCAACCCCCCCTCCCCATCATCATTACTTTCTTTATTTTGTACAGGATTCACAAAAAAAAAAAAAAAAATTAGTTATTCACAGTTTCTCCGCCGAGTGTGAAAATATCTTAATATACTAAATATATCCTCATTTTAAATCACTTCTCACAAATAGAACTAGATTTTTAGACCAAAATTTATTCAGTTGTTTATTTTCAACTACAGCACTGGTGCTCTATGTAAGACAAAAGTTGAAGCAGGCGTAGATGTCAGTTTTGCATAGACAGTTGTCTTTCAGTGTATTCAGGCACTCGGCCCTGCAGCTTTCGTTAACTATGTAGGTAATACGTCATTTGGATAGAGCTGCAAACATGAAAATATTAAAGATAATAAAATACACAAAATGTGCTCCTTAAGTAACATAGTGTTTTCTTATATAGACAAATTGGGTTCCAATCAGTGGCGTAGCTAGGGTGGAGGAGAGGGGGTCCAAATATGAAAATCCTCCCGAGCCACCCCCCCCCCATCCCGAGGGGTCCACCAAATGAGTGTCTGAAACTTGTTTTAACATTAAATATTACGCCATTATCACGTCATGATGTCGAATGTGAAAATGCAGGGTTCCCTAAAGAGGTCAAACCCACCGGCCCCCTAATATCTACCTACGCCACTATTTCCTATTGACTAAGTGTGTTCTCTTACAGACAAAGTGTGTTCTTTAGCGTTGAACCATAAACATTCTTTATATATTACAATGTGTCTACGAAATAAATTCTCCCCATTCTTTTCCTTCTATACTCTGAAACCGGATACTAATGAACATAAATGTTTATAATGTATAGCCATTTAGTAGCAGTTCAAATGTTTTAATTGAGGTACTTTTGCCACTGAAGTGTTAATTATTTTAAATAAATGTTTTCTATTTGATGTGTAATAGGTGTTTTAAAATGATACAGTAATATTGAATAAATGTAGTTACACACACCTTGTGCATTTCGTAATAACAGTATCAGCGACACAAAAATAGTACAATTCATTATTTTCAGCAATCTATAACAGTTTAAAATTTTCGCTGAAGTTTGGAAACTAAGAACTGCTGTTGTGCTTTGAAGCTTGTACAGGCTTTAACTATTAATAACATAGCTTGTGTTACTATATTTAAAAAAGTAGGAAAGATAAGCGGAATTTAAAAGTCATTCGTTTTTGTTAGCGTGAAGGACATTTCTGTTCTAGGCCTATCTGTATCTGTCATTCAAAACTACGAATTGTAAGCTAATGAAAAGATAACAGATTAAATTGATTGTATAGAATAATATTACTTCTCATCTGTAAGCAAGATGTATCGTGAAATACTGTCTGTTTAACATTGCTAGGTTTACATACCTTAGAATTGCATTGTAGCAAAAAGATTGGCTATTTAAAAGTATTTCCCCTTCTCTCAGGCTGTCATTTTTTGCAAGTCATTTAACAATCCAAAGAACTTTTTAAAACAATAAATCATTACTTACTGTTCCTATACTAAGATGCTTTTATGACAACTATTTTGATATAAGAATTGTATCCAAATATATACCGGATTCGTCCCGTTTTTGTTTAACTAACTGAAATGTATTAAAAATTGCGAAATGACCAATAACCACATACGAGAATAATATTGCTTTCACAATTCCTGCGTCTGACACCAAACATTCACGTAAAAAAATCACAAAATATATAATGTAAAAAAAAAACAACAACATTAAATTGCATAAATTGTATAAAGGTAACATTATTCGAAATCAACGATTTGGTAAAGCAAGAATCCCTCTAACTCTAACTTACAACTGAGAAAAAAAAATGCTTTAAAAATAAGTACCTGTAACGTGCTACATCCTTACAAGGACTCATTTTTTAGTTATTGGAAAGCGACCCTAATTTGTTTTTACAAAGCTTATATTATCTGTCTGTGTGTCCTGAATCGTAAAAAGTTTGTACACGTTATTTCTCACACACCCTATTTCGGATTAAGCCGAAATTTTGCACAATTATTTCTTTTATCGGACAACACAAGATTCAAATAAAAAAAAATACTTTATTAACTATTAATAACCAATTTTTTTTTTAGGTATCTAGAACAAGGGAAAGAAATCGTACTTGAAAGATGTGGTGTGGTTTCTTGTTTCAAGTTTTTCGTTCTGAAATGAATGTAAATAGTAAAAATGTAAAAATACATATGTTAGTGCTACAGACACTCGTGTACTTTCACAAGTATGCACTTAATCAATAAAACAAGTACTTTTTTAACAATTAAATCTGTTGTTTATAATAAAAGTTACCGAAAACCTCTATAAATGTACTTCAACAACTAAAATGGAGACTTGTCCAAACCACAGTCTGAGTCAGGACAAGGCTGCCAACTCTTTTAAATATCTTCCTTGAAAGGATAATGGAAGATGCTCTCGAGGGCTATGAAGGTACTGTAAGCATTGGAGGAAGACAAATTACTAACTTCCGCTTTTGCGAACGATATAGATGGTCTGGCTGTGGCAAAAGAAGAACTAGCTGACTTGGTAATGCGCATAGACAAGACTTTCGCAGCATATGGTATGCAAATCAATACCAAAAAAAAAAATTATGACCAATTGCCAAAAGGGCAAAAAAGGTCGCGCTGACCCTGGAAAAGATTGTCTTTTTGTAAAATGGCACAGAGTTGTAATATTTCATTATTAATAAAACATCGGCTGACTAAAATCTAAAGACTTTCTTTTTAATAAGGCCACTTTAGATATGCTCACATGAGGCTGCTGGGAGATAAAGAGCTTGGCTTCTGAACCGGGGGTCCCGGGTTTGAATCCTGTTGAAGAATTGTGGAATCTTTGGACGCCTATGAGCCTAGCCAGTTGGGGAAAAGTAAAGGCGGTTATTCGTTGTGCTGGCCACATGACACCCTCGTTAATTGCAGGCCACAGGACCAGTTGACCGTTACATCGTATGCACTATAGTCCACAGAGCCTTTACTTTACTTTGAGCTATACTAAAACTCCTATTGAGGTTCAATAAGTTGTTAAGATGTGAGCTGCCAGAACACAAAAAACATTTGAAACAAAACTTGATTCAGTTGTTTATTTTATTTCCCAGTGCAACATGTTTGCATCAGAAACACAGAAAGACAAGACTGAAAACAGTCGTACGTGTCGGCTTTGCATTGGCAGTTGTCTTTGAATGAATTCACGCACTCGGCTCTGCAGCTTTCATTTACAATGCAGCTAACACAGTCGGAGAGAGCTGAAAACATAGACATGTTAAATAATAATTATAATAAAAAGACCTCAAAGTAAACAAAGTTTGTTTGTATATAGACATAGCGTGTTTGTATGATTCGTTTGTTTGTGAATAGACAGAGGCGTAGTTCAGGTGGGGGAGGGAGAGGGAGAATTAGAAAAATCCCCCGGATCCCCACTTGAGGAGGGCCCCACATTAGTGTGCTTTTAAATATTACGCAAAATGCATGGGCTCCTAAAGAGGTCCAGTGCCACTCCCGGGTCCCCAAATGATGGCTAATTCCAAGCTAAGCCACTGTGTATAGAGATAATATAGAAAAGGTGAGTATTTTTATATTTCTAAATAAGTTTTTTTATATGTAGACGTAACGTGTTTGTATATAGACGTGGCGTGCTTGTATGTAGACGTAACGTGTTTGTATATAGACGTGGCTTGCTTGTATGTAGACGTAACGTGTTTGTATATAGACGTGGCTTGCTTGTATTTAGACGTAACGTGTTTGTATATAGACGTGGCGTGCTTGCATGTAGACGTAACGTGTTTGTATATAGACGTGGCTTGCTTGTATGTAGACGTAACGTGTTTGTATATAGACGTGGCTTGCTTGTATGTAGGCTTAAATTGTACAACTCACTCTATATGTTTGTCTGGTACAATGTTTGTACGATTATTCATGAGCATAGACATGAATAAAAAAAATTAACTTATTAATTAGTAGGATTTAATTATTTTAGCGTAATAACACCACCAAGGGAAATAAATACGTTAATATTAATAGATATGACTAAATATGTAGGGTTTTGTCTCCTTAAATAATTGCACTTGTTATTTCTTCCACACCCATTCTCGGATCAAGTTGAAACTTTAAACAATTATTTAATGTACCTAATAAAGCATGAATCAATTTAAAAAATAACATATTTGTCGATTAATTATTGATAATTAGTTATTTTGTTTCTTATCGAATAAGGGAAATAACTTCTACATTACATGTGCGGAGTTATTCCCCTTAGAAAAGCTTTTTTTTTTAAAAGGATTTTTTGTTGTTGTTGCTTGTTTTGAATATAGACATAATATAGAAATAATGAGTATTTGTATATATAGACGTGAGAATTTGTGTATAGAAATAGTGTGTCTGTATATAGAGAGTGCTTTTATATATAGAAATAGTGTGTTTGTATTAGAATGTTTCCAAAGTCTCTACCATACTTCTCAATTTTTTTGAGTAATAGAATTATAACATTGTTACAAATATTTGAAATGTATAAGCATTCAGTTTATGTTTTTTTAAGTTCCTAACACAGCAATACTGCAATTTCTACTTTGTATGCAAAATTAAATCTCTGACATTTTTATAAACTATTTAAAATAGTGAATTTTATGAAATGTATATTGTTTCAAAGTTGAGCAAGTAAAATAACACACACCTTGTACATTGGCTGCTACTAGTAATAGTGTTAACAACACAGCTACACACTTCATAGTCCCTGCAGACGTATCAATGAGATTCTGCGTTTTACTGTGTTAAGATAAGAGACAGAATTTACATCTACACAAACAAATATTAGTGATTTTTGTGTTGTGCTGTTGTCAGGACTGTGTGCGAGCCAGTAGAAGGTCGTTCCTGAGTAGTGAAAGACATTTTGGTGTTGTTTTGATGTATCAACCATTCCTTGGACAGCTGTGACAACGGATCTGGAATCCCGTGGCAGTGGCAAAAATGTCCAACAGAGTCGGCACCTTTTAAACTGCGTTATCATTTCTTATCTTATAAAATTCAGACGTTACTTTAAAAAAAAAGATGATTACGTCCTATGCGTTATGCATCTAGTCATGCATCTTAATCAATGACCTAAATACTGCCAAGTCATTGGTTTTCCTGGCTTTCTCAGGCAATCCATTCCATGCTCTAATGGCACTAGGGAATAAGGAGCATTTGTACAACTTTGTCTTAGCATATGAAACTTGGAATGCGCCTTTAACTTTGTGTCTTACTGAGTATTTTATTAGATATTGTTTTTGTATTTGAAGATTATGGTTCAGTGTTTTATGTATGATTGCTACTTACTTTTGAGTCTTCTATCCTAAAGGCTTTCTAAATTTAGTGATTTTACTAAGGGTGTTACTCTAGTCAAATGTGAATATTCGTTTGTTATGAATATCACTGCCCTATTTTGTGTCTGTTCCAGTTTCTTACCTTTGACAATCACTGTAAATAAACATCCCCAACTTTTCTGTCTCTTTTCGTAGGGTCAATTTTTATAAACTACTGGCTCACAAAAAACACTTCAGTTGGGCTAAAACAAATGCTCAGATCATATATTTACATTTTATCCGTCAAGCTTAAAACGCGATGTAAAACGACATTCTATCTTCTACACTTTAACTTCATTTCAATGTTAGTGATTAATATGACTCCCCTCCCCCCAAACAAATTAAAACATCTTCGAAGTCCTAAACAAATTACAGCGAAAAAAATGTATATATTCTATCCTGCTATATCATGCTCATAAGGCGCAAGGGGCCAAACTAAGTACTTAACAAGGCGCGGTGGCTGAGCGGTAAAGCGCTTGGGGTTCGAATCTTGGTGAAGACTGGGATTTTTAATTTCGGGATATTTGGGTGCCTCTTGAGTCCACCCAGCTCCAATGGGTACCTGACATTTGTTGGGGGAAAGTAAAGGCAGTTGGTCGTTGTGCTGGCCACATGTCACCCTTGTTAACCGTTGGCCACAGAAACAGATGACCTTTCCATCATCTACCCTATATCATGCTCATTGCGCCTAATTACATTCTCAATAAAAGATCTAATAATTCTAATCGGTTATTCGGTCTCTCACGTTAAAGATCAAAAAAACTTGTAAAATCTATTGAAAAGTGGTTTTCTCCCTTTCGCAAAATAAATTAAATGTAATATAGGTCAGAAATCTCATTATCGATAATAGGTAGAGTTTGGGTTTGGGTTAGTTTAGTTTTATTCAAGTTATGACTTGAAAAACTACTTATAAAGACCAACTCTGTAATTTGTTACTGTTAGAAGAATAGTATTAATGTTTCTTGTTTGTATAATAGGGAGTGGTCAATAATGGGAAGAATACATAATTATATCGGGGAGTGGTCAATAATGGGAAGAATACATAATTATATCAGGGAGTGGTCAATAATGGGAAGAGTACATAATTATATCAGGGAGTGGTCAATAATGGGAAGAATACATAATTATATCAGGGAGTGGTCAATAATGGGAAGAATACATAATTATATCAGGGAGTGGTCAATAATGGGAAGAATACATAATTATATCAGGGAGTGGTCAATAATGGGAAGAGTACATAATTATATCAGGGAGTGGTCAATAATGGGAAGAATACATAATTATATCAGGGAGTGGTCAATAATGGGAAGAATACATAATTATATCAGGGAGTGGTCAATAATGGGAAGAGTACATAATTATATCTATGAGCCAAACTAACAAGCAAAGTAAAAGTAAAGTTCCTCTTTCAGACCTTGCGATCTGTAGGGCAGATTAAGTAAATATCATATTATGTGGCCCACTGTTAACTAGGGTGTCATGTGGCCAACACAACGCCTATACTTTTACCCAACTAATTTCAGGTACCCATTAGAGCTGGGTGGACTCAGAGGCTACCCGAAATTAAAAATCCCAGCCTTTACCAGGATTCGATCCCAGGACCTTCGGTTCAGAAGTCAGGTGCTATACAACTCAACCACCGCGCCTCCTAAACCGAATAAGGCTCAATCTTAAACATTTGTTTGTTTGTTTTAACTAAGAGCCTCTATGTTTGAAACAAGAATAATGTGAAACATTAGAGTACATTTTCTTGGCTGTCTTTTTTTTTTATTATTCAACGTACACTTTTCGTTGTTCGTAACGGCTTCAGATAATCAACAAACCAGCAATGAACCCGGACTTGTCGTTCTGTCTGTCATTTTAAAATCTTTAAATGCTCAATTTTCAGAAGACACAAAATCTTTGTTTATATTTCTTAGAATATTTATCTATAATATAAAGCATACAGTAAGGTGTATGTGTGTATATATGTCCCGAATAGAAATCAAAACCGTTTGACCAATCTTAATAAAACTAGGCATAAAAGTTCCTTAGATCATGGCGAAGACCGTAGTGTATGTTTAATGTCCCCCCCCCCACAACTGGAGGGCCCTAAAAATAGACGAAAAGTACCTAATTGTATCTCTAATGAATAATGAAACTTTTTATCAAATCGGGTAAACCCTTCCCCATAGAAGTTTAGCTATGAATCTGTCGGCTGAATGGGTAAACTCATTTTTATACTCTCCTTTTATTTTCGTGACAAAATAGAAAAAAATTGTGAAAGGAACATTTTTCATGTTTGACATAGATCTAAATTCAATTCAGGAGATTAGTAATACCCAAACTAAGGCCCGCAGGCCGCTGGTCGTTTCCGGCTAGTACATTTAAAAAACAAGCAAAATTTAAAATAAGAAAATAAAAATATAAAACGAAGAGAAGAACCGAAAGAAAAGAACAAAACAATTACTGCCATATCCCCTAATATTGAAAGATTTATCTCCCTTTTTCTATTTAAAAAATAATTCATTGCCACTAGTTAATTAACTACTTTGTTAATTTATTCATAAGTTGTTCTCGGCAATGAATAATTCTGCAAAGTTTCAACTTGATCCGAGAATGGAAGTGGAAAAAATAACGTGTACCAAAACTGTACCAGACAGACAGACAGACGGAGTGACTTAATATAAGCTGTGTAACAACCTGTCAAGGTTTAAACTTGAAGTTTGGCTGGACATCAAGAAAGGCCTACCGTAACAAAAAACAACAAACGTTTATTGAACTGAATTGGCTAATGTGTAAAAATCAAATGTGTTCAACAGTTTTTCTTTGGAATACTCATAAACACATTAATAATAGCCAGTGCAGAATAAAAGCGTGCCTCTCAATCGACTTTCATAGAACATCGATAGCATTAACTCTTTCTCTCCTGATTTTATAATTTAATTCTATACCAAATAAAACATTTTCTGATAACCAACGAAAACGTTATTGAAGCTTAATCAAATAAGGGGTAGTGAAATACTATTGACAAAATTGAAGAATTCCGTCGAAACGTGGAAAAATAATTACGGAGAGAAAGAGTTAAATCTACGGCACAGCTTTTGTTCTTGTGACAATTTCATTGTTTGGTTTTATAGCATCAAGAAAACAGGCTTGGAAAGTTTTCCTATATTTGGTGCTCATACAATAATAGACCAGGATATTGATACTACAGTTGATGTTCTCGAGTAATAACGTGAAGGAAGAAATTAACACTGTGACGTCGTTGTAGGCACCATTCAGATTCAGTTCACGCACTAGGCTAACACACGTCAGCAAGATGGATTGTGGCAGGAGACAGACGACGAAGAGTGTCGACACCGTCGCCAGCATTAGAGCAAGCTTCTTCTCCTTGGCTGATGTCTCAGCGCTCTTGGTGTCGAGATTAGAGTTTCTTACCGCCACAGACTGTCTCCACTTGGATTTGGACTTCAGCTTGACGACTATGACAGCGTTGCACAGAATCAGAATACAAAATGTGATGTACGGGACGGACAGGTCGGAGACAAGGTATGCAATCCGCAGCACCTTTTCGGCATTGCTTCGATAGTACACCGTAATCTTAGTTTTGTTTTGCTTGACGTCCAAGCCCCAGTCGAGGTAGGCGGAGTAGTATGGGGGGTAGAAATACAGGAGCAGAATTATGCAAATGAAACAGTTTGCCCCAATCGCGAAGTTTCTCGTGATGATCTGCCTAACGCGCATGGGGAACACAACGCAGAGGCATTTCTCACAAGCGGCAAAGGCTGTGATGACGCCGCTGACTCGAATGAAATATTGCCGGGGATAGAAAAACTGGGTGCAGAGCGTCGCCGCTGATAAGAACGGGATGTCCACGTCGTTCCAGATCGGGCTATTCAGAACACTGACCGCCATATGCAGGAGGAGCGCCCCAATGTCGCTCATAGCAAGTGCGCTTAAAGTTATGTTCACGCTGTCCTGATAACCTTCTTTTGTAAAGACCACGATGTTGACCAGGTTTCCGAGCGTTCCGAGGGCAGACACGAAGAGCCCGATGACCAGATAGTTACAAATTAAAATAATGGACAAGGCTGGAGAAGGTATTAAGCCATGAACACTTTGTTTCTCAGACAGTGTGGAGTTTACAGTCGACATATGGACAAAGTCTTAAATAAATATACTGTCAATCAAAACTTATGATAAGGTAAATCTGTTCAAGAAAAAACAAAATCTGTACGTAAGTCGTTACTAATCAACCTTTGTATTTTCATGTAGATATGCAGAGCCTAAAACTGAAAATAAATGTTTGTTATATTTAGTTATAGCATAGAAATCAAGCATAGCAACACACAATGCATGTCTGTCTGTCTTTCTGTCGGTCTATCTATCTATTTATCAATCTATCTATCTATCTATCTATCTATCTATCTATCTATCTATCTATCTATCTATCTATCTATCTATCTATCTATCTATCTATCTATCTATCTATCTATCTATCTATCTATCTGTCTATCTATATATATATCTATCTATCCATCCATACATCCATCCATCCATCTATCTATCTATCTATCTATCTATCTATCTATCTATCTATCTATCTATCTATCTATCTATCTATCTATCTATCTGTCTATCTATCTATCTATCTATCTATCTATCTATCCATCCATCCATCCATCCATCCATTATATTTAGTTATAGCATAGAAATCAAGCATAGCAACACACAATGCATGTCTGTCTGTCTTTCTGTTGGTCTATCTATCTATCTATCTATCCATCCATCCACCCATCCATCTATGTATCTATGTATCTATCTATCTATCTATCTATCTATCTATCTATCTATCTATCTATCTATCTATCTATCTATCTATCTATCTATCTATCTATCTATCTGTCTATCTATCTATCTATCTATCTATCTATCTATCTATCTATCTATCTATCTATCTATCTATCCATCCATCCATCCATCCATCCATCCATCCATCCATCCATCCATCCATCTATCTATCTATCTATCTATCTATCTATCTATCTATCTATCTATCTATCTATCTATCTATCTATCTATCTATCTATCTATCAATCTATCTATCTATCTATCTATCTATCTATCTATCTATCTATCTATCTATCTATCTATCTATCAACCTATCTATCTATCCATCCATACATCCATCCATTCATCTATCCATCCATCCATCCATCCATCTATCTATCTATCTATCAATCTATCAATCTATCTATCTATCAATCAATCTATCTATCTATCCATCCATACATCCATACATCCATCCATTCATCTATCCATCTATCTATCTATCTATCTATCTATCTATCTATCTATCTATCTATCTATCTATCTATCTATCTATCTATCTATCTATCTATCTATCTATCTATCTATCTATCAACCTATCTATCTATCCATCCATACATCCATCCATTCATCTATCCATCCATCCATCCATCCATCTATCTATCTATCTATCTATCTATCTATCTATCTATCTATCTATCTATCTATCTATCTATCTATCTATCTATCTATCTATCTATCTATCTATCTATCTATCTATCTCTCTATCTATCTATCTATCTATCTATCTACCTATCTATCTATCTATCTATCTATCTATCTATCTATCTACTTTGTATTTGGAAGTGCATTATCTTCTTTTTTCAATCATCACTATCAAAAAATGTAAATACAAAATTGAATATTTACAGAGATTTACAAAGAGAATTAAGCCGACTACTGCAGAGAGTTCCCCTGAGTTATTAAATCTAGCTCACACAATCAACTCTATACAGTATGGGGGATCTCAGTTCGTTAAAAAATAATTGAATGAAACACAACGGCTAAAAACTTTAACGTAATCATTAATTATCTTTCTGTTTTCAAATGTAACGAGGTTTATTTACCTGTCTGAGAATATTAGGCTAGGAACAAATCATTCTCCGCATTTTATAATCACAGACTGGCAAAATTAGATGTTAGAAGGTGATACATTGAATGACGTACATTTAAGAAATACGACTAAAAAATTGGA
The DNA here is from genome assembly GCF_947242115.1 of Biomphalaria glabrata. Classification (NCBI taxonomy): domain Eukaryota; kingdom Metazoa; phylum Mollusca; class Gastropoda; family Planorbidae; genus Biomphalaria; species Biomphalaria glabrata. The sequence continues at coordinate 17,721,914 of NC_074728.1, read as the reverse complement.
TTTTAAAGTAAAATCTATTTAAGAAAAGAATAGTCTTGGCCATATTACACAGAGAGACAAAAAATAATTATATTTTACTGTCTGAATACTGAGTTTAATTTGTGAGTTTGAGCAATAGTTATTAATAGGTGTTCAGCGGTTTCTTGGTTCAAATGGCAAGTATATATATTTTATATATTATATACATGTGGGTAGAAAGAATTTCTTTAAAACAAATAACGAAGTTACACGAGCTTCAAATGATGTTTAATGAACCACCCAGCTGGGAGTGGTGCTGTAGATCAGAGGTTCTCTAACTTTTAAAGTTCAGGGACCCCTTTACAAGCTATACATATTGGCGGACCCCGGACATTTACCTGAATTGTCTGCCCAAATCGCATATTTGTAAAGTTACTGGCCTAATCAAACTCTCCGCAACCGTGTGTGCTTTTTTGGATCTGGGCTATTTGCAATGCTATAATATATGAGGCCTTAAGAGCTTTCCCTGTTGTAGGATTGCTTATAATTTTCCGCTGATTTGCATTCACTTAATGTTCGCGTTTGAAGAATCAACGAGTTTATCTTCTTTTAAATCATTCTCATTTGTTATAAGATGACGCTTCGGTTTAGCAAGTTTCAAACGTTCATTCGGTAACACAATCAAACATATGACACATTGTGTCTGATCACTGTTGACTTTGCACAGTAAACATTAGAATAGAAAATATTCAGGAGCATATTTAACTAATATTGCCTTATGTGGTGCGGCCTTATTTGCGGCATCTTGTCTCAGTACATTGCCACTATTATCTATACATTAATGCTGTTCTTCAGATGTCTGCTCTCTCTTCAAATATTATTCCATAATCTAACAATTAGATGGGCGTTAGAGAAAAAAAAGAATCACTACTGTATAGTAAATAAATTAATAATTATTAACAAAACAAATCGACTAATGTGGGTGTCTTGTACATTCTCAGGGTCATCGTTTGAAAACTTTAAAATGAAGTTAGCCTACGTCTTGAAAGGCGTGAGAAATTGAAAGACCAACGTTGATTTATTCGTAAAATAAGTAAAGGCTAGTCGACTCGCGGCGAAGCATACGCCGCTATTTACTTAGTGACGGGTGAATACAGAGAAGGTTACTTGTTATCCCCCTCTCTTTTTTTCGCTGCGAAAGTTACGTGTGGTAACTCTAGTCCGACTTGCAGAAATGAAAGAGTTATCTTTCCATGAATTCTTGGTGGTGGGAGGAATGGTTGAGCAATGAAGAAAATTATATATATAGATATATAGATGATATTAATGCTCAAAATACAATTCTATCATTGGCAATCATTGATGTTTTGACAATCTGCGTTAATAAGGACGTCGACATAGACAAATTAGCAGTAGCGTGGGGGGCGATTCGATTATTATTTTTAAATTATCCGATGGGATAAACTAGCCTTTCAAGAGAAAGTTATTCTAAATGTATACAATTTTCACCTTTCTGCCAGTCGTCTAGTGGACCCCTGGGGGTCCACGTACTACACTTTGAAAACCCCTGGTGTTGATTATATTAAAAAAAAATCAGGCTTCACGAAAACTTTCATTTTAACTACTAGCTGTTTGGTGGTTCTATTATGTCACTCGAATGATTGAGTTAGACTGGCTGAAATAATTAAATTGACTAACCCTAACCCAAACTGTTTTTACATGGGATGTTAAAACCTACATCACTGCAAAGTAAAAATTCCATGAAAAAGCAATGTAATATAATAAAGTATCAAACGGTTTTGAACATTGAACACCCAATTTCCTTTTTATTAGTCGAATTTTGATAACTGCATATTGGAGCAGACATTTTGTGAAAGTGAAAACCGAAGATTTCTTACAAAGACCTCAGCACACAATTTTGAAATCCACTGAAAAAAAAATGGAGACAGCTTGCAATTAGGGCGGAATTGAGCTGATAAATAGTGGTGGCTTTGATTCCATTACTTTTGATATTGTAAATATTGGGTCGGCATAACCTCCTAATCTGATATACAATTTATTACATGTAGTAATTTCGATATTGAAATCCACCGGATACCAGCATTACAGCATTTTACCTTTGATCATTTAACAATATATATTTATTACTATTTTCTTAAAAGTAAAAACAAGGTCAGAATAGATCATAGGTGTCGCTACTCTTTTTATCTTACCTCCTTGTAAGTGAAAGCTAAACGAAAATCTATATAAACAAAATGATGTTCCTTTCCATAGAAAGATAGACTCGCCCCTTTGTTGTAAAGCTGACTAACATGAAATTACTATAGGCAACTGAAACGTCTTATAATTTCGTTTCATAAGTAGTAGTTGTGACGTGATGTTTCATAAGTTATTATTGGCTCATCTGTTAATATCTAGGGGAAATTCTATTTATTTATCCCGCTCACATATACAAAATATATAACAGGCACACCGCTACTAACAGTAGAACAAGTAGATTAAATTTATAAACTAAAAGAATTTAAGAGATATAAGTTTACAAAAGATAACTGATGAAAAACAAAATATATTTGATGATCTGAATTCGGGTGCTAATGGATAAATCATAGATTGCGTTGAGTCTGGATGATAGTGTTTCTATTGTCTAGTCTACTTATTTTCTTAGCTGCTAGCTCGTTGTGTGGTGGTCGTAGGAATGTCCCTCAGAAGGATAAGTCATCCGGCTCTGTCTTTAAACGTCGGCTCGGGATGTCTTCTATGCTGTAGGCAATCTGGCACTAGGGTTAGGACCCTGCCTGCTACATGTCAATATTCATGCCTTGAAAGTGATTACCTCGATAAGTAATCAGTTATAATAAAACGGGGACTTAGCGTAGTACACCAGTTAAGGATAAAGATAAAATAAAATACTAGAAATGGAGTTAAGTGATAAAAGGGTTGATATGATTAATTAAAACCATGTTCATCCATGGAACCATAAGTTCACCAAGTGTAAGAGGCATAATATGAATTATAATGAATACAATAGGCATGTACAGTAGCTATCTCACATGTGCTCTTTTGGTTTAGAACTCGGTGAACTCAGATCTTACATGGCTCTTAGAGTCACGAAAACTTATAGTTTGAATTAATGATTAAGATTCATAAACGGGCAAACTATAACAAAACAATTATAATAAAGGAATGGAGAACTATGGTTTCAAATATAAACAATCGTAAATACATGAATAAAAAGCTGTATGAAGTCATATAAACATATAGCGTCGAATAAAATAATAAGGTGTACATGCATAACAAAGTAATAATATAACAATGTAACGACGAGGAACATGGCTATGTACAAACAAACTCCTATAAAATAAGTATAATTTAGGTATTTAGACTCACCCTTTTGTCCCTAATGAAATATCAAAAAGTCGGGAGGAGGCAGTTGAGTTTAGGTATGAATTTTAGCGGGCTTGTTAAGATGTTTTTGAGTCTCTTTATATAGAAAGGATTTAGTTAATTAGACTTTGGGGGGGGGGGGCAGGGGAGCAAAAACATTGATAGAGATTCCAACATGTAGCTGCATATCGATGTCATGCGTCACTTCATATTTATTGTCTTTTATTCGTCGCCTACAGTACGAATAGGGACCCAAACGAACATGTCTCAGTCCAGCATGTGTGTCTCTATGTGTGTGAGTGTGTGTATCCTATGTGGCGGGAAATAGGTGTGAATAGTTATTATGTTGCTGTGTTTAGCGCTAGTGCAACTTCTATTGAGCCGCTTGATTAGAGATCCGTGGATCTGGTACTCGCCAAGCCAAAGGTACTGGCTCTAACGGCCGGAACTCATTTATCTTCTATATCAGTGATGCCCAAAATACGATCCGCGGGCCAGATCAGATCCGCGACGTGGTTTCAACCGACCATCCAAAATGTAGGCACAAAGTGTAGAAAGTCACCATTTAAAAAAAAGTTTGGAAAACATATCTTTACCTACGTTAGGGCCCTCAATTTTTATCTCACGGATTGGTACCATGACTTTAATATTTGTGTGTTTATGAAATGAGACTCTAAATGATAGAATCTACGAAGAAAAGTGAACTGGTCTTTACTTGTTTGTTGAAAGTAAATGTTTGACATGCCTGGTCTAAGGGAATGCGAGAGCTTTCCCATTGCACTGTGCGGAGTTGAAATAGAGCTTCCATGCCCGTGTAGATAATCTATGCGCCGTTCCTCAAGGGACCATTACAATAATGGCTAGTCCTGCACAGTTAGCTTGGTACAACATAAGAAAATGGCTGGGTTCCCGGGTGCTCGGCCTTCGGGCATGTATTTCGGAAATAGCAATATTTTACATAGACATTGACTTGGACAACTTCCAGACAGAACGGTTTGTTCAAGCAGGCTTACACGCCTAGAGTTCCAAGAGCTTTCGGCTCAACTCTTTTGACAATCAGACTGTACACTATTACACAGTGGGACTCAACTATGAAAGGGGCTGTATTCGTTGCTACTGATATTATATTTGATGCTTTCTCTTTAAAAGTAGTCCTTCAACTATGACATATAGTTACGGCTTGATTGTCAATAATTAGTTTTCACAAAAAGTTTTTCTTGATCCATTATAAAACGAGCATATGCCAGTAACAATGCTAACAATGTTACAAAGACAGTCGGTGTGGAAACGCAAACTCAAAATCGGCCCCCCGAAGTGGTCCACACAGGCAGGTAAAAGGCAGGTTTCAATATTTTCAGAAAGAACACCAGAATGAAATTCTATCAAAGACAAATGACAGAGAAGAATGGAGAAAGAAGGTTGACAGATATTGTGAGGTGCCCCAGCGGTCCAGCAGACCAAAGGATATGTGAAAGTGAATGGGAAGTTAGATGTGAACCTGGCCTAACTGATATCTTATAATGAATCTAATTGATCTAATTATTTTGTAAAGGGTCAATCTCGTATTCAAAGCCTGAAGAAAAAAAAACATTTCCGTAAAAAACAAAAAAAATCCTTTAGTTAAGTGTTTTAGCGTGGTTTCATTTTACAGCAGTTCACGCGATAATATGAAGAACTATTTAATAATTGTTGCTTTACATTATGTCCAACTTATATACATACAAAATATATTTTTTGTCTTTAAAAAAAAAAACTAAACATTCTACACAAAATTAATAGCGTCTTTTCCTCTTTCACGGGCCGCTAAAAAACATTTCGTAAAAAAAAAATAATAAAAAAAAAGAGTTCGGTGTGGTCTTCACTCTGTGTGGGTCCTTACTTCCGGTAATAATATGAAAAACTACTTATTAGTTGTTGTTTTCAATTATGTCCAAGTTATATACATACTAAATAGATTTTTTCTCTTTAAAAAAATAAAACTTTTTTTGTGTGTACATGTAGTAATTATTATGACAGAACTTACACAAACTTAGCACTACAAAATGTATTGAAAAGTTTTTTTTTTACTAAAAATCTATAACCATTTGCATAAATATGGTTAAAATATGTTCAATTTTTGCCTCCCCTTCTAAAGAGCCTACCGTGTTTGTTACTATTAATAGTGAATAGTTGTAAAAGTGGTGGATTTTTATGTAAAAACTGCTTCCATTAGTGATTTAAAAAATTAGATTTTTCGCTTTCAGAAAATAAAAAAGTAGCCGTTGCATCAGAACTTTGAATGGTCTAAAATATTATGGTGTCAGATTTTCACTATCTTTTCTAGTTTACGAGATCAAAACTGAACGGACGGACAGACGGACAGACATTTCACACAGAACTAATAGCGTCTTTCCCCCTTTTTGATGCCGCTAATAAAAAGGCTTTATTACTGTTGATTTGCATAAATAAATAAGTCGTTTGCAGATAATTACAAAAGAAGCTTTCAATGTCGCAAATCATTTTATCAATAAACTTTTGAATTGTTTTGTTGCCGAGAGGAATTGTTAAATAATATCAAATGTAGTTCTTTGCACAAAATAGTTTTAAAAACTTCTTCAGCTGCTTGCTAAATCATTTTTTTTTCACTTATTGTGTGGTGCTTTCGAAATTTCACAATAAGCAAACGATATTTTAACATATCTGCAAGCCATATTTTTCTCTTTTTGATGTCAAAGAAAAAAGATTTTGTTCATTGTAGGTATTTTCTCAACTTTATCATTGACTTTTTAAAAGTACATCAAACCTAAATACATTTTATCAAGATGGCATCGTCTTATATGATCCTCCAGCTTAGGTGGTTTCATAGTGTCATTACATATACATTTTACAATGTCTTCTAAGTCTTGATCGAAATGCCTGTCATTAGAATGTTAAAAGGTGTACTAGATGTTTACATTCGCTGAACCAGAATTCTTTCTCGGGGAGATGGAGTGAACGGGGCGGGGAAAAACGTTTTAAAATCTAAAATTCATTAAGAGGATTAAAATCGCTCAATAAACTGCTTAATGGCGGTATCGTCTTTTCAAAAAAATATTTTTATGTTTTTCATATTTATTTCATTTGCACACTGTCATATACTTGAAAATGTATTTTTATCTTATTATACATTAAATCGTTTACATTTTGATTTATAATCTGTATAATCTTTATTGTTTGGAAACTTTCTTACTAAACTGATTAAGATCTGAATCATGACCTTGTTGCTGTTGGCCTTATTTGAAAATCAAATGCAAGTAGTACGTCTTTTCAAATAAGTATTTTTAGAATACCTCTATTCAACTAAACCTTCGTGGACAAAAACACTGGACACGGATCTCGACGCCTATAACGATGTTTCTAGAAATTTGACACTTGATGTATAGTGTTGAGAAAAGAATGACTACCACCTTGGTCACATTGTGAAAACTGACCGCTGCAATTTTTCAAAGTAGAAAAAGAAATACATTTTGATTATGCTAGAGAACGAGAAAATATTTATCTTGATCGGAACATTTTAAGTCTTTCGGGTATTTCCGATTTCATTGAAGAGTAAAATGAATTAATGTTTGGGAGCATTTTGCTAGAAGTCTTCTAGATCTTAATCTAAAGGTGTATCATTGGAATATAATAAAGTCTACAAGATCTATATACTTGCTTATCCAGGATTTTTTTCTCGGTTTGGGGGGAGGGACAATGGGACGGGGTAAAAAAATGCTCCTTTTTTTTTTTTAAATCTAACATTCATTAGTTATTAAGAGTAAAATAATTATTGTTTAAGATTTATAAAGGATTTTTAAATTTATATTTTACCCTTTTTCTGCTAGAACGTGTTTGATGCAAAATAAAAAAAAAAAATTATTTAGACAATCATGACGATTTCTTCGATTCTGAAGATTAAGGATCAGTGCAGTTTTTCACATGACTACGCAAAGCTGAAATTTTGGACAATTATTTCTTTTATCTGACAACACAAGAATACATAATGAAAAAAAAAAGATTAATTAAATAACTATTGGCAATTTATTATTTTGTTTGGTATCTTAAACAATGAAAATACTTTTTACTTGTCTGAACTGGTGGTATAAGCTGAATTAGTCCCCTTTATAGGTCGTTGTCTGAGTCTTAGTGCACACAACATGAAAAAAAAAAAAAAGGACGAGACTGTAGAAAAAAATAGAAACAATCTTCCATGCTCATAGGCTCTCCACTAGCAGAGTGGTTACCGTGTTGGCTAGAGCTATGAGCACGAATCCAGGTCGTTTCAATTTTTTTAAATTTTATAAATTTTTTTTGTTAGTCTAGACCTATTACAAATTTAATTACATGACTGATCCAAACTAATTGATCCAACTCATTCATTGGTCTTCTTCAGTCGTAGAACGAGTGTGGTTCATCTCAAACACTTGTTCATGTAACTGTGGAGCCCTATTTCGGAGAGACATTCCACATATATTGCAGGTTTAAGTGGCTTTCACTTTGGTGGTAGAGTAGCCGGCCTTTTTCCGCGTGGCACGCTTTTCTTCAAAATGCTGGGCCCATGTTTTCTCACAGTCCATAGCTTTCTTGGTCATCGTCTCTCTCCAGCTAGTGCTGTCTAAGGCTGTGTCTTCCCAATGGCCAGTATCAATGTTCACTGATTTTAAATTCCTTTTTATCACATCAATAGGGGCGACTAGTTTTTCTATGTACAACTATGCTTAACATAAGGTTGTTTTTTTAAAGTATTTTTTATATTTGTTATTGTTTGTAAGTATAGTTATAGGTACATAGGACAAAAATGTGAAAATGACATTTCCCATTAAAACTTTATTGAAATTTAGACAATTAAAAAAAGTATATGCAGAAGAGAATTTAACTTCTAGGGCACAAAAAGACAAAGAGTTAAAATATACATAGATTCCTTTGTATTTTATGCTCCCGATATTGCTTAACTAATTTGTAGGTACTTGGTAAAGATTGCAATTTAAAAAATTCAACAAAATTTTAACTTAATTAAACGTCTTGAAACATTACTTCGTACTTTGATATAATAAACATTAACACCTTTGGGAGGAAGTTACATTTTTATTGTTTGTAAATAAGATTGGGGTTATCATCTAGAAACTTGTACAAAATGTTAACTATATTACAAGCTAGTTGCTTTGGGTTTTAGCTTTTAGGATTAAGGCAAGGAAACCACTCTTGTAGCCTGTCTCTAAACTTTGAGCTCATGTTGTAATAGACTATGATATTGACACTACAGTTGATGGTCTCCAGTAGAAACGTGAAGGAATAGACCAACAGAGACACATCAAAGTAAAGTCCATTCAGCTTCAACTCACGCACGACGCCGACTGCAGTCAGCATTGCAGACTGTGGAAAGAGGCAACCGATGAAGATTGTTGACACAGTAACCAGCATGAGGACCAACTTTTTCTCTTTGGTAGATATATCCTGTTTCTCAGAACTTTTAGTAACGGATTGTCTCCACTTTGATTTAGACTTGAGAGTCACGACGATAACAGTATTGCAAACAATCAGAACAAAGAACGTACAATATGGGAGGAAAAGATCTGTTACCATGTAGGAAACTTTGAGAACGCTCTCAGCGTTGTCCCGGTAGACAATAACTATCAAACTCTTATTTTTCCTTTCATCTTCTCTCCAGTCAAGATAAGTAACAAAGTAAGGTGGAAATAAGTACAGAAAGGTCACAAGAAAGATGCACATGTTGACGATAATAGCGACGTCTCGAGTGATGATTCTCTTGACTCTGAAGGGTATGATAACACATAGACATCGCTCAAACGTGGCGAACACAGTGATGATACCGCTCACTCGAATGAAGTACTCACGTGGATATACAAGCAAGGCTGACACGATTGAAAACGTGTAGAAAGGATGATCAATGTTGTTCCAGAACGGACTTATCAACACGTTGATAAACATTTGAGTAAACAACGCCCCGATGTCGCTAAAGACCAGGGCACTCAGTGTTATACTCACGCTGTCCTGCACTCCGTCTTTAAGGAAGTTGGCAAGACTAACAACATTTCCCAGAATTCCTAGAATACCAAGCACGTTACCACAAATTGTAAGATTAAAGGTCAAAAAGAAAGTGACAATGTCTGGATTAACTAGACCTTGAGTGGTGGCCGTAAAAGTTTTAGTGACATTTCCTGTAGGCATTTTAAATTATTCCAACTTTATCGGCTGAACTATCGTCAGACACTTTAATATTCCAATGTTATTATAAATGAAAGTATGTGAAAGATTCTTTTCACTAGGAACTTTGTAGTAGAATATAAATAAATGCCGAAGTTATATTTTTTTTAGCGTCGGTTGTTTTAAATACGTTTATATGTGGTTGTCAAATAATCAAAATACGTTTCTTAAGGTTGAAATAAAACACAGAACAATGTCCACAGATGCTTTTTAAGTCTCAGCACAATATTTCTAAATCTGAAATCGTAGAGCAGAACAAGCTTCCATATCCCTGGATGGTCTTATATCTCTTTCAGACTTTCCGGTGCAGCCATTTATTTGTTGTCCATTGTTTTTGAAGGCGCGAATTTTATCACGGTTTTGTTCTTTTCGTCAACTGACATTGTTGATGTAATTCAGCCTTGGAGATTTAGCAAGATGTAATTTGTTCAATGGTATGAAACTTTACTTCCGTCAAAGGGACATTTTATAGTATTTCCACACTTTGTTCTATAAGTGGTAATCGATTCACCGATATATATTCGAGTGGTGAATATAAGTACGTTTGTGCTTTGTAGCACCTGACAGATATCAAAATCTGTCTATTTACAAGTATGTTTAAGGTTCGCTAATTGTAACTATTAATATAAAAAAAATTGTTCAACGATCTTTCTATTACACTATAACCACTTTTGTTGACTTTTGCCTGAAAACTTGTGTATACATTAACTGTTTAATATCTTTGACATTTATACAGAGGCTTACAGATTTGCGATGTGAATGCTGGTTTGAATGGTCATACAAATATGTTATTATATTTACTTAACTAATTGTTTTAGTCATCAATTAATTTACTAAAACTATATTTCTGTTAAAAAAAAGTTCAATTCAATGCGGAACGGGAAAGAAGTCTCTTTTTATATTATGGTATAAATAGTTGAAATTTAATTACTTATTTGAAACACCATATTTTAGGTAATCGATTTTTTACCCAAGATATCTCCCTTGAATAGATATTTGCCAAGCTGTAATCCCTATACGTTGTCGAGCATCAAGATAATTGGACCATGACGTTTATGTAACATTGTATCATTTGACAAATTCAACATTACTGTTATTAAAACTTGCTTGAGGTTAGTTGTACAACTTTATATTTGATTAAATTACGATTTTTTTTTCAAAATTACATATTTTTAACTTCACTACTACTTAGTTACAGAATTTATTAAAAAAAGGAAAATAATGTCTAAAGTAAATAGACTGGAGGCAAGCCATTCCAATCAATAGTGTTCTACACTTTTGGCTATAATTATTTCGTTTCAAACACAAAGTAAATGACAGTTTAGTCAATATGTCAGACAAACGATTTGATTTATGTACGCTCAAACTTTAACAAGTTTATCTTGTGTCTTTTATTTATACTAAAAGAATAAATGTTTATTTAATAAAATTCGTGTTTCTTTTTATGAACTAAAATCAATAAACATTTCTAAAGGAATAAAAGCACGTCATTTATAAAACTCGCAATATTATACATTGTAAAAGTATGGATAAGTCAGTACTGGGAGCAATAAGTTGAAAAATGAAAAGTTAATTGAAGAAAATAACAAACTCATAGATTGCCGCTGTAGGCCTCTTGATTCTAACTCCCCCTGACCTCAACGTGGCGCCCTAATGGAAACGTCAGTTAGTGGAAGCGGCAAACAACGGTAGAGAACCTAGACTCTGTCCGGTTAACCTGGTGGAGCTTTTTTAAAATCTCGTGCGGGGTTGGGATAGAACAGATACCTGACAACCCAGTCCAACAAGTCCGCCGCTCCTTTCCACAAGGAAGTCATTAATGACCCGTAGGTGGAGTGGCCTGTCCTTTCACAGTATTGCGGCAGTTACAGATTAGAAATATAAAAAATGACCAGTGGTCAGAGCGGCCTCCGGTCGCTTTAAGTGAGCGGGATCTAGAAACGGGGGAACGTGCACACGTTTATGACACGACCCAACCCAAAAAATGGTGGCTACCATTGTGGAATCGTCAGACAAGACTTGGGGTTAAGAACTTCCTGTCTACGCCTGTCTTTTCGAAAAATACTTACCAACGGAATAATGGGAATACCACTGGCGCTCCAATTGATTCCGTAATGGACTTTTTGGAAGGTCCGTTAATTACACTTAAAATGGGAGGTTAGGATATTTTGAGCACGTAGAGCACGAGGGTTAATTTTTTGTTTGACAGGTTTCCGATGTTCCTTCAGGTTCGAAGATTATTGCAATCTAGCCCAAATCTACTTAAGGATGACCAGGCAGCCATCCGTAAAATTAGATTACCTTAACGCTTTTTTTTTTTACCTTTTACTCTCATAAGTGACCTATTATCTTCTTATCTTATATAATACAGACTTTACTTCAAAAAAGAAGATGATTACGTCCTACGCGTCATGCATTTAGTCATGCATATTAACCAATGACTTAAAATCTGCCAAGTCACTGGTTTTCCTGGCTAGCTCAGGCAATTCATTCCATACTCTAATAGCACTAGGGAAGAAGGAGTATTTGTACAAATTTGTCCTAGCCTATGGAACGAGAAATGTGCCTTTATCTTTGTGTCTTTCTGAGTATTTTATTAAATTTTGTTTTTGTATTTGAAGATTATGGTTCAGCGTTTTATGTATAATTGCTACTTTACTTTTGAGTCTTCTGTCCTGAAGGCTTTCTAAATTTAGGGATTTAACTAAAGGTGTTACTCTAGTCAAATGTGAATATTCGTTTGTTATGAATCTCACTGCTCTCTTTTGTGTTTGTTTAAGTTTCTTAATTTTTTCTTGAGTTGAGGGGTCCCACAGACTACGACTAAGACTAAGACGGCTGTATTGATCCTTAGGGAAATTTGTTGTGATTACAAGGACTCTTTTCTCATATAAAGACAACACAACATAAACACACACATACACAGTTGTAAGTTTGATAAGAAAAATAAAGTGTTTGCGAAAAAGTCAAAGGAAACTTTTAGTGTTATTTCTAAGAAATTATGAACTACAAAATATCAATAAGAAATGTAACTTCCTCCATACCAAAAATAAAATACAAATAAAATATGTTAATGCTGGGCAAATGAAAATGATATACATAATAGATACATATCACCATATAAAAGTGACTAAAAGAACTGTACATGTATACATAGAGCTAAAAAGACTGGCAATATTTGTAATCAATGAACTTTTGAGAGCCAATATAAAACACAAGAAACTGCCTTCTAAATATTGTTTTTAACAACGAAGTTCGTATCAAAATTCTGTTTTAAAAATAACATTTGAATCAGTATTCTATTCCATGAGTAAGTTAATAAATGGTAAATCTATTTTATAATGATACTTTTTCCATTGTGACCTTACACTGGGTTTTTTTGGACCGATTTGCGAATCTATGAATGAAGCTTGATTTTGTAATGAATAAGTCATTATAGTAGCCCCCGAAATGGGGCAATACGCTATTAATTTTGTGTGAAATGTCGGACCGTCTGTCCGTCCCGTTTAGATCTCGTAAACTAGAAAAGATAGTGAAAATCCGATATCATAATATTTTAGTCCATTCAAAGTTCTGAAGCAACGGCTACTTTTTATTTTCTAAAAGTGAAAAATCAAATTTTTAAAATCACTTATGCAAGCAGGATTTTTTTTCATAAAAATACACCACTTTTACAACTATTCATTATTAATAGTAACAAACATTAGAGGCTCTTTAGTAGGGGAATGTACTATTTGCCGTATTTTTAACACATTTATGCAAAAGGATTTCGAGTTTTTGTCAAAAAATTTTTTGTTTACATTTGTATTGCTAAGTTAAATAAGTGCTGTCATACTAACTACTACATTTACACGAAAAAAATGTTAACTTTTTTTAAAGAGAAAAAAATCTATTTAATATGCATATAAGTTGCAAATAATTTAAAACAACAATTAATAAGTAATTATTCATATTATCAAGTGAATTGTTGCTCCATACAGCTATAATACAACAATTAACTAAAGGACAATTTTTATTTTTTTAGCGGCCCCCGAAAGGGAAAAAGACGCTATTAGTTTTTTGTGGCCTGTCTGTTCGTCTGTTCGTCCGTCCAGTTTAGATCTCAGAAACTAGAAGAAAAAATGAAAATCGGACATCATGATATATTATATCATTCAAAGTTCTGATGCAACGGCTACTTTTTTCTTTTCCGAACGTGAACCATCTAATTTTTAAAATTATATGTGCAAGCAGATTTTTCAAAAAACTACACCACTTTTCAATGAAAAATTTCAGGGGAAGTAAGTCTTATTAAAAAGTTCACAAGCTTCTTCATTTTTAAATTAAGCTTCATTCATAGATTCGCGCATTGGTACAAAAAAAATGCATCTAAGGTAATTGAAAAAGTATCAATGGATCATTTTAAAAAAGATTTTCTATTTATTGACTAACTCATGGAATGGAATACTGATTCGAATGTTGTTTTTAAAAAAGAATTTTAATGCGAACTTCGTTTCAATTGTAAGTTTTAAAAAAATCTACTTTTTACCGCGCAGTTTTCACACATCCTCATTAGGCTATCCACTTGACAACAATCTGAATCTAAATTACAATAAATAGAGGCGTGATCTACATAGATCTATAAACGAGTTCTAGTCTAGATATAGTAGTTTCTATATCAAGATTCTAGATCTAGATCTAGATCTAGACTTAGAGCCTTAGATCTAACTCTAGTTCTAGACTTAGTAGATATAGACTTAGAATGACTGAAAGTATAAGAAAAGATTTCAAATATATTGTTCATCTCGATATGTGTTTCCGTAGTGTAGTGGTTGAAACTTTTTTTTTTAGTTAATAAATATTTCTACATTTTTTTGTGAGTCACATCCTGTAAAATAGATATGCATTTTTTTATCATTTTTTTCAGTATATTTTTTTTACAGCCTAATATTTCTATCCTCTATCAATGTCTAGATCTGTCCGTCTTTCTCTAGGTGGACCACTTCGGGGGCCGATTTTAAGTTTGTGTGTCCACACAAATTGTCTTTGTAGCCTTGTTTTATTTTCTTATTTTTTTTACGAAATATTTTTTTTTTGAGGAATTAGAGATTGACCATTTACAAAGCAATTAGATCAATTAGATATTCATTATAAGACATCAGTTAGGCCAGGTTCACATTTAACTTCACATTCATTTTCACCTATCCCTTGGTTTGCTGGACCGCTGGGCACCAAACAAGATCTGTCTACCTTCTTTCTCCATTCTTCTCTGTCATTTGTTTTTGATCGAATTTAATTCAGATGTTCTTTCTGAAAATATTGATATCTGCCTTTTACCTGCCTGGGTGGACCACTTCGGGGGCCGATTTTGAGTTTGCATGGTGTCTTTGCAACCTTGTATTATATAAGGTTTGTAAAAAAAAATAGAATTATAGGGCTGGCAAAATAAAAGTAAATATGTAAAGATTCAACTAAGTTGGGAATAGAGCTATTTCTTCTTTCAAAATGTTCTGCGGAAAGGACCGTTTCATTTGAAATACTGTGTATGTATGTGGGGGTATTACAGTTCAATGAGATGGAAGCCTACAACTGATGGGCCTAAGAAGTGTTTGTGTATATTCCATAATAAAAGGTTGTGGAACCTTTGTTGTTTGTAGAATGAAAGAGAAGGAAAATAAAAAGGACATAGACTTTGAGACCAGGAAAATTGTGTTCGTGGTGGTTGAGCGTTGTAATGCGGGCCGTTTTAGTGATTGGTTTTAAGAGTGTTCTGTGCAGAATAAACATATATTGTTGGCCTCCTTCGTTCGTAGAATTACCATGGTTCATCTTGAACACTTTTTCCGGTGACTGCGGAGCCCTATTTTGGAGAGACACTCTCGTCCACAAATATCGCAGGTTAAGGTGGCTTTCGCTTTGGTGGTGGAGGAGCTGGCCATTTTTTTTGTATGACATACTTTTCTTCCAGAGCTGAGGCCCGTGTTTTTTTCGTTGCCTATGTAGCTTTCTTGGTCACCGTCTCTCTTCATCTAATGCGGTCTAGGGTTATGTCTTCCTAATGGTCAGTATCAATGTTCACCGTATTTAGGTCCCGATTTTAAATCCACCTAACGGAGGTAGGGGTCACAGGTTTTTCTTGAGCCAGACGCGAGTTGCTCGTAAAGAAGGACTTGCCGGATGCGATTGTCTGCCATTGGGCAAACATGTCCGAGCCAGCGCAGGCAACGTTGTATGAGGACTGTAAAGATGCTGGGGAGACCGTGTCTCAGTATTGCACACTCTCTTGCCATGTGATTTTCAAGATCCTTCGAAGGCAGCGGAAGCGAATTAAATTAAGTTTTCTCTCCTGCTTTGCGTAGGTAGTTCACACATCCTAGTAGACTTTTATTTTGTTAGCTGTAGTGTGTTTCTGGTTTTCCCAAACCCTAGCGTAGCTCTTATTGAGGTCATTGACATCTTTTAGTTAGTCGATGTATTTCTAAATATCTCCAAATCTTTTACTTTCTTAATTTTGCCTTTTTTTTCTTAAACTCGCCTTCATATTTCTCCATATTGGATACCCTTTTTTACCAGATCTGAAAGTACAAAAGTTGCTACAATTTTGTGTAGTCTTTCCGAGCGTCTGTCTCTCAAGTTTAGATCCCAACAACTAGAAAATGATGTTTAAAATTATCCTTCATGATATTTTACAGCTCGCTTAGGGTAGACGGTGGTGAATTCTAGTTAGTCTATTTTATTTAGGTAAGTAAATAATTGTGTGATTTCTCTGCAAATATTCTCCCTCCTCTCAACACATTTCTGAATCGCCTCTAATACAAGGCTTAGCGTCGGGGGTGGGGCGATAGATATCATTGCCACCCCCATTTCACAGAATCGGCCAACAAATAAGAAGTGTGGGCGAGATAATATAGAACTTGGCTAACATATAAAAATATTTAATATATGAAATTAAGATATATGAAACATTTGTACACGAATTGCGTGATTTCATTATAAAACTTTCCCACCCTCGAAGAAAAGGAGCGATCATCCTTAAGGCCACCCCCCCAGATCCGCAAATGCTAACAATTGACTAAAAAGCATTCTACTTGTATTAAGTACTTGGTTAGCTCAGTGGCCTTCCATCTTGGAGGCTCGAGTTCGAATGGACACTCAAGCCGCTGTGTAGACCTTCTCCTCGATGTCTCCTCTCTCTACCCACAACCCCACTGGTTCTCAAAAGTTATTGGACAATATGTCACCGAGAACGTTATAGACAGACACGTTTGGCCAAACAAAAATAACTCTAAAAGTATTTCTAGATCTACAAAAAAAAAAAAAAAACTAGAAATTTAAAATAATTGATTTAATTTCACTCAATATAAGCATTGTATATTTCACAAAAGTATTAGTTTATCTTTTATTTATTGTAAATGTTTGTAAAATGTTTTACATGTTTCGGATGTTCCTTCAGAGTTGAAGATAGCTTACTTCCTAGTCCAAACCTTCCGCGTCAGAAAATGGCTTAGTTTCTGTACTTAAAATATGACCAACTTTCTAAGTAGCTTTAAACCGTGTCATTTTTCTTGTCTATTTTTGATAAATGTTCCCCATTGATCCTCCAATCTCTAGGCTTCGTTAAACAATCTTTTATTTGCGGCTCAAATCAAGAATGCTGTCATATTTGTTTAATTATGCCGTTTATATGTTTAAAAAAAAACAGCCTCACTTTATTTACAAATCAAATATGTTGGCTTATTATTATGCTAAAAAAAAAAAAAGTAAAAATCCGTTCATTTTTTTCTGGTAGAATCCTATTTCATAAACGCACTAATGTTAAGGGTCATGGTACTAATCAATATAAGAAAAATTGAGGGCTGTAACGTAGGTGAAGATATATAAGTCAACGTTTTTGTTTTGGGGGGGGGGGGGTCTACACTTTGTGCCGACCTTTCGGCAGGAAGAGGGGAACAAAGTCGCGGGCCGTATTTTAGGCATCACTGATCTAGCACAACCCACCAGGTGGTCGTGAATAGATTATTTCATCTATGAATTAATGGAGAACTGAATTAACGTCATTAAAGAAATAGTTAATTTATCAAATATATCTTCCAACATAGGACATCGCGCCGCCGCTTGATAATCATTAACGTAGACTATTCTAGTATATTAACAGCTTCTAAAATTATTTTTAGAATACTTTTAATTCCTATTATTTTTGTCTTAACTCTTTCTCTCCTAACTGACGATACAAACGTTGATTGCACAAGAATATGGTAAATAATTACGGAGAGAAAGAGTTTAAAAAGTTTATTTCTATTTCTCACAAACATTATATTAACAGTTTATTTTTTTTTTATGTAAATGCAACCAGGCGAGTATAAAAGAAAAACATTTATTTATTTATTAATATTTATATATAATTAAAATTATTTTTTTTTATACCATCACTTTACAAAATCAATATTTTAATACCTAAAGTTGAAATTAATGAATTGTAAAATGTGTGTAAAATGTTTGACATGTTTCGGATGTTGCTTCAGAGCTGAAGATAATTTAATTTCTAGTCCGAACCTCCCGCAGGACGACGGCGGGATGACTGTATGAACTCAGGACCATCTACAATTCCGAACGTTAGTCCAGCGCGTATACCACACGAGCAGGCAGCCAACCGTATAGAACAAAGTGTGTCCATAAGTCGATCGGTCACAGAGTCATTGTAAAGTACAACCAGTAGAAGATAAGGAACAATATGACGTTCTAAATGGTATTGTCCAAAGAAATCCTCGGGTCAAAGTCTTATTTTATCTTATCTTATCTTATGTAATACAGGCGTTACTTTGAAAAAAAGAAGATTACGTCCTACGCGTCACGCATCTAGTCATGCATGTTAACTAAAGACTTTAATTCTTCCATCTTGACTTGCTGAAGTCTAAACGTATAAGCTTTCCAGAAGAAAAAAATATTTAAAAAAAAATATTGAAAATAAAAAATCCAAGAATCATCGCAGTTTTAGAAAAGTATTTATAATAAAAGTCAGAGACAGCTCGAGATATCAAGGTTCATTGTGAAGGCAAGTAACAGGTATTTTTTAATGTCGTACGTGAAACTATTTGGTTTTTCGTGAAAATTTTTTAAAAAGTTTCAAACAAGCTTTAGAGTAACAAGAGTTACGCCACTGTTCAAAATTTATCATTATTGTTTCATACGACAAAGGAAAATTTATCGTGTATTTTACAAGAGTTATAACAATATGAAAAGCTAAATAATAATAAATAATTATAAATATAAATTATAAATATAAATTATAAATATAAATTATAAATATAAATCTTGAGCAAATAAGTCATTCATTTCTTTTTTTTTAATAAAAAAAAAATTAGGAACATTTTCTGTTGAATCATGTTTTAAATTTACAACAAGGAAACCATGAGTGTATTCTGTCCCTGAACTTTGAACTCATGTTGTAATAGACCAAGACACTAACACTACAGTTGATGGTCTCCAGTAGAAATGTGAACGAATAGACCAACAGAGACAAGTCAAAGTAGGGTCCGTTGATCTTCAACTCACGCACAATGCCTAGTGCGGTCAGCATTGCAGACTGGGGAGAGAGGCAGCCGATGAAGATTGTTGACACAGTGACCAGCATGATGACCAACTTCTTTTCCTTGGTAGATATCTCTGGTTTTCCGGACAACTGGTTCACACCATGTCCAGTAGTTGACTGTCTCCACTTGGACTTAGACTTAAGCGTCAAGACTATGACAGTGTTACAGACGATTAAAACGAAGAACGTACAATATGGTAGGAAAAGATCTAATACCATGTACGATACTTTAAAAACGCTCTCAGCGTTGTCATGGTAGACAAGAAATATCAAGCTCCTGTTTTTCCTCGGATCCACTCTCCACTCATAGTACGTAACCGCGAGAGGGGGAAGCAGGTAGGAAAGGATCGCAATGAAGATGCATACGTTGACCACAATGGCGACGTTCCGGGTGATGATTCTCTTGACCCTCATAGGTATGATAACACATAGGCATCTCTCCAAGGTGGCGAACACAGTAATGGTGCCACTCACTCTAATGAAGTACTCACGCGGATAAAAAAGGGTTGATGATAATATTGATAGAGAAAAAAACGGATGGTCAACGCTCTTCCAGAATGGACTAATCAACACGTTGATAAAGAGTTGAGCAAACAACGCTCCACTATCACTAATGACCAGTGCACTTAGAGTGACACTCACGCTATCTTGCATTCCGTATTTCGCGAAGTTGATTAGACTAACAATGTTACCCAGAATGCCGAGGAGGCCAATGACGTTACCGCATATTGTAATGTTTAAAGTCAAGAAGAAAGTGACGATATCTGGGTTGATCGATCCTTGAATGTTGGATGCATTGACATTTGTTGAATTTTCTAAAGACATTAAAGAGGAATTCTATTTCTTTGATATTACAAGTTCTTCTCAGAAACTGTTTACTGCTCAAGTAAAGGAATCTATACCCACATTACACATATAATTCTGATATTGCCTGAAGCAAAGCTACTTAAGATACTTAGCTTGGATTGGAATACATTTGGTAGTTTACATTGGTGTAAATAGTGTTGAGTTTTCTGAATTCAATAAGGCTAAATCTTTTTTCTTTAATATCGCATTTGAAATACATATTATGTTGACTATCCATATAAAGTCTTACACAAAGTCTAAAAACTTAAATCATCAAATGAGCTTCTGTTTCTTTTGTCCTTGTTTTTATTCCCTCCTCTGTTTGCTATGAAGAGGCAGTTAAGCCTAAGCAATGGCTACATACAAATAAATGTACATTCCATCTAGCCCATTTAAAGAAAATATAAGACACTAATTCTTATTCTTAGCACTACTTTAATAACCGTCTAATATCGCCATGTTTTGACTGGAACCCACAGAGAAGAGAAACGCTTGGAGACCGAAGCAAACATTGAGGAGATCAATAGAACAAGACGCAAAAATGGCAGGAGGGAATGGACCCAACGGAGAGGTATTTCCTAGAAGAGGGAGTCTGATGACGAAGTACTGTTGAGTCCTTATGCACCACTGTGAGTCAAAAGGACTAAGTCAAGTAGGTCAGTAAAATCAGAATAACTTCAGCTAGAAAATATCTTTGGCTAGATTGTATAAAGATCATATATACCCACACTTTTAAAACGATATTTAAGATTCTTGCTGCACAATGTACTTTGAGATCGTTATATCAAGCACCTATGATAAGTCTGTGGTAATTTAAGTTAATTTTTTTGCATAACATTGCTATTAAAAATGAAAAAAGGATATTAGGTCAATGTAATTAACATTTGATAGTATTTAAGAATTGTTTGTTATATTATTGGACTAAAAAGTATATTTAAAAAAAGACGAATTTTTATTTCAGCAATCGGGTATGATCAATTTACCTCCACCCAAGATGTCGTGGATTATAGTTATGAGTTCTTAGCCCTTAGATAATATCACAAAATGATCTTGTTATACTATTTCAATTCTTTAAAGCCATTTCTGCATTAGAAGACATTGTTACATCTACACATTACCACTAATTTTCTCAGAACAGAAAATGGCACCTTTTTAATGCAATTATTTTTCAAAAAGTTAAAAAGTGCATATCTACAGATGCAAAGAAACATAAACGAGAAGCCAATGTTATCATTTCTTTGTACATATGAAAGTGTCTACGGTAAATTACCTATATTTATCGAATTAGTTCTGTGAGAGAAAAGAGAAATTTGTTTTAAATGACCTAATTTCTGAGCGATTAAAAGCAATTACTAAGTCTAGTACTTTGAATTTAATTTAGAACCACTAATATTAGTACAAAGTACGTGTTTGGCTCACAAGGTGTAAAGTGGATTAATTAGTCTAGGCTCAGGTGGGCGTGGTTAGGAATCACTCGTTCTTTAAAAAGAAGAATCACGTCGTAATTAACTCTTTCCTTCCTAATTGACGATACCATCGTTGATTTGACCTCATTAAATTAAATTAAAGTTTAATGTTATAAAATTTATTTTGTGTTATATAAAAAGAGCATGCATTCCTCTTTAATTCTATACCAAACAAAAAAGCAATGTGCGGCTGGTACGGGCCGCACGGGCATCAAGTAGTGGGGGGCATCATACTGAGTACAAACTTTCTCTGTAAAGCTACACATTGTAATTACATAAATAAAAACAAATACATTTATTTATTTTGTTTTTTTTTTATTATGTCCTATATTCTGTCTAAAATAAAATTAAATGTAAGATGTAGAACAGCTTGAATCAATTTTTACCAGATTTGTTTAAATCTTTGAAGGTAACGCACTTTTAAATTTTTTTATAAAGCCTTACATGAAGTTACATCAATGTTCAATGGTTAAATGCACTAGTTACGGACATATTTAACGTAGTGGTTTTATTTTTAAATTACTAATTAGTAATGGTCCAATTTTTTGTGTGGACCTTACCCCATTCAGCAACACAACCCTACTAGAGTTGGATTCGAACTCAAGATCACGTAAAGTGGTCAACACGTAACCAAGCGGTTTTAGCCTCTCAGCCACACATCACTTGCTTGGAGGGAACTTGAAGTTTGTCTGTGACTAGGCAACAGTAATGACAGCAGGGCGAATACGTACATGTCCCAACAAAATAAAACGAATTTTTGTATTGTAGAAGTGCTCATGAAAACAAAAAAAAAATCATACAGAAAATTTGAAAACGAATATTTCTACATTAATTTCCACAGTAGACATAACAACTAAAATGGAGGCGCGGTGACTGAGTGGTAAAGCGCCTTGCTTCCGGGGGTCCCGAGTTCCAATCCTGGCGAAGACTTGAATTTTTTATTTCGGGATTTTAAGGCGCCTCTGAGTCCACCCAGCTGTAATGGGTACCTGACATTTGTTGGGGAAAGTAAAGCCGGTGGGTCGTGGTGCTGGATACATGAAACCCTCGTTAACCTTAGGCCACAGAAACAGATGACATCTACAGCATTTGCCCTATAGATCGCAAGGTCTGAAAGGGGAACTACACATCTAAAATCTGGATCAAAATTTTATGGTACATTGTCATGCAACCCTTGTTAACGGTAGGCCACAGAAACAGATGACCTTTACATCATCTGCCCTATAGATCACAAGGTCTGAAAGGGGACCTTTACTTTTTTTATTGTCATGCAGAGCTCAAAGACGTATTAGCCACAAGAAAAAATTGCCAGGCGAAAAAAAGATGAAGATAGATTTCCTATCAACAGACGAGAAAGAGCCACTGATGGAAATATCTTCATTGTTCATGAAATAATAACTCCATAAGGACAATGTCATGATAAATATAAATTTTAGTCACCTTTATTGAATCCTCAGATGGAAATCAATCTCGATGTTTCTTCCAGCGACCTAGAAAAAAACGAGTTTTGTCTGGGGTTTTAAGTAATTGTCGCAATTTCTCCAGAAAACTCCGAACTTCCAAAACAAGAATCTTTTGAGCTTTAGAGTTTTATATAAATAAAAAATGTCAGTCCCCGAATATTACCATCTTGATTCGCATATTTTTCTTTTAATATTGTGGCAAGTGTGGCTACATGCAAGCAAAGTTTTTCCAAACTTACTTTGATGAAGAAATACATACAATCAACGCTGACGAATTTATGACTCACTAATTTGGCAACTTTGTCTATTTAACAAGACCTAGGGGAAAACAGTGATTTCGATAATATTATCGACACTTTGCCGGCGAGAAAGCACATGAGATTCTCTTGCATTCTATTTTTTGTAAAATCTATTCTTTGCGAAATAGAAATGCTTAAATAATGAATACACTATATTTCAAAATTAGAAACTTTTCACTGTTTTTAAACCTTTTTTTTAGAGGACATCATGAGGAACTGCCGCACAGGGCATCAAATAGCTTTGCTACGCCACTGTTTTGATAGCTTTCTAAATTTAGTGATTTTACTAAACGTGTTACTCTAGTCAAATGTGAGTATTCATCTGTTTTGTGTCTGTTCCAGTTTCTTTATCGTTTCTTTAGTTGAGGCTTTGTTTGATTTTTTAATAGTTTTATCAAATGGCCCATGATTCCATGACAGATTTTCATTTATTATAACACCTAGGTGTTTTCCTTTTTAGTCTGTGTTAGTGGTTTACCATGAATAAGAGAAGTGAAATTTACTAGTTTAAGTTATTTTGTTACTCTTGTGTCATGGGAGCCTAAAAGTAAAATAAAAAAATACTTTCGGTAATTCACATTAGTGTTTTAAGTGGGGTAGTTAAAAGCTATACATATATTACGACTTTGACGTTATTTAAAGACTCATTCTCTTTCATTTAGCGTACGATAATCCACATACTATCTGCAATACTTTCAGCTTGCAATTTTGAAGTAAGTGAAAGAGCAACTTGCCAACATTATTTTAGGTTAGAATCCACATCTATCATCATATTTATTAAAAGTACTGTACACAATTTCGACCACTGATGTGAGACTTGTACTTCCCTTTGTCTGCATCTTATAGAATGAAAAGATGCAAAAGTCTTTCGAAAAACAAGATTACAAAAAAAGAATGTGTGTTTTAAACTCAAACTCAGAAGCTTCCCCCCCCCCCCACCCCCCAAGAGCACACGCTCATGTAACTTGTTTGGCAAAAACTATGGATAATAAGGCAGGGTAATTTATTTTCAGAACTGAATGATTAATCATGTTAAAGATATACAGAAAATCATTTCATTCCTTTAATATAACACAGAATTAGAGGCGGGTAGACTCAAGGGCACCCTTAAATTCACGAAATTTAAAATTCCAGTGTTCACTGAGACTCGAACCCAGTATCCAGGCTCGAAAGCCAAGCGCCTCCGCTCCCGTTTAAGAGTATAAAATATGAATTTTTGTTTTCAAAATTATCCACAGTTTTGTATTGTTTATACATAGCGGACATTCTTTTGGAACGGAAGATTATTTTGTCCAATTTCAAACCCAATGCAGTACGTCAGGGCAAGGAAGCGGACGACATTTATTTTAGGTCCAACTTTAAGACAGGATCGCGCCAAATATTTTAGTACGTAAAAACACCATTCAGGATGGGGTCCTGGGCGACAGCAGTGTCTAAAATACTATAAATCCGGCCGTGGTTTATAAATTATGAAATGTACTTATTGAAAATTAATCCCTAGGTT
Organism: Biomphalaria glabrata; assembly: GCF_947242115.1. NCBI lineage: Eukaryota > Metazoa > Mollusca > Gastropoda > Planorbidae > Biomphalaria > Biomphalaria glabrata. Next base: position 17,697,204 of record NC_074728.1, on the reverse strand, counting down.
TAAGACATTATTATTTATTGTAACTTTTGACCTCTCATTGCACTGATTATATTGTTGTGTATTTATGTTTCTTGTTGTATGTTGTGAACTGATCTGTTCTTGTATGTTAACATGTCTTGGTGTCCATGTTAGCCTAGGATCAAGACATGACTTCCTGTAGTCTTTTACTAGAAGACTGCATAAAAACCAACACATTTTATAATCACGTCATATACAATACATAGTTTATTAAGAAAACACATGTCCGATCATTAATTAAAGTCAAACTGTATCTCTTTTAATCAATACAATTTTAATGTTTTGCTAGTTATAAAAAGTTTAAAACAAGTTTGTGGTATTGAAAAGATTTTTTTGGTTGTACTTCAAACTTCTTAACAAGAAAAAAAAAAGTTAAAAAAAAAAGTTTTTATTAAGTGCACCAATAAGTTTAAATCAGTCATGGGATTACATTTGTAATAATCCTTAAACGACAATCTATAAATGGGACTTATTCAGATTTTACCACCACTTCAGTCGAGTACTATTTCTTTTCCTTGGTATTCAGCATATACCACGCTTTGTATAGTACTATTTCTTTCCGTTGTTTGAGATATCAAACAAAGTAATTTATTACCAAAAGTGAGTTATAAATATTTTTTTTTTAAATTGATTCTAGTCTTGTCAGGTAAAACAAATAATTGTGCAAAATTTCGGTGTCAGTGAAATAACGTGTACTAACATTTGGCCAGACAGACAGACAAACAGACAGATATTCAGACAGAGTGAGTTGATATAAGCTTTGTAAAAATAAATCTAGAAAAGTTTCACAATGACTGATATATTTGTATCCACTTTGTATTTCCTAATACACAATTTCAATACGTAGACGGCTAATTTTACTGCTAAGATCTAAGAGAAGGAAACCACGATTGTATTCTTTTCCTGAACTTTGAACTCATGCTGTAATAGACAATAATATTGACGCTACAGTTAATGGTCTCCAATAAAAAAGTGAAAGAATAGACCATCCGAGTTAAGTCAAAGTAAAGTCCATTCAGCTTCATCTCACGGACCAGGCCCACAGCCGTGAACAAAGCAGATTGAGGAAAGAGACAGCCGATGAAGATTGTTGATATTTTAACCAACATGACCACCAGCTTCTTCTCCTTTGTAGATATCATACCTTTGTTGGAATCATGGCTGAAGCTACTACCTGTTACCGATTGTCTCCACTTGGATTTAGACTTGAGGGTCGTGACGATGACCGTGTTGGAGAGTATCAGAAAGAAAAAGGTACAATAAGGTAGGAACAGATCCGCCACTGCGTAGGAAACTGTGAAAACACTCTCAGCATTGTCCCTATAAAATACAACAATGGCGCTCCTGTTTCTCCTAGAATCTACCCCCCAGTCAAAGTAGATGAAAGCGATGGTAGGGTATAAGTAGAGGAGAAGGACAATGAAAATACTTGTGTTGACTGTTATGGCGACATTTCGCGTGATGATTCTCTTGACTTTCAAGGGCGCGACTACACATAGGCATCTCTCAAAGGAGGCGAACACCGTAATAAACCCACTCACTCTAACGAAGTACTCTCGAGGATATACCAGCAAGGCGGACAAGATCGACATTGTGAGGAATGGATGATCGACGTCAGTCCAGAATGAATTACTCAACACGTTGATAAACATTTGCACGACCAGCGCCCCAACATCACTGACGGCCAGAGCGCTCAGTGTTATACTTACAGTGTCTTCCATTCGGTCTTTAGCAAAGTTGGCAATGTTTAATACATTTCCAAGAATTCCGAGAACACCAATCACGTTACCACAGATCATAAGATTGAAAGTCAAGAAGAAATGCAGTACATCCGGGTTCAGAAATACTTGCAGATTTGTTGTGGAATTTTCAGAAGACATGAGTAGTTTGTTAAAAATTTCACTCAAATACAGATCTACATAAAATACTTTATTTTAATTCGCCACCGTGTTCTGATCATACGAAATAACTGCCAAATATAAAAATTATGTCTTCCTTGAGCAGCGCTTTAAGAAAAAACTTTTCTTTTAATCCTTAAAAAATCCTTTGAAATCCTAATTTTGTTGTTCTCTAGAATGCACGAAAGTACTTACAATGTTTATGTCGTGGCAAAAAGCTTTTAAAACTGTCATAAATCTAATTTGAGATGGCGATATTAAACACCATACCATCTTTATATCTTCTATTCAATCTTGCACTATAAGTTAATGAGTTTCTAGTTAAGTAGAATTATTTCTTTTAGTCTTTCAGAATTAGTTAAATTTATTTTTGTCTCTGATCCCACGTTCTAAATATTTAAAGCAATATTGTGTTAGCTTAGGTTGTATATAGCACGGTACATTGCTGAGTGAATCAATAACCTTTACATTATAGTACATTTAGTATCTTTATGATTAAATACGCATATTTGTTAACCATATCAACTTTTTAAATATGCAACTGTTACTTAAAAAAAGAAACTGAAATAATTCAAACCAACAAAAATAAAATTGTGTTTTTTGTTGAATCGCTTTGAACATGGTTATAATTAGTCAGAATTAGGAAATTTCTCTCTGACGACTATATTTTAAATGTATCGATTATATCACATCAGTTACGTGTGTTAAAGAAAGAGGCATATCAACGCCATAGGATCCCGACATATTATAAAAATTCTATCATTTAAGGTTAATCAGAAGTCTTACATTTAAAAGCAAACTTTATGTACTTTTACTACAACACTTAGTACAGTCGTGTTCGCTTAAACCTTAATCTGTAGTCCCTGCAAACTCTAAGGTCCAAATAATCAAATCATTTGGCACTTGTTTTAATATCGTTTACAATTCTCCATCCCTGCTAATCGTGTTCTATTTAGATAATACATATGGAGCTGTGGATAGAAGCAAAATATTTCTATTTATTTTCTAGATGCGCTTTAACTTTAATCGCTTTTCGTGTTTCTGTTTAAACACTGAGCATGTCTTGGTATAGAGTCAAGTGATGCATGCTCTAGCTCCCCACGAAGTGATGTCATACTTTTATTTTAGGAGGATGAAAGCCAAATAAAACTGAAAGCTTGCATGTTCGCCAGTAAGAGCCTTGTGTGAGTCGTGTCAATATGGTTTTGGTGTGAGTTTAAATAAAACTTGATGCATGAGAAGCAGCCCTTTGATCTTTATTGCTCTTGATTCAGTTGAACTGTGCGTTATAGATTTTGGTCTGATTGTGGTCATGAAGATTGGTGTGAATCAGTAGACAAGCGTGAATGTATTAGTAGACAGGCGTGATTGTATTTGATGTTTACATTTATTTGACATTTCTTTTCATTCTGTTCTACACTAGTTACAAAATCTCTGGTTGTATCTGTGGGCTTCGGATTGTAGTTACGAAAGTCCCGAGCACGCTTCTTCCATCCCCTACAGTTCTAAAAAAGGTTTAACTAGGACCTAAAAAAAATTGTATTTTTGAAGGAATTTTAGAAACGTATAAACAAAACAATCAATATAATAAAATTGTGAACAAAAAATAGTTTAAAATACATGTGTCTCAACGTAAACATTTTTGATATTTATTGAGAGTCAAATTGTAGGCTGCTTGAAAGAAGATGAGTAGAATTCGTACAAATGTAATAACATTAATAATAAAGAGATACACGCAGCACGGCAATACTACAAAAAAATTTCCTTTAATATAGCCTGCAATTAAGTCTTCTCAACTAATGCATTTTTCTTCCTTTCAACCATTGATTTGTCTTGCTTTTGTTTTTTTGTCTTGCTGGTAAAATAGTTACGTTGCGAAATTCTGTTTTTAAAATAAATATAATCTCTAGATATACGAGAAATTGATATAATATTCCATTAAGTCTAGTAATATAATACAATTATATATAATTATTCCAAGCCAGCCAAGGCGTCTGCTGCTAATAACAGAGCGGATGTCCTGGCACCCTGCTCTTCGTAGCACTTTCTCATTGGTTATCTTATCTTGCCACCTTATTTTAAAGATCCGCCTTAGGCATCGGAGATGGCAGACATGCAGCTTTTTTTCCTGCCATGAGTAGGTTGACCATGTTTCACTTCCGTACAGCAAGGTGCTCAACACACAGGTCCGGTAGACTAGGGCTTTAGTACTGCTAGTCAGCAATATGTTGTCCCAGACTCTTTTCTGCAACCGTGACATGGTGGCCATTGCCTTGGCTATCCTGTTGTTGACGTCTATATCCAGTAGAGTGTTGCTGGATATGATGAAGCCAAGGTAACAAAAGTGATCAACAATTTCTAGTGGTTGGCCATTAATGCTTACTTGAGGTGCAGTGTTTGTGTTTTTTCGACGCCTTGGCTGGCCTGGCCACGTTCGTAGAATGCCAGTAGGTCGACTTCCACAGGGCATTCTGTATGGCGATCTAATAGAAGGCAGGAGAGCCGCTGGTCGCCCACTTTTGCGTTATACGGAAGTATGCAAACGCGACATGAAGCTCTTCAAAATCGACACTAGCAGCTGGGAAGAGGTGGCACTGGATAGATCCACATGGAGAGAGAGCATAAATGAAGGCACGGATTGCAGATGTCATACACAACAGAAGCAGAAAGAAGGGTGAAAATGCAACGGCGCCAGGTGATTACATATGCCCAACCTGCGATCGCAACTGTGTATCAAGGATTGGCCTCTTTAGTCACACAAGAAGTTGCAAAGGGAAAAGATCGTCTCTCGAGACGTAAAATGCCACAGAATAATTATTCACATATACTTCAAATACATTTACATGTCAAAGTCTACAACTCAAGTGGAATCTTACATTTGGTCGTTCAAATATCGATTTGAACACAAAGTAAAATGAATCTATTTCTTATGGTCTGGTAATTGTTAGCAGCATGTATGTTCTGTTCATAATGTTATAGTTAACTCATAGAGTAAATATAATGTGCATAGCTAACTCACCTTTACAATAAAGCTACCATTAAATTATCTGTAACATTTAAAAAAGGTTTAATCTAAAATGAGTTACATGTTGGAAATGTATTATTCTTGGCAAAACCAGCTTCCTATTTACATTCCTACACATAAACCTAGTCACACGTCAAAACATAGACTCAGTGACGTAGCTGGGTGGTCCAAATTTGAAAATCAAACGCACTTGAGAGGTTCCCCAAATGAGTGTCCGAAATTTGTTTTTACAGTAAATATTACGCCATTATCTCATGTCATGATGTCGAATGTCAAAATGCAGGGGCCCCCATAGAAGTCAAGCCCCCCCCCCCCACGGAACCCAAAATCCTTAGCTACGCCACTGCATAGATTCAGACAAATATACAAATAAAATTACACATTAAAATGATAATACAAACCTTTAGATATCTTGAGAAAGTTGGGGGTATATACTGGAACCTAATAAAAGAAGCTGTTTATGGTATGCCTTAGATACGTAGACAGTATATAGAAGACATGCACAAATACTGAACCACTTTCAGATGAAATAAATGACAAGAAAAAATGATACTGAAGTCCTTCTAAGAGCGGGCCTGCAAAGCATCCACACAGTCCTGATGAAATCCCTGCTGCGACGGGCATGTCACATCTGTAGAATGAAAGACTCCCGCATCCCTGTATGGTCGATTAGAAAAAGGGAAGCGCTCGCAATGGAACAAAGAAAACGCTTCAGAAACACCCTCAAAGCTTCACTGAAAGTCTTCAGCATTGACGCAACCAACTGTGAGACAGAAGCACATGATAGAGCATCATGCCTCGCTCTAAAAACGGGCGCTTAAATTGCAGAGGAAAAAGAGAACTGCGCTGGCAGAAGAAAAGCGTCTAAGAAAAAAAGCAAAGCCAATGACACTAGCTTCAGCGGAAATAACATGCCCAGATTAGGGGCGAACATTCCGGCTTCACATAGGTCTCGCCAGCCACAAGAGGCACAAAACCCCAGTGCAAAGCCCTCCGCCCAATGGGCAACATTTAACTTCGGTTTACTGCAGTAAGCGCATAGCTTACTAGCAGGTAAACAAGCTTTTTTTTTTTTTTTTACTATTCCTCTATTCAGCTTGCTTATTCTTCATCGAGTCGAAAACCGAGAACCTGGGTGGACACGGTTTTCAAAAAATGGCTGTAACAATTTTCAGAGAAATTTTTAAATATTTAAGAACAAATTACTTGCTAATTATCCACACTTGGAAAAGTCTTGTTTGACCGTTATAATTTTTTTCAAAGTATAATAAAAAAAAATCACATAAATTTGGCTTGAGGTCTAGACAATCTATATCTTGAACACACATACGTCAGCGGGTATTCCCGCTTTATTACAGAGTTCAATAAATAAATACATTCCGCGCACCGACATAAGTTCGGATCTATAGGCCTATCAATAGAATTTTATTAACTTGAGTAGATGTATACAAAAGATTAACCAAGATTTTTTTTCGGGAAAAGGGCTGTTTCGTCGGGGCTCCATTGTTTTATTTATCATTCATTGGTTATCAAGAGCAAAGTATTCACTTTTACAAAGAGTCTTCAGGTTCATGAATGCGGAATAGTCTTTTTATAAACATTTTGTTTCTGTTTCTTGTTTCCAATATTGCAAGAAAGTGTAATGAAGTTATTGGATTAGTAATGTCAAATCTTATTTGAACTCCAGGACATATAGATTTCCGACACTAGTGTCGCCGGCCACGTCATCACTAAATAAATGATAGAAAGAAATGGGCAGAAACAATCGTGTTAGAAACACTTTATTCTAAACAATCGTGTTAGAAACACTTTATTCTAAACAATCGTGTTAGAAACACTTTATTCTAAACAATCGTGTTAGAAACACTTTATTCTAAACAATCGTGTTAAAAACACTTTATTCTAAACAATCGTGTTAGAAACACTTTATTCTAAACAATCGTGTTAAAAACACTTTATTCTAAACAATTGTGTTAGAAACACTTTATTCTAAACAATCGTGTTAGAAACACTTGTTCTAAACTATCGTTTTAGAAACACTCGTTCTATTATTAATTTATTAGTTGATTGATTTCTATAATCAATCAAGTAGGAGTCTCTGGCTTTGTGAGTCAATCATTTCCAGATTTGTTTAGAGGGGCACTTAAACGCAAATCAGCAATTATAAATAAAACACTGAACCATAATATTGAAATACAAATACAAAAAATAATAAAATACTCAGAAAGAAACAAAGAAAAAGGCACATTCCTCGTTCCATATGCTAGGACAAAATTGTACAAACGCTCCTTCTTCACTAGTTCTATTAGAGCACGGAATGGGTTGCCTGAGTCAGCCAGCAAAACCAATGACTTGGCAGAATTTGAGTCAATGATTGTGGGAGTTTTTTTCTCTCCCCCCCCCCCGACATTTATTGTACCCTAGAATAGGTTCTTCCTGGAGTTTGTGTAAAAATTGTATGCACCCCGCCCTTGACAGCAAGGGGGTTTGGAGGACCGCCGCCAAGCACTATTTCCGGTAATTAAAGCCAAAAAAAAAATGCATATTCTGAGGTATCTACAGTGCATTATTCTGCTATTAAAAAGTTTTAGTTCAAAAACCTAATCTGCTATTCTTGCTATTCGGTGAATGTAGTTTGCTTTATATTTTATATCGAAAAGGGAAGTTTTATCGTCAAAATCATCTGTTAGGTTGTTTTAAACTAAAAAATCTCTGGAGTTTTTTTTTTAACAAATTAAAAATTCCCTTAGCTACGCTCATAGACTTTGGTGACTGTAGTTTGCTTTACAATAATATTGAAGGAGGGGTTTTCATCCCCAGAACTATCTGTTGGGGGATTTCAAACTCAAAACCATGAGAATGGGTTTTAAACTTAAAGCGCTCTGGAGAGGTGGAGTTTAAATTCAAAACCCCTCTTGGCTACGTTCATAGAATTTTTATATTGAAGGGATGGTTTTTAGCTTCAAACTCCGCTGGAGGAGATTTTAAAGTCAAAACCATCTTAAGGGGTTTTAAATTAAAGCCCTCGGCAGGAGGGGGGTTTAAACTTTTAAACCCATCTTGGCTACGCTCAGAGAATTGTGAGTGTGTAATTTGAACCCCAACCCCCCCCCCCCCCGGCTACACCCATGCCTACACCTATCCCTTAGGCCGTTGGTCATTGGATAGAACCTCTTTTAGTGACAGGCCTGCCCATCCTTTTATGTTGTCTTCCCATCGCTTTCTTTGTCTGTCTCTTCTTCCTTTTCCTTGTTCTGTTCCATGAAGGAAGTCCTTGCGAGCCACATTATTTCTCCAACACCCAATCTCGGATAACACAGTTATTTGTTTTACCTGACAACACAAGAATTAATTTTTAAAATTAACCAATTATTTAATCAATTATTAGTAATTAATTATTTTATTTGGTATCTCAAACAAGGGAAAGAATTTGTACTGACTGAAGTGGTGATATTAGCTGACTTAGTCCCCTTTATACATCGCCGTACACATGCACAACATGAAAAAATAGGTCGAGACTATAGAACTACGCAACCTTCCACTAGTAGAGTGGTTACCGTGTTAGTTTGACAAGCCAAATAAGGTTTGAGTCATGGGTTTTAACTCAGGTTGTTCCCCCTGTTTTTTTGTTTTTTTTTTATAAATGGTCTTTTTTATTGTTAGTCTATGTCTAGACTCTAGACCTATTACAAACTTAGTGACATGACTGATCTAAACTAATTGATACAAGTATGACGATACCAGCGTTGATTCCACCATAATGTGGTAAATAATGACGGAGAGAAAGAGTTAATATTAGCTTTGCTTTTATTTTAAATATGTTAAAAACGGTTTTATTGTTTCATTATGCAAGAACATTCTTTCGTTTATTCATTTTAACTTTACATAAAATAATAGAGTTATGTATCATTTTGTTAGGCTGTAAATTCCCAGTCACGGCCACAGAACTTTTTGCATTCTACGAAGTATTACAATTTGTGGCCCAACTTTGGAAACCACATGTGTAGAGTCTCTCTGTACTTGGTACTCATGTTGTAATACACGAGTATAGACACGCTACAGTTGATGGTCTCCAGAAGTGATGAAAACGAGTAGATGGTCAGAAACAGGTCCCACAGTGGTCCTTCCACCTTCATGTCCTGTATGAAGCCAATCACGGTCATCAAAACACATTCAGGCGTCAGACACGTGACATAGATGACCGACACAACTGTCAACATTATTACAGCCTTTTTGTCTTTGATGGATAACTCTGTTTTCGAAAGACCCGAAGAGATAACCTTTCCAGTAACAGATTGTCTCCACTTGGCTTTCGACTTGAGTTGAACGACTATAATCATGGTACAGATGATAAGACTGACATACGTGATATAAGGAATGAAAAGATCGTTGATAATATTTGTAAATGTCATAACGTATTCAAAATCCTCTCGGAAAAAGAAAGTTATAACCGACCGATTTTGTGTTGGTATAAAAAGCCAGTCATAGTATACCACCGAATGTTCTGGATATAAATATAACAGAAGTACAACAAAAATAAGAAAGTTGACCACAACGGCTACATTTCTGGTCATTATTCTCTTTACATCCATGGGCAGAACCACGCAGAGGCATCTCTCAAAGGCGGCGAATGCCGTGATGAATCCACTCACTCTGATGAAATAACCGTGAGGGTAAAAAAAGACCATAGCTAGCACGGTGGAGGAATAAAATGGAAGCTGGACACGCCTCCAGAGAGGATTAAACAAAACATTCACCACCAATTGGAAGAACAAAGCCCCGATGTCACTGACGGCCAACGCTGTTAAAGAAATGTTCACACTGTCATGGAGTCCTTGTTTTTTAAAGTTCCAAATGTTGATAAAATTCGCCGCAATCCCAACGATGCCAATGACCTCAGCACATATCAGGATGTTAAAAGTCATAAGAAATTCAACCAGTGTTGGGTTTATTAGTCCTGCTTTGACCACCAATGTGAAGTTATTCGTTGATTTGTTTGACGACATTTTTGACGAGTCTTATTTTACTGAAACATGAGAGAGCAAAGCTGAATACTATTATTATACAGTATACTTAGTGTAAACAGCGCCCTCTATAACAAACGTCAACGGAAATATATCGATGATGATGATGAAACATTAGAAATGAAAAGAATGACTTGGAAAGTAAACGAACGAAACTTTTCCTAATAACAATGTTTCTACTACTGGGTCATAACAAAGAGTGGATTCGGCTGCATTAATTGGGTCTCAAAATAAATTGTTTTCTTTTTTTAACCATGCATGTAAGAAAGATTTCAGTGCTGCGTTTTTTTTTCGGTTTAAGAAGTAAATCTGATCAGACCTTTACAAGATGAACAGGGATTATGTGATTGCTTTTTCTCCTCGGGGTTTTGAAGTGCGTATTTCAATTTATGACAACGACGATATCTAGATGGTTACTCTGAGATTATTATTTTAAACCTCTATATTCCATTTACGCATTTATAAAAAGCATCACTTTACAAACCCCCTTAAAGCCTTTTATAGACATTTTTGTGTACACGAAAATATAGCATCGATCATGACGAAAGTAATATTTCACTATGTTTTTAAATTAGCGAATTACTTAAATGGGTGTTTCCCTAACGTTTTCATGTACGGAACACTTTTGCTCATTCTGGGGATCTAGCGGAAAACTTTGGTTATTTTTTTTATTTATTAGAGAGGTTAATTCACTTGGCGGCCTACTAGCGAATTATTTCAGTAGTTAGCGGGACACCTATTCAGGCCTAGCGGATCACTGGGGTTCCGCGGAACACAGTCTGGTAAACATTGACTTAAACAAATAGTTTTGAAAATGAAAATGTTCCACTGCATAATAAAGATCTAGACTAGAGCTCTACACTTCTACGTGCAATGAAGGTATCAATGTATAATTGGTTTCATATACAATTTCCGCTGACCCAATAATAGAATATTATAATATCATTCGTTCAGGCAGCAGACGGTATTTAAGATCATGGGTTAGATACCCGGTTTGAACTAAACATTTTTTACATTATTTTTAAAAATATTTTATTATGTTATACTTTTAGTAGTATAATTAAGGGGTTGTCTTTAAAAAAATGTATTTCTAATGTTTCTCTTGTTTTAGATGAAGGTACTGTAAATGAAACAAATAATTTTCGTCTCCACTTAAAATTTCATCAATATTTTTTTAAATATTGTTTTATTTTGATTTGGACACTATTACAACCCACACTCACGTTATAATGTGATTTAATGATCACAAAACAAAATTAAATACTAAAAATATCTATTGTCGTATACATGAAAATTACATTAACCACAATCACACATAAAAAAACATAGATATGTATTATTCTACTTTAAAGAAATAATACTAGGAACATATAAAATATGACTAAGGGATCTCGCGAAAAACATTTCCTGCGCCAAATAGGCTGCGCCAAAACTGCGGCTCCAAAATGGCTTCTAAAAACGTCCTGCTTCGTCTTTTAGATAATGCGTAATCTAGACGATTAAGACACTTAACATTAAATCATTCTTTACGTCACGCAACATTCAAAGTGAAGAAGTCATAAAGAGTTTTAATCTGCCCTTCCGATAATATCTAAAGTTCCATCAGAATGGTTGCGTGTTGTGTGATATGCGTTCTGGAACTGTCGTCTCGTCTCAAACGTCCCGCATAAGACCCACCTCCAAACCCGTTGTCATTCCGGAGGTTTGTTCTAAGATGTAATGATGTTCAATACTGAAGAATCATTTAAAACCTGTAAAACCAAGAGGAAAACAGAACCAAAACACATTTAAAGTGATCTATATTTAACATACAGTGTTACACTCTACAGAATTGAAATACCTATTCCATAGTTGCTAATACTGTATATATTTTAACCAAACATTTTTTTTATTCTTATCTGAGTATTCAAGAAAGTACATTGTTAGGTCACAATCACACGCCTTTTTTTTATATTTTAGTCAAGATAAATCTTGACGGTATAGATCTTAACTGGCTCAATTAGTTTGTTCAACTTATTTCCTTGTTTGACCTATAACCCCACTAGTCCCCAGTTTTAAAGATGTTACCCATCCCGGATTAGATCAAATATATATTAAAAGTATCATTTATACTACATTAGTTTTATAATGGCGCCTGATCAAAAGTATATAATTAGAGGAACCACACTGTCATATTATATTTCTACAATATACTCAGTCTACGTAAGTCTATAATTAGTTCTTTGAAATCATTATTTCTCTAATATAATTGCATCTGCCGTACCGTGCTATTTTATTTAAACAATAAGAAAATTAAATCAGGGGAATGTAGTTTTTGCGAAAAGTAATTATTAACTCCATTTTCTTTTCTTATAATTCACCTGTTGTATCAACAGAAAAGATTTGAATTCTAAATAATTACTAGCATAATTTTTGGATGGAACCAAACAAAATTATTGAGCCTGGGTGCTACTTTTAAAAATAAAAAATTACATTAAAATGGTCGAAAAAGTAAGCTCTATGAGATTAACAAAACACTGAATTAATTCCAACACCGGCGGACAATTTTTTTGTTAATACTGTTGTAACCTTGCCTTGCACCAGTGTTTGTGATGTGTACAACCCGAACTATTGAACACCAACAGGAAGACGCCAAATTGGAGAGAAGAACTGTGTATCAAGTGATTGTGAAGAGACTAAAATGTTTGGAAACTAAGGAGCCGTTTTTATGTGCTTCCTTAAGGCTGTAGTGGGGACCTGGAGCGAAGCAGGGAAGGCTGTTGTTGGTCTCTATTCAGGTTTGCTGGAGAAAGGATTGGTAGAAATAGGAACAAGACTCTTTGAATGTAAAAGGCTGTCCTGCTGAATAACCACGGGTATTTATTTACTTTGTTGAATTGCCTGCCTTAGATTTACAACAATACGTTGGACTTATAGAAATGTCACAACTTTGACTGTAACGACAATTGAATTGCTGCGTGCCCTTTTAAATCTTTAACAAGCCAATTGAAGCCAAAGATACAACCGTAGCAGTTTCTATCATGCAGAATTGCAGATACAAAGCCGATCGCACACAAGAACAATTTATCTCGTACAAGGCGCAAGACTGTAGAAATGGACTCTGATATTAGCTTCATAAGCAAAAATAATGAGTGGACAATGTTGCATTTGCATGTGCTGTCAACGCGGTTAAAACTGTTCACATTATTAGAATACATCTATTCAATTCGCAACTTAGTGCAAACTTTAAAACACTTTTTAAAAAGACAATAGCTTCTTTATACAGCTTATAGAGCGATTGTTTTTCTCTTAATAATTTATGATTGTTAGATGTAAAAACTGGAAAAGTTATTATTCCGTTATCAAAACTTCTACTCATTCGAAAGGATTAACAACATGGCAGCTGAAAGAGCGAGAACCTGTCCTCATTCTCTATGATGTACTCTATGTCGATGTTGTTTTACAATACCTCTATTCAAGTCAGAATTTCATAGAACCTACATCCAGGAACTTGGACTGCTGATCTCAAAAAATGTATTTTACATTCTTGTGTTCAATGAGCTAGTAATTCTTTTCTCAGCGATATACATCAACTGTTAAATTTCTAGGAAAATCATTAGAGCCGTTTTCGAGCAGATGGCGTAAAGGTTATCTGTTTCTATTGCCCACAGTTACCCATTAGAGATGGTTGGACCTAGGGGGCGCCCAAGAATCCTGAAATTAAAAAGTCCCAGTATTCACTAGGATTCGAAACTGGGACCCTCGGATCGGAAGCCAAGCGCTTTATCGCTCAGTCACCGCGCCTCCGATTTTGTTCTTGTAAGTTGTATATATATTGTTACGAATCTCCCTATCCAGGCTCTCTGCAAACTGCACCTTACACCACCAACTTAAAGAACTTGACAACTCAGGGCTCCAGTAACGTAATAGTTTAATGTCAATAAATAACAGCCAACACTGTACAATTGGCAGCACGTAACACAAGGCTGTACAAATATCTCTCCACCGTATCAACTCTTGCACTGGTCTCTCTCTGTCTCGTCTCGGACTTGTACTGAGCCGTTGTAACGAACTGTAGATCGGGAAGTTGTGACTGACTCGTCTCTGATACCTTCGCTCTTTAAATAGGGTTCCTGCTGGCCTTCTCGAACCGGACAGAACGTCGCTCGACCATTCAGGGTGGTCAGATGACTACAATTCTCGTGACGCTCCTGAGCTGTGTTCACGACGCCGATCCTTCCCGAACCGTCATGTTGAAACTCGTCTCGGCTGACCGTCGTAACTCGTCACGCTCGACCGCTCATCTAGCGCTGGCCTGGTGCGATTGGCGTTGGCTGACTACACACACACACACCACCCCCATCTGTGCCACCACCAGGTTTATAACAATATGAACATTTTATTTATTTTAAATTTATTTTCTTGAACTGAATCTTTTATCTGGGAGGTAAATATGTCAAACTCTAAATGTTAGAATGTAACTTTAATGAACATCTTGAGTATACATTTAATTAACTTACGGATTCTTTGTTTACTTGGTCTTTCATAAGCACTGTGAATTAGCAGAATGAAAGGAAGAGATGGAGAATGAAAGACTAATGGAAGACATACAAAAACAGAAGCGATAGCAGCCCCAAATGAAGAATGCAAACGTGGACAGATACAACCAGATGCCGAAAAGGACAGATTTTCAGAAAATAAATAGGACATCGATTTTTAACCCATTCGATTTGAGTAACTAGCAAAGTCATTATGGCGACCTAAACAGCAAAGATTGCAACCTTTGAGGAGTTTTCTTTTACTAGGCAACGTAGACATATGTATCCAGCTTACGTAATCGAATATGTAATATAAATCTTGTCGTTTTCCTTTAGAGACGCTGAAATGCTGAGGACACTAAAAGACAGAAGAAATAAAGGTTTAGATATTGAAGCACATGGATCTGAAACTTAGCTGTCTTTATTAAAGTAATCTACAGAGACTTTGTGAATTTAAAAGTTTTATAGTTTTTACTAAAATGCTCGGTCTGTAATCTAGAACCGTAACTGAGATATTAGCCTTAGAATATTGTTTTGGAGAGGGTTGGAAAGAAAATGCTTGCAGAGATTGTATTTTTGTTTTTAAACTTTTAATGTATGCTGTATTTTCTACGGCTAGATAAAATATGTTGTATCATGAACACAATGAGGAATGTAAAGTTCCCTCTTCTCATTGGGAATATCTGCTGGTGACACCTGGTCAAATAGTCATCTTATTGTACTTCGTTAGTGGACATTTTCATACTTGGTGGGTAAGCTATAAATAGTAAACAATTTGGTGTATACGGTGTGCACAATTAAATGTTAATAAGCTTTGTTTTTTTAAAGGTATATGAACATTTGTGTGTGCCTGTTAGGTATATGAACATCTGTGTGTGCCTGTTAGGTATATGAACATCTGTGTGTGCCTGTTAGGTATATGAACATTTGTGTGTGCCTGTTAGGTATAGGAACATTTGTGTGTGCCTGTTAGGTATAGGAACATTTGTGTGTGCCTGTTAGGTATATGAACATTTGTGTGTGCCTGTTAGGTATATGAACATTTGTGTGTGCCTGTTAGGTATATGAACATTTGTGTGTGCCTGTTAGGTATATGAGCATTTGTGTGTGCCTGTTAGGTATATGAACATTTGTGTGTGCCTGTTAGGTATATGAACATTTGTGTGTGCCTGTTAGGTTTATGAACATTTGTGTGTGCCTGTTAGGTTTATGAACATTTGTGTGTGCCTGTTAGGTTTATGAACATTTGTGTGTGCCTGTTAGGTATATGAACATTTGTGTGTGCTTGTTAGGTATATGAACATTTGTGTGTGCCTGTTAGGTTTATGAACATTTGTGTGTGCCTGTTAGGTATATGAACATTTGTGTGTGCCTGTTAGGTATATGAACATTTGTGTGTGCCTGTTAGGTTTATGAACATTTGTGTGTGCCTGTTAGGTTTATGAACATTTGTGTGTGCCTGTTAGGTTTATGAACATTTGTGTGTGCCTGTTAGGTTTATGAACATTTGTGTGTGCCTGTTAGGTTTATGAACATTTGTGTGTGCCTGTTAGGTATATGAACATTTGTGTGTGCCTGTTAGGTTTATGAACATTTGTGTGTGCCTGTTAGGTATATGAGCATTTGTGTGTGCCTGTTAGGTTTATGAACATTTGTGTGTGCCTGTTAGGTATATGAACATTTGTGTGTGCCTGTTAGGTATATGAACATTTGTGTGTGCCTGTTAGTCCTTTGAAATCCAATGATCTAAATTTACTGTAGGATAAAATAACGTCAATATAATGGAAACTGTCTTTTGTAACATTGTTAAAATTATTTTTATTTTCTTTTTTTTCCCTTTCAAATTTCCTTAATATAAATACACAGCCAGTTGTGGAAACATAGTTTTATTTTTTTTTATACAATACTTATTTATTTATTATTTATACTATTTAACTCGTAACTTTGTGGTAACTAAATCTTTTTGGTTTGATGGGCTCAAAGACCTGGATACGCATTTTGAAAACGGCTGTAACGATGTTCCTAAAGAGTTGACATATCGTTGGGAAAAGAATGCCTAGCTCGTTGGTTACACTGCTAAAAACTCGAGTTGGATGGTTACTATTTTTCAAAGTATAAAAAGAAATAAATTAAAATTTGTCCAAAGAAAAAGACATTGCTAAATTTTTATTTCCCACGTCATGTCGTTATTAAGATTAAACAAAGTATAAAGAAACGCATTATTATGAGCGCGTTCTTTTACTTAAGTCTTAAACAGACAAAGAAAAAAAAACAACAAACAATTCAAAAAAAATACCCACTCCTGTTTTTAATACCTTAATTTTTTATGACCATTACATTTCTAAAATATTACAATATCCAACTCTCTCTCTCACTCTCTCTCTCTCTCTTTCTCTCTCCATCTCTCTCTCTCTCTTAAAGCTAAAACCATCATCGAACTAAATCTAAGTAACAAGACTTAGAACGTAAAGATAAAAAGGTCTTTATCAATTACGCTGCTACATGACATCATTTCCAAAAGTTGCATAGTCCAAAGTATGCAAATAAAAAAAAATCGAATGGAAATAATATAAAACTTTATTTCAAATTAAGTTTCTTTCATTCTCCAATCAAATTTTAAAATCGTAAATGTTTGCGAAATCAATTTGTAAGTGAACCTCCTGTTTACACTTCTCTTGAGACACAGTAAAGTCTTTATAAGATTTGTAATCATTTTTGGTTTCAGCTACATTCACCAGCAGGTCGCCATTGAGATCATTTTATTTTGCCCAGGGGAGAATGCTTTGTTCTAGCATTCAAAACTTTCAAAACAAGTCCTTGCACTTATAAAGCTCAGGCTTTTTAAATTACGATGTGTAGAAGACTTGCGTCAATCTTGTCAAACTCTACAGAGTCTTACTACTGTTGAACTTTTACAAAAATGATTGAACAAATCTAATTACACACATTCCCTTTCTCCTTATTACTGCTATGGAGTGTGTGCGTGTGTTTCTATGGTGACGTAAAGAAAAGGTTTGAGATTGGTTGGTGGCTATGTAGTGTGAACGATGCAATATAAGATTCATTTTCGTCAGCTGTCTTGGGTAGGACAGATACACTTGATCGCCAGCGTGAAAAGTCGTGTTTTTTTTTTTAGATTTACTTCAAAATGCCATCTTATATTATTATTATTATTATTATTATTTTATATTATTACTAAAGTCAACTACTATATTTAAATCAAGTTAAATGTGTATATATTGTAATAAAAGTAGTATATAAGAACTTCGTTCACAAAGAAATTTATCAAATTTTTTTTCAAGTTTTAAAAGTAAAAATATAATTTGCCTGCAGAAATTTAGTTGCGTACCAGGATTCTGGTGCTACAAGTCAATGACTGTTAAAAACAGTTACTCAGTAAATGGAATATTTGGATGAGTGCATGAAAGACTGCAGGGAAACCTTTTTCCAGGGTTTCTTACCATAGCGCCTAAGCATGCTTTAGCATAAAAGTAGTATTTTACCAGGGTTTCCCAAATTGTCTTCCACGAACTATTAGAATAATTAATTAGTAGGCCACCACGTAAATTAATCTCTCTAAAAATAAATACTCAGAAAGTGTGAAGTGTTCCATTAAGGAAAAGAGAAACACTGATTTATACAAAAGAAATCCAATGGGTTACAATACCACTTGCTCTACTTCCTTATCCTCTTCATTGTGTGTCTATAAAAAAGTTGGACTGAAGGCTTTGTGAACATTGGCCAAAGAAACGAGTTTCTCCCAGTGGTGAAAAGTGAGAGACTGAGGGCTTTAATTCAGCTCCTTAATAATCAACAGGGCCACGAAAACGTGTATCAGGAGCACTACAGTTATAATAATAAGAAAGCAATGTCTTTGATTCTGAAGACTGGGTAAACTATCTCACTACTACAGAAACCCAATAGCGACCTGCACAGTTTATCTAATGAGTAAATTAAAGTCAGGCCGGGGGGGGGGGTTAGTTATTGTCATCAGCGCCTGTCCTCGGCCTGAGCCTCATGTCGTCACGTGACCTTCTTGAGAGTTTTACATTTCTTTCAGAGGTCACCTGGTGCCGCTTTCATCTACTCGTTAAGTGTAAAGTGATGCCTGACTTGATC
Source organism: Biomphalaria glabrata (assembly GCF_947242115.1). Taxonomy (NCBI): domain Eukaryota; kingdom Metazoa; phylum Mollusca; class Gastropoda; family Planorbidae; genus Biomphalaria; species Biomphalaria glabrata. The sequence continues at coordinate 17,678,603 of NC_074728.1, read as the reverse complement.
TTAATAACGGTTTCAAGGGGCACCTCAATTACCTTGTGCTCCTTTTAAGGTTGACTAAAAGATCGCCAATACTATTTCAGTCATCTTCTTTCTCGTTCGCATTTTTACTTTTGAGTGTTCAGGCGACAAGACCAATACATGAGATGAACTGCGCAGTTGTTTCCAGATCACGGAGCTCTCCATGTAGTTTTCTTTCTATTGGGCTGTTTTGGGGCTATTGTCTTGTTCGGGCCTTTTGGTAAGGAATGCAGTTTTGAAGGACATGGTCAAAATTCTTTGGTGACACTCCACATGGGCAGATTTCACTAGTTCCAATTTTGTGCTTCCAGAACATGTGTTGTCTCATTCTCTGTCCGATCCTGAGTCTAAAGATTAGACGTTGATCTTGTTTGGATAGCTTACATTAGGCATTATCTTTATTTTGATTCGGATGAGAGCTCGTCCATTTCTCATTATTTTATTCACTAATAGTTTTTTTCATTTCTTTTAAATAGGTGCAATGTTTAAATGTTGTATTTGTTCTCCCACACTTGGCGAGTGTGTCAGCCTTCTCATTTCCTTCTAGTTCAATATGTGCTGGTAACTATTTCAGTAATAGTCCCCCGGTCACTAGAACTCGAATGTCTGAATCAGAGTTATTATGTTTGGAAGCAAAGTTTCTCGACTCTCAACCAATGACCCTATAAAACAAATCTAAACTACAGTATGAAATCCTTGGGGAGGCATAGAATAAAAAATCTGTAAGAAAGATTATATACAGTACAAAATCATGAAAATTGCAAATCACAAAATTTTCTTAAATAGTTTGTAATTTCGTTAGAACAATTCAGTCGACTTACGTAAAGACGTGAAAATTTTATATTTAGTCAGCTTTGATAAATATCAAAACATATCATTGATTTGATATTAAGATGTTGATAGTTCCTGGATCGTCACAAAAGGAAACAAAAGGAAACAAAAAGCCAATGTCATTAGAGTAGCATACAATTTTCCGACAAAGTAGAGTGACACCACGAAGTCTGTCGGTATGACATAAAATAAAATGTAACATGTGTTACATAGCTAGTAATGTAGATATCTAATCTAAATGATCTTGGAGATTTATCAAGGCAATACAAACGCATAACAGAGTTAGAAATATAATTAAAAATGATATGTTTTTTTAGGACATGTTTTTGGTCTATAAAGTTTGAGAACCACTTCCAAACTTTTGGACCGCAATGTATGAATTTTGTTAGGAAAACGCAGCCTACAAGTATCGTTTAGCCGATGGAGCGAATGGAGGGACAAATGGAGTGATTCGCACCATTCAGAAAAGCTCATTTACTTATTTACCTAATTTTAATTACTTTACATCTTTTTTTAAAAATTCTTTACAATCTCTCAAGAGCAAAACCTGGAACTTGGATCTTGATTTTCCTCTAATGATTTTCCAAGACATTTGAGAGTCTATGTATATCTTTGAAAAAAAAAACCCAGATATTTTGCCACAGAGGGAAAACTATGGTTTGACCTTCATAATTTTGTTAAAAATTTAATCATCTACTAATTTAATTTAATAAATATTTATCTTGAACAGACGTCAATGGAAATTCCTGATTATATTGACTAATTAGTTAAATAAACTACTAGAAGATAAGGCGAGTTTCGCGCCCTGTCTGTGTGGAAATTATTCCAAATTACTGAATTTATATCTCCACACTAGAATTATCTATACATCTCTAACTAGATCCAGTTACTATTCTCCTAATGTTACAATATCTGGATCTATTTCACCTACTCTGCCTCATCGTGGCGCCGCGGTGGAAACGAACGTGAGAGGGGACGATTAGGCCAAAGCCTAAGGGGATGCGTGAGCATCCCCATTGCACTGTGTGGAGCTGTAGAAGAGCTTCCAAAACCTTTGTCAACACCCAGGCGCCGTCCCTCAAGGGGCCTTAGCATGGTTAGCCTGGCATAGTAAGGGTAAATCCCGGTGTACACGGCGTCACGCCGTTTCTCTAGTCCGCGAGTCCGGAGTGTCCGTGTCACTGAGAGTAAACGTCAAATTATACACGAATTTAACCTCGAGTCTCACCCCCCGCCAGACATAATGGTGTAGACGAGGCATTCAGGCTGGTAGAAGGAAGCTCTTGTACGCTTTTACTGGCCTTAAGGTTTCAATTGCGATGCACAACTCTACACTACACTTTCAAATATCACGAAGCTAGAATTATATTAACCCTGAGTAGATTTGTATATATTATTTTAACGTCTAGGATATGTCTAAAGACACTTTGCAGACGCGGACACAAAAAAAGAAGCAACAACAACATATAAATGATGCCAAAGCAGAAATATCTCGACACAGTCATGACCCTTCCAAAGATAAGATTGATGTGGAAAGATTGATTTCTAAATAATTCCTGACGACATTTATGCAGCCAAGACACATCGTTATTCTTTTGCATCAGTAAGTAACCTGGCGTCTGAAGCAATGACGATGATGACACAACAGTTGACTCTTCAATAAGTACAACTGGACTAAACAAAACACGAACAGGCTCCGCTACCATCATCTCATACTCTAAAAGTCAATACAGTACCGGTTCTAATAGTAGCTACCAGTGTCAATGACAACTTTGTGGTGCTGGACTTGGGGGGGGGGGGTAGGTAAAGTTTATGGCTGGCTTACATTCGGAACTGATGGAAATCCACAACTCTTTGAAGCAAATCCACACAGTTTCACAGATGCATGTGATGGTTGGCACACCTAAAGTTGTACCTGAGATATTCATGAAAATTTGTACAGCACATCCAATGACTGATCACAGTGCTGTATTTCTTATATTACATTTCTGCTATCTTTATAAAAAGTAGAGTATCAGTATGTTCTTTTTGTTTTAAATGAAGCTGTTGGAGCTGAGACTGGTGCATGCTCTCAGAAAGTGTGATGTTAGATTTTGAGAAAAAAGTCAAAATGCAGTCCGTAATGGGATGTGTGGTTGAGTAACATAAACCTCTTGGCTACTTATAAAGGCTGTTCGAGGTCAAATCCCGAGTCAAGTTAAACTGTGTTTGTTTAGTGCCTAAAAGCAGCATGCAATCCTTGTCGCTGATACCCCGCCCATTTTCAACAAAGATTTGAACAGAACGCATTGAGAAGAAATGAGCAGAAACGAAGCGCTATACAAAGTCATGCTGCAAGATGTCTTCCTGGCGACCACATACATACATACATACATACATACATACATGTATACATACATACATACATGTATACATACAAACATACATACATACATACATACATACATACATACATGTATACATACATACATACATGTATACATACAAACATACATACATACATACATACATACTGTCAAGTACACTGTATCAGCCAAGGTCTGCCGGCAAGGTCAACTACCTCGGGAAAAACCAGCCTTGTATTAGTTTCAGTTTCAAAATGTACTTTATTGGTTCCAAAAGTTAATTGTTGTACATTAGACTGCAATGATTGGTTGGTCTGGGAGGGGTAAGTTGTTGATCACGTGATTACGAGCTGAAACCCGGCGAAGATGCAAAATAGCTTCAGTCAGTTGTATAGATTTGTAGGGATAAGATCTAACTTGTATGTATTTAAGAATATATATTTTATTCGTATCAAGACTCAGATATATTATTGAATATATCAGTTATTCAAGTACATTTAAGCATTGTAACTATTTGTGAATAGTGTTTTCAAGTTATTAATTAAAGTAATTGTTTTTGAACGAAGAGAAGTTTCCTCATTGAATTTAGATCGTACTTAGATCATATTTGTCAAGTTGTAACTCCTAGACCTAGATGATCCTCTTATCAATTGGCAACATTCTGTATGATCGTATTATTAGCATAGATCTGTTTACTTCTATATGCTCATCTTATCGAAAGATCATTTCAAGATCCTCGGCAATCACGACCATTGATGGTGCAATATAGTTCAAGTCTGATCATGACAGTAGCACCATCTTAGAGTGTGACATCAACACCATTGATGACCGTGACACATACATACATACATAATAATAATAATAATAATTTTATTTATAAAGCGCTGTTAACAAACAAAATGTAGGCTCAAGGCGCTGTAATAACATTACAAACAAAAACACGAGAGCTAAAATGACAGTTAATCTAAAAAAGTTTTAAACAGATAGGTCTTAATGTTCTTCTTAAAAGTGTTGTAGCATGTTGTCTGTCTGAGATCAATGGGGAGTGAGTTCCAAACCTTTGGTCCGTGAACTGAAAAAGCACGCAGACCGTAGCTTTTGAGGGAGAAACGTGGCACTACTAAAAGCGTTGAGTCCATTGAGCGCAGGGTTCTCTGGGGGACATATGGAGTAATCAGTTCGCTAAGGTACAAGGGCATCTCATTGTTATATATACACTGATGACAAAGTGTGGCGACCTTGTAATCGATTCTCGCTTTCACGGGAAGCCAATGGAGCGTGCGCAAGAGCGTAGTAGCAGAATCTTGTCTAGTTTTTTTAAGGACTATTCGAGCGGCGTTGTTCTGTATACGTTGCAGTTTGGCTATTTTGTCTTCAGGTATACCTGCTAGCACGGCGTTGCAGTAGTCAAGGCGGGAGAGTATGAATGCCACAGCTAGCGTTTTTGTTGACTCCGTTGTTAAATATGGTCGGATTTGGCCTAATCTGCGCAGCTGCAGATAAAGATCTTTGCAGAGTTGATTTATGTGTGGGTCGAAAGATAGTGTTGAGTCGAAGAAAACTCCAAGATTCCGCACTACATGGACAAAAGGAACATGGCAGTTAGTGATAAAGAGAGAATCTGTGCTTACAACTTTTGAGACATTGTTCCTAGTGCCAATCTTAATTATTTCTGTCTTGTCTTCGTTCATATTGAGTTTATTTTCAACCATCCAATCGCTCACCCTTGCAACGGTACTACTGATTTTCTCTGCCAGATGCGACACCTCTGAGGGTACTGATGAATCGTATAACTGTGAGTCATCGGCAAAGAAATGGTATAAGATGTCGGTTGGCCGTATGACACCGCTGAGTGGATATGTGTACATAGTGAACAATACTGGGCCTAGAACTGATCCTTGGGGTACTCCGTACTTCAAAAGTAAGCTTGTTGATTCCGTCCCGCTAACAACGACACTTTGGGTGCGTTCCGTCAGGAAGGATCCAAGCCACTTTAGGACGACTCCTGCTAAACCAAAAGTTGCAGAGAATCTGGCCATCATAATTTCATGGTCTAGCGTATCAAAGGCTGCGGACAAGTCCAGCATGGAAAGAATTGATATGTGGCCTTTGTCGGAATTGTGAAGTAAGTCGTTTAGTACCCTGACCACTGCTGTCTCTGTGCTACGGCACTTCCTATATGCAGATTGAAATTCTTCCAAGAGACAGTACTGTTCAAGATGAGAAAGAATTTGCGCTAACACGATGCGCTCCAGAAGCTTTGACAGGAAGGGAAGATTTGATACCGGGCGATAGTTTTTTAGACATTCCGGATCAAGACTGGATTTCTTTAATAAGGGCCTGACAAGTGCATGCTTAAATTGCTGTGGTACAATGCCTGAAGTCAGTGAAGAGTTCACAATGTTGGTAATTGTAGGTACAAGCTCATCTAAACATTCAAGGAGCAAGGAGGTTGGAATGGGATCAAGGTCACATGACTTATTTGGCATCTTTAAAATAGTACTTTTGACATAATCTTCAGATACACGCTGAAACTCGCAAAAAGGAGTATTTTGAAAAATTGGAGAGTGGTCAAGCTGTGATGAGAGGGATGGCATGTCATTTCTAATCTGCTCAATCTTCCCAATGAAGAATCTATTGAAGGAATCAGGAAGTTCAGATACTGGGATAGATGACGGCAAACGTTCGTTATTTGCTCCCCCTAACATTTCAGCGGTGATCCTGAATAGCTCCTTTGAAGAATCAGAATTTTCGATTTTTTGTCGAATATGACTAGCTTTTGCGTCTCTAATCATACGGTTAACCTTGTTTTTTTTCTCGTATGTATATTTGTCGATGTATCGTCAGACCTGTTTTTTGAAATCTACGTTCGGCACGTCGGCGAATAAGTTTGGCAGTCTTTATGTCTTCCGTCAACCAGGGTGCAGATGGCCTAACTGAGACTGTACGAGTGACAAGAGGTGCATGGCTGTCCAGCAACTTTTTCAAGCAAGAATTGTAATTGCTGAGAACGTCTGTGTTGCTTTCTTGCAACAGCAAAGAGGTTACGTCCATTTTGAAGGAGGCAATATCTATGGCTTTAAGTTTACGGGAAGTCACGTTTTTCTTTGGCTTTTTTGCTTTTGATAGGCGCATTTCAAAGTGTACAAGAAAATGATCTGATAAGCCGCGGTCTGAGACATTGAGTTTGGCTATAAGCTCACTTGCATTTGTAACAATCCAGTCAAGAGTATGGCCTTTGACGTGTGTCGGAACATTTATCAGTTGGTCTAAGTTGCGATCCTTTAGCGCATTTTTCAGCGACACCGCGTATGTCTCATTTTCACTGTCAAAATGCAAGTTCACATCGCCTATGACAAATAGATCTTTTGTTGATATGTGACTGTCAAGGAGGTCTTGAAATTCTTCGATGAAAACTTTTGTTGTCAATTTATTTCTCTTGCTTGGTGGTGGGCGGTACAGGAAAATAAAAGTCAGTGTTCTACTGTGGTGGGAAAGGCGAAACTCGCACATCTCAAAGGTGGTGTACGTTGAGCTTTCAGGTCTTATTGTTACATACTTGGCTAGACTATCTCTGTACAGTATTGCTAAGCCCCCTCCGCTGCCTGTTTTTCGAGGTAGACTCTTTAAAAGAAAGCCTGGTGGCGTTAGCTCAATGGTTCTTGGCTCATCACCAACTTCTTTAAACCATGTCTCACTAAGGAAAACGATGTCGTAGCTATCATCAGTGATGGTGTCTGCAAGCTCAAGAGCTTTGTTACTGCATGACTGGGCGTTGAGGTGCATTATTTTAAGCAGACTGGAGGATATAGTCACCAGAGGCGTAGCACATTTTGAAGACACCGGAGGAGTAATATCCCGAATTATAGGTTTTTGATGGGGACATCTGACCTCTGTCGTGTGAGTAATAGGGGTGGGGTGGTTAATAAAACAGTTTAGTAGGGAACTGCTGAACTCTGTCGTAGAAGAAATGACAGGGGTAGGGGTGGGGTTAACAACACAGTTAAGAGTCCTGGAAACTGTGTGACATGTATCTGTTGAGTTGAATTGCGATGGGTTATACCATAGGCGAATAAGACGCCCAGCCCTAGACCCACGAACTGTCGGCAGTTTACGCCCGATGCCAAGTCGACGAATATTTCGGAAAACCTCGCTATCTAGTCGTGATTTGAGTAACACACATGTGCGTCCTATGCAACGTAATAGATAAGGGTCCATGACTCCAGTAGGTGATTTGACACACTAGGACTGATGACACACAGGTTTGCGCTCCGACTGCTATGTAGTGGCCACGGTACACGGTTTTATCAAGCACATCAATCCCTCGGGCTATGAGTATCACTCTGTTACTGTTTATATAGATGCTTGTTAAACTAAAGGATAGTAAATGAATACAAAAACTAATTAAATTTAATTAACGTGACTTAAATCTATCGAACTAAATACACCAATCTATAGACGAAATCTACACAAATCTAATGGTATAAGAAAGATCACTTAGCTCTAGAAAATAGGAACACAAAAATCCTCCAAAACGAGAGACGAAAAAACACGACTGCTGCCTGCTGGCGCAACTAATCTACCTGTATACATACATGTATACATACATGTATACATACATACACCTTACTTTCTACTTTATAGAATAAATGTTCAACGTAAAAAATGAATGAAGTTTATATTTATTGGTAGAAAAAAATTCGTTAACGATTGGGGTTTAAAATGGTAATTTATGTTAATACTGTATTTTTTCAACTACGATATATCGTATATATATATATATAGAGAGAGAGAGAGAGAGAGAGAGATTGCTTTAAAAAAGGTACTAATGAATGGTAATATTTTCCAAATCTTTAGCCGTTCGTCTATTCATTCAACGACGGTAATGTCTTTTTGATGGATATAATAAGTAATCAGAATAAAACCATCAAATTAATTTAAAAAACAGGTTAAATTGAATACATATACTAAATATAATAACCAAACATTTTTAAATTAGCAACCAAGAAATTATTGCAAAAAAAAATATCATAATCAGGAAGAATGTATATGAAAAGAAATGCAACATAGGTATGAATATATATAAGTATTCAAAATCTTTATATTGACATAAGCAAAAACAAATATTAGCAGAATACCATTAGAGTACCGGTTATGTTTTACATTCCGATATTTATAAAAAAAAAAGGGTTATATGTTGGGATCAAAATGATTGTAATTTTAAAAGTACGAAAATACATTTTATTAATTCGTGTTTAATTTTTTTTAAATTAAATTTAAAAGCAAAATATATTTTATTTGCATGCATGTAACAATAGGCTATGTTACCAATTATTATATAAGTATTTGTATCCCAAAAGTAGACAAACGAATAAAATAATTTTGGTTTGAGGAAAAAAACAAATAATTAAAAGAAGTGTTCATGCATATTCGGGTAACAATTTAGAATCAGTTTCCATATCAAAATCAAACAACTTTCATCTCCAAAAGACACGACAAATCTGACAAAAATGAAAATTAAAAAAAAAACCTGGAACAGTCGCAGCAATGAAAGTAGACTGACACTTCTAGAAACTAAACTCGAGTGATGAACGGGAAAATAAGTGATATATTTTTTAAAAATTTTTAGCATCAGGAATGTTATGCAGACCCTTACACTTTGTTCAGTTACACCTTAGACCAGTGGTTCCCAAACTTTTTTGGTTCGTAGACCCCTTGTCATGTTTTCCAGGATTCCAGGATTCGGTAGACCCCCTGGTTAGCTAAGATTGATGAATTATTTTTTTCTGACTTCCAATGTGTTGTTTTCAACGATATCTAATGGACATTAGAAATTAGGTGACCACATGCATGGGCGTAGCTGGAGGTGAGGTTGGGTTGCGAAAATCCCCCATCGAAAAAAATCCTGGCTACGCCTATGACCACATGTAAGTTAACCTAATAGATATATGAAACAAGTCTGTTAAAAAAAAAGCAATGTATACTCATCATCCGAATAAATTTCGTTTTAAAATAAGATCTTTGACATCCAAGAACTTCAATACAGTGTCAAAAAGAAAAAAAAAAAATTAAAATAAAGCTTTTGGACAACCATCCCACTTCAGTGTGAAGGAAAAACTGATGAAAGTTCTGGTCATTTTCTCAACACATTTGAGCAAGTTATTAGATGTGTTGCTTGGGTTAACTGCGTTAATAACAACTTGAAGAGATTCAAGCATCTACCATTTTTTCACTATCCACCCTTGGACCCAACCATGAAAGGTGATCTCCATTTGTTGCTACTGGCATCATAGTTCAAGGGATGGCTTTTTCTTTATAGTAGTCTTTCAAAAACATTCAATATTGATTATCAGTTTTTGCAAAAAGAAGCTTTTAGTGGATTTCTTTATCTATAATAAAACGAACATTCGCCAATAAAATTATTTTATTACCAGGCAATATTGACTCGTTTCACTTGTATTAGGAACATGTCCCAGTCTGCTGGTCTGTCTAGTGCTACTTTGCTTATAATCGTTTCAAAGTCCCGTTCCACCTCTCCACGTCAGCTGCAGGCCTCTCCAACACACATGCTTCAACTTTCCCAGATAAAAATGGCGTATCAATGTCAATGACAGCTGTGGGATATTCTTCAATTTGGCCTATTGTGTGATTTTTTCAAAATTTTGCAATAAGTAAAAGATACTTTAAGATACTTGCAGACCATCATCTTTTCTTTTTGATGCCAAAGCAAAGATTTTGTCCACTATATATCTTTTCTCAATTTTATTATTGATTGTTCAAAAGCGTTTCAAATCTACATCCTTTTTATTAAGATGGCATTGTCTAAACAAATACTCTAACTTAGGTGGTTTCAAAGTGTCAGTAAATTACACAAAGGCAATATAAGTTTGACATGGAAAGAAGCTAAATTTTCATACATAAATACCACTGTGAAATTTCATAATTAAATTTGACCATATAAATTCCCTGTAGACTAAATTAAGCTATTTAAATAAGGTTCTAAAATAATTTTTCAAATAATTTATATTTGTATAAGATAATGGTTCCATTATCCCATTTACCCCCAAAACTTTATTCCTGCATTAAATATAAATTTTCTATTAAATATCAAATTCTATTGGTCAAACTAAGACACTGCAAAAAGAATTTTTGAAAAATTCCATATAGTAACGATTCTGTGAGATGTACACTGGCAGTGTACGTAGCAGGAAGTGGCCCCATGAGGAACATTATATAAAAAAAAAATATATTTTTTTTACAATCTTGAAGTGAAAACACATTAGTTATAACATTGGAAAACACACAAATTAAGCATTTTAATGCAAAAAAAGTATATTTTAATGATTTATTTTACTAAAAATTATAACAATATAGTAAAAAAAATAGGCATCAAATGTGCAACATTATCTGGTACTAACCAGTACTATCCAGATATATTTTTTACAACAACAAATAATAATACAATAGTGAGATATTCAAAGATCATATCCATAAGCAAAGATTTTAATATTTGAAGTGCGGTTGAACCAAACATACTTTATATGCTCGTATATTCGTATGTTCATATGCTTATCAGTTATGTAATAATCATAAATTCCATTTTTTTCTAATTCTTTTCATTGGGTCGCAGTCATAATTTTGGTATTTTAAAGTTTGTTAGCTTTGATAAAGTCTAAAGACTCAATTCTCTTGTGATATTAGCTCTGCTAATTAGCTATACTAATTGTGATTAAATTGTAAAATTAAGTATACATAATAAATAACGGTGTCATAGAGGTAAACATATTATGTTATGACATAACACACAAGGACCTAATAACAAGTTATACGATTCTAATGTCACTGAAACTCAATCATGCTTTTGTCTAATTCATTTATTTACTAATAGTTATCAGGTTCTCATCTTAATTCTTAATGATGGCATTGTGAACTGTTAATATTTACTTGAGACCCTAAAAAAAATATTATACATATCTATAATTATTATTATAGCTTTTTTTTTTACATAACCATACATCAATAGGATTATAATTTGCTAATGGGACAAATATTTTTCTAAACAGTCAGTTAAAATACCATAGCCTAGGAGAACTGCATGAAGTTAAATAAAACAAAAAAATATATATATAAAAGGATTAATTAAATTATTGTTTATATGTTTTCAAATAATAAACTTATAACCATCAAAATTAGTTCTATAATTTGCAATTATAAGAGAATGCATGTTGTAAAGCAATAATACATGATAATATTGGTTAAAACAAACAAATCTATGTTCTAAATGAAGTCTTGATCTATTTCGATTCATATATCAGTAATTGATTCCTACAGTGGCATATCCTGCCATGTACACTGGGAGAATACGTTACAAAAAGTTAACATTTGAAAAGACCATGCTACAAGTGTTAAATCTATTAATTAATTATAATACTAGGATACTTTATGTTTCTAAATCAATTAGTTATATTTGAAAATATTTACATAAATATGTTATTACTTACATTTTCCGAACAGGTTTCAATTTTTTTAAGTTTTGACAATGTTGTCACTTTCAAGCGCAATAAAATACTAAAACGCAATTGTAAAAGTCAAACAGCACGTGGCAAAACGTAGACAAACATGTTCTCAAACGAAAACAAAAGAAAAAATAGAAAAAAAACTTTAACAGTCATATAAGTTTTTGAAAAACGTACACTGCCAGTGTACAAAGTAGGATATAATCAAAATCACGACCAACTTAAATAGAGATCCACTCTCGTAGACCCTTATTTACATCTCGTAGACCCCAATTCCTTTTTTCAATTTCGTAGACCCCTTGGAAGTCGTTGTAGACCCCTGGGGGTCTATATAGACCACTTTGGGGATCACTGCTTTAGACGAACTGGGATTCATATCAACGGGTATGTAGATATCACCTTCAACACTGCGTAAAATCTGTAACAATGTATAAAAAAAAGGACTAGAATGTCAACAAAACTCTAAATATTGTAAGAAAAGGATGAATATATTATCGAGGCATTTATTAAGACTCACTGTGTTAAATGTTTGCAAATATATAAACTATGAATGTATTTACAAGAAAATACTTATAAGGGCAACTATAAGTATAAGTTATAGTTCCTGATGAAATAGATTATATAAATTAAAATATCTACTATTGTTAATGTTGACAAAAAGAGATGAATTTAATTACACGTCGAAATTATTATTTGAAGATTCATCATTTGTAATCGTCGTGTAGAGTTGTGCATCGCACTTGGAACCCTTTGGCCAGCAAAAGCGAACAAGAGCTCCCTTCTACCTGCCTGAATAAACGGCGCACACCTCACATTCACCCTTCCGCCTGACGGGTTGGGGGGGGGGTGAGAATCGGGGATAAACTCGAAATTTAGTTTTGCGTTTACTTCCGGTGGATACGGACACTCCAGACTCGCGGACTAGAGACGCGTCGAAGGCTGCCCAACAGGGCTTCCCGTCATTTTCTTTTGATCTACCAGATTAACCGATCGTATCACGCTTTTTAAGTAACATCCAGGCGCCGTCCCTCATGGGGCCGTTACATAAATGGCGTGTCGGGAAGGTTAGCCTGGTAGATCAAAGGAAGATTCACCCGTAAATTGTATAGACATAAGCGGTTAGACTATTTCTGACAGCAAAAAAAAAATGGAAGTGTTAAATTTAAAGCGAATTAAATTAACTGTAGGCCAAAAATGTGTTTTCTTTTTAGTTTTTTTTTTGATAGAACGATGTTAAGAATACTATTATTTCTTACTCTATGTAATAGCGCCCTTATTTAATTTTTTATCAATAAATTTGCCTGTAACTTTCGGGTTATCTAAAGCCAGGAATAAGTAGAGCCACTAGATGAATAAATAGTCTCAATAACAATTTTCACATCAGATCCTATGAAAGATAAAGACGTTACTTCAAAAAAATAAATAAAGATGATTACGTCCTAATCGTATCCCTAGGTCAATATAGTCATACATGTTAATTAATGTATTGATATACTTTCAGATTTGATCCAATACAACTTAATGCCTTGTAACGCCTCCGTTCTGAAGCCGAGCATTTTACCTGTGTTCAACCTCGCCCCCTAAATATTAAATGATCTAATACCTTGTAGTACTGTCCGTGTCGTCTAGTCAAGTGGGCTAAGTGCTAGTCTGAGTGTGAATGAACAGGTTAATAGGTCACATTTTGCATTAGTATATGACCACATTTTTCCGAAAGACTCGAAATGTCTTATTTTGCATATGAACTTACTTTAAGGATATTTTTCGCTCCCAATCTCTTAAACGGATCAGCGCATAAAGTTTTCTGAAGTAAATTCTTCATCCTAGTTGACAGACTTTGTCCAGTTTCTGGAGGTATCCCCATTCCAATGGTAATAATTACTGATGGCAGGTACTTCTCATAAGCATATGGACATTCTGCTGTCAACATCTCCACAACAGTACAACCAAGACTCCTGGATAAATATGTGTTATATACATTACGGTAAAGTAAGAAATCCAAGCATACTATTGCAATTTTTTTTTTCCGATTTCAAGCACACAATTTCACTTTTTTTGTAGATGCAATCTAAAAATATCTAGATTTAGCAACTTGTCAGTGTGCAGTAACTAGATCAACGCTAGAAAAATTAGAAAATGTGTTATCTTGAAAGACGCATAAAAATACAAATTATGTTCAACTTTCAAATTATCTCATTAAAATCAATCAATAAATCAATCAATTAAAATGTCAATCAATTAACCCATTAATCAATGAATCAATCAACCAATCAGTCAGACGATCAGTCAATCAATCTATCTATCTATCCATTTATCTACTCTAAAATCAATAAATCAATATGTTAATCAATCAATCAATATATCGATCTTTCGTTCAAAATATCTATCTATCTATATGAATATCAATGAACCAAGCACTCTCTTTGTAATAGCCAATCAATCAATCATCTTTTTATGTACTTATTTGTCTATCAAGTCAATGAATCAATGAATCTTTATTTCAATTAATCAATTTTTTAATCAATCAATCAATTTATCTATTTATCTATCAATCTAATCTATAGATTAAACTGTATGGTCAGATGAATGTTATTAAGGTGTCGCAGGAATTCGGCAGCGGAGTATGCTACTGAGACACACTTTAAAACAATCAAGTTATTAAACAGAAACACAGTTGTTGGAGCTTGGAATGCCAGGATAGAGAGAATACATTTGAGCAATGGGCAGGAACTACTGGACGTTTTGGACAACCGAGGTTTGAGCCTCTTAGATTCTTTCAGCAGCTGTAAATCCACTGTAGCTAACACCTTATTCCCACGCAAACCATCCCAAACAATTACTTGGCACGCACCACATAACACAACGCAAAGCCAGATTGACTATCTATTGTTTAAACCAAGCTTCAACAAAGCCAAAACTAGAACTTTCCCCGGAGCTGACATAGGTAGTGACCTTGACATGGTTTTGATGACTGTGAAATTGAAATTAAAAAGAATCGCATACCTACGAACTGAAGCATTAAATACGACATTGAAAAATTAAAAGACCCAAACATTGATGAATTGTTTGAGGCCATCGGGAAATTTAAATGTGCAGATCTTAACATTGACTCACGGATACTATCAGAACAGTATTACAAGAGTTGGTCTGTGAAGTCCTAGGGAAAAAGCGAAAGCAAAATTATGTTATGGTTCACAAAAAGAACATTGATTTATGAGATGCAAGAAGAAAACTAAAAGAAAGTTAATTTCTTGCTGTCAGAAGAATACAGTTTAACCAAGAAAGATATACGCATAAAAATGAATTCGACAAAAGAAAAATAGACAATAGAACAGTCCACTATAATATTAGCTTGAAAGTTGGCAATGGCAAGAAAAACATATCAAACACCAACACAAGCTCGAACCATAAGGATTGAAAACAACGATGGCTCTCTTCTAATTGAAAAAGCAGATATGCTTAGAAGTAGATAAAATATTGCAAAGATCTGTATAACTTCGAGAAAAATCCCAACTGCAGTCTAAATAACAAAACACCTTGAGATTACAGAGAGCTTTGCGAGGCTTCGATTCAAGAGTCAGACGTAGGTGAAGCGATAAAGCTGAAAGAAGAATCCAAGCTACAGAAAAATGTTGCGTATCAGATACAAGGAAAAGAAATGAGTTTATGCATTTACAAGTCAACACTTTGTATGGCAAAGAGGAAGAGTTCCTAAATACGGTGACGAGACTAAAGCCGAGATGGTTTGGACATATTGTAAGAAATTACTCACTATCAAAAGCCATTCTTCAAGTGTGCAGTGAAGCATGAAGAAAAAAAGGCCATCCAAAGAAAAGTTGGTTGTATGACATAAAAGAATGGACCGGCCTCTCTCTTGATATCCTGCTTAGAACAGCTGCTGACTGGGAAAAGTAGAGGGATTTGGTTTCACAAAGTGTCACAGCACCCATAACGACGAAAGTCAAGGGACAGATGAAATGAGTAGAACTGATATAAAGAAATATTATTAAGTCTCACCATATATCTGATTGGTAATCATAGAAACCATGACCATGTGCTTCATTGAACACTTCCGGTGCTGTCCATCTTTCTTTGCCATAATCAGCAGACGATATCATTTGACGCCCTATTATTATGTGAGACAATCCAGCGATTCGTAGTTTGTCTTCTGTTTCAAATACAATTGTTTCACCTGCTCAAAATATATGATAAAATTTATTATTATAAATCAATATCTCAGTGTCATATATTGTATTTATAATTAAAATGAACTAAGATTGATTTTAAACAAAATGTTGATGTCACCTCGTTAATTCATAAGGACCCTCTATCTGTGATAACATGGAGTTATAGATTTTTGTATTTGTAGTAATTGATGGCATTGTTAGAGTAGGTTATCACAATGTGCATTAAACATTCATATATCTAGCATAAATGACTGAGTAGCTCTTCGTTCAGCAGCCAAGATATTTATAATGATGATATATACAAGCATGGGAGTAGCAAGAGGGGTTTGGGGTTCAAATCCCCTCTCACTAAATGAGATCCCCTCCCCCCGCAGGAGGGGGGATAGGAATTTAGTGACTGATTTTTGCTTTGATTATATTTATTTTAGGTGAGATTTTAATACTAAACCATCACTTGTCCCAGCGCAGCCAATGGGGTTATGAGTTTACAAACCCCTATCAGGGAATTTTGCAGTTAAATCCCCCTTTTCATAAAAAAAAAGCGGAAAAAAAAAGAAAGAATGCAAACGAGAATCTCCTGTTTCCAAGCGCATAGCTAAGGAAAATTTTGATTTTAAAACCACCTCCGAAATTACGGATAAAACCCACTCTTCATTATATGAATTTCCATATATCAGTCACCAGATTCTATGAGTAGAGCCAAGAGTGGTTTGTGTTTAAAACCCCCTCCAGCAGGATTTATAGCTAAAAACCACCTCTTCAATATAACAAAGCAAATTACATACTCAAAATTCTATGAACGTAGCCAAAGGGTTTTGAGTTTAAACCCCCTTCAGTGGGGTTTGAAGCTAAAAGAAATACCCATTCAATATAAAAAAAAGCGAATTGCACACTAACAAATCTATGAGCGTAGCGAAAGGGTTTTTAAACCCTTTTTCAGCGGAATTTAAAGCTATAAAATACCTTTTTCATTTAAAAAAAAAGCTTATTATTCACTCAAAATGCTATGATCGTATCCAAAGAGGGTTATGAGCTTAAACCCCCTCCAGCGGGTTTTAAAGCTAAAATAATACGTCTTCAATATAAAAAAAAAAGAAAATTAGGCCCACACACTCAAAATTCTATGAGTGTCGCCAAGACAAGGAGGGTTTTGAGTTTAAACCCCCTCCTCCAGATAGTTTTTTTTTAAAGTTTAAAACCCCTCATAAGAGTCTTTATTTTAAATACTTCCATATAGAGAGTTTTGAGGTTGAAAACCTCTATCTTCAATTTTATTCTAAAGCAAAGTACAGTCACCAAATTCTATGACCGTAGCTAATGGGTTTTAGAATTTAAAAAAAAACAACTCCCCAGATTTTATAGTTTACTCCCCCCCCCCAATTAAAATGATTTAGACGATAAAACTTCCCTTTTTGATATAAAATCTAAAGCAAACTACAGTGACCTAATTCCAAGCGCGTAGCCATAGAGGTTACACATTTCTATCAGTGGCTGGACTACATTAATAAAGTGCAATAAATAGTCATCTGGCGAAATTGAAAAAGTCTAAACGTGGCCAAACAAAGATGGCTAAGACGGATTTTAGGAGTCAGTTATAGAGATCGGGTCTCAATGAAGGAAATCCTATGCCAAACTGGGAGTCGACCCATTAGTAAGATTGTGAAAGGGCGTCGCGTGAGGTTTGCGGGACATGTTCTCCAACAAAATGAATTACGCATAGTAAGAGTTGCGATTACACCCTAGACTCAAAAGTAAATTAGCAATTATACATAAAAAACACTGAACCATAATCTTCAAATACAAAAACAAAATTTAATAAAATACTCTGAAAGACACAAAGATAAAGGCACATTCCTCGTCCCATATTCTCGAACAAATTTGTACAACTACTCCTTCTTTCCTAGTGCTATTAGAGCAGAATGGGTTGCCTGAGCTAGCCAGGAAAACCAGTGACTTGGCAGAATTTAGGTCATTGGTTAATATGCATGACTAAATGCAAGACGCGTAGGACGTAATCATTTTTTTTTAAAATAAAGTCTGTATTATATTTATACATTATATTGTATTATTTAAACAAACAAAGTTTAGGAAGTGTGATTGTATCAATTAGTTTTAATTTGTCTTGTTATTAAATTTGTAATAGATATAGACCAACAATTATAATCTGTGCGTTTAGAAATATTTTTATCACTTGTTTGTGTGTATCGCTATTTCATGCTTTTAGCTTTCTTAATAGGCTATAATCCTATCACTTACCTGGACCAGTTGGTCCAATGGAACGGGTGGGGAAAGAAATATGTGTAAACTCTTTTTAAAGGCATTTAAATAAAAAAAAAGGTTAACGACCTAACGACCTGAATTCATTCTTATGGCTCAAGCCTCCAAAAACTGACATACTAATCATTCTGCTAATGAAGAGATATGATGATAGAATATTGTATAGTTAGCTGTTATTTAGCCCAAACTTACTTTCAAGAAGCGACCTATGAAGGGGACTAATTCAGCTTTTACCACCAGGAAAATTTAAAGAAACTAATTCAGAAAGAGTTTACAAAAAGTATATAAAAATTAAAAACCTAACCCAAAAAGTAAGCAGACAGCTGCAGAGTGAATACATAAACAATGTAATATTTAAAGATACCCACAAAAACCTATGGTCATAATTAAGTCTAAGAAAATGGAAACAGACATAGCACAATTAAAAGATGAGCATAACATAATACGTAATGATAATAGAACTAAAGCAAACATCCTAAACAAATACTTTGCATAAGCATTCTCAGCCCCAGGAGACAAAGACATATTATTTAATTTGAACCAAGTAGACAACATAAAAGATATAGTAGTCGAAGAAAATGGAATCAAAACTCTATTAGCCAACACCAAACCAAATAAAGCGTCTGGACCTGATGGTATTCCAGCTAGATTACTCAAAGAACTAAGCCATGAGCTAGCCCCAGTGTTCAAAATACTCTTTCAGGCATCGCTAAACCAGGGCAGAGTACCAAAGGACTGAAAAGAAACTAATGTCACCCCCTTATTTAAAAAAGGAGAAAAATCAGACCCAATAAACTACAGACCAATATCACTTACCAGCATCACATGTAAAATCCTAGAACACATAATATGTAGCAACATCATAAACCACTTAGACTAACATAATGTCCTCACTCCATACCAACATGGCTTTAGGAAAAATAGATCATGTGAAACACAACTAATAGGACTAATTGATGATTTTTCAAAAGGTTTAGATCAGTGTTTCCAAAACTGTGTTCCGCGAAAACCTTGTGTTCGCGAGGCCCGAAAAGGTGTTCCACGAACTAATGGAATAATTAACGTGTAGGCCACGAAGTAACTTAATCTCTCATTTAAAAAAAGCTAAGTGTTACGTTAAGCTCACAGAATGTGCGATATGTTCCGTTACGGAAAAAGTTTGGGAAACACTAGTTTAGATAATAGTGAACAAATAGATGCTATCTTACTAGATTTTTCAAAGGCTTTTGACAAAGTTCCCCACCATAGCTTGCTTAAAAAATTAAAATATTTCGGAATTAGTGGCCCATTGCATCAGTGGATTAGAGATTTTCTGATAGGGAGAGAACAAACTGTAATAATAAATGGCTCTAAATCAACACCAATAACAGTAAACTCAGGTGTACCTCAAGGAACAGTCTTAGGTCCACTACTATTTTTAATTTACATAAATGATTTACCTAATTGCATTACTTCAGGAACAAAAGTGAGATTATTTGCAGACGATTGTATAATATATAGAACAATAAAAACAACACAAGACACAGATATTTTACAAAGAGAATTTGATGAATTACAGAAATGGGAATCAAATTGGAGCATGTCTTTCCACCCAGAAAAATGTCAGTTGTTAAGAGTAACAAAAAAAACTAAAACAAATTAATTCCACTTATCTTATTCATGGCAAACCAGTAACACAGACTAAAAACGCAAAATACCTAGGTGTTATAATAAATGAAAAACTGTCATGGAATCCACATATTGATGAAACTATATAAAAATCAAACAAAGCATTAGGATTTATTAAAAGAAATTTCTATAAATCAAATAAGAACATAAAACTAAAATGTTATTTAACCTTGGTTAGGCCAATAATAGAATATGCATCCTTCGTTTGGGACCCCTCAACTCAAGAAAACATTAAGAAACTGGAACAGACACAAACTAGAGCAAAGAGATTCATAACAAACGAATATTCACATTTGACTAGAGTAACACCTTTAGTAAAATCACTAAATTAGAAAGCCTTCAGGACAGAAGACTCAAATGTAAAGTAGCAATTATACATGAAACACTGAACAATAATGTTGAAATACAAAAACAAAATTTAATAAAATATTCTTAAAGACACAAAGATAAAGGCACATTCCTCGTCCCATATGCTAGGACAAATTTGTACAACTACTCCTTCTTCCCTAGTGCTATTAGAGCATGGAATGGGTTGCCTGAGCTAGCCAGGAAAACCAGTGACTTGGCAGAATTTAAGTCATTGGTTAATATGCATGACTAAATGCATTACGCGTAGGACGTAATCATCTTCTTTTTTGAAGTAACGTCTGTATTATATAAGATAAGATAAGATTTTTATTTTTTTTTATTAGGCCAGTTTAGGCCATGTCGTGCCTGCAGTCGCTTAAGGACTACTCTCTCTCTAAACAACAAGGGCCAGATTCTATACAGTCATATCATTAAAATCAAGGTCTATTCACAGTTAAAATAGTAAAGGTAGTAAAAATTTAATTATTTGGTAAAAATCTAATGTAAATAGTACATGTCCACAAACTCATAAATCAGATCTTCGTAGATAGCCCCTACTCCCGGATAAAGCCCAGTACCCTCCCAGGGTCGACGTTATCAAATAGTGCTTTTAAATTAGTGGCTCTGAAATATTTCTCCCTGACATCCTGGTATCTGGGGCAATCAACGAGGATATGTTCCACGGTGAGGCGAGAGTCACAGTACTCACAACGTAGGGGCTCCTCTCTCTTCAGTATAAAAGAGTGCGTGATGTAGGTGTGGCCAATCCTAAGTCTGGACATGGTCGTGCTACCACGCCTTGTCAGACCCTTAGATGTGGGCCGCCACCTGACATCCGCCACAATCTGCCTGAGTTTACTGTGAGTCTCAGCCTCCCATCGGTTCTGTCACTCTTGATAGGTGGTAGAGGCAATACTTTGTCTCAGGTCCGAGCAGGGAATTTGGGTTCCTGACACCGCATGATTTAGGGCTCTCTTTGCTTATCTGTCTTCGGCTTCGTTTCTCTCAATGCCAACATGGGAAGGGACCCAGATGAAGGTGACATCCTTAAGGTCGGCTGTTATATGGTCCAACAGCTTCAGGCTCTTATGTACCAATGGGATGTCAGTCTTCATCCGCCCCAAAGCTTGCAATGCAGATTTGGAGTCGGAGCAGATTATAAATTTCCTCCTTTCTGATGCTTTAACGGCCATAAGTGCAAGCGATATTGCATGCAATTCGGCCGTAAAGATGGAGCAGCCATCGGGGAGTCTACGGAAGATTGTTTTGTTCCGAAAGGAGCAGGCACATGCGACCTTTCCATCCATTTTGGATCCGTCTGTGTAGATGGTGCCACAATCTCCATAGCTCTCCTGCAGTTCCCTAAAGTGGACTTGTAGTATGCTTGGGTCTGTATTTTCTTTTTTGAAATTAAGGAAGGATAAATTTAATTTGGGTTTATTCATTAGCCAAGGAGGATTCTGAGGGGTTTCTATTTTAGAGATTTGGTCAATGGGTGGGGTTAAATTTTGGATGGGTTCTCTCATTCGAAGGCCCAACGGCCGTATGACGTTAGGCCTTCGATTGTATAATTCTGCCTCTGTGGGGTTGAATATGGAGTCGAAAGCAGGGTTCGTGGGGTTGGATTTTAGCTTGACTATATACTGCATTGCAAGCTTTTTCATTTTTATATCCATGGGGAGTTCTCCAGCCTCCACATGGAGACTTGGGATAGGTGATGTACGAAACGCGCCGAGACAGAGACGCAGGGCAGCATTTTGTATTGGTTCCAGTATTTTTAGGTACGACTTCCTTGCTGCTCCATATATTATGGATCCGTAGTCTAGCTTGGATCGAATTAGACTCCGATAGAGCAGCAGCAAGGTATCTCTGTCAGCTCCCCAGTCCGTATGGCTGAGTACTCTTAGTATGTTTAATGACTTTTGGCATTTCTTCTTAAGTTCCTTCATGTGGGGGAGAAAATTAAATTTGGAATCTAAGGTGAGGCCTAAAAATTTTGTATTTTTCACGACAGGGATCTTCTTTTTGTGTATAAATAGTTCAGGGTCTGGGTGGAGTCCCCTTAGATTACAAAAATGCATACTAACTGTTTTGGAGTCTGAGAATTTGAAACCATTATAGTTTGCCCAACCCTGAATTTTGTTTAAACATAACTGTAATTTTCTTTCTAAGGTGTTCATGTTTTTCCCATAAGTAAGAATGACAAAGTCATCAACATACAAAGAGCACTCTATGCCAGGGGACAGCGCATTTATGATGCTATTTATTTTAATGTTGAACAGGGTGACTGACAGAATGCTGCCCTGGGGTACACCCATTTCCTGGTCATGAGTGTCAGAAGCGGAGTTGCCCACTCGAACCTGAAATTTTCGATCTTTTAGGAATTCCTCCACAAAACGGGGGAGGTGTCCCTTAAGCCCCATAAGCGCCAGGTCACGTAGAATGCCATGTTTCCAGGTTGTGTCATAGGCCTTTTCTATATCGAAGAATACAGCTACTAGATGTTCTCTTCTGAGTAATGCGTTTCTAATATAAGCTTCCAGCCTTACCAGGTGGTCAGTTGTTGTCCGCCCCTGCCGGAATCCGCACTGGTAGTTTGAGATCACTTTATTACTTTCCAGGTACCAGACCAGCCTACTGTTAATCATTCTTTCCATGGTTTTGCAGATGCAGCTTGTTAGTGCTATTGGTCGATAATTAGCTGGGTCAGAGCCGTCTCTTCCCGGTTTAGGTATCGGTATAACTGTGGCTTTCCTCCAGCTGTTTGGGAAAGCGCCTGTTTGCCACACACAGTTATAGACCCCTAGCAGG
Source organism: Biomphalaria glabrata (assembly GCF_947242115.1). Taxonomy (NCBI): domain Eukaryota; kingdom Metazoa; phylum Mollusca; class Gastropoda; family Planorbidae; genus Biomphalaria; species Biomphalaria glabrata. The sequence continues at coordinate 17,655,602 of NC_074728.1, read as the reverse complement.
ACTGCCAATGAGGGTTCGGGAAGGTGCTTGAGGAACTGGTAATGGATTTCGTCTTCTCCAGGCGCTGTGTCATGTGACTTGTCCAGCGATTCCCTCAGTTTCTCAAGAGAGAACGGTTTGTTGTAGTCTTCATTGTTCTCTGACCTGAAATCAATGGGGTGTCTTTCCTCCCTGGTTTTGACTTTTTGGAACTCTGGCGTGTAGTGTGCAGTGGATGATTTTTCTGCTATTGAGGATGCAAGGCAGTCAGCTATTTCTCTGGGGGACGTGACAGTTCGTCCTTGGTTTTTCAAATGCCCTATTGCATTTGATTCTTTCCCTTTGATTCGCCTTACTGCCTTCCAAACCACTCTAGCAGAAGTTTTGGCATCCAGACTGCCGACAAAACTTTTCCAGAATTTCTTTTGGCTGACCGTATGGTTTGTCTAGCCTTTGCTCTAGCTATCCTGAATAGCTTTAGGTTTTCCTGGGAAGGATTCTTTATAAACTCAGCCAGTCGTTTTTTCCTATCACCAATAGCACTTTTGCAAGCTGTATCAAACCATGGTTTGCTAGGCCGTTTTGGATTTGCAGAGGTTAGGGGTACAACTTTCCTGGCTATACTTAGTAGCTTGCTAGCAAAGGTATCAGCTGGGTTCTGTTCATCGAGGATATTTTCTGTGATATCCTCGGAGCATCTTTTTTGGAATTGTTCCAAATCGGCCTTATTCAGTTTTCACCGCTGAGGTCGTCCCAATGAAGGGAGGTTGTTAGTAATGATGATTGGGAAGTGATCACTTCCCCGTAGATCATTGCTAACTGACCATTTATAATCGTATAATCGTCCAGAAGTCCGGGGACGCATACGGTGAGGTCAATGGATGTGAGTGATCCAGTTCCTGGGTGCAAGTAGGTCGGTGATGCATCATTAAGTATGCATAAATCATGTTGGAGGAAGATATCCTCCAGCATACGACCTCTTGTGTCGGTATTGTTGGATCCCCACATGGTGTTATGGGCATTGAAAAAAATGAATTTATAATCCTCATGGGGTTAGGTATGTAGGGCCTCACTGGAACTCGTAGGTATCCTGCCTTCACATACTCTGGCGGTGTCATAGTTCCGAATGTGAGGATAATAGTGGCGGTTTTGACCTCCTCACCCTCCCTGCGCCTGGTAATGCGCCGGGCATGGGTGACTCCTTCAATGCCCTCCACTATTTCCTTCTCGGAACATTCCAGTAGGTCCCTAGAGCTGATTACACATCTGCTGGTGTTCAGACTCTTGTGTGGCATGACTTCCACTTTGAGATCACAGAGTCTTCGGCATCTTAAAAGCCCATCAGAGTGTGTCTTGCTGTCTACTTCTACAAGGAGTTCCATTGATTTGTGTAGCTTAGACACACTCTTGGGCTCTCCCACTACTGACTTGAGTCACTTATAGATAATAAAAGGGCTCAACTTTGTCAGGCTTTTTCCCTCCTCTGTGCACCTAACCACCAGAAATGATGGCCATACGGCACAGCTTTTTGGGACCTCCTCTTTTTTATCATCAATTCGACGTTTCTTGCCCAGACATAGGTCTGGGGCAAGTAGTTTTGTGTGTGTTTTTTTGTCCATATATATTTTTGTTAATTCGGCACCTGTGCTCCCCACCCGCCATCGAGTCCAACAAGGGGACGGGCCATTCGGATGTCCAGAATGAGCCCGCCGGGGCTACACAGGTGCTATACTCAGTCAACTGCTACATCGGACATGTGTCCGATACAGCAGCTCCCTGATTGACCCTCCAGCCACCGCCCTCCAGCATAGGTCGACGACCTATGGTGGTAGCTCGGCATGACCAGCCGGTTGACCCAGAGCGGGCCATCTGGGTCTCAGGTCTGGGGGAACTTGGAGCCAAAGTATTGTGTTGTTGTGGTTTATCCTCAGATAGCCACCACTCAAACACCAGGATCTCTTTATCCCCCCTTACCCGTCGCAGTCCACGGCAAACGGACTGGTCTAGGACGTAGTGAGAATTTAATGTTAAGGAGACAGTGTGATGATCAATGAAGGCAGACTTAGGAAAAGAGGAGGCAGACACAATGATAGAAAAGAAGTAGGGCACTTTTGAGCTCCAAAAGTGCTAAGGAAAGAGGAGCGCAGTTTAACGTCATGTCTCGGGACGCGATAAGATAAGAAGGTTCAGTCAAATACAATTTCTTTCCCTTGTTCAAGATACCAAAATAATTAATTACCGATAGTTAATTGACTAATTGATTATTATTTGTATTGGTATGGGTGTGGAAAAATAACATGTACAATCATTTTCACTAGACAAACCATACATTGTGAATTGATTTAACCTTTGTAAATATAATGCTTGAATAACGTAACATGCGTGTCAAAAAAAGTATAATTGTATAATTTGCGAAAATAAAAAGAAAAGAAATTTTTTTTTAAAAACTAAATTAATTTTGTGGAACATTTGCCATTGAATTCAAGTAAATATCATGGTTGTTTTTCAGAGTAAAAGAAGAGCAACGATCAAGAAATGTCAACTTTAAAACTTAAAGTAGCAGTTAAAAAGTTTACTTTTGTAATGGCATGGATTGCCTTCAATTAGTTACATAGCAATTTATATATATATATATATATATATATATATATATATATATATATATATATATATATATATATATATATATATATATATATATTAGTATATATATGTATATATAGTTGCAATTAACATACATCTAATATTCATGTGGGCAATTCTTCTGGAATGCAGATACTGTAGTCCTTCCAAAATTTGTTCAGCATAATTAAAGCATTTAGATTCTTGTATTTTTCCTTGTTGGTTGTACAAGTCTTGAAGGGAACCCTTTTGGAATTAAAAAAAAAATGAATTTATAAAGTGTGGGACTTTAAAGGAAAGTTTATAAGTTTAATTTTCTATTTATACATTAGAAGCATACCATAAAACAAGCAAAATATAATAAACTATTCGACCGGCGGCGTACCATACGCCGCTATTTTGCAAGCCAACCTTAGGCCACTGCAACCTATGCGACCTCAGTAGGCCCCGCATTTTTATAGGACCCGCGCTAATTTTAGGTGTATAAATTATTAAATTAAACCATTTTATAACTTATAACAGATTTCCCGCAGCCTCCTGTCAGGAGGTCCTGGAAATCTCCTGAAATTGCAAAACATATGAAAAAGGTCCTGGAAATATCCGGAAATTATTAAAATATTTTGAAAACTCATACATATCTCCTGAAATATACAGACGAAAATTCTCTTTTTTTTTTCGCTCTTAAATTACCTAGGATAACTCCCTCCGTCCGAGTTACAAAAATAAAAGAGTGATCTTTCCATTGTGTCCAAACTCTTGAGCGTGCTCTGCCGCCTGGATAGTTATTACAGATTAGATTACTTCTCCCCCCCCTATTTTAACGTTAAATAAAAAAAAAACAGAGTGATATTGCAACGGTCCTGCCCTGCTATGTTGTGACTACGTGTTCTCCCCCTCCCACTCTTGTTTTCTCATGGACTATCCGCAGAGTGATCTTTCCTTTACTCCTTACTACTCGACAAAACTCTTGAGGGAAGAAGAGAATTATATATATATATATATCCTTAAAAAAACGTATATAAAGGGGAAGAACTCCTTCCTTAAAAACTATATCTACCAATAATGTACAAGTTATTTCCCTTAAAATATAATAAATAAATAAATATATAAATAAATAATAATAATAATTATTATTATTATAATAATAAATAATTAATTACCAAAAATTAATGTACTAATTGAATACTTTTGTTTATTGATTAATGTTTTGTTAGGAACAATGAATATTTGTTTAAAGTATCAACTTGATAGGAGAATGTGTCAGAGAGAAATAGCGTTAACAATTATTAAAGGGGGCTAAATACAACAAATTTAGTCATATATATCAATACTAAAGTATTAGTTTTCCATGTTGGTATGAGACGAAATAATGAATTACCAGTAATTAATTGTCTAATTGATTTCTTTCTTCTTATTGATTATATATCTGCCGTCACTCGCAATGACCTTAAATTGATGCATACTAGTCTTTGCCATCCGGGCGTTACTCGACTATTGCACTACGTAATGGCTAAAAATCTTCCATTTTCTTGTGATACACTCAAAACTGTGATAGAACAATGTCAAACTTGTGCAGAGCTGAAGCCCTGTTTCTTTCGACAGCCGACCGGAGAGCTGATTTAAGCGACTCAACCTTTTGAGAGAATCAGTATGGATTTCAAAGGACCTCTCTCTTCTGTTTCAAGAAATAGATATCTACTTACCATTATAGATGATATTTCTAGATTCTCATTTACATTTACATGTTCCGATATTTCTTCTACTATTGTAAAAAATGTCTCTATGAACTATTGCCATATTTGGATTTCCAGCGTATGTCCACACTTACAGAGGAACTTCATTTATGTCTACAGTGGTGCAGCATTACCTCCACGAGAGAGGAATCGCGACCAGTAGAACGACCCACTTACAGTCCGAGAGGAAACGGACAAATAGAGAGACTAAACAGGACTTTATGGAAAGCCATCACTTTGGCTTTACATTCTAAGGAATTGGACATAGCCAAATGGGAACTAGTATTAATTGATGCTCTGCAGTCCATCCGGTCATTACTATGCACTACAACTAACAGGACACCACATGAACGACTTCTTGGGTTCAACCGAAGAAGTGGTTCTGCGACATCTTTGCCAACATGGTTGACTTGTCCGGGTTCTGTTCTGCTGATAAAAAAAATTAGATAGTCTAAATATGATTTCATAACAGAAGAAGTTGATTTAGTAATATGCAATCCTCAGTTCGCTGTTATCCGAACACCAAACGGCCGAGAGGAAACAGTCTCATTACGAATGTTAGTCCCTAGGGAGGAACAAAAAGTTATAGAAAATGAGAATCAGAGTGGAACAGAGCTTGACATTGGCTGCCCCGTCCAAAGCTCGCCTCCCAGGAATCAACCTACTGATTCTATGATGGCTGAAGAAACCACCACCACAACCACTGAAGACATAGCAAGACCTCAAACACCTCAAGCCGATGAAACTACGCATAGATACAATCTTAGAATAATGAGAACTAGGCCCAGTTACAAAGAGTAAAAGCTCATCAGCTTACTAGAAATCTTAAGCTGACATTCTATTTATCAATACTAGTCTCCAAAATGACATTTGGTTATTTAACTATCTTGATTTTACTTTGTCACTTAACTTTAATAAGATATTTGATCTATCATGTTATATTTTAACACGCTATTTGATCTTTCGTGCTGTATCAACATGTCAAAGCAAGCCATGCTATTCTACATTGTTTGTTTAGTTGAATCTCTATTATTTATCTGCGTTTACCTAATACTTTCGCCGTTTATAATATTAGTAAGCACAATTTGAACCGGGGGTGAATGTTATGAATATTGTATACTGTATTGGTTGTCGTTCTTTTGTTTACATGTGCTTGTAACTTGTCCGTATGAATGTGTTCACGAAATGTGTGTTGTGTATGAAAGTCATACTAAGTGGACATGGTATTCGACTTTGTTATTCTGTTCAATACTACATTCTACATTCCTCACTAATCTTCGGAATCGAAAACAAGCTTAATTATTATTATTATTATTATGTTCATAACACTATTAATTAACATATAAAAAAATCAAAAGAGAGGTAAATATAGAGAGAGCTGAAAAAGATAAAATACAATTATAAAGAAAATCAAAGCAACAAGCAAAAAATAAAGAGAAGACTCACTGCTGGCATGTAGTCGAAGAATGTTAATATCAAGTTAGACTCCTCAATGTAACCATAGAAGGAGATCAAGTTTTCATGTTTCAAACCTTGTAACAGCTCATTGTTTACGTAATAATAAAACTGAAATAGATGATAAACATTAGCATTATTTTCATTTTTTTTTAAATTATTGATACATTTTCTGAATTCTTATCAAGTAAACTTTTTTCATCACACTATTAATAATAAACTTCCCTTTAAGCTTATATAAAAATTTTAATTTTTTTGAAAATAATATTTTATTTTTATACCTTCTGTTTTAAATCCTTTTTTTTTTAATACATTGATTAGAGCTTTGTAAAGATATCTGTTTTAAAATTATTTGTTTATCAAATATAGACATCGATGTTTGTGCCAGTAGCTTAAAAAAGACTTAACTAAAATTAAATTCTGGTATAATCAAATAACTACATAATATAGTTATTGCCATTGGTAATTTTGATTAAACGTTTTTTTAAAATATTTTGGTGGTTTATTTTGTTTTTGATAAAAAATATTCAGATATCTTAATTACTATTTTTACTGTAGGGCGCATACTTCGTTCCTTACAAAGCGTATGAAAACTTACCTGGTTAATAAGTCATACAGTATGTTTATATTGAATGGAAATACGGGTAAAGACCACTAGCGGATCCAAAACTTTGGAGTGGGGGGGGGGAGGTCAAATTTTTCCAAACCCTAACCCTAATGCTCAGTAAACCCTAACATAAGCATAAACGCGCGTAGAGCACACACACATATATATATATATATATTACATTTTTGTAAAAAAAAAAAGAAAAAAGCAGTGTTTCTCAAACTTTGGCGAAAACTAAAAAAGAAAAAAGCCATGTTGAGGCATTTCTCTTGACAGCTAGAGGGTCTGGGGGAGCGCTGTAAGCTCCACCAGTGGGTGTCAGGTGGGTTTCCAGCTCATTGATCTAGAAGTAGACATAAGTGCATTCTATTCCCGGGTTCCTCCCCACCTCAACAGTATAAACCAAAGCAAAGTGTAATAATATGTAAAACTATGGCTTAATAAACATCAACTAAATGACATTCAACTGAACAACAATTGTTCAAAAGGAACACTATTAATGATAACGATAGGTTAACTTACATGAGTTAACAACAAGAGTGTAAGTTGAACAATGTAACGAATGACTGAATATTATGGTATGAATGATGAATAAATATTAATAGTATTTACCAATCAAACACAAGTTGAACATATTATTCAAATGAGATATATCACACCTTAAGCTCGGTGACAAAATTTGATCAAGGCCTCGCAAAACACACACACACAAACATTCACAATGCCATTAATGCACGGACCACACCAAAACAAATCAGGCTGATTATAACAGAGCCCCAAGCCTGCTTTCCTAAACAAGCATTCCTTGAGATCGCCATTGTTAACAAACTATGATTTCTTCATAAAAATAGGATCGCACCCCCCCCCCCACTCAGAGCTAGAGTGGGGTGGGCAGTAGAAGCAATTGCCCCCCCCCCCCCCTCACCGAATCGGCTAAGATACCAGAAGTGTAGCGATTTAATATAAAAATTATACAGTAATTAAACTAAGTATAATTTAGTAAATAAAAGAAGAACCGCTCCCCCCCACCTTTTCCCCACAAAATTTATCTAACAGAGAAATGACATAATATAAATATCGGTTGAAATATCAATAACAAGTTTTATTTATATAGATATTTAATTGTTTCTGTTAACGAGCTATCATTTCTACTAATAAATTACACCGCCCCCCCCCCCCCACTCGCAAGTTTATAGTGGTGGGGAGGGGCGGAATTGATGCCATCGCCACCTCCACATCCCAACTAATCGAAAAACATACTAGAGGGGGTGGGGCGAAATACTCTAAAAATAGGTTGAAATATAAACAATTAGTATATATTATTAACATAACTAATAAATTCGTATACAAATTGCGGATCGCCACTACCGCCCCCTGGATCCGCCAGTGGTCAAGACTTTCAGTATATTGTCAAACTTAAAAAAAAACTTTAACATATATTAATGTACACAAGTAGGTGAGAGTTAGAAAGATTTTCAAAGTTTGAAGGTTCAAAGAAAGGGTTAATCAGAAAATAAAAAAGTAAAACTGTCTGGGTCATTATTCAGTGGTCGTTATTCTGCGCTCGGTAGTTATTGTGCTTCATTTATTTAACACTATTATTGTAGGTCAGTAAATGTATGATACTATTTTTTGTATAAATAATATATATGAATTTGTTCAACACTGGATTACTTGTTTTAAGTGTGAACATATTAAACTGTTAAACTGAAGAAGAGATTGACTATGATAGACAGAGGAACATGTGAACTCACTTTGAGACGCCTTTTGAGAAACAACACTACTCTCCAAAGCAAATCGTGTAATTGTGTCAATTAGTATTATTTTAAAACATGTTTCATTATATGCTTAATATATCGTCTTTTGAAAAAACATTTAAAATAATAATACCTTTCTGTCATCTGTAAAGACATTCTCTTTTACTATAAACTTTCTGTCGTCATGTTCTTCAGGATCCGTCAATACAAAAACATTTTTGTTTTTCATTGGGTTCCCTTTTATCCAACATTTCAGAACATCGACAGATGGAGCAGATTTTCCTGTCAGTTGAAAAGCACGAAATAAAAACAACAACATGTGATTAACGAAAAAAAACAACATTAAAGTTAAAAACATTTCAAACTATCACAAATAAAAGCTTGTTTGACCAGTTGTCCAGGATTTAACGAGAAAAAATTATCGCCTAAGTACAACAGTGGAAAATAATGACGGTATATGTTTTTCTAAAATAAAGCCGACTTGAGCGAAAACCTGCTGCATCTTCAATTCTATCTCCAGGAAGAACTTTTTACAACGTTTTGAAATTAATTAAGTACGAAACACTATTTCCGAAAAGAAAAATGTTTTAGTAAACTTTCATGACGTAACTGTGGATACACAGTGTTAAATTAATATAAATTAAAAATAAAACCTAAACATTGTGACAGAATTTCTTTTCTTTTTTATTTCATTCTTAAAAAACTCAAGGACCTCACTGTGGAAGTCTACTTCGTTCATCTGGGCTCCAGATTCTTGATGTTATCTAGGGAGGAAATGTGAGAAACACTGCCTTACTATATTTTATTTCAGGTCATTGTATAAGTGACTTGTACTTTGGATTATTGACTTTGTATTTTCTTTTGATTGTATTTGCAGGTGCGGGTGAGCAGCTTGCTTTTTGATTTTGTCTTAGCACCAAGTACCTAGTGGTGCGGCAAGCTGTGGCGGGATAGCACTTTATTGTCCGAGGGCTGCTCGGCTTAAGGCAGGCAGTAGCTATCCAGTAAGGCTAGAAAGCCCCTCCAACCGTCAAGAGTGGTCCCTGGCATTCCAGCTTACGCCAATCAGCTAGGAACTTATCACCGGTAACTACCACTCTCCGTGTTTTTTCAAAGACATTACTGTCAGAGATGGAGTGACCTCTCCATTGCTGGGGGAAAGCCTGGGCGGTAAATTTGTGAGTGGTGGGCTTCCCACACGTCAGCACACGCCTCTCTTCCATACTGACCGGGTCCAAAGGGATGGCGAGCCATCACAATTTGGGGACAGGTGGCCAGAGAGCAGTAGTCTTACTACTGTCCCCCCGCCTACGGGGCTCCAGGACCGGATTTTCTGTTAGGGTTTACTCCCTTAGCCTTAGACCTTACAGGGACACACACACAAGGCAGTGCGGCTATTGACCTATAGCTAGGGGTTTGGTTTGTGGGCAACATGGCGTGTCCGCACGCCCACGGGCCATGCCTGCCTCACATCTTGGGGCCAAACCTCCTCCGAGACCCTTGCAGTTTGGCCTGAGGCTTCGCAGCCTCAGTTTCCATCTGCCACCACGAGGAGGTACTGCATAGGACTTGCTGTGGAGAGGCTATGTACTGGCAAGAGTTTCCATCTGCCACCACGAGGAGGTACTGCATAGGACTTGCTGTGGAGAGGCTATGTACTGGCAAGAGTTTCCATCTGCCACCACGAGGAGGTACTGCATAGGACTTGCTGTGGAGAGGCTATGTACTGGCAAGAGTTTCCATCTGCCACCACGAGGAGGTACTGCATAGGACTTGCTGTGGAGAGGCTATGTACTGGCAAGAGAGACTTACAAAATTGCTCCCCTTTCACTTTTTTTTTTCGGCTTATGCTTTAACTTACAATAACAAACACGTGAACATATCCTAACACTGTTGAGCATACAAAGTTATCGAGAAATTGTATATAGATCATGATCATTTACACTGTTCATTGTAATATACCCGCCGCAGCACATCAATTATAATAGTCGCAAATACAGGAGCATAAGCCAGTAGCCAGAGCGAGATAAATTTTGAATGTTTATCAGGTAGAACCAAAATGTAAGATGTCTGAAGGCACGTACATTCCGAAATTGTTCTTAGTGCATAGTTTGTAGTTGTACTTCTTCTACTTCTTCTTAAACTGTCAGGTAAAGTTGAGCCTTCGGCTCTTGGAACTCTAGGCAAGCAAAAGTGAACAAGAGCTCCCTCTCACCGGCCTGAATGAGAACAGTGTACACTGTTTTGTCTCGCGGGTGGGTCAAACTCGAAGCAAGAGGCCGCGTATAGATCTACTAAGACCCCCGCCATTTTTCTTTCTATACCAGGCTAACCTTGCGGGACACGCCATTTATTATGTAACGGCCCCTTAAGGAGCAGCGCCTGGATTGTGACAAGGTTGTGGGAGCTTTTTTACAACTCGGAGCAGTGCAATGAGGATGCTCTCGCACCCCTTTAGGCACCCCCACGGGAGTCTTGTTTTGCTACCCTTAAGCCTAATAGTTTCCCCATACGATCGTTTCCACCTGGGCGCCACTACGAGGCAGGGTAGCATGCCCGGGGTAGTTGTACTTAAAAGAATATGAATAGGAAATAATGGAATGGTCTACAAAAACTATATTTAAATCAAAGGGCACTTTTGAAACAGTGTCCAGCTCAGTTTTTATGGACTTTTTTTTCAATAAAAAGGGGGGGGGCATTTTAAATTTCGCACGCAGGCGGCCACAACCCTCGCGGCAGCCCTGTTTGTATAAAAATATTTGCACTTTTCTTGTAAAAAAAAAACAAACTTGTCCGTATAGGGGCAGGAAAAAAAATAAATACAATTTAAAATTTAAAACAGTAATCTGACACTTCAATAGCAATTATATTTTCCTAAAACCCTGCAAATTTTCAAAAGAAAATAAGAAATGCAAAAGTAGGTAGCTTTTTTATAAGAGTATGTGTACAAAACAAAAATGGCGCCTTTGCCATAGCAACAACATTTTTGAACTTTTTTTTTTCTATATATTTTTGATGGGTTACTCATACATAACATTCCTGTATAATATCATTAAATTTGAAGCACAAATAAAAAAATAGTCTCCAAGTGTTTCCCCTACCCTTAAAGCGTTTCTGTGGGACATCTCTACTACGTTTATCACCTTTGAGCTCACTAAAAAGACTGCCTTTTGCAAACGTTTGTCTCAACCCACATATGGGATAGTGCTTCCTCCAGCGGAACTTTCGGACCATAAGAAGTCCATCTATACTACCCATTCCGGCGTTAGCTGTTTTAAGTGTGGTCTTCCATGATGGAGCGAAAATAGTTTTGGTTAAAGCGTTCAAGAAATTTTAGTTGCTTTCTGTATAGTACCCTTGTCTAAGATCCATATGTCTGGCTGAGAGCACAACTGCTTGGTAGACACTGATTTTTGTAGACTTGCGGAGCAATTTATTCAGCTAACTCACTCCTGAAATAGTCCAAAAGCACTACAGGCCTTGACCAGACGTTTATCAACTTCCCTTGAAAACGACGCGTCATTCGACTCTGTGCTTCCTGGATATGTGAATATGTCTACCACGTTACGATGATGTCCATAAAAGGGGGATCTTTGGGGCTAAGTAGATTTTATTGGATAAGTTATGGAACATGACTTTTTTTTATATTAAAGAAAAGAAGCGGCAGCGTCTGCAAATTCGTTGACTGCTCCGACGTTTTTGTCCAAAAATTAATTTAATGAATTGCTCTTAAGAATACTAACGCGATGTTTTTTTAAAAGTCTTTTTGCAATTTATTTTCGTTTTGCTCTAGGAGATATTGCATCACTTGATATATTTTGGACTACAGTCTAAATGAATATACTAATTGCAATATTAATGTCTGGACTTAACCATTTGAGAAATTACACTGCAGATACTTTATTCCAAGCCAATTATAGTTTTCTTGACTGTATCTTTTCTTATGAATTCTTAATGGATTAATAGACATTACTCCTTCGCTCATTGTTGGCATTTCACAAATGTTTTTTAAAAAAGTAAATATATTTCCTCAACAAATTATTCAACCGAGCGAGGCTCGGTCACCTGGTACTATATTTGAAAAATTATATGATTAATTAGGAAAATGAAATTAAGAGTAAACAAACAATTTAGCATTTTTTACAATGGTAAAGTATTCACGCATTTTAAACAATTGCATTTTGAAATAAATCAGCTAAAAGTAACTCATTGTTAAAAATTAAAAGTTAAACAAAGTCATATCTATTTGAGTGCACAATCTTGGGATAGGAAATATTTTTTTTTCTTTTAACAAAACTTGCTTAAATGTTGAAAAAAAAAGGTACCAGTTTTATACTAATTGACAATTAAGCTTAATGTTTGTTTGAATTTTTAAAAAAGTATAATGAAATGTGAATGAATAAATATATGTTTATATACATGATTGTATGATTGTATGTATGTATGTATGTTTGTATGTATGATTATATGTATGTATGATTGTATGTATGTATGATTGAATGCATGTATGATTGTATGCATGTATGATTGTATGTATGTATGTATGAAGAATGTATGCATGTATCTATGCATGTATGTATGCATGTATGTATGAATGTTTGATTGTATGTATAATTGTATGTATGATTGTTTGTATGGATGTATGTATGTATGTATGTATGTATGTATGGATGGATGTATGTTTGATTATATGTATGTTTGATTTTATGTATGTATGATTGTATGTATGGATGTATGTTTGATTATATGTATGTATGATTTTATGTATGTATGATTTTATGTATGTATGATTGTATGTATGGATGTATGTTTGATTATATGTATGTTTGATTTTATGTATGTATGATTGTATGTATGTATGATTGTATGTATGATTGTATGTATGTATGTATGATTGTATGTATTTATATATCTCTGTCTGTCTATCTCTATGTCTGTCTGTCTGTCACTCAGTCTGTCTGTCTTTATATCTGTCTGTCTGTCGGTATGTATGTATGATTGTATGTATGTATGATTGTAAGTGTGATTGTATGTATGATTGTATGTATGGTTGTATGTATGTATGATTGCATGTATGTATGATTGTATGTATGTATGAATGATTGTATGTATGTATGTATGTATTTATGCATGTCTGTATGTATGTAAGTATTTATTTATGTATGTATGTATTTATGTTTGTATGTATGTATGTATGTATGTATGCAAGTATGCATGTATGTTTGTATGTTTGATTGTATGTATGATCGCATGTATGATTGTATGATTGTATGTATGTATGTATGTATGTCGGTCTGTCTCTCTGTCTGTCTTTCTGTATGTATGTATGTATGTATTTATGTATGTATTGTTGTAACTCCATTGGCGGAATGAAAGGGTTAATGTGTGTGCGGCCTACTGATACACACGACTCAGGCCAATCACACAGGTCAACGGGTCAACGGCTATCGATAGATAAGGGACAGTACTGCTAGTTCACGCAAATATGACGCATGTTGTTGTCATGTGATCAACAGCCTGCACGGACTAGCGAGAGTGTGTAACAATAGACAGTTGAGTCCAGAACAGCAAGGCATAAGGACTGTGGTACCTTTGAGTCCTCGAAAATGTAGCTGTACGAGCTAGAAAGACTAGTAATGTTAACTTAGGTAGTTCTGTTAAGTTTAAGAAAGCATTTGAATTTGATGTAGCCAATTGTGTTGAATTGTCTGTCGATGTATTTGTCATTAAACCGCCACTTTGTTACTTGAAGCTCTTGTTGTCAAGTTCTTGTGTTAGATGTGCTGTTGTGTTGTTAAGTAGTGATTGCAGAAGGCCTGATTGAGAAGATCGTAACACTGGTGTCAGAAGTCTCCCTTACATTTTACATTTTATATTGTTACTGTCTGCCATCTAGTTCAGCTACTCGATTTGTCATCATCTCCCCATTTTACTGAAAAGCAATATTACCAATCTGACGATTTTACCTCAGTCGATGGCATCGATAAAATGCATGAGAGACATGTCCTAACTTCTCTATGTTTATTCGCATCTTCCCTCCTCAGGTGTCTGCCTATCTGACGCTATATGCTATAGGATACTACATGTCTATTTGCTTTTACGCATCTATTTGGTACCCAATTGAAACTACGTGCCCAATTGAAACTACGTGCCTAAGCGATACTTCGCAGCATTCGCCTACTCGATCGCAACTTAATTAACCGATCCTATTGATAACGCTGCCCGCGGCAGATTAGCTCTTCCTGCAGCACTCTCCGTGCTCACTGTAGCCGGCCACCCACCGTACTTTGCCTACAAAAGATCACAGTGACTTTGGATTGAGATAGATACACCCCCACCCCTTTCTTCTAGGTACATTTTATGTAATAAATTTATCAGTGTATCTTTAAGTTTTGTATCTTTATCCATTTTCTGTTTTGTTGTGTGCCTACTTCCAATATATCTTTAATGGCTCAGAGTTTTGCGAATTCAGAATAATCGTCCCCTAGAACCCAAACAAGCCACACATACACGGAGTACACGAGGGCCGTCAAAGTGGGTTAGTGAACAGGTTAAAATGTTATATTACTAGACTACGTCACGCTCACCAGACGTCTGTCTAGCTGTGTCGCATCCTGGACTGATAAACAGTGGTTAAGTATCAACGTAAGTAAAAAATAAAACCAGTAGTAATGATGAGTTATTTGACACTACAAAATTATACAAGAATATCGCTATGAAATCAAGATGTTTAACTCGGTTCTTTTGTCTTTAAGTCACTCTAGTCGATCAGAATATTTACTACCTCGTCCTTAAGTCTTTTGTTTGAGTCTGACACAGGTCTGTTTGTTGGACTTGGCCCACATTGTTTGAGTCTGACACAGGTCTGTTTGTTGGACTTGGCCCACATTGTTTGAGTCTGACACAGGTCTGTTTATTGGACTGGCCCACATTGTTTGAGTCTGACACAGGTCTGTTTGTTGGACTTGGCCCACATTGTTTGAGTCTGATACAGGTCTGTTTATTGAACTTGGCCCACATTGTTTGAGTCTGACACAGGTCTGTTTATTGGACTTGGCCCACATTGTTTGAGTCTGATACAGGTCTGTTTATTGGACTTGGCCCACATTGTTTGAGTCTGACACAGGTCTGTTTATTGGACTTGGCCCACATTGTTTGAGTCTGACACAGGTCTGTTTATTGGACTTGGCCCACATTGTTTGAGTTTGACACAGGTCTGTTTATTGGACTTGGCCCACATTGTTCTCACGACACGTCATGACCCCGCCCGTTCTATTTCTTCCATATTTGGTTTTACTTTAAACATATAGGTGTCCGGATTATCCTTTTTTTCCCACCAGGTCTTTACGAAAGCTGCTTGTATAGTTTCACTTGTCTTCATTCGTCTTTCAAAGAGTTCTTTCTGCTGTTGTTTTAATCCAGGTTAGTGTAGTAGTTTCAGACAAGGCAGTAAATTTTACTTCTGACACCAGATGTAATGATTCTAGATATTCAGGCTTTCTGCAAACATCACCGCATGAGGGTAACAACTCAAAGAACTCGCCAACTCAATGCTCCAAAATAATGTAACAATTTTATGTAGATAAAATAAATTGCAGCCTTCAATTGGCAACATCTAACACTGGCTATAGAAATGATTTACCTTTAACAACTGTACTGCTCTACTAACTCTTGTACCAGGGGCGGACTGGCTATATGGGCAAGCGGGCAAATGCCCGGTGGGCCGGTACCAAATGGGACGGTCTGGTCGCGACCAAAGAAAAAAAATTCCATGAAGACAACTTAAAAAAAAAGTGACAGCAGCAAGACACAAAGGCTCGAACACGTTTTCTTGTTGTTTTTTTTAAAATTCTTATTACAATTAATTTTGTTTGAAATTAAACAAGAATTTAAAAAAAAATACACTATAGGCCTACACTGTACGTATTACCATTTGCAAAACGTTAGACCGCACGAGCGGCATGGACTGCTTTGATGTCTTCGAGGTTGTGTTTGGCCTAATCATTTTGCTGGTCGGCATGGGCCTTTGATCGCACTCCCATTTTTTTTTGCTCCTTCCCTCCCCCGTCTTTTAATGGTTCCAATGAAATTTAACCAAAAAGAGGGATGAGTGAGGTTAAGTAAGAAAACGCAACAAAAAATAATTAAAAATTAAAAAAAAATAAAAATTAAAAAAAAAAAAAATAGGCTCGACAATTAGCTCTTTAACAATACTTAATAGAAATTAACTTTAACACATACACATTACACACAGCCGCGAAATTGCAAACCACCCAACTTATTCACAGCTCAATATGGGTATAAAGCTCTACTTTCTGCGATTTGAAAAGATGAAGTAAATTTCATTTTGTTTATTTTTAATAACACAGATATAAAAATACTACACTTAAGGGTTACAAAAAAAAATTATTTAAATAAAAAATAAATCTAGATCTAAATGAAAATTTATACTATTATAATTAATGGCAAACTTATGCTTAGTATAAAGTAATTAATGATGAAAAGTTTTACCATAATTTATATAGCGCTGTCACATCCAATATTTAATGAATGGAGATTTACATTTTATATCCATATACAAATCGCGTTTTTGAGAATGTACTAGGAGGAATCAAGAGCTTTTCACACTAAGTAAGTGCCTCTCTAATCGTTCTTCTTACTATTATCTTTTAATGGAATGGGTTGCCTGAGTCAGCCAGGAAAACCAATGATTTAGCAAATTTTAAGTCACAGATCAATATGCATGACGAGATTGACACATGAAATGCGTAAGACTTAACAATCTTATTTTTTAAAGAATCGTCTGTAATCTATAAGTAATAACAAAAAGCTTCAAACTCATTAGGCTGCTATTGTATTGTTTATAGTTTTCAGACTAATACATGTATAAACAGAATACATTATGTAATCCTACGAATGGATACATCCAGTTTTCGATGCATTATCAAACTTTATATATTTTGTAGATAATTAGGCTTACATCTATAATATAACACAAGGGCGTAGCCGGGAGGGGAGGGTCTTCAAACCATCACTTGCCTCAGACCTCATAGTCTGAAAGGGAAACTTTACTTACTGCCCCAGTGCAGCCAACTTAAGCAAACTACAGTCACCAAATTTCATGACCGTAGCCAAAAGAGGTTTAGTGGTTTCCCTCCCCCCTCCAATACAAAAACTAAAGCATTTTACCATTGTCTACCAGTCGCTAAACTCCACTGAATAGTAGATTTGGTTTTTCGAAATTTTTTTAGCGTAAGAGTAGCAGGCTAATTGCACTGTAAATACCTCAGAATATGCATTTTTAAAGCTTAAAATAACGGAAATAATGCTTGGATCCGGGGCTTCGGACCCCACTGGGGCGAGCTCACAGCGCTCCCCCGGACTTTCATGCTGCCCTTTGGCGGTGTGCACTGTCTTTCCACTAATTATAGGAAGGGAGTATTCTAGGGTAGAAAAAAACGTTTGAAAGAATGAAAAATCAGAATGTAATGAAGATTAATTACATACACACACACACACACACTAATATATATATATAAATTGCGGAGTGGGGTAAAAATCCCCCCCCCCCCACCGAAAATAAAAAATGACATGCCATTTGTGGGCTGGTTGATATGGTAATGCCCGGGCCGATTTTGATACCCAGTCCGCCCCTGTCTTGTACCGCTGTATCACTCTACCTGCCTCTCTGTTTCTTCACGGATTTAAAATAAGTTGAACTGTTCCAAACAGAATACACATCCTGGGCTCGCTATATCGCACTTTGTCTCGTACCATTTACTTTATATGTATCGATGTTTATACTTAAGGATAAAAAGATAAAAGTCAGTCTTTTCTTCGAATTTATATTTTAGTGTACATGTTCCTGCCTCTTTATATATATATATATATATATATATATATATATCGATTTCTGTTTAAAAATCGGTATTGCGAGCCAACAGATAAGCTCCTGTTCACGCCCATATTTTTTTTTCACATTTTAAATACTCTAAATAACATTAAAACATTGTCGAACTTTTTAAAAACAAACAAATTACAATCATATACATATATATATATATATATATATATATATATATATATATATATATATATATATATATATATATATATATGCATTTAACAAGCTATAGTTATAAATATGTAATATAAATATTACCTTTAACATAATGCCTTTTCATTTTACATTGCCACATTGCTGTAATATAATTTATAAAAAGCCTTACATTAGTTTTAGAATGAAAACAAATAGGTTTAAATTTATATTTAAAATTTTACATTTTCAATATACCTGTTGTTTTATTATTAAAATAATTAATTTTTGTAGTAAATTTCAATAAGCACTTTTGATAATTAAACATAAAAAAGATTATAAATTTTATAATGATAAACATATTTTTTTTAGTTTTTTTGGCTACAGGGTAAATGTTAGTAACTTTTTTTACAAAACGTATATGAACTCTGTCTGAAAAAACCTGACAATAGAAGACGTAATTATACAAAATTAACTAAACTAATTAACTATTAGGAATTAATTACTATGCTTGGTATCTTAAACAGGGGAAAAATAGTACTTGAAAAAAATTGATGGTATAAGCTGAATTAGTCCCCTTTTTAAGGCGCAACTTGAAAACAAGTTCGAAACAAACAATCAATATTTGCAGGTAGGTATGTATTATAGGTTTTGATATTTGATGTGTCCATGGTGGCACTTTCTTTTTATTTCTGAATGCTTTTGATTCGACGTTATATTAACCGAAGACAGGAGAATACAGGGTTGATTATTTTTCATTTTTGTTTTGGCACATTTTTAGACATAGTTTTGAACTTTAATTGTGGGTATGAGACTCATCTTTTAATCCATTTTAATAATCTAGTTCTGAGACAGCAACACCAGAGAGAAGATGTTGGCTTCATAACTGTTATAATGACACCAAAGATGCTAAATTTATTTGCGTTGTTATACTTGCAATATGTACAGATGTTAAGTTTCATGCTTAAAATAATGTTATGCCATACTCATTGAATGTATTTATTTTTTTTTTTTTTTACTATTCATCTTGTTTCAATTTGTACACTCTTCATGAGTGGAAAATGGACTCGGATTTCGAAAATGGCTTTAAAAATTTTCCTAGAAATGTGAAAATTTATCTATATTTTTGAAAGAACTGTTTTTAGCTTATTGGTCACACAGGTATAATCCTCTTTAAAAAATGTATTGTAAATCTTGTACTTATTTTTTTTAGAAATTCCCGCATTAATTGGGTAAGGATTTAAGTAATAAATAGAGAAAATTTTTGCTCACCGTTTTAGGAAAAATCCTAAGCTGGACCTACTGACATTGAATGTTTACAAGACTCGATCGAAATTTACCAAACTAGAATTTTACATAGGCTACTCAAAATAGATTCATAACATTGGCGTAATTTTTGACATTATATATATATATATATATATATATATATATATATATATATATATATATATATATATATATATATATATATATATATATATATGTATATTTATACATGGGCGTAACAAAAATTTGTTTTTAGGGGGGAAAGGGGGAATGAGGTTAAAAAAGGCGTGTGTAAATTCATTAGATATTAAGAACAAAGTAATTGCTCTTACAAATGTTTTCAACTTCGTAATAGAGGAAATTTTGAATACCTTTTTTTTTAAATTTCGTTTTTTAATTTTAAGAATTGGATTGTAGTCTTTCACTTGGAAAAAATTTCAAAAAGCAAATTAATCGCTAGACTTCGTTTGAACTCCTATCCTTGTTATGCAGGATTAGGAATTAGTTATTTGTTTTTGTAAATATGGAAAGTTTTTATATAAAGACTAGTGGCTAGTAATAACTAGACTAGGTTTTGAGGAGGAATAGCTAAATATAAACAGATGTAAACAGACTACTCTTGACGGCGTTAAAGAGAGGGAGATTTTTATGAACGCAGAGATTTAGCTTGACGACATTCGATGGTTCCTTTTGTTATTATTAAATTTCTTGTTAGATATTCACTATCAGCGTCGACTAACGTATATTGTTGTCATTTCGCCTGTGTTATTTGATTTCGTTACTTGAGAGTTGTGGCGCCTAACACCATGTAAATATTAATATTAAGTAATAAAAAACCTAACAGTTTATCAATAAGAAACATATTGATTTCATTTAACATAACTAACTCCGCCATCAGCCAGTTCAAAGCCCGGTTGAGAAAGATAATTTTACATGCAGCGAGGATGCCTGAACCCAATGACTGTGTTGTATTATATCCAATAGAACGTCCTATGCCCAATGGATGGCAAGCCCTTCAATGCAAAGAAACCGACCCTAATTAGTACATGGAAAGAAAAAAAATCCTAAAACAGAGCGGTTAACTTTCCCAACTTTTAAGTGTTTTCTGAACATCCATGAAAATCTTACAGATTCTGTGAGATTTCCATGGACATTAGGTAGACAAGTAATCAAATATGGCAAGACCATAATATACTCAGGACATGATTTAAAACACACTGGTGGTGTAGGTATCTTCATGTCCTATTTAGCAGCCTCCACGCCAATAGCTATGAAGCCTGTCAGCGACCGCAATATTTTAGCTCGACTCCAAAACAAAATTAGAGGATGAAGAAGATACCACCAAGGTTAACTCAACTTTGAAACACCCTTGACGAAATACCATTCCATTACATCACTCACCCAAACTGGCTTTGAATACCTAATGGCACCAATTGTTTCTGCAGAATACATTAACGAAAATGGCGAGCATTTGCTTTCTCTCTCATCATCCAACAAATTGTCCATTGAGGCAATATTTTAAGCACACACTATAATCCTTAAGAAAACGTGGCGATCACCAAATGGAGAAAACGTCAACGAAATAAATTATATTTTGCATCTCCAAGCGACGTGCATACCCCCAGAAAAAAGGACATTAGCTAAGACCACTACCCTGTCAATGACAAAATGTGAGGAATCGCCAAAAACAACAACTAATCACATGACCCCGACCGTTTAAGTGGACAAGCTCAAAGACTGTAATTTTGCAAAACAGTTCTAATTGAAACTTAAAAACTGATTCAAGGCTCTAGGTAATATTTTGACAATTGAACAAGGCATAGCATGGAAATTGATCAATGAGAGGAAAGGTGCCAAACGTAAAAGAGACCAAAAAAAATGCAACACAGGATCGCAGAAAAAGCATATAGGGAAGCAGGTATAATAGTAAAGAGAAGTTGTCGGCGAGATAAAAGGAACTGGAATGAGCAGAATAGCTAAGATGCACAAGCAGCAGCATGCAGAAAAGACATTATCCGAGACCTCACTGGAGCAACGAGTGGTTACGTTGGACACGGAGCACCAATGAAAGACAAAAAAAGCAAAACTTGCTGACGAAAGAATAACAGGGTCTAAGATGGGTAGTGAACTATAAAGAAACCCTCAACCAAACGTCACCAGGCCTGGCTTACACATTCATATTGGTCTGTTCGCTTACCTAGGCAGCATCCTAATAACTGATGGGGATGCCTACCATGTCATAGCGTGCCAAATAGGAAAGGCAAGCTGTTGAACTAGCGATGAAAATCCAGCTACTTAATTATTACAATTGTCATTTCAACAGCAAAGTATACATGCGAGGCATGTAAGTCTGCTACTCAAATCGAGAAAAGGCTAAATGTGGCTAAGTAAAAATGTCTAAGACTGATTTTGGGAGACAGTTACAGAGTTCGGGTCTCAAACTAAACCCTATTCCAAACTGGTACTCCACTACTTAGAGAATGTGACCATGATATTTTCGGGAAATGTTCTCAGAAAGAATTTACGCATACTAAGACTTGCAATGTCATGGAGGCCACTACGAGGAAGTGGACGTTCTCGAATAATCTCGTGTAAAACATTCATGGAAGACCTCCCATCAGTGGGCACCGGTCGGAAAGAGGCTTCGGACATTGCTAGCGACATATCTTTATGAACATTTTTTAGCCCTATGCGCCGAACGGTGAGAGAGGATCTAAGACTAAGTAAGTTAGCATGATAATTATGGTGTGTTTAAGGTTGTATCTTCCTGATAATTATGTCGATAAGATTATTCCTTTCATCTTATTATTTTTGTATTAAAAATATAATAAAATGAATTAAAAATGTCTGCAATTTTGAGTACTAATGTAAAATGTACGTATCTAACATACTGTCACTTAATGTAGCTATAACTGAAAATAAAAACGTACTTACCTACTAAAGTACCAATGCTGATTGGAAAGAATATTATCGCTGAAAAGAATGTATTCGATTTGAAATCATTTTAGGCTTTTTTTGTTAAACATTATTTAGTTGCATTTTTTTTTCCAACTTTTTATTTATTAAAGAAAATTGTTCAAATTACAATATTCTTCATTTAAAAAGGAATATATGTAAGTTATTTTATGTGATAATTATACAAACGTGAACTAGTCGTTAGAAAAATAAATACTATCTATAAATAACTAGCCGTACACACCGGCTAAGCTAAGAAATTTCCCTAGCGTTATATATTTTTAATTATGGACCCAAAAAAACTATGTTTGTTTGTTTTTTTTAATTGTAATAACCTGACATACTTTTTAAATTTGTGAATTAGTGTATCTGCTACAATGAAATGTTAGGATGGTCTGTTTTCTTTTTAATTTGACCGCGTTTAAAAGGAAGCGGAAAGGACGTAAGGCATAATAAAAACAAGGTTACAAAGACAGTTTGTATGGAAACTTAAACTCAAAATCAGCCCCTGAAGTGGTCCACACGGACAGATAAAAAGGAAGGTTTTAATATTTTCAGAAAGAATATCAGAATGAAATTCTATCAAAGTTTAATAACAGAGACAATTGGAGAAAGAAGGTTGACAGATCTTTCATTGTGCCCCAACCGTTTTAGCAGACCAAAGGATAGGTAATAGGGAATTTGAAGTTAGATATTAACATGGCCTAACTGATGCCTTTTAATGATTATGTAATGGTTTTGTAAAGGGTCAATCTCTTATTCAAAGCCTCAAGGAAAAAAACATTTCCTTAAAAAAAAAATCCTTTAGTTAAGTGTTTCATGGTTGTTGTTCTGCTCCGTCGTATACGCAATAGTATGAAAAAAAACTACGTATTAATTGTTGTTTTAAATTATGTTCCACCTATTTGCATAATAAATAGATTTTAGATTTTAAAAAAATAACTTTTTTGTTAGTGTAAACGTAATAGTATGACAGAACTTATTTAACTTAGCAATACATTTGTAACAAAAAAATTGTTAATAAAAAATAGACAACAGTTTGCATAAATATGGTAAATAAACATTACTCTTACTAAAAAAGCCTCCCGTGTTTGTTACTATTAATAGTGAACACTTGTAAAAATGGTGTATTTCTATGAAAAAAAAAAGCCTGCTTACATAATTGATTTAAAAAATTAGAATTTTTTGCTTTCAGAAAAGAAAAAAAGTAGCCGTTGCATCAGAACTTTGAGTGGTCTAAAATATTATGATGTCGGATTTTTTTTCTAGTTTACCAGAATTAAACTGGACGGACAAACGGACAGACATTCTACTCAACACTAATAGCGTCTTTCCCCCGTTTGGGGGCCGCTAAAATGTATTTTCCGAAGGCCCCAACTGAGTGCCACATGCACGTTACACTTTCTGCATTTATTTTGGTGTTTTGTTCTCTAAATAAAAATAAATATCAATTAGATTTCGTTTATAATATGGTTCATCTCACCCGTTTTGAATGAAGCGAAATAGCAATAGATTTAGGCCTTGCTCTCTCCTTTCTCTCTCTCTCTCTCTCTCTTTCTCTCTTACTTCTTTTGAAAGTCTCTTGAAGTATCTTGTTAATACTATTAGGATTGGTTTTGTTTTTTATTGAGACCGCGTCTAAAAGGAAGTGGAATCGATCTAAAGCGATTTGAAAGTATAATTAAAGGAAAAGAAATAATGAAGTCTTATTTTAGTGATATTATTTGAAATGCTTGATATGTAGACAGGGGTCTTTAGGGAAAACACAAGAAAATTAAACTCAAATGTTTAAAAGAAATTCGCGTTTTTTTTGTTTTTTTTTTACGAAAAGCGGTCTTAAGGTTGCGATTCTGTCAAAACCGCTTTTAGTGAGCATGTAGGAGGTAAAAGGATCATACGTATGAAATTTCATGCGGATACGTCCTACAGTTTTGAGGAGATTTTGTGATCAATCAAGTCATTTGTATTTGGTAAATATATAGTAGATTATTACACCTACACCATTTACAAAGTAATGTTTTGCATATTTTAATTTTGATGAAGAAATACAAAATGAAATGGATGCATACTTACCAAATATGACGATCAAGAGGTAAACACAGAAATCTTTAAACAGAAAAAGAGAATTATTATTATAATAAATGCAAAAACATTATAAATACAAAATGTAAATTAAGATTTTGACGTGATATGCCTTGCTATATTTTAAAAGAAAGAATATACAATATTACGAAGTTAAATAATGATGGTTTATATTGCGCAAAACATTTAAAAAAACAATGTATTTCATTATTTATTTTATTGTGTGGTTATCCCAAAACATATTTTAAAATATTGTTTAAATTTAATAAATTAAATACATTTTTGAAAAAAATAACATTTAATTAAAAATTGTATTATCATTTAAATGTTTCTTCTTTTTTTTTTTTTTTTAAATATCTCAATTGAGAATGCGACATGCTTTCTGTAATTAAAATACAATAACATAACAATTAAAGTTTATTACTTTTATTATGAATTGAAATCTTATTCTCAATTTCATACTTAATGTATTTCTTGTTGTATCAGTTCATATAAAAGGTGCACAATGACAGAAAACAATGTTTTAATGTACGTTGAAAGTTTTCAAAGTAGTAAATATTTACTTTTAGTATATTGTTTTCTAATTTCTCTAAGAATGTTAGTGAAACATTTTTTGGTACACAAAAACGTATTTAAAATTCCAAAATCCGTGCTTTAAAAGATATGTGGATGTATACATTTAAAAAACAAACATTTTGTCTCATTTACGATGAAATTGCACTATATATTATAATTTAAAATGAAATACTAAAAATGAAGTTTAAAATATAAAATTCATGTTTTAAAATGTAATTTAAGAAAAAAAAAATACGTTTCATAGAAAAAAAAATTTGCAATCACATGTTTTTGATTCTTCAGAAAATTGTAATAATTACTTCTTGAAAAGAAAACATAAACCGAAAATAAAAAACATTATAAATTAATTTTTTTAAAGACAATACCTTCTTCATAAACTTGGAAAAATAATTAATTTAAAAATAATATAGCTTTAACTGGATTTCGAACATGTGATTTTGACTTCTTCATCTTCTTGAACGAACGATTCTACCCATTCGGCTAGCGGGCATTGTATAGTTGAGAGATTATTAATTGCTAATTTCATTATAAAGTTATCTAGCACAAGATTTAGTTTTCTGGTTGAAAAACACAGATCTAGTCAAGATGTAATTCTATATCTACAATGAAGACGTAATCTATATTAGATTTCCGTAAAAATTTAGCAACGCTTATATAATCTATCAGTAAACTTCAATCATTTTTAAATTTAAAAAATAACTTAGTTAACGGTACACAAAAGGCTGATTAAGCCATTTATTTATTTTTTCAAAAATATTTTCAATAATACAGGTCATTAAATATTCTCTTAAAAAAGACGATTCGCAAAATTTTCCTGAACATTAATGTATTAAGTTCTTGAATCAGTAAAACGTTACATTCGGAAACATCAAAAAACGATAGTCCTTTCAGCAACTGTCTAGTCCTTTCAATACCATTGTTTGATCATTGAGCTACAGATTTTGATCTAGATCTAGCCTTTCTAGGTCTATTGTCTATTGTTATTTCCCATGTGGCTAAGAGCTAGTAAATTTTTTTTTTCAGCAATGTACATCAACTGTTAGATTTATAGGAAAATCGTTTGAGCCGTATTCAAGATCAGCCTCCCAGGTTTCTGGCTCCATGAAGTTCTGACAGGAATTGAGGTATTTTTGAAAGAAAAGGAAAATTACAGTCATTAAAAATTTTAAATATTGTTGTAATGTTGTACTAGAT
The DNA here is from genome assembly GCF_947242115.1 of Biomphalaria glabrata. Lineage (NCBI taxonomy): Eukaryota > Metazoa > Mollusca > Gastropoda > Planorbidae > Biomphalaria > Biomphalaria glabrata. The sequence continues at coordinate 17,629,337 of NC_074728.1, read as the reverse complement.
ATATAATTAAAAAAAACAGAGCATAAGTAGCGTTACACACCGGCTACGTCCGTAGATTTGCTCCCAGGCTGTATCATAGACGAAACATCTTCTCATTTTCTTTTCAATAAACAAAACATATTTTAACGATCACCTTAGCATACTTTTTCACCCATGTATATGGAACTAGATACTCATGTAAATCTCAGAAAAGTAAAGTGAAATCTGAGTTGCATAGTGGGTGGATGTATGTGTTCATATGTTTTAGACCAGCAACTGTTCATCAGGTTTATAATTTAAATGTTGAAAAGTTGTAGAAATTTTGATTAAACTTTTTATTTTGTAATAAAAAAAATACGATTTTAACTAAACTATTTTCATCCAGTTAAACTTTGGCCTTAATTATTTTTAGTTAACTTTTGCCCATTATTAACACCACATAACTCCTTTCTCTCTCTTTTTCTCTCCCTCTCTAAAAAAATTAAATAAATCTAGATCTCTTTTTGATGATATTAGAATTAGTCCCTTTTTAAAATTATTTTACAGCGCATCTAAAAAGAAGTGGAAATGACGTTAGGTGTATTAAAAATAAGTTGACTTTTGAAAAAAAAAAAAAAAAAATTGCAATGAAATTACTGAACTTTTGTGATTTATTTTTAAATGTTGCTTTGTATAGAGGCTTAAAGGAAAAAAAAAGAAAATAAAAATAAATGGTCTGATAAAAAGGTTTCGACAAAGACACTTTTCTCACAGGGTGGCGCTTAATTGCCTTAATGCATTTAATAAGCTTCGAGTTCTTTCTTCTGCCGCAGGCAATGTCAAATGTGTGAACTACCTTCCAAAAGCAAGAGATAAATCTTAACTCAAGCCACTTGAGATGCCACTGAAGAATGTTGAAAACCACATCGGAATATATATATATATTTATCGGTTAAACAAAAATAAAATAATGTGTAGGGAATATTCTCCATCTTCGACATAGACAAGGATGCCTACATGCCAAAATGAAAATGCGTATTCCCAGACCTGGAAATGCGTATTTTAAAGGGGCAAATGCGTATTTTCCTAAATATTAAGAACTATACCCAGGAAAGACTAAAATTAATTCATTCAAGGACATAACATGCATGAAAAGCAGCAATCCTAAAGTTAACACAGCATAAAGTTATATAAGACATTTTGTACATAAGTCAAAATATTTACACTTTTAGTCTTTGTCTTAGACTTTAGACTATGATCAATGATAACGTTCTTGTCACTTGGCAATCATCTTATGATCATAATGCCTCTTGTGTACTTCACATTCCATATTAGCGGCAACAGAACATTTAGCTGGATCTGTGACATCTAGTTTTATAAAAGTAATTTGTTTATATGCAATTTCTTTACAAGGTATCCAGCCACTGGAAATATATTATATCACTCAGATTTTCTTCTTCCAGACTTGTTTTTGCTTTTAACAATGAAAGCTTTGGCATCCTCTACAATTACTATTAAAAAACATTTTAAATATTTGTTTTTCAGGCCGATAATCCTAATTAGTTATTGAACTTTTTTCTAATATAAAAAAGCTTAGCTACTGAGCCTGCCTTAAATGCCCCTGATTTCATTCTTTGAACGTAGGCCTTCATAAGTAATTGAACCTAGCTAGTCGCCAGTGACTATAACAGTAGCTACCACAGAAGATACATTCTGCAAGTTATGGTCATGGAACATCAGTTTGATTCCTTTTATCATGCTAAAAGAGAGATTAAGCACAACCAATGTTTCTTCTATGAAAACCTCTGCCCTTCTTACTTTCATCTAAAAAAAAAAAGAAATCAAATTCAAATCTAGAATAGATCTAGATCTGTAAGCTATTTCATTAACAGTTGATTGTTTTTTTAATGTGCATATTTTAGATTCCATAATTGAAACGAAATTGCTTCTTTTGGGTAGATTTAATTTTAGATCTAGACTCTAGATCTAGTTACAGATATCTAGAGCCTTGAGTTTTTGAGGTACTTCTTCTACTAGAGTGGAATCTAAACCTACAGCCTACATTGATTGCTAAATTTAGCCAGTAGTCTAAATCTAAGTCTATTACACACCTGGTCATATCTAGAGCTAGAATGTAGACTAGAATTTGATTTAGATCTAGAATCTAGATTGATATCTTAATTTAGAAAAATCTAGATCCATATTTAGATAACACAATTAGATCTTGATCTAGATCTCAATTCTAAATCTAGATTTATGTACATTCTATTATATGTGCCTGACATATCTCTGGTTCTAAACCCAGTCTAGATAAATTAAAACTAATCAATCAATTAATTCCCAATTAGTTTGAAGACTTCATATAAGTTGACACATTGAAAGGAACTCAATTTTATTTAGAGCAGTAAGATCTAGACCTAGTAAATATTTAGATCTTCGCGCGTTAGCGCGCACGAAAAAAAAAGGGGTTCTAGATCTATCTCGTGGTAGATCTAATAGGAATAGTCCATTTCCAGGCATTGACGCACTGATATATATATATATATATGATTAGCAAAATCTACTTGTTTTTTTTTTTTTGTTGTTTTTTTAATTAAATTTTTTTTCTGCTTTAGAGGGGGAAATGGGCATTTTCAGATGATAAATCGTACTCGCAAGATGCGTAGATGCAAGTCCAATCCACTAGATAAGTAATACCCAAACTAAGGCCCAAGGGTCGCGTGTCATATTTTGCTAGTTCTTTATGAAGTAAAGTTTTATTATCGAACGGCAAGGAGTCGCTTAGATATATTATATTTTGTGTAGAAGAATAAACATTTGTTTTTTATTTTCGAGTTTTTATTATTTGATTACGCACATACAATTGTGATATATTTCTTTTGTCAGAGGTATGCCTACTTCTTTGTATTCTAAATGTAGAATATTAATTTTAATTCTTACCTTTTTTTACGCCTTTCATGTTTTGTATTCTTTCTAAAACAGATTAGAAAAATATAATTAAAATGTTTATGATAAAATGTTGGTTACAGAAGTTTTGGGAAAAATATAGAAAAATAAATAATGACATTAAAAAAATAAAAATTATGATCACTAAATATGTACATTAACTCTAACAATACGCATAAACTTTTCTCACATTTAGTCACAAATTGTTCGAGTTCCAAACTAGGTGAAGTAATACCCAATCTAAGATCCAAAGGTCATGTCTCATATTTAGCTAGTTCTTTATAAAGTAAAATTTTAATAATGTGGAGCAAAGAGTCGCTTTGCTGTATAGTATTTTGTGCATAAAAATAAAACAAAATTTTAATATTTTCGTGTTTGCATAATTTGATATCAGAACATACAATTCTGATATATTTGTTTTGTCTAAGACACGTCTACATCTTTGTATTTTTAAGTAGAAGATTAGTTCTAATTCTTACCATGTGTGTAGCTAGCATTGTGCCATGTTCCTTCTAAAACAAATGAAACAAATGTAAATAAAATGTTTATGTTATATTGTTGGTTTCAGAAGTTTTGAAAAAATAATTTGTGTAAATAAATAAGTATGTCGACATAAGTTATACGCATAAACTATTCTTTTACTTAGGTCAACATTTTCATGTTCCAACCTAGATGAAGACGGATCTTAAATTTCAGAATCCTTAAAGCGTCACGTAGTGCACCTATATCCAAGTGGGTACCAAACATTTGTTGACAAAATGTAAAGCCATTTGGCCATTATGTTGGCCACATACACTCAGTAACTGTAGACCTTTTTTTTTCTTCTTGTTTGTAAGTGCTCTTAGAGTTAAGTCAAAGACCCTTGAAGACTTTAGGTCTATTGGAGCCTACCTCCATCTGCATGTCTTAACAAACTTCTGTCTGGGTAAGATCCTAACAGTTGCAAATTTGTACATTTCTTTTTTGTGTAGAATCAAGAGGCAAAAGGCTGAGCACACTAAGTATTTCTCATTTCTCACTATGTATCCCTCATATTTCTTCAATATAGCACATCAGCCGTGCAGGTGTGTGCCATATAAAAACAGACACCTGGGAAATGGTGAGTGAAGAGACGAACCATACTCGTTATATATATATATAATGTAAAGATATGTAATAAAAACATATATAATATACCAGGTGCGGATTGAAGCGGGAATTAGTTGTTCCATGAGGAGCAAACACCTCTCCAACCGTCAGAGACAACCTTCTGTTATGCCCAGGAGGTGAAAATGTGGATAAGTTCCTATTTTCTATAAAGTACTCCTAATGGCATGCGTCTCAAATAACCTTTGATAATTGAGTCTCGCACTTGGCCTGCTCGTGTGTAGATACTAATACTGGTGAAACTTCACTTACTAACAGATGAAGAGGTTAAGACGTATACCTGGCGCTACAAAACAAAGAGCTTTGATGAAGCTCGTCAACCTAGTTAGACGATTCATCTAGCAGAGTGATACTCTGGCTTCAGACCCCAGTTGCCTTGCAATACTAAGCTTTAGCAGACAAACTCGAGGAAATATCACGAGTTAAGCCCCTTAGACGTTGGAAGTATCAACAATGGCATTCCTTACGGCAGCTTCTACTTCTAAGTTGGTGCTAAATGGAACGCTAGGAGTTCCTTTGGATTGCATCAGCAAGATCGAAAGTGCTGCCGTGATCCCTTTATCTAAAGCCCATAATATGGCCTCGGAGAGGACACTCTGGTTTATATAGAAGGACTTCTTATGGTCCGACAGTTGCGCTGGGCAGGGCACGTATCCCGTAGGGGAGACGAGCCTATACCAAAGGCAGTTTTTTTTTGTGAGCTAAAAGGTGGACGATATAACAGAGGCGCCCCACGGAAAACGCTTCAAAGACAAGCTTAGGCGTCAACTTGCCTTAGCTGACATAGCACCTGGTGGCATGCGGCCTCAGAACGAGACAGCTGGAGGTCACTCACAAAGGCCGAGGGAATACACATCTGAAACCAAAACAAATTCCGCTGCCGAGGACAAACGCAGACGGCAAAAAGAAAATCTAAATTGACCACCTGCGGACAATGGTTTAGCTGGCCCTGGTTGTTGCAAAATATGTAGGTTAGAGCTGGGGCTGCGCAGCCTAGGGAAATAATGCATCCCTCGCTAATCTATATATATATATATCTATATATATCTATATATCTATATCTATATCTATATCTATATCTATATCTATATCTATATCTCTCTCTCTCTCTCTCTCTCTCTCTCTATATATATATATATATATATATATATATATATATATATATATATATATATATATATATATATATATATATATATATACACACACCTCTATATCAAAAATACTAAAAAGGCAAAAATATTCAGAAGTTAAAAAATACAAAATACGAACAGCCCCAACTCTTTCTCCACAAAACAAATAGATGGGACGTGTACGTATTGCCAATACTATTGTTTACTTTTGTATTATTAGTCATCATTGGCATAAAAAAAATTTATTTAAAAAAGGAGAAAAATCTGACCCAGGAAACTACAGACCAGTATCACTTACCAGCATCACATGTAAAATCATAGAACACATAATATGTAGCAACATCATAAACCACTTAGACAAACATAATGTCCTCACACCATACCAACATTGCTTTAAGAAATATAGATCATGTGAAACACAACTAATAGGACTAATTGATGATTTTTCAAAAGGTTTAGATAATAGTGAACAAATAGATGCTATCTTACTAGATTTTTCTAAGGCTTTTGACAAAGTTCACCACCATAGCTTGCTTAAAAAAATTTAAATATTTCGGCATTAATGGTCTACTGCATCAGTGGATTAAAGATTTTCTGAAAGGGAGAGAACAAACTGTAATAATAAATGGCTCTAAATCAACACCGATAACAGTAAACTCAGGTGTACCTCAAGGAACAGTCTTGGGTCCACTACTATTTTTAATTTACATAAATGATTTACCAAATAGCATTACTTCAGGAACAAAAGTCAGATTATTTGCCGACGATTGCATAATATATAGAACAATAAAAACAACACAAGACACAGATATTTTACAAAGAGAATTAGATGAATTACAGAAATGCGAATCAAATTGGAGCATGTCTTTCCACCCAGAAAAATGTCAGTTGTTAAGAGTAACGAAAAAACTAAAACAAATTAATTCCACTTATCTTATTCATGACAAACCAGTAACACAGACTAAAAACGCAAAATACCTAGGTGTTATAATAAATGAAAAACTGTCATGGAATCCACATATTGATGAAACTACAAAAAAATCAAACAAAGCATTAGGATTTATTAAAAGAAATTTCTATAAATCAAATAAGAACATAAAACTAAAATGTTATTTAACCTTGGTTAGGCCAATAATAGAATATGCATCCTCCGTTTGGGACACCTTAACTCAAGAAAACATTAAGAAAATAGAACAGACACAAACTAGAGCAGTGAGATTCATAACAAACGAATATTCACATTTGACTGGAGTAACACCTTTAGTAAAATCACTAAATTTACAAAGCCTTCAGGACAGAAGGTTCAAAAGTAAAGTAGCAATCATACATAAAACACTGAACCATAATCTGCAAATACAAAAACAAAATTTAATAAAATACTCTGAAAGACACAAAGATAAAGGCACATTCCTCGTCCCATATGCTAAAACAAATTTGTACAAATGCTCCTTCTTCCCTAGTGCAATTAGAGCATGGAATGGGTTGCCTGAGCTAGCCAGGAAAACCAGTGACTTGGCTGAATTTAAGTCATATTGTTACGTATTTCTGAATCTTCTGGCTAAATGTATTAGTAGGCACACAAATAAAAACACTGCAAAGAACTTGACGACTAAACTTTCAGTTTCATATAACTTTAATGACTATTAACTCTAACAGTTCGTTACTGTAACATGTAGCGTAGAAGACTGTACAATATCTGTCAGTTTACAGTTAGCTATACTTCGTTGTAATTCATCTCTTCACTTCGTTGCAATTCCTCTCTTCTCAACTTGCATCGAGCCGTATTCCACAGAACAGACCAACGACACACTTCCCAGTGTCGCTCCAGGTCTCCTAAAGCTGAACCAAGTCGTACTCAAGTCTACTGAATCAGAGCCGCACACGTCTTACATCGACTGTATCGGCTGTAACGGCTCAAGTCCACTATAGTTCGCTGTATAGACTTTAACGACAGTAGTCCACTTCAGTTAACTCTACCCTAGTTAACTTGAATCGAGTCGTACACAGCTCTCTTCTACTGTCTCGCACAGTAGACAACAGTACCGACGACTCACGACTCCATACGACTGACTTTAACATTAACTCTCTGGCTTATATAGAGTCCCTAATCGCTTGTCCAAAGTTTCACAAACACGGCTAGTATCCTCTGGAATAACACGTAAGGACACGTCACATCCTGTCTTTGTTGATACATGTACATTCCATAGAACACCCGCTGCTGTGTTATCTCGCCGGGGTCATACGTTGACCTCTACCTATCACTGTCATTTGTAACAATATGCATGACTAAAAGCATGACGCGTAGGACGTAATCATCTTTTTTTTTTGAAGTAACGTCTGTATTAGATAAGATAAGATAAGTTGAACACTATAAAGCACATCGTCTCTGTTAATATAACATTCTTCCTTGTTTGTACTATACATATTGAATAGTAGTAAACATTTTTGCATTAAAAAAAAAAACGCTTGCAAAGTGTATTTTTAAAATAAAATTTTCCATTTTAAAACCCGTAGATTAATTGTAGTGATACTTAGATAATAATACATCTTCATAGACTTATATCCTTTTATAATTGTAGATCTAACGCTAAATAATATTTTTAAATAAGCACATAGCCTACTTGACTTAATAAGAGAAACAATTAAATTTGTGTTACGTCTAGATCTAATAATTACATAAACTAGATTTAAAATACTTAAAGGCCATAGGACTAACATACTAAAGTTTAATTATGTATACCAATATAAGTTCTTATTATCAAACTAATATAATGGCAACTTCCTTATCTGTGGATCTAAAGGCGACACAAAAAAAAAACAGCTATTCAGGACGAAATAGATAAACGTAAAGGGCTAATACGTTGCAGTATATGTAAAACAAGCAGCTGATTAAGAATTGGAACGAAGGAGACAAAAATAAAAGAAAGAACAAGATTTAGAAAGACAAGAGAAAAACAGAAAGGAAGACAATGAGAAACAAAAAGAAGAGCTAGAAAGGTAGAAAAATAAAATCAGAAAAGAAGAGATGAAACACTAAGTCAGAATTTGAAGGGAAGAGCAAGAAAGACAAGAGAAAGAGAGAGAAAACGCCATAGAACATGAAGCTAAAAATGGAAGAGAAGAGACTGGACGTAGACCAAGCTCCATAGTTCAACTTCACACTAAGTTCATTAATCAATTTGTTATTACTTTAAAGGAAAGAATCCAATGTGCTTGGCAGAACTAACATACAATTTAGAGAGGGGGGGGGGGGGAGAGAAAGCCTATCATTATTATTGACTCTAGTAGGAATCAGACGTATATATATACATACAATAATTACATTTTGTTAAAATACAATTCATGGATTGGGATAGAGCTCATATGATACATACAATAGTTTTGTTTAGTGAAATAAACTTTATTAGAAAAGTTACGTGTTTTTTTAAATTATAGTACACATTTCTCGCGCCAAATCTATAAAGATGCATATCTAACTAACCCATTCTCTGAAAAATGTAAGAAAAGCATAGATATTAGTAGAATAGACTGATGACAGACAATTCAGAAATAAAGAGTGATACATTAAAGAAAATAATAATAGGTTTCGAAATAATATTGATATGAAAATGTATAACCTAAATCTAAAGATAATAACTATGAGAAAATAACTTGCTTTGAAAAAAAGTCTTGAGCGTTAAAAAAGTTATTACCTTTGTCTTCATAGAAAGACAGTTCCTGTTAGCAGTAATAAATAAAAATAAGAAAAACAAAATTATAAATCTCTTGTAAATTTTATTAAAAACGTTTGAACTACATAAAAAAGTAAATTTAGCATTTTCTTCTAATTATTTTTGTACTAAATGTTAAAAAAAATTATAATAATAATAATAATAATAATGCAAGAGAAAAACAAAAATGCAACTTTACCTGGATTTGAATAATATTGCAATGTTTGTTTTCTGTTTGAGATTCCTAATGTCAAGAAAACATAAGGAACTATCATCGTAACATTTAAAATAAATGAATATTTATACATTACTATAATATAACTAGACCTTAAATATGGTTACTAAACCACGGAATACTTCAAGATAGAAGAGTGTCAAAAGTAATACAGCTAAGCCCTATACAGGCCTAACAAAGCTGAACCATAACTCACAAATACAAAAACAAAATATAATTAAAAAATAGCTAGAAGCACAAATAGCAAAAGATACATTTCTTATTATATTTTCTAGGAATAAATCTTATAAGTGCTTCTCTTTCTGATATTATTGACTGTAACAGATTGCCTGAATCTGTCAGGAAAATCATTGATTTTGAAGAGATAAAATAAAGTTAACATGCCGGGCTATAATGAACATTGCGCCTAATTATTTCCTTCTTTGAAGAAATGTTTCTAAATTTATCAAGATGACATTTAAAATGTAAGAGACCTTAGAGAAGATAATTTAAAAGTAACGGATGATGCAAACATATTTTTAGGTATAAGGTAAAAGGTAACTAAACAAGGGAAACAAAACAAGTAGGTAACTTAATAACATAAAGGCTAGAACACAATTTAGTGCTTTGTTTTAGAATCTTAGAATAAACTAGTGAGATGCTTTTTAAAAAATCATTAAATGAAAATCATTATTTCTCCTTGACACAATTTCAAATTTCACTTATTTTTGCTCTGTTTTAATATTTTTGCACTGCTTTAAATAAATTTCATACATTTAAAACGGTCTAAGAATGATCTTAATTTAGGAACTTTGATTCGTCATACAACCAGTGTCGGAAAAGGTCTCAATAATTTGCTATGATTAGTCTTGTTGGAGAAAAATCTTTTGGACTAAAATTAATGTCAAACAATATTAGAATTAAGGCTATTAAGCAATTCTCAATTCTATAGGGGGGGGGGGAACTGCTGTGTGGGCAGCATCTTTCCAACCATAAACAATGCCCAGGCTTTCATCTCACTTTCATCTCATTAACTAATTCTATAATGCTATAAATACATGACTCTTTAGTAAATTTGGATGTCTAAGAAAAGAAAATGTTTTGTGTTAAGCCTTAAGTTTATCCATAGAAACACAAACAAGAATATCATTTTATACCTTGCGATCTATAGGGCAGTTGATATTAAGGTCATGTGTTTCTTTTGGTAGCATGTGGGAAACAGAACGACCTACTGCCTTTACTTTCCCCAATTAAAGTTAGATACTCATTACAGTTGGGTGAACCTATATGTTCTTTAAATATTATCAATATACACTTAAACACTTACTATAGAGAAAAATTCTTCAATAAGTTTTTCTGCTGAAAATCTTTCTACATGATTTATCACAAAAGTTTTTTTTAAGAGCCTTTCCATTCTCTCTGAAATGTTGTCAGGAAGTTTAGGACTTTCACCGTTGTGAAGAGTGAATATTATATTTGCAATGTTAGAGCGATCGTGATAAGGTACTTTAGCTGTGATCATCTCTAGAGCTGTACAGCCCACACTCCTTAAAGAGAAAAACAAACATTCTAATTTATATTTTTTAAATGATTGATTACCTTAAGTGGTCCTCATATGGGAAAGAGGTAGGCCAGGAGTAATAGCTATTAGCTGTGTATAGTCCGTTTATTTTCTGACGACCGTTAGCCCGCCCGCCTTATGAGAGTAGAATAAAAAAAAAATACAAAAACAAATCCGATTTCACGATGATTTTTAGCCGATTTACTTTAATTGTAAGGAATATATAATAAATATTTAATGTCCTGCAATATTAAAAAAACACCTTAAATATCCAGTTTTTTTTTTAAATTTGACTTGTTAACCTTTTTTATATAAATAAATGTCTGCAAAAAGACAATCACGTAAAAAAAAAGTATTTTAACTAAAAAATTTAAAAACAAAAAAACAAAAAACAAACGAAATTTATATAGCTGCAAAATTTACTGCATTAATGCAATTTTATCTCCATTTTCTAAATTAAAGTACATTAATACCTAAGCACTAATTAATAGAATATTTTTTAATTTCTTTCTATGAAGTCTGATAATAATTATGTATTTTTAAATATTTCTTTTAGAATGAAAGGTTTGGGTGGAAATAACGTGTATTTGTACCAGACAAACAGACAGTCAGACAGGAAATGTTGATGTAAACTTTGTGAAATAAAAAACAACAAATGAATGATATGTAAATAAAAATATAAATAAATTATTTATCATTCTTCTTTAACAATCGAATAAAGGTAATACAAAGTTACTTGATATAAAAGAAATTCTATAAGAACATAGTTCAGCATTTTCTTAAAGCACCTACCAAATGTCTGCTTTAAAATTATATGGCTCCATATCTGGCTTTCTGTTAACAACTTCAGGTGCCATCCATCGACAAGTTCCCAATTCCATTGTATTATCTGAATCATCCATAAATTTAGCTAGTCCGAAATCTGTTATCCTGATATTATTTTCGTCTTCAAGTAAAACATTCGGACCTTAAGCAAAACAAGGTATCTGAGATAAGACCCACGATAATGTTGAGCATTGCAAAATTTATATAAATTGAAATCTAATAATCTTCACCAGACTTGAAGCACTTAGATAATGTCATAAACTTGAATTTCCTCTAATTTGCAGATGTGTTGCAATGAATGTTTTAACATATATAAAACCTCAGCATTTTACCGGAACGTATTCTAGTTTTTAATAGTTCTACACTCGTAAGTTAAGGATTAGATATTGTTGGCTTAATATTTATTTTCTGTAATGCAGTGTATACCAATCTTATTAAGCTATATTTTAAATTAAGCATTTTGTATCAAGTATAAAACATATATATATATATATATATATATATATATATATATATATATATATATATATATATATATATATATATATATATGATATATATACTATAAAATAGAAAGTAAGGCATATGTATGCCTGTATGTCCCGCATAAATATCAAAACCGTTTAATCAATCTTAATAAATCTTGGCCTAAATGTTCATTGGGTACTAACTGGAACCATTACGTATGTATGGTAGCCCTAACTCAAACTAAAGACTCTCAAAAAGAAGTTGCTCAACTCTATGAAAATATTACTATTTCATTGATCTAGATTTACTTCCTATCTATCTCAGATTTGTACACAAATTCAAACGAAATAAATGCAAGCTATTTGTAGAAAGAAAAAAAAACCCGAGCAAAGCCGGGTAATATTAAAGCTAGTAATTTTTTATACTTTAAAGTAGAACCTAAGGAGTATGTATGCATGTATGTATGTATGTATGTATGTATGTATGTATGTATGTATGTATGTATGTATGTATGTATGTATGTATGTATGTATGTATGTATGTATGCATGTATGCATGTATGTATGTATGTATGTATGTATGTATGTATGTATGTATGTATGTATGTATGTATGTATGTATGTATGTATGTATGTATGTATGTATGTATGTAAGTATGTATGTATGTATGTATGTATGTTACGAATAGAAATCAAAAGCGTTTGACCAATCTTGATAAAACTTGGTATAACTGTTCCTTGGGTACTAACTTAGACCGTATTGTATGTATTGTAGCCCTAAAACAAACTTAAGACCCTTAAAAAAAGTTGACCAACTCTAAGAAAGTATTATAAATTCATCAATCTAGGCCATGTTTACCATGTATAAATCGAAAAGATTTAATAAAATTAATCTTCAAATTTGTTTTTCAAAAGCATTTTTTACATAAATTCGTTCCTTATATCTGTGAATTTAGAATTCCTGACGTTCATTCTTTCATTGGACAATACCCAAAATGTTACACATCTCTCTATTCCTAGGTTTAAAACTCTAATTCAACTCTAAGATGATAAATCGGCTGTTCGCAAAGATAGTTTTATAACTTTAACACATGAACATACTAATTATAGTCTATTCATTTCATATTTTAATCAAATTAACATTCAAATTTATTTTTCTAGAGCATTTTTCATACATTCGTTCGCTATAGCTGCGAAGCCATGTTCACAATCATTTTAATAGTTTCATTCACGAGTCGCGTAAATCTTATAAAAAAGATCACGCATGCGCAGAGCAAAGCCTTCAAGCATGCACAGACGAACTCTATCCAAGCCAATATTTAACTCTAGATTAGTCTAGATGTACATCTATCTCTAACTCAAGATCTAGATCTAATTCAAAGATGATAGATATATTTTATAATTAAACACATGAACATACAAAATTAAGTATAATCATTTAAAATTTTAATCAATATATGCAGGTCTACAAGCAAATGTTTTTATTTAAAAAAAATTAATTTAAGTCGTTTAGCTATTTTGATAGCTCCATTTATACTATTTTGACATTCAAGCATTCTGCGTTCGCTTGACTTATAAAATTATTATTTCGTTTAATTGTCTACATAACACTCTCAGTGACTATATCGAAACTGACACGCAAATTAAGACCCGCGGGCCGCGGGTAACATATGGCTAGTATAATATAAAGCAGAAAGTAAGGTGTATGTATTCATGTATGTCCCGCATAGAAATCTAAACCGTTTAACCAATCTTGATAAAACCTAGCATAAATAGTCCTGAGATCATGGCGAAGATTATAGTGTATGTTTAACCTCCCTCCCACAGCTGGGGTGCCAATTTGTTTTTAAAACAAGCTAAATTTATCTCTATTAAGGAAAGAATATTTTTAATCAATCGTAAACCCGATTTATTAGCCAAATCTATCTCTATTCAATAACGAAATAAATAAACATACAAAAGATAGTCCATTCATTTCATTATTTAATAAAATGTAATCTTCAATTGTGTGTTTCAAATGCATTTGTACATAAATTCGTTGGTTATAGCTGCAACTCTAGCCGTCTTGACATACATTTTAATAGCTCCATTCATAACACCGCAAGCAAACACGATCGAAAGGTCCCGCACGCGCAGATAACGAAAATCTCGCGATCCAAACTAAATTTATTTCTAAGATTGTAGTCTATTTATTTCATTATATGATACAATTAATTTTCCTTTTTTTCTTTCAAAAACATTTGTACATAAATTTGTTGGCTATAACCGTTACGTTTAACATAAATATTAAAGCTCTATTCAAAATATCTCGCGAAGCTTATTTCCGCAGTGATCTCCTAACAACAACAACAACAACAACTATGAGGGTGTGACAAAAATGATGCCAATATGATTTGATAGGGCGAAAAGTTGAGTTGAGGCATAGACCTATAGCTTGATTAAAAATATTGTGGTGCTCTTTAGAAAAAATGGACCAGAAATAATTTAATTTTTGATATTTCAAAGTATCTTTCTTTTAAAAAAAAATCAGAATTTAGATCTGTTTAAATCTCATAGTTGTGTTATAGAACTTATGTGTTAATAAGAAATACTAACAATTTTTTTTGCGACCAAAAAGAGAAACAGCCGCTATTGGTTGTGTGTGGTCTGTCTGTCTATTCGTCCGTTCCGTTTAGATTTCATAAACTAGAAAAGATATTGAAAATCCGACATCATAATATTTTATATCTTTCAAAGTTCTGACGCAACAGCTACGTTTTATTTTTTCTGAAGGCAAAAATTTCAACTTTTTAAAACCAGTTTTTATTTAAAAATGCACTATTATAAATTTCCTAATCATCTAGATTATGATTTAGGGGACAATGCATTGTTAACAGAAAGATGTCTATGTAAATAATAAAAACATTTACTTTTCGTAAAAAAAAAGGAAAAGATTGTTAAAAAATAACAAAAGATATAAAGAGAGTTTTGTGATCGAATTTTATAATGCACTTAATTTGAATCAAAATGGACTTTTTTTAAAAATGCATCTGTTAAGTACAACTTTCATTCTTATGCATGTTCAGTGCGCTGTACTTCAATATCTTAAGCAATTGTAGTCAATTCCCTATTTCAGTACAGTTACAAGAATATTGTTAGTGTTGATGGGTTGTCTAGATTGATTTGAAGTTTAAAATCGTATTACTTTAGACCATGAAAAAATAATCAAGAACATGGCTTGAATATTCCTTGTCCATGGGCGAATTCAACGGAGCAACATTTGAGTTTGTATATTAAAAGTCTTAAGAAAAATTAATGTGCAATTACTTAAGATATATGATAAATAAAAAGATTCATTAATTAAAAAGCAATTAATTTTTATAAACTTTAATTTTTTTTAAATTTCCAAACTGTATCTTGACCAATGAACAGATGGTGAAACATGATTTCAATACCTTTAATGTCCCTATGTATAACCCCGTTCTTGTGTAAAAACTCTAAACCTTCTAGAATTTGACCTGTATAGAGAAAACACTTTTCTTCAGAGAAAGGTCCTTTACGTAATGCCGCACTTATAGAACCCTGTAACAACATTTAAGTAATCAATTTGATTTAAACTGAATTATCTTTTTTTAAAATATTATATATCTTAATTGACTAATTATTGTTTTCCAGCTTACCAATGAAAAAAAAACAACCAAAAAAATAAATAAATATAGTTGAAAAATAATTAACGTTTTCATAAATATTTTAATATGTATCTTTAAGTCTTAAATTTAAATAATTCGCACAAGGGCCTATTATATCATAGGACATTCGACAAACAGATGCAGATGCCTAAGCACGCCATATATGCGTAAAAGAAAAGAAGAAATAGGTTTTTACAAAAAAAAGTTTAAAAGCGAATGCATAATATATTCTGTTAAAACATCAAATAATTACTGTTGTGATTGTTGTGAACTTCTAGCCTATGACTTTGACATGGATACATTACATATGCAATACTTCAAGAACACCAGGGATGCATTAGAAATAAGAAATATTTAATAAAGAAATAGGAATAATTATAACTGTAGCCAACAAAAGCGGATCTCCTAAATATACATTAACTATCAGAACTGCCTTATAATGGCTCCTACTATGCTATCACAAAACTCCGTTACCCTGTCAACAATAACAAAACTCAAGGGCCGTCACCCCGCTTTACCTAGTCAACCAATGGAATAATAACAAATACAATAAATAAACATAGAAATCCTCACATCTTACAATCAAGGTTCTATAAGGTGTTGTCAACGATGGTCTACACAAACACAATCACCACAATTACAAAAGATTTAGGAAAACACAAAGAAAAAAGAGGTGTGAAATAAATGAAATATTATAAGAAAAAAGACTTTTCTTTTTAAGAAGAATATAGAACGTTTCTTTTTCGAAAACATTCCGCAAATAGATGTTTTTAACAAAGCAAAAGTTTCATTGTTCGAAATAATTGTTCTTACTACACTACATAAACATGTATTTAGTAGCCTCAACAATTAGGTAATGGAGATATTTATTAAAAATATATTTCTTTAAACTTGTCATGTATTGTTGTCACTCACCAGTTTCATGTATGCCAAATATAATGAACAGTAGCATTCTGAAACGCAATATCCAAAGAATTGTATTATGCGATGGTGATCAGGTAGTCCTCTCAAAACTTCCACTTCTCTGTAAAATACGTTCTGCCAAATATATAAACAAGCTAAAATACTTTAACTAAAAACGTCATACAGTCAAGCAATACAACCACATTGTCAACATTTTAGTTTCTTAAAAAAAAAAAAATTAGAGGTACATTTTTTTATCCCTTTAAGACTAAGACTAAGACTAAGACTGCTTTATTGATCCTTACGGAAATTTGTTGTGATTACAAGGACTCGTTTCTCATATAAAGACAACACAACAGAAAAATACACATAAATACATCAGACAACATAAAGAGTTCATTCAGCGACTACACACAGGTATCTTGGTGCATTTCATGTTCCCTGATCAATGAGTGGCGGTGATAGAGTCTGACCGAGTGAGGTACGAACGAGTTTTTGTACCGCTCCGTTCTTGTTTTGATTGACAGCAGTCGCCCACTTCGAGACGACCTGGCGTAGTTCTGATGGAGCGGGTGGCCGTTGTCTTCCAAGATTTTTTCGATTTTTCTTAGGCACGTTTGTTCAAAAAGTTCCTTTAAATGTGGTAATGTTGTGAGTGTAATTTTTGATGCTTTTTTAATGATGTTTTCTAGACGTTGCAACAGTTTAGATGAGGCGTTGCCTTGCCAACAACCCTCACGAAATCGTCGCCAGACAGGACTTACACATTCAAGGACAATGAACTCAAGGTCAAGACAGTTTCAATTATAACAGAGGAGGATACCATGGCCATTACAGTCCTATATAAATACAAAGCTCAAGGCTAGACATGGTGTCAGCAGAAAAGATAAAACATGGGGGGGAAAGTGAACTTTTAACAGAATAATTGGTCGCTAAATCTCTGTTGGCAAAAAACTAAAGTGCCTAAGGACTTTCAAACAAAAAAGAATGATTGTAAACCTTCTTAAAAAGGCAAATTGACAAATTGCAACTTTCTGGAAAGGCCTTACTCTCCTCTCTGTCCAGATCAAGCAAGCTTTTGAAGAGGCAAATCTTGGGAGGAGCAGATCTTCGCTCGTCTCGAGTACCAACAACGGCTAATGAAAGCTTTTGAAAGTGTCAACCGAGAATCACTATGGGAAAAAGAGAATACGGCATCCCAGATGAATTCATAAAGATCCTACGACACCTATACAGTCAGTCTAGTTGCTGAACTAAATCAGAAAAAGAAACAACCGAGTTGTTTAGCATCAAGACAGGTGTGAGACAGTGGTGCATCTTATCTCCCTTTCTCTTTCTTCTAGCCATCGACTACATAATGAGGAGAGCAGTGAATCAGATTTCCTTCGGTATTCCATTGCGTGAACCTAATCGAATGACGGACTTTGCTGACGATGTTGCACTGCTTGTTCTACAAATAAATACATACAAGAAATGACGGAGCCTAGACAGAGAGGGCACTCAGCATTGGACCTCAAACATGGACAAGGTTCTCGAAAACGGTTCTAACAATTTTTCTAGAAAATTGACAGTTTACAGTTGATGTGTATCTTTGAGAAAAGTATTACTAGCTGATCGGTCACAGTAGAACAACTCTAATTTAACCGTTATAATTTTCGGAAATGTATCTTCTAAAAATACATTTGGTCTAGAAAATCCGAGTCGATTTATACATTTCCTTGACTAGGATTTTTTTGTGGAGAAAAGAAAAGTTGGGGCGGAATAAAATGAACAAATTTTCTAAAATCTATCATTAATAAGTAATTTAATAAAAAAATAATAAACGCTCCTACGAAAAATGGTCAGATTTAAAGGAAGAATTGTCTTGTTTAAAATGTCATTATATTTTTCCAAAAAGAAAAAAACAACAAATAAATAATGAAAAAAAATCATTCTTACCGAGAGCTTTTCGCTGTCTTCAGCAGGCAAGCATATCTCTTTCACAACATACTCGACTTCTGTCTTTGAGTCTTCTATAAGCTTATACACATGTCCTGTCGCGCCTCTTCCGATTACTTGACCCTTTCTCAATAATGGGTGTATTTTAGAAAAGCATCCTAAAATGAGGTTAAAATAAAGAAGGTTCAAAGACTCAAAAAAAACAAGAACAACAACAACAAAGATTTACTGCTGCAGGGGTAAACGACTGATCAACAACCAGCACATTTTTATTTAATATGAGATGGGCACTAACACTACCCCCTTTTCCCATTCATCTTTGCCTGACATCTCCACCCTATTCCGATTTCACGCGCTTTTACACCAGCGTAGCTCATTTCTTTTCATCGGACAGATAAGTTAATTTAAGACTATTTTGTGTTAATTGTCTTTCTTTTTGTTTTTCTAGCTGATGAAGGCCTCGTGACCAAACTTCCTTTGTAACCTGCAGGGTTTTTACTATTTTCTAAAATAAAGAAACATACGCCTGTGAAAAAAAATCTACTTATTTAAATGCAATTATTTTTATTTAAAAAAATTGCTTTCTGCCTGTCCCGTTGTTACGACTACAATTATAACAAGTGAGATATTTTTTTAATACAATGGACCTCATTTACCAATCGTAAACAGTCGGTATATATATATATATTGTTGTAACTCTCTAAGGCAGGCACTCAACGAAAGACAGGTTGACAAGAGTAAATGATGTATTTATTTAGTATAACTAGTATAAGCATCACAAATAGTAATAGTTACTAGTTAGACTTGGACGTCTGCTATAAAGTCACAGGGAGTAATATGTCTTAAGTTCTAAGAGTGCTACTTTATACCAGAACACAGAACAGACCACCGACACACTTCCCAGTGTCGCTCCAGGTCTCACACACAGTTTACTAGTATCACACAGGACAGCACTCAGCACCAGACTGTTTAGACTCCCATGACTTCTAGCCGGCTCACAACAGTCCTTCTTCCTGTCTCTAGATGTCGTTCACTAGTGTGTTCAGTAGTGCTCAGATGCGCACCATTAGTGTAGCGCGGGAGCGGGGTTACAACAATATATATATATATATATATATATATATATATATATATATATATATATATATATAATAAAATATATATATATATATATATAATAAAAGCTACACATTGATATATATCGTAACTAATCTGTATATTTTGTCGCTCCCTTTCTGGTGTATTGGCCGCTTCTTTATAAATAAAGACATTTTTTTACTCTTTTTTTTATTTCCCCCCTAAAAAAGTATGTTTAAGCGCATCTATTAATACATCTATTCAAAGTATATGCATTTCTAATGATAGGTCTATCTGGCAAGACAAAGTACCAGATACTTCGAAGAGCAGGTCTGCAAAGCATCCACAAAATCCTGATGCAGAATGGTAGACTGATGCATCCCTGAATGACTCTTGTATGGCTAACTAAGCGAAGGAAAGCGCACGCAAGGTGGTCAAAGAAAGCGCTTCAGGGACACCCTCAAAGCTTCACTGAAAGCGTTCAGCATAGACCCAGCCACCTGGGAGACTGAGGCACATGAAAGAGCATGATAGCGTTGCGCTGTGAAAACTGACGCACACGTTGCTGAGGAATTTTGAATGGTCTAAAATATTGTGATGTCGGATTTTCACTATCTTTTCTAGTTTACGAGATCTAAACGGGACGAACCGACGGACGAACAGACGGACAGACATTTCACACAAAACTAATAGCGTCTTTTCGGGGGCCGCCAAAAAAGCATATTACGCTTTTAACGAAATCACATCAATATAAATATTAAGTTATGTATAAGGCATTGTTAGTCCAAAAAATGAGTTTTACTTACCCTTTAGATATAGATTTTCGTTTACAATATTTTCAATGTTATATTCTGGTGTTGCCCCCAAACTGATAGCAACACTGCATGTTTCTACGTCCAAAGGTTTCACAATCTCGTCCTTCATATTTTGTCTAGTCCTACTTTGGAAAAAAATAAGTTATAAAAATGTTTAGCCTTCTGTTTCAGTAATATTTTACATTTTATAAAATGTTTCCCTAAAATAACAGAGTTTGGGTTATCACAAAAACTTAAAAGGGGCCCCGACGGATCCACTTATAGATACGAAATTTTCAAGCTAAATATTTTTCTGTGTTTGAGAATCCCCGCTTTCGGTGAAGTGCAATAGGCTTGCTTGTAGAAGTTAGCAATAATCGGGAATATCTGTAGTGACGTGATGGTATATTAATATCATTAGACGGGTTAGCTAGAGATAGAAATAAAGGACAATAAATGTTTGAGACTGTCCAGTGGAAAGTCGTGTTTTATTTACCGAAGATTTGGGGACATTTGATTTTTTCTTATCAATGTCATTAAAATTTAAAGTATAACAATCTTATTCAACTTAACTATGGTAAAACTCTTTAGATATTCTACCTTTTAGAAGCGTGTAAAAAGTCTTATTTTATAAGCTTTCCAAAATATTTTTATTTGAACAATATCCTTTACACATTTATAGGCACTATGTTGCAAATACAACCGATATTTTCAATGAAGACCTTAAAAAATATTTTATTCATATATAAGTGACTAGCAGTACGCAGCGGCTACGTCCGTTGATTTGTTCCTAGTCTTTGTATTGGTTATTATAGATAAAATTGAGATTTATATTGTTTTTTATAGCCGGAACTAGATCTTTTTTTAAATTTTAATAATTGGGTTATATTTTAAGGATCAAATTAACAAACAATTCTAGCCCTTGATTTAGTGTACCTGTTACAATGATATTTCAAGACCCGCTCTCTTTCCTTCTCTTTCTCTCCCTCTCTCTCTCTTCGCTCGCTAAATCCACCATTTTTTTACCTACACACCGTAGTGTGCCCCCGACACATACAGGCTTTTATATTTTTGACACGTGGATTTTAGTAGCACTTTACTTATCTTCACTCCCCGGCAAAAAAACTTAAGTCTTGCGTACACATTTTTTGTTTACCTGTCTACATTTCTTTTGCTAATTTGTTCACTTAATAGAAACAAATATCAATTTCGTTTTATTAATTGTAATCGTTTATTTGACCCCTTTTGAATGTAGCGAAATGACAATAGATCTAGAATTTACATTTCCCAGTGCTATTAGGATTTAGTTGTTCATTCTTTTTCTAGCAGTGGTACTTAAGCGAAAAGGTATTTTGGAGGTTTCAAATTAAATCATTTGTAAATATAAATTGAAAGAGGCTGATCGTTACAAGGTGGACCATGGGAGGTCTCAGGCTTAGGAATTATTTGTGTTGTTCAATAGTTGTACACAATTAAGTTCCCGAGGTTCAGCCTGACAAGAACATCATTTTAACACATTCGTACATAGAGTAACCAACTATGTGGATGGTTTAAATAACAAAATTAAAAAGAATTTAATTGTATAATACTGATATATGTATATTTACAATGAGAATGATAGAATGGTGAATGGATAATATATATATATATTACATATATAGATAGATATTATTCAATAATTCACATGAACACCTTGCTACTGATACCACTTGTCACTATGATTTCGTAGTCAACCAGACTCTGACTGACTGACGTCACAATACTGCCAACATTGGCAATAATAAAGTTAGACCTCAGTTGATCCCAACTGATACCAACTGATGTGTAACGGCCCTGACACTCAACGACGTCGACGATCGCCCATCTGACAATGACACTCAAGACTGTACTATATATTTTTGAGACGACAAGAGACGCCCACACTGGCATAGGATTGAGCTCAGTACATACAGCTCCAACACTGGCACCCTACAAACAAAGTAACACAAAATTCAACCTCTATTTCAAAACTAAAAACAGCGACAGCCTTCACATATAACATACAATAAGAGATATCACAACGAAGTAACTCACCCTAAAATCCAAAAATCCTACTGAATACTATAAGTCCAAGAAACTAGCACAGACTAATAATCTTTTACTGACTAACACACCGTCCGTTTCAACCAAATTCAGAGGATGAACTGCCTCAGGACAACCAATGACCTATAAATATCACCTGACTTTGTGACGTAGCAAAAAAAATTCAAAACAAAAATACAAGGCACTCTCGCCACGTACAAGTACTACGAGTAGAGGAAAAAAAAGCTACACAGAGTTGGGAGAAAAGAAAAGAAACTTGTCCGAACTACATGACAGGAGGGGCAGTACATGCAATCACCCCTGCCCTACCCCCAGGGTCAGACCATTATATTTTTATTTGTATTCTAGTAAAAACAAATTACAAATCGTTTTATACAGAGTTTGTCACTAATATGTAATATATACTATATGTCATGGGCGTAGTTGGGGGGGGGGGGGCTGGTCCACCCGCCAGAAATTAAATTTGATTTTTGCTTTGATTTAGTTTATTTTATGTGAGATTTTAATAATAAACTATTACTTGCCCCAGCGAAGCATTTGGGGGGGGGAGGGGTTGCAGATAAATCCCCATCTTCTATAAAAAAAAATTAAAAAAAATGCAAACGCCTATCCCCATATTTCTCCCATATTCCTAGAGCATAGCTAAGGAAGATTTTGATTTTAATCCCTCCCCGAAACTAACGATAAAACATACTCTCCAATATAAGACTATATAAGACTATCCATTCATCAGTCACCAGACTCTATGAGCGTAGCCTAGAGGGGTTTGTGTTTAAAAAAAACCTCCAGCGGGGTTTGCAGCTAAAAAAATAACTCTTCGATATAAAGAAAAAGCAAGTTTTAAACACAAAATTCTATGAGCGTATTAAAAGGGTTTTGAGTTATAAAAAAAAACTTCAGCGGAATTGGAAGCTAAAAAATACCTCTACAACATGAAAAAAGCAAATTACGCACTCAAATTGCTATGATCTTTGCCAAAGGGGTTTAAGTTTACCTCCCCCACCACACAAACTTTAGCATGGTTTAATGCTAAAAATACCTCTTCAATATAAAAAAGCTTAAAAGTTTAAAACCCTTCCAGATGGTTTTGAGTTCAAAGTTTCCTATAGAGATTTTTTAGTTGAAAACCCCCAACAGATGATTCTGACGACAAAACTTCCCTTTTCGATATGAAATCTAACGCAAATACAGCTCCTCCTTTGTAAGACCAATCCTTGCTTTAAAAAGTCAGTTGCATACGTAACATTTTAGATTTGGTCAGTTGCAGTTAGGCCTGCTTCTTCTCTCCTCTTTTTGTTTGTTCAGCGCTCTTTCACAGTGGCTATTCTCCTTGCTTCATATCTTGTGACTTCGAAATTTCCATGAGAAGCTATTAGAAATAGTGCTTCAAGGTGTGAATGCCAATATCACACTCATTGAAGAAGCTCTTAAGGGTGTCTTTTTGGTGCTTATATCGACCAAACTGAGAGTGCTTTCCTGCTTACGGCTCCAAGCACGGAAGACGTTTGTGAACGCGTCTCGCACATCGAAGTTGGGACTGATTTACTGTCGCATCGATACTGTTCGTGTTGGACAACTTTAAGATTTCTGTGTCTGATATGTGGTAAGACCAATGTATTTTTATTAATTTTTCCTTAGTCAGCTTTTTGCTATTGCGGAAATATAAAGTCAGGACTCAGTTTCAGTTTTGTGAATATGCTTGGTCCTCATTCGTTGCCACACTTGTTCTTGAAGTCTGCCAAAAGCAGCACTGTCACGTACAACAAGGAAGTTTACTTTATAATCTAAGTAAACATTTGTTGATATGGCGCTACCTTGATTGAAAACCTTGTTTGCTAGTTTCTGACCATCTATAAGAATATCTGGTTCTGTGACAGATTTTTTGGAGAAGGTGGGTGCAGCACTTCTGTCTTTTTTACATTTATGGCAGTGGTCTTCAACGGGGGCGCTATCACACTTACTAAGAGGCGGCCCCCGTTGGATCCCTGTCGGATCCGCCTATTCGCAAGGAATAATCAGGACGTGATTTTATTTTGATTGTCAAAAGTAATAATGTTTGCCGTTGTAAATTTTTTTTTTCTGTTTTACATGTTTCAGATGTTCCTACAAAGTGAAAGAAAATTAACTTATTTGTCCAAACCTCCAGTTGGACGACGGGGGATGGCAGCAAACAGGTATGAACCCGGAAACGTCGATAACATCAGTTCAGCAAACTAACCGCACTACCAGGCATTGCTGTTGTGACAAGTCAAAAACTCGCTGTCAGAGTCACTCTAAATTATCACAGCATTAATTATTATTTTTTCCTTATTTATTTATTTTATTTTAATTATTTCCCCATCCTACCCCCAAATTCTTCACCCACGCCACCTTTTCCGCTCCAGGCTAGACTTAGTTGACCACATTGGAGATAGCTAAAGCGCGTCCTTTCATTTATCTGCCCTTGATCGGGGAAAGGTAAACACACAATCTCTTTTGTCTTATCCGCCGGATGTCTGACTGACGGTCGCGGTTGACACCACCTTGGTTTGAACGCAAGCTAATCCTTCTCCCCCCCCCCCCCCCCACGTCTCTCTTTGATCTAAGAGATTACACGGGTCAACACACCGCGTGATACTCCAAGGTGCGGCTCTTGTCGGACTTCACCCACGTGTAAGCTAATTCTTAGCCTAGGACATTTCCTGTGTCCGCTCACATTTTCCAGGCCTTTGTATATAAGGTAAATTAAATAAAGTCAGACTCTCTCTTTCTCATTCGAGCTGAGCTATCGAGTCTGGACTATATCACTTATTCTTTCTCCTAGAGGAATACCTGGTGGTAAGCCGAACTTAATCACAAGTTCCATCTTAATTACTCTGTGTATATTTCCATTGGATTTTATCATGTGTATTTTGCTTAGTTCATTTATATTTAATTAGTGCATTGTGTATTTCTCACTGGCGTAAGTAGAAAACATAAACATGTGCTATGTATTTATTTATGTATTGCATTAATCTATTAATGCTACGTTGCTCAATTGATAGTTGATGCAACCATGTATATATTTGTACATCTTAGTCTACTTCCCTTATCTCGGTTGACCGCCTTGATAATTTTACTAGCGCACTGATACTGCGTTTAGAGAAGATATATGAATTCTCTCCCCTTTACTCATTTTACTCTAAGGAGAATTGCGCCGCTTGAAGGGACATTCAAGCACGCTCCATTGTTCTCGACCCACGGTCATATGTAAACAATCATCTGGGTCGCTGACCATCGCCCAAATCAAACCCCCCCCCTTTTCTTTCTCTATCCACCTGTGTTGTTTATTTGAGATTATTATTTCCCCTTCTATGTACATTTTATGTTATTATTTCCCCTTTTATGTACATTTATATAATGCTACTATCTGCCATCTATTTTCCAAATCCCATTTGTCATCATCTCCTCATTGTGCTCTAAAGCAATTTCACCAATCTGACGAATGCACCTCAGTCGAGGGCATCGATAAGATGTATGAGAGACATGTCCTAACTTGTCTTTATTTATCCGCAGCCTCCCTCAGGTGTCTGCCTATTTGCCTACTGGCCTATTTATGTGCTTAGTGCTAACCAGCGCTGCACTTGCCTAGTTGCTATCAAGAATCACCTATTGCCTAGTTACTGGATCAACGATCCATTTACCTGCAGTTGTGCTTAGTGCTATTCAGCGCTGCATTTGCCTACTGAGATCTACTCAACTCTACTACTTGGCGCTATCGGCATTGCCCGCCTATTCGACAGCCCACCTGTCAAGCTATTAGGCGCGACGTCCCTATAGAGTCAGATCTGTGCGAGACGTCATAGCTACGCCAACCCTCGGCAACTCACTGGACATATCCTGTCAACTACGCTGCCCACGGCAGATCAGCTCTGCCCGCAGTAACCTTGTGCCCACGGTAGCCGGCCACCCGCCCTACTGTGCCCACTACAGATATTAGATTTTGGGGATTGAGACTCCACAAGAACTATATCGCCGGCGTCCCTCTATCCGCTAGAGCGCCACCTCCAGCTGCAGAACCTCAAGCCAGGACACAGCCAGCTGCGACATCGACAGGAATACCAGCTAAGTCAGAGGACAAAGTGACATACTCTCTTATTATGTGCAGGAGTGATGATTTAACATAGAATATACTAGAGATAAATGCAAACCCTCCCCCTTTTTATTATTATATGTATATTTATGTAAATAAATATCCTTTATTTTAACTTTTGTATCTATCTTTCATTGCTTTGTCTCGTTGCGTGTCTGCTCCCGATTCATATGCTGATAAGTGGGGTGTGATAGCATTAAAAATAATCATCCCCTAGACATAAAACGTGCCAAACACACGTCACATTTCCCCACCTGTCACAGCTGTTAGCAAAATAACAAACTGGTTAGAAACTAATAGCCTATTATTGTTAAAGAGATATATTATACATCACGTCATGACATCTAACGAATAGGTACAATATGTCAGACGAGCGATTTTAGATAATCTTTTTGCATTGATTTGTAATTGAAAAAAAAAAGAAGAAGAAAAGATCTGATATCGTGCTTGTAGGTCTACTCCGATGTCTCATAACAGGTAACAATAGAGCTATTGGCATTGATTTAAATGGAACTAGAATGAGGATG
Organism: Biomphalaria glabrata; assembly: GCF_947242115.1. Taxonomy (NCBI): domain Eukaryota; kingdom Metazoa; phylum Mollusca; class Gastropoda; family Planorbidae; genus Biomphalaria; species Biomphalaria glabrata. The sequence continues at coordinate 17,602,277 of NC_074728.1, read as the reverse complement.
TAGATCTACCTAAAATAAACTTCTGATTTAGCACTCTTAATGTGTATAACGACAAGATCTAGATTAAAAATGAAAAATTTGAATAATTTAGATGTAATTTAGATTAGATTTATAAAAAAAACCCTAGATAGTCTATAAATAGACTGAATGCACATTCAATTTAAAAATAGTAGATTTGTTTTAGTATATTATAACATTGCAATATTGATCTAAACGTTTGGAAATCAAAATTCTATAACTTGATCTATTCTATATCATTCTAACTAGACCTGAAAATTCTAGATCTAGAATCTACAATGATTTTAATTAGAATATATATATATATAGTTTTAAAAATTTAAATACACTGTAAAAAATCTAGATAATCTACCTACTATGTCTTTTCTAAATACGAGTCAGATAATGAGGTTTAATAAGCATTGCTATACAGAGTTGTTTTAGCATTTCATTTAAATAATTAATTTCATGTGACGTCAAAGGTAAAAAAATCCACCACGTCACACGGTCTAGTTAGACTAAAAAAAGGCTTCATCAATACGTGCAATATATAGACATTGGTGCACCGAGTGAGTTCTTTTAGCAATTCATTTAAAGAATCAATTTTAAATGACGTCAAATGAAAAAACTCCACTACGTCACACGGTTATATAGTCTAAAAATGTCGTCATCAATACGAGCCAGTTGTTGGGGGTTTATATACATTTGTGCACTGAGTAAGTTCTTTTAGAATTTCATTTAAAAAATTAATTCCATATGACGTCTAAAGAAAAAAATATACTACGTAACACGGTCTAATTAGACTAAAAATGTCTAAATCAATACGAGCAAGTTTTCAAGGGATCATATACATTGGTGCACCGAGTGAGTTCTTTTAGCATTACATTTAAAGAATTCATTCATATGACGTCAATGGAACAAAAAATCCCATTATGTCACAATAGGCTAGTACCAAAAAGTGTTTTTATTAACGAATGTTCATAGACATTGGTGCACTGAGTTCTATTAGAATTCATTTAAAGAAGATTAAACCGCATTTTTCGTGCGTTTTGTTTGTCAGTCTGTCTGTCCGTTATGTTAATATAAAAAAAAACAACTAAAAGCTTTTGAAAAATTTATTAATATTGCATTATGGTTCTGAAACATCGCAATAGTTTTACGTAGGTATAATAGATTGTTCCGGATGTTTTATATATAATAAGAGAAAACGAGAATTCCAGATAAATCTAATACCGTCAATTAAATGTTTAGGATGGTCTCGCAAGATAATTAGATGTACCATAGACTTGTGGAGAGATTTTCATACCATACTTGGGTATTCGGAAGTTGTTTACCTTAAAATTGGAACATTATTTCACGATAATTAGATTTTGTAACGTTTTAGCTAGAAAATTAAATGTAGTGTAAGAGAGAAGTGAGATTTTACATAAATAGAGTGAAAATATTTTTCATAAAAAAATCCCGAACAACCTATTTTCGTAAATCAGAAGAAGATTATTAGTTTATTTTATTTATTTTATTTGATTTTTATTTATTTTTTATTAGAAGAGGAATTTCTAAAAGTTATTTTAGCGTTATTAGAGTTTTTATATAAAATGTGGAAATTTTTGAAACGATTTGTAAGAAAATTAAAGTAATATAGATCGCTATATTTTGCAAAATAATATCCGGAACATTATTTATCGATTATTTGAGGTAAATGAAAATAAGGAACAATTTGATATCGATAATTAAACTATAGTGACGTATTGTCAAAGAATATAAGTGTAATAATAGTCAATTATGCGATTTTGACATAATTTATTTTTTATAATACAATATCCGGAACAACTTTATAGTTAATGAAATATAAGTCAGTATAGAGAAATTTATTTAGCATTTATATGCTATTTACATTAAAAAAAAAAGAAACAACATATTATTGATCATGTGTTTTTGCAACATTTAAACATGTAAATTAAATGTAATATAAGTTAGAAGACCAAACAAACATTTGTTGGCATTAATTTGTTTTTCACAAAAACATTCGGAACCATATAAAATAGATACTTAAAACTATTGAGATGTTTCGGAAGGAACATTAGAGGTTAAATCAGATTTTCAATAGCTTTAAGAGTTAATTTTATTATCTTAAAGTGACGGACAGACTGACCGACAGACCAAACGCACAAAAATAAGCGTCTTTTATTCTGATTGGGGCACTAAACAAAGGATAAATAAAATCTAATTATTTAAAAAATTTTGAGGAAACTGATTGGTTCTATATCTTGTGGCTTGTCACGCTGCTGCACAAAAGTCGCTGTATAAAAAGTCCATTTTAAAAAATGTGCTTGATATTTACATACAAAGTGCATTCTTAGCCTTTATAAACAAAAATTAATGTTTGTTTTTTTTAATTTTAGCAGCTAGTTTTACCAGAAAAAAAACATCTTTAGCTAATATTTATATTGTTTGTGAACATTTCTTGTACATTTTATAAATATATTTGACTTAGTGATACTGAAAATACACAAAAAAATATTTCTTTGTTAACGTTTTGTAGCATTATTGTCCTTACATTTATGTATTGTTTTGCTACATTTATATAGACTAAGATCTAATTCTAGTCTAAGTCTAAAAGATCTAGGTCTAGCAGTAGAAGATGGAGTAATGAAAACAGGTGATGAATAACACAATGAAACCCAATGGCCACTATCGTATCTACACTAATATGATCACAATTAGTACTGGTAATAGTTGACATTATGCTGTTCGCGTACAATCCTCCTCTGTGATACTACCGTACACTTAATAAATACATTTGCAGTGCACCCCTAAACCATCTGAAGCTAAGCTTGTCTTAATAATTTAGACATGTAAATTTTATTCAAAGTATTAATACATTTATATCTAGGTTTACATCTGGCCTGTATTTATTCTTATATATTGACATTAAATGAAGAATGAGGATAAGTCAAAACTGCGCGTTATAAAAATAGTGCGTGTTTGTAATCCTTATAACAAAACCGAAGTTCTTATCAAATTTTTTTTAAACATCCTTTGAATTAGCGTTTAGTTAAATTGATCCTTTTAAATGTAACCACTCCATCGGTCCATTGGGGGGGGGGGGGCGGCCCAGTTGGAACGGCGCTCGCCCCTAGTGCCACCTAGATACAGCAGTGGCCAGATCGGCGAATCGCCCCAACCCCTAATATGCCATAATACTATAGGAAGGCGACATAAAGTATAGAATTGGTTAAAATATTAATTATTATTATATATTATTAACACATTTCATATCAAAATTTGTTCGATAGCCCCTACCGCATTCCCTGGATCCGCAACTTAATAGCACAGATTTATTATTGCTAGTCTATATCTATTACAAGATTTATTCAAAGTAATTAACACAACTATGCTTAATATACGTTTTTTTAATAGTTTTTAAATTTTCTGCTTGTTTACAGATGTTATTAAAATCTAATATATAAAGCAGAATCAAAGACGTACGTATGTATGTAGGGTAGTTTCGGCAAAGAAATCAAAACAATTAGGCCAATCTTGTTAAAACCTGGCATAAATGTTCCTTAGATCATGGCTGAGACCGTGGTGAATGTTCAATGCGTCCCCTAACGGGGGAATAAGAAAATACCTAAAAGTATCTCTATTAAGAGCTAAACTTTAGCACTACAAATCCGGTAAACCAGCCCCGCATGCCGCGGGTTATATTCAGCTAGTATTTAATAAAAGAACCAATAAAAATCATTTTATATATAACAAATTCGCAAGTACTGAATCTGAATAAAAAAGAACATAAAAGGTCTTATTAAAGAAGAATCTGTATGCTATCTGCCCTGTTCAATCAGTTTCAGTTAACGTCAGGTAAAACGATTTTTTTCCCTTCATATCACTAAAGAAGTCAATACTTGATATATAAAATATAAAGATTCTCTATATTTAGGTATTGTAACATCGTACAATTGTCAACGAAGACATACTAGTACTACGCTAATAATTTCAGTCTTAATGTATTCGTTCTGTTTAGTTCACTTATTAGAAATGTACTTTTGTGTAAAAGAAAAAAAAAAAGGGGGGGGGGGTCTAAATACAGTTATGACAAGCATGTCACAAACCACCTCAGAACTTTTTCTTCCCTTAGACATTTAAGACGGAGGGAGGGGGATATTTACAAATAATATTTGAACTTCGTACTGATATGTGAATGAGATTTAAGAAAAATAATATTTAACATTATAAGAGTAAAACAGACTAACATTATAAGAGTATCTCAGACTAACATTATAAGAGTATGTCAGACTAACATTATAAGAGTATCTCAGACTAACATTATAAGAGTATGTCAGACTAACATTATAAGAGTATGTCAGACTAACATTATAAGAGTAAAACAGACTAACATTATAAGAGTATCTCAGACTAACATTATAAGAGTATCTCAAACTAACATTATAAGAATATGTCAGACTAACATTATAAGAGTATGTCAGACTAACATTATAAGAGTATCTCAGACTAACATTATCAGAGTATCTCAAACTAACATTATAAGAATATGTCAGACTAACATTATAAGAGTATGTCAGACTAACATTATAAGAGTATGTCAGACTAACATTATCAGAGTATGTCAGACTAACATTATAAGAATATGACAGACTAACATTATAAGAGTATGACAGACTAACATTATAAAAGTATGTCAGTCTAACATTATAAGTGTATGACAGACTAACATTATAAGTGTATGACAGACTAACATTATAAGTGTATGACAGACTAACATTATAAGAGTATGTCAGACTAACATTATAAGAGTATGACAGACTAACATTATAAGTGTATGACAGACTAACATTATAAGTGTATGACAGACTAACATTATAAGAGTATGGCAGACTAACATTATAAGTGTATGACAGACTAACATTATAAGAGTATGTCAGACTAACATTATAAGAGTATGACAGACTAACATTATAAGTGTATGACAGACTAACATTATAAGAGTATGACAGACTAACATTATAAGTGTATGGCAGACTAACATTATAAGAGTGTGACAGACTAACATTATAAAAGTATGTCAGACTAACATTATAAGAGTATGACAGACTAAAATTATAAGAGTATGACAGACTAACATTATAAGAGTATGACAGACTAACATTATAAGAGTATGTCAGACTAACATTATAAGAGTATGACAGACTAACATTATAAGTGTATGACAGACTAACATTATAAGTGTATGACAGACTAACATTATAAGAGTATTACAGACTAACATTATAAGTGTATGACAGACAAACATTATAAGAGTATGACAGACTAACATTATAAGAGTATGACAGAATAACATTTTAAGTGTATGACAGACTAACATTATAAGAGTATGACAGACTAACATTATAAGTGTATGACAGACTAACATTATAAAAGTATGTCAGTCTAACATTATAAGTGTATGACAGACTAACATTATAAGTGTATGACAGACTAACATTATAAGTGTATGACAGACTAACATTATAAGAGTATGTCAGACTAACATTAAAAGAGTATGACAGACTAACATTATAAGTGTATGACAGACTAACATTATAAGTGTATGACAGACTAACATTATAAGAGTATGACAGACTAACATTATAAGTGTATGACAGACTAACATTATAAGAGTATAACAGACTAACATTATAAGAGTATGTCAGACTAACATTATAAGAGTATGACAGACTAACATTATAAGTGTATGACAGACTAACATTATAAGAGTATGACAGACTAACATTATAAGTGTATGGCAGACTAACATTATAAGAGTGTGACAGACTAACATTATAAAAGTATGTCAGACTAACATTATAAGAGTATGACAGACTAAAATTATAAGAGTATGACAGACTAACATTATAAGAGTATGACAGACTAACATTATAAGAGTATGTCAGACTAACATTATAAGAGTATGACAGACTAACATTATAAGAGTATGACAGACTAACATTATAAGAGTATGACAGAATAACATGTTAAGTGTATGACAGACTAATATTATAAGAGTATGACAGACTAACATTATAAGTGTATGGCAGACTAACATTATAAGAGTATGACAGACTAACATTATAAAAGTATGTCAGACTAACATTATAAGAGTATGAATGACTAACATTATAAGAGTATGACAGACTAACATTATAAGTGTATGACAGACTAACATTATAAGAGTATGTCAGACTAACATTATAAGTATGACAGACTAACATTATAAGTGTATGACAGACTAACATTATAAGAGTATGTCAGACTAACATTATAAGTGTATGACAGACTATCATTATAAGAGTATGACTGACTAACATTATAAGTGTATGACAGACTAACATTATAAGAGTATGTCAGACTAACTATATAAGAGTATGACAGACTAACATTATAAGAATATGACAGACTAACATTATAAGAGTATGTCAGACTAACATTATAAGTGTATGACAGACTAACATTATAAGAGTATGACAGACTAACATTATAAGAGTATGACAGACTAACATTATAAGTGTATGACAGACTACCGTTTGTGAATCGGTCTCAGGCCTATTCACTTCAGGGAAAACACTTAAATAATTCAAGAGATAAATGACATTGCAAATAGGATTTGATGAAACAATGGACCAGCCTTGTATAGAGGGTTTATAATAGACACGTTCTTTTATTCCTTGCACCCGATAGAAATATTTCCTTATGTTCAATAGTCTCAAAGGACTTCGGAAGAGCTCTTTTTTGGACTTAGCAAAGTATTTTACATGTTACTTCCTAGTTCAAACCTCCCGCAGGACAAACGGGGATGGAAGTGGGCGAGGTTTGAACCCGGGACAATCGATAAGTCTGAACGACAGTACAGCGTGCAAACCATACGACCAGGCAGCTAAAAATTGGATGTGCCTATCGTATACGAAGAGTTCAATTAATTAAAGACTGCTTGACCATATGAAGCTATATTTGGCTAATTTCCTGAATGGAAAAACTTAGTTTAATTTCTTTAATCCAACACTAAACATAAAATTGTTACTTTAAAAATATGATAGAGAATGTTAAAAGTATGCACAGGACATCGATAGTATTTATTATTAATTTACACTTACTTTACGTTGTTGATACCATGATAAGTGAATACATTCAAGAACTCACAGACAAAAGAGTTCCTTTGTATTACACATTTATCATGGCAGGAAAACTTTTCAAATAAAGTCTTCAAGTACAAAAACAAATAACAACAACAACGTAAACAGCTACTGTATGTCCTAATATTAGAAGAAAAATAACAACAATAGTATTATTACACTTTTAGAGCGAATGTAGTTAATGTTTGGTTATAGGAGCATGTTTAATTTCCTTTAAAAAATAATAATGGGAATTTCCGAATTACTGAAAACAAAAAACTTTTAAAAATGTATTTTTAAACTACTCTCTAGAAAGAACTTTTTTTTTCCTTTTTTTTTTTCGCTTACCATTTCTATGACACTCGACGTGAAAGTCAAACACAAGATGTGTAGCGAGTTGGGGTTTCGTTTAATGTGTTGTCCGATTTTATGTTGAACACGTTAAACTCTTTTTTTTTTAATCTGCACACCCTGTTTTATATTTAAATGCTCTTCGATAAACATGTACACTGCGGCTTCAAATATTTTCGTACTAGATCTAAATGTTAGTTCATTTATTATTATTAATTACAAAAAAAAGTCTTAATTGAAATGTTTGACAAATTACATTTGTATTATTTTAAATTTCATGGCTTCTAAACCAAAAAAAAATAAAGAGGTTTTTTGTTTTGTTTCTTTTATGCTTAAGTCTAATTATATTTATCTCAAACTACAATTATAAAAGAAAGGTATTTATGCTGTCGCTGAGCAGATTCCTGACATTTTAATTGTTTCTACAGGTATGGTCATTGTGGGGGACATAAATATGTTTTATGACATTTTTGTGTGTTTCTATTTTGGTTAGTTGCCTTCGATGAGAATTACCGCATTTAACTTACAGTACCTGGTCACAGAGCCTCGCTAAACTAAATACATTTTAATGGAACACTTTAATAATTCAAGAGATAGTGACATTGCAAAAGGGATTTGATGAAATAATGGACGAGTTTTAACCCGAGCTCATTTTGCCAAAACAGAGAAAAATTGATTATATCTATTTATGTTTTGTTAGTACTAAATGTCTTTGTACATGGCAGGTGGAATAGAAAGTCTTGCCAATGTCCCAACTGTCTAAAAAAACCGTTTGTTACGTCGAGACCTTTTTCCATTGTAATTTTGTGTTTGGAATAATTGGCCTGGTATTGGCTTGGAAAACAAAGTCTTTGCAGTGTAACTTCTCATATGGTTATGTTTAGATATTTAATAATGCCTGGTCGTGAGGTTTGCGAGCTGGACTGTCATTTGGATTTATTGATCGTTCCGGGTTCAAACCCTGCCTGCTCCCATCCCCAGTCGTCGTGCGAGAGGTTTGGACTTGGAAGTAAATTATCTTCAACTCTGAAGGAACAACAGAAACATGTAAAACATTTTCAAACATTTTACAAGCATCTTGGCGGGCACGACATGGCCTAAATTGTGCCGATGTGCCTAAACTCAAAACTCAAACTCATGCATCTTAGTACATTTAAGAAACACTATACGTAAAATGTCGCACATTTCCAAAATTGTCCTAAAATCTTTATGTTCTAATGAACGTTTCATCAAATTCATTTTGGGACCTAAAAGTCAAAGCAGTGAAGCCTTTATATAAATGTCAAATTTATTTTGAACTTTTGGATTTAAATTGTAATAATTTAGTACCAAAATAAATATTACACTACATAATTTAAAAGTACATATGGACTAATTCTATATCTATTGTCTATTCAAGTTCAATTAAATTATTATTACCTTACTAAAATAGATTGTTTGATCAAAAGGCCCACATAGGTGAAATATTTTTTAGCATACGCCACTATTTAGTGACGGGGGAACACTTCCTGAAAGACACAGTTGTCCTAATGGGGTGGGTTTGGGCAAAAGATAGTGAGTGAATGAAAAGAAGGAACTCTGGAGACAGCAACATACAATCGTCCATGACTAAAAAACAGGTTTAGGAAGGTGCAGGCATATCTTTAAGAACGTTTGGCCTTGCGCTTTATTAATTGTCACGACAAAGGCTAATCTAACAGGGAATTGTCTGCGCGTAAAGCTAAAAGGCAAATTTGAATCTGATGGAGTCAGTGATATCCGGGGAACAAGGACATTTTGTGAGGTAGCAGCTGCGATAGTTTTACACTGTAGTACGTTGCGATGAATGTTGGTAACATTCAGTCTAGTGCCATTACAGAGACCTCTAATTGGCATGAGGTTTCTAATAAGCAAGACGACTGAACCAATTTTAATTTTGAGTTTATGCGGAGGCATGAGAGTAGGGGTAAGACTGTTAAGAAATTCTTCGGGGAATGAAAGTTGATCTGCGGGATCGTCTGTGACGATGCAGTCAACGCTGGTGAAAGTTACTTCGTCGGTTGGGATAAATTTCAATACTTGTTCATTCAGGCGCACGGAGTCTTCGTGGCACTTAATATAGCTCGGGTACTGAGTTGTTCCGAAGTGATGAAAAGTCGAGATCGCCCTAAAGTTGTTGAAGGGGATCATAATGAATAGGAAAACAATGTGAAGGTAATGTTACAGGTCTTCCAATTAGTTCGTCTCATTGAGAAGCCATCATGCGAAATGTTCGTCAGGAAGAGCTCTTAAAGTTGTCGCCAGTGTAAGTGTAACACTATGGTTTGGCTATCAGCACGAAATTTATGAAATATGTTGTTTGAACGTGAAATAGGGGACTTCACATTGGCAATCACTGGGTACTATTTTTTTTGGTCACATGATAAGAAACCACATGCTCAGTAAGAGTCTGCGCCATGTTCTTTGAAGAGACAGACGTGTTAGGTCTGTGGTTTAGAATGTTTTATGTTGTGTATTTATATTGGAATTGTAAGTGTTTAAGAAATATATTGTAGAACTTATTCATGTTATTGATGGCTAAGATTGCCCACTATTATTTTACTTAATAAATATATGTGACATGTCTGCTACATCTGTGTTCTGTACTAATTTATGCTCCATGTCCTGCGGTTGAAGTACACAGCAAGCTTAATAAGAATACACTACAAAGTCATGAATATAAAAGTATATAATTAATAAGACAAGAACTATACATCAATACCAGAAGAGGTATTAACAACACACTAATCCAGAAACACCAATAGATTTTGAGTGTTACAGTAAGTACATGCATGTGACACCACAAAGGCTGCTTGTTAATGCAACTGGCGACAGTGAGAGCTCGGGAGCCACGCAGAATGACGGGGAATGTTTGTCAGAAATCTACACCCAATAGCATTGTTTTCCCTCCAAATGGGTGCGTCTAGCCTGTGAGATCAAGTGACAACTTGTCAACGTCCTGGATGGAATGCGTATGCATGTGTCATATACACCAATATGTGTCATACACACCAATATGTGTCATATAAACCAATATGTGTCATATACACCAATATATGTCATATACACACATACATGTATTCAAGTATATAGAAGAACAACGCTGTTTGTAGTGCAGTCTTGTCAACTTAAGTGCATGATTGAGCAAAAACATCTATCCTTTACATACAGACTACAAAAAGAAACAGAGAAATAGAGAGTTTTCTCCTTTTCGAAGACCACTAAAAAGAGTATATCTTAAGTATTACATAGCAATTCATAAATATTCGCCGATTTTAATTTTCAAATGGAAAAAAAATCAGTTGCTATTTCAAACGTTTCTCACTTTTTTTGTAACTGTATTATAATTTTCTTTTTTTTACAAATAAATACGAGCATTGTTGTTTTGGTTCTATTAAAATTAATACAAGAACGAGAACCAAGGAAAAAAAAAGAAGAGGCAGACAGAGCAAGCAATAGGAAGACATCGTTTAAAGAAATGACAGGCCTCTCATTGAAAGCAATTCTGTCCTAGACAAAAGACAGAGAAAGACGGTCAACAGATCTTATCTGGTGATTGTCACAGCCTCGTTTGAGACTCATTGTGATTTGTAGTCCCTTATGATGGTCCATGTTTTAGCACGAGGGAAAAACTCTGGGTGGAAGTGTGATAGCGAGATTTTGGGAGTTGCAACTCGGTCCTCAGAGAGGAAGGGCGTACATTTTCTAACATAACAGTTTTTTGTAGTGAGTACTGATACTAAAATAAATCTTGTTCTAACTGGGAGATATAAGTTATTCGTGATTTTGTTGTTCAATTGTGTACTAAGCCTTTATGGCTGGATTACTTGCCAAGTTTTTTATTACATTTTATGCAAAAAAATCTATGTCTGTTAACAATCAGGTTGCTTAGTGTATGAAAATATGTGTGATAATAATGTCCCATGTTCTACACAACACCACGACATTCGCGTACTCAGAACCAAAGAGAGTTATAAATAAAAGCCTGCTACATTGATAACTAGTACGTTTAACAGACTCAGGCAAAGGTGAAGGTAATAAAACGAACACCGCTATTACACAAACACTTAGGTAGATTGATTTACTACTGAAGAAGAAAAAATGCAATAATATTTGCCGAGATCTTTTTTCAGCATCCAGGAAAAGAGAATAGCCGCTAATAGTTTTGTGTGGTCTATCTGTCAGTCTGTCCGTCCCCGTTTTGTTCTCAGAAATTAGAAATACGAATTAGAAATGAAAATGAAAATCGGACATCATGATGTTTAAGACCTATTTAATAATCTGATGCAATGGCTACTTTTTCTACTCTATACGTGAACCTACTAATTTTTTTAAATAATAAAAATACACGAATTTTAAATGAAAAACTTATTAGAGGTATGTTTTTTTTTTAAAAAAGTTTACAGACTTCCTCATTAATAACTCAAGCTTCATTCAAAGATTTGCGCATTATATTCTATAACCTAATCTACTAATCCGCAACTCATGAAAACATTAAGAAACTAGAACAAACATAAAATAGAGCAGTAATATTTATCACAAACGAATATTTAGATTTAATAAGAGTAACACAATTAGTGACATCACTAAATTTAAGAACAGTTCATGCAGTGGCGTCACTAGGATGGGTGTCACCCAGTGCAGGAAGTTCAACAAGTCCCCCTCCTTAGCTTTCCCCTCAAATCTTCCCCCTAAAAACTTTTTGTTTCTATCGTTCTTTTTGTTGCGCCATAATACAATGCGTTAATTCCATACATTCAATGAGAGTTGCTACTAAACTTTAAAATAAGTGTCGATTCTATTTTAATGTTTTGTCGTTTCCAAAACTTTATCGTTAATTATTGCATAGTTTAAAATTATAAATTTAAAAAAAATTATTTAACATCAACTGAAAATGCTTTTCTTAGTAAACTTTGAAGAGCTTCTAACAGTAGCAGTTAAACATTATAGTGCTAGTTTTGTACCGATAATGAATTTAATAATCGGTACATAGTAATAATAACAATTTTATATTATTATTAAGCTTTGCATTTAAAGCGTACATGAACTTTTCAGGATTTTAAACTTGAAAACTTTCTCAATGGACAGAGTTGGCCGATTTAAAATTCATGAGTCAAAAATTCTCAATTAAAAAGCTTCTTTCAAAAGACATCATGTTGACATTTGGCAAGAAGCAGTTGAAGACTTAATCAAAGGATTGGTAATAATTTCTTAAGACTTATCGTTATTCCATTGGAATTGTAAAATGTGTCTGCTAGATCAAGAGTTATTTTGTAAAATATAAGTACTTCCAAGTTTTTGCTTATTCAAAATTAACCTTGGCTGCCTGAAGATGTCTTCCAGTTTTGGTATTTCTGTTACAATATGTTGTCGTCTGGCTCAATGCTAAAGGGATCAAAGCACTCCAGAGTAAAACTCTTGTTCTTATCTTCTTATGTTATGAAATACAGACGTAACTTCAAAAAAGAAGATTTCGTCACACTACTACTGCATGCTAATCAATGACATAAATTCGTAAAGTAGAGCTTCACTAGTCACTGCGAATATTAATTATTAACATTACATAAACTATTAGGATGAAAAAAAATATATTCATCTAGCTGGGACAAGTTCTCAAGTCTCAATAAAATATTGAACTAAAGTAAAATGTTGCGGACAGCACGTCCAATATACTTGCAACGTAAACATATGTATGCATGGTAAGCTAATTAATGTCAGAAGAAATATAGTTCTATTGAAATGATTTGTGAGAAAACATCACACACTGTAGATAGATTGAAAACCAGGTCTAGAATAATGATCCCACGAGAAAAATCATTATTGAGATACAGATGCGTGAATATATCTTGATAACATTAAAGTTGTTCAAGTAATATGACGTATAATGTACTAAACGTTAGATTAATTCCCGACCAAGGAGTTATTTACTTACTAATGCTTTTAAGGTTTTGATAAGAAATAATTTAGCAGTGATAAATTTAGCATTGATAAATTATTAAGTCCTAAACAGCAAAATATATGTGTGTATAATTAACACACAGTCAAGTCTGGAGTTAATGAAAAAGAAGTCGAGAGGTATAAAACGAGATGTTATCTAAGAGGAAAAACTTTTTTAAAAAGTTTACGCAAGTTTATCTGCCCTGAGCAAAAGAAATAGAAGATTCATCAGTGGTCACATTTTTCTTAATAAAAGAAATACGTCTAAATAATTTGACTTGAATAAATACCGGGTTCATGTCCAGCTAGAAGACAGGAACATGTTTCGGCCAAAGTTATAAACTAAAACACAAGTTAAAGTCTTACCTATGGGTTTAGTTTTATTTAAAACGTTAGAAGAAATACTACAGAGACAAATGTTGTCCTAAACTAAAACACAAGTTAAAGACCTATGGGTTTAGTTTTATTTAAAACGTTAGAAGAAATACTACAGAGACAAATGTTGTCCTAAACTAAAACACAAGTTAAAGTCTTATGGGTTTAGTTTTATTTAAAACGTTAGAAGAAATACTACAGAGACAAATGTTGTCCTAAACTAAAACACAAGTTAAAGATCTATGGGTTTAGTTTTATTTAAAACGTTAGAAGAAATACTACAGAGACAAATGTTGTCCTCTAGAAATGTTACATACAGAAACTGGGAGTAAGCAATAAAAAAAATACTATGTGCGACGGGCCTGCCATTCAGATAAGGCTCTATCTAAGGTAAATCACCACCGAGATGAATGTAGAAAGATGGTCGACACATCTTGCAAGGTGCCCCATCGGTCCAACAGACTAAGGGTAAAGGTAAAGGGTAATATGCGTTTTTTTTTAATTTTATTAAAGATGTTTTCATTTTTTCGTTGTCTAATCTAGAAACTTGAACAATATAAAATTTAAAATATATTTTCTGTATTTAAAATTTGTTTGAATAATTTGAATTAATAGAACTTCAAAAAGTAATACACAATTAGGCTATGCGTTTTAAAACATGAATGCAAGGTCTCTCTAAACTTTGAACTCATTTTGTAGTAGATTAAGATAGACACGCTACAGTTGATGGTCTCTAGTAGGTCATCAAACGTATGTCCCACAATGGTCCTTCTACTTTTAAGTCCTGTATAAAACCAATGACCACTATTAAAACACATTGAGGTGTCAAACACGTGACATATATGACGGATAACACAGTCAACATAATTACAACTTTTTTTTTAATCTTCAGCGGATAACTCTGTTTTACACCCTCTTGAAGTCTAGTCTTCCATGAGGGATTGTCTCCACTTTGACTTTGACCTTAATTGAATTACAACGATAGCCGTGCATATAATAAGAACTGAAAACGTTATGTTAGGAGTAAGTAGGTCATTAGTAATATTTGTGTAGGTCATGACCACTTGAAAATTGTCACTGAAGACGAAAGTTAACAAAGCGCTATTTAAAGCTGGGATGTGTGTCCGTACATATATAATACAGAATGTTCTAGAAATAAAAAAAAAGAACGATGAAAATAATGATGTTAACGACGACAGCGAATTCCTGGCGATGATTCTTTTGACATCCATGGGCAGCACCACGCAGAGGCATCTTTCAAAGGCGGCGATGGCTGTAATAAATCCACTCACTCTGATAAAGTAGCCGTGCGGATAGCAAAATACCATTGCAAAACAGAGGACTAAGAAACGGAAGTTGGACTCTTCTCCATAAAAGTAAAAACAGTAAAGTTCCCCATTCAGACCTTGCGCGGCTGTTGAATGCTTAAGCGCTTGGCTCCCGAACCTGAGGTCCTGGGTTCGAATCCCGGTGAGGACTGGTATTTTAATTTCGGGATTTTTAGGAGGACCTCGAGTCCACCCATCTCTATCTGACTTTATTTGGGGGACGTAAAGGCGGTCGGTCGTTGTGTTTGCCACATAACACCCTGATCGTTAACCGTTAGCCAAAGAAACAGATGATCTTATTCTTCGCCATAGTGGTTTTCAAGATTATTGACCAACAGCTGAAAGAAGAAGAGAGCCCCTATATTACTGACGGCTCAAGCTGTCACACGGTCCTGTAGTCCTCGTTCAAAATGTTGATGCAATTGGCCAGGATTCTAGCGATGCCGATAAACACAGCAGATATTAGATTCAAGGTCAAGAAAAATTCAACTATTAAAGAATCTCTATTGACAATGAGAAACTTTGCTTCCGTAATACTTGATTCCATTTTGATTTCTTATTTTTTTTATAAAAGTCAGCCAATGACGGAGATTTTCTAACTAAAATGAAAGTTTGGCTCAGATTTTAAAAAACTAAACTATTTACTTTTTGTTCAATAAAGATTTTTTTTATATTTAATTAATAGCATTATAAATTACCTTACTTTGACCTAATCTTTTTGACTCCCAATGGAGTTTTCGACCGCAGCAGTACTACGCCATTGTACTCTGTTCAGGGCAATTTCCCTCAACTGAGTCCATTTCCATCCTGCAATCTGTGCTATAATTTTGAGAGTGTAATTTGCTTTTTTTATGTTAAAGAGGTAGTTTTTAGCTTTAAACCCAGCTGGAGGGGGTTTGAAACCATAAAAAAACATTTCGGCTCATACAATCTGATGACTGATGTATGCTTTAGTCTTATATTGACGAGGTGGTTTTATCGTAAAAAACAATTCGGAGGGGGTTAAAATCAATATCTTCCTTAGCTATGCTCTAGGACTTTGGGGATTGTCGTGTGCATTATTTCTTTGTTTTGTTTTATAGAAGAGGGGGTTAAACCGCAAAACCCTCTGGTAGGGGTTTTAAACTTAAAACCCCCCTTGAGGCAAGTGATGGTTTAATATTAAAATCTCACCTAAAATAAACAAAATCAAAGCAGAAAATCAGTCACTAAATTCCGCCTCACCCCTCCTGCGGGAGGGATTTCTTTTCGGGAGGGGGGGGTGACCCCCTTGGATACGCCCATGACCGAATCCCTCCGCTTTTCCCGGTCAGAAGCTGTTCTTAGAAGGATATCAAGAGAGAGTGAGCCATCTCTTACAATACGACCAAAAACTGCAACTTTTTTTCTCAACCCGGCTAATTCCAGATTTAGACTTATTTGAGAATTATTGTTGTTGGCCTTCTACAATCGAAAAACTATAATGGTCTATCTCGAAGACCTCCTATCACGTGACTGTAGTGCCCTACTCAAGATAGATATAACCGTCTACATATATAGGTAAAGGTTGCAATGGCTTAGGTGGTAGAGGAACCAGCACCGTTTTGTTTGGCACACTTCTCTTTTAGAGTCTAATTCTTTTACGCTATCATAACTTTCTCTTTCACCATCTCTCTCCACATCGTGTGTTATAGGGATATGTTTTGCCAGAAGTCAACATCGATGTCCTCCGCTTTTATTAAAATACAGTCTAACGTCATTTATAATTATAATTCGGTTCATTCTCTCCATAATCGCTCGCTAGTTCTTCATATTGTTCCAGAACTAGATGTGATAAAGAAGACACAATTCAAGCCAAATACATTTCTCTTTGTCAGTTGTCGAATAAATGTATACTTTCAATGTGGATATTGATAGGTATTTTTTAAAAAATCTATTTAATAGACAGAAACAAAATGTATAACCACAAAAAGTGTAGGTTTATACAAGTTGTTCAGTCTTTCTATTATATCTTCAAACAGATGACATGTTATTATGTTTGTTAATAACTACTTACGTTTACTAAATAATGGAGCTCTTCGTCACATATCTGACTTTCTAGTTCAACACAAACTAAGGTAGCATTTACCATTGCCAAACAAGTTAGGTTGGAATTTAATTGATAGGTGATTTAATTACGTACATTAAAAATAAAGTCATGACAGTTTAACTTCTGCCAATCGATGTAATTAAAAAAAAGATTAAGAAAATATAATTAATATCTTTTATATTTGTTTAGAGGTAATATTTTAATAAGTTTTTGTATTGACATATCTAGTTTTAAATGCAAGCGTTTCGTGTTAAATAATACTAAGGCAATGAACGACAGAAAAATACTGTTTTTTATACAACAAAATTGTTAAGATAGTTCAATTTTATTCGTATTTTTTAAAAAAAATCTAATATTGTTCTCGAATACAATTGAATTTTGTCCAAAAATGTAAGACTCCATCTGTGCCGTCGGTGGTACTAGCAAAAGCAAACGTATACGCGGAAAGTTACAATGTCAGACCTTAGTTTGTCTAACACTTATAACACCACAACTATTGAAAAGTCTAGTAATACCCTTATAACTCTCTGCACATTTCAAATATTTCAAGTTGCTGTAAGTATTTGTGCCTATGGAACTCTCTCGGCCTGCGGGGTTCTAACAAATATTATCAACATGATCATTTTTGTAAACCTCTCACTGAAAGACAGTATGACTCTCAGTCTGTTTGCCTTATCAGTCACGGACTTTAGCGTCTCACTCTTACAACTAGCGATGTCGTTAATCTATATGATTGATGAATTCTATCCTACCAGTTCAATAGACCTATGGGCTCTTTCGTACCTCTATCTAGGCTGGTCCACTTACACAGGATACCTTATATCCTGCTGGATTACAGCCATGATATCAGTGGAGAGGTGTATCTGTGTGGTCGCACCGTTTACGGTAAGAGAATTTTCTACGAGAAATCGGTGTTTGTGTGTGATTATCTGTATCTACTTAATACACATAGCAGCGGTGTTGCCTGTTTATATTACAGAGCCTATGCAGTGGGTTCGAGTACCTGCAGAAGATGCAGACCCCAACGCAACATCAGCTGCTCAATTTTTCTATACGGCCACGTTTACTGACTTTTCCTACGAAGCTGAGTCGATTCTAGACCTTGTTGCTGGCATGAATTTATTTCTATCATCACAAGCAATACTCACTGTGTGCTCTTTGTGGATGACCTACTCACTAAAGGCGTCATCTAAAGTGCGAACGTATTGCAAAGTACCAAAAACATATCTAGAGGCACCTACTCTGAAAAAATCTCAGCTGACTGTACATGAAAGAAGACTTATTAAACTAGTCTTATCTTTGGCAGGCCTCCAGATATTTTGCAACCTTCCAAGGCTGACAGTTACAATACTTTACAATGTTATGGATGGAGTCAGTGCTAAGGATGAGAAATACCTGAACTTAATTATCTGGACCTCAGCCTCGTTCTTTAACCAGATCTACTGCACTGCCAACACAGTCTGTTATTATTTTCTTAATTCTAAACATAGACACATGTTTCGAGAGATATTTGGCTTGCAATTCAATATTCAATAACACGTTAAATAATTAGTCGTGACGATTTGTTTTCATTTGCACATAATGACAGTTATCCTTATGTTTAATAAAGGCCTAGAATATGGTAAAGTTTTTTTTTTGTTTTTTTTTTTTTGAGGACAAATCCTTGCCAGCTGTCTTTATATTTGACATATGTGAATGATATGTGAAAGTTTCTTTGAACGAGATTGAAGAGTGCAGACATCTTGGTACACGTATTTACGTCTTGCGGAGTTGTGGTCATCGTTAGCGCTCAATAAAATAGTTTAAACACGTGCACCAGTTTAGGATAGAGGAAATATAAAAATGTTCTTCCCATGCCATCTGAGTCAAAACGTTGATTTGTGTCGACGAAGCACTGACAGCAGCATGAATTTCCTGCGTTTTCTTGTTCGGATGCGGATTAAATTAACTGTAAATATTTTGTTTTCTTTTCAGTTTTTGATGTAAAAAAATAGAAGGCTTCCTTGTCAATGATAAAAACGATATTTTTTTGTAGAACGATGTTAAGAATAACATTATTTCTTGCTTTATGCAATAGTGTCCTTATTAAATTTGGTATCAATAAATATGCATGTAACTTTCGGGTTATCTAAAGCCATGAATAACTAGAACCACTAGATGAATGAATAGTCTCGTTAACATTTTTCACATACAATAAAATACAGACGTTACTTTAAAAAAGAAGATTACGTCATACGCATATCCATATGTCAGTATTGTCATGCATGTTAATCAATGACACTGACAGTTGTTTTGTAACAGTCACAATCGTGTGTAGATGTCAACCAGTGAACAAATATGCAGGCTCTGGCTATTTCAATGACAATGACCTTCATTTGGATACTTGTAAACTGGTTTTGCTTAGATAATAACGTGTTGACTCACTGGTTACAATTTAAATATCAGGCTTTAGTTGAAATGTTATTATAGTCACCTTTATTAACTTGTACTTGTAGAAAAAAAAAGCTTGACAGTTCCTCCATGTTCTCAGTATACTGCAAATATAAACACTTATTATGTGACACACATAAAATATAGATTGCTCTGCATCCAATGTTAGTATTCCAATGACAGGTACAATAGTTACTGTCCCTGACCGGACAAAGCCTCCAGAATTATCGGTATTCTTTTCTTTGTTTGTGTTGCTTATACTTTATTTTCTTATCGACTTCTTCAAGGTGACGAAAAAAATAGGTACAACAGACACGGTACCTGACCGGACGAAGCCCTCAGATGTCAGAGTTCATATTATATGCTTTGGCTTGACTTCGCTCCTTAGAGGTTTTTCTTGATTATTACTATTACGAACAATTATTACTTGATACAGTTTGACTCCAGATATCCACTCAACCCAATTAGAATTACTTATTACTTAATAAACTCCAACTCTTGATAATAACAATGATTAACTTTAATATTCAATAAATGGCATCGACTCTCAAATAAATATTAATTCACAATCGCTAGTCCATCAACTTATAAATAGAAATACATAAACACCATTCCATCAACTCTAATGAAACATATATACATAACACCAGTCCATGAATGAAAACGTCCAACCTTCCTGGACCTGCAAGACCTCACTAACACACTTTCTGGCACATTCAACGAAGACTTAATCACTCAGTTCACAACACGTGCAACACTATTTACATTCACAACAAAGGGATATAACAATCATACCAAAATATCGGTTGATTCTGTACATATGGAGGGTGAACAAAATGTATTTTCAGATTTATACTCAAGACATGTGTAATTGTTGATAAATTTGAGCAACCATGTACTTGTGTTATATTAATTTTTATATCGATAATTTTTATAATGTAACTATGTAACATGATGTAAACAGTTGTTACCTTAATTTTGAACTTTTGAGACAAACATTATCCATGAGGTGATCATTGGTGAATAATTTTTAGAAGGATTTCTCAGTTGTTCTTTATAAGTGAGAGCATGAGGTCTCTTGTTGTATTTATTGGAAGCATATTTGCAGTTTTGATCTTTGTTGTCTTGATCTTGGTGAAGTTTTGTTTTCCTGGTGAATTTTCTTGCAGTTTTTGAGATAACTGGATTTTTTTTCAAAATTACCAGTTCGTTGAGGAGAAGGAGTGTCGCAGTTATCTATGTAGATGTACAGTGGAATTATTTCACTATCTAATAACTAATAATTTCATCAATAGGCGATGACGTCATTTTCAGTAATTTTATTTTGTGTACTAGCTGATCTCCCCTTGTCGCCTCGTCATAATTTTTTATGACGTATATTGACTTAGATCGTCTGGTGCATTCACGCCATGTTGATAGACTGAAGCAAGCTATATTTTGGTCAGCTCTTGAATTTCTTCTTGGATCTGATATTGGATAGCCTTATCGTTGTCCTTGGTAGATATTTTTAAAGAATTATCTTGACCCCTGTTTAGGGTGAGTTTTATTTCATATTGTATAGTTTTTTTCAATTTTATTCAATTGTATTCGTATTTTGTATATAGATTAGAAGATTAGAAGAATCTGTTCTTTATCTTTCTATAAGAGTTCAGTCTCAGTGTCAAGTTTCAGTCTCAGTTTCAAGTCTCAGTCTGAGGTTCCAGATTCCAGACTGCGAGTGCTATATCCAGACCTGGTGGTGCTTTGTGAAGTTGTGAGTTTTGGATGCTACTATAAACTTTTACTTATGGATCGTCGGTGAACAGTTTCTTGTCTGGAATATAGATCTACGTGTATTGCCAGTTGTTGTCTTGAAAGATTGTCACTGTGTGGACAATATTACTGAACCTTATAAGTTGAGGTGAATTATTCTTGTTTATTTTTAAAAACTTAAGTATTTACTAGAATCTTACTATAAGTATTGATTTTGTACACCATACTATATGTAGTCATATTTCTTTATCATTATTGTTGATCATATATCATTTTTCATTGTAGAAATATCATTAGATTAAATTCATATTTTTTAAATTTAAATCATCATACACCTCGTTTATTGGTTTATGCACAACTGGGTGTGTATGGTGTGACTGTCGGGCTGAACTTGGGCCTAAAATATTACAATAATATAATATAAAACACACAATTGGAATTTGTGTTATTTTTAATACCTACACACATTAATAATTAATAATTACACTCAATTAAAGACCTGAGACGCATAGAGAACATCTGTTATGACCATAAATCTTCTGACTCAAAGACAAGCCTTAGTATTTTTATTATCATGTATGTACGTGGGTATGTCCCGCATTGATATCAATACCGTTTGAGTGATCTTGAAGAAACTTGGAATGCGTTTTTCCTTAGATCATGGCAGAGACCGTAGTGTATGTTTAAGGACCCTGCCACAATCGGGGGGGCCCAGAAAAAAAATTATCTCTATCAAAGAAATACACTTTTTTAACAAATCGGGTAAATCCGTTTTAATAGCTTTTTTTTATCTCTATTAAAAAACAAAACTTTTTAACAAATCGGGTAAACCCGTATTCACAGTATTGTATATTTGATATGAATGCATCAGCTTAACTGGTAAATTCATTTTCGCAATCTACTTTTAATTTCCTGGCGAAGGAAAAAAAACTTGGCAGGAACATAAGTTCTAAGTCCAATCCACTAGATTAGTAGTACACAAACCAAGGCCCACATGCCGCAGGTAATATCCTGCTAGTGCATCATAAGAGATTTAATTTATTTAGATACGTTAGAAATAATCCTATCACAATGATACTACACAGCTAGGATATGCGTTTGAACACAGGCAGCCAGGAATTTAAAGTCTCTTTAAATTTTGAACTCATTTTGTAATATACGATAAAAGACACACTACAGTTGATGGTCTCTAGTAAAGACGAAAAGGAAATGGTCATCAAACTTATGTCCCACAATGGTCCCTCTACCTTCAAGTCCTGCATAAAACCAATGACAGTTATTAAAACGCATTGAGGTGTCAGACAGGAGACATAGAGGACAGATACCACTGTCAGCATAATGACCGCTTTCTTATCTTTAATGGATAACTCTGTTTTAGACCCTCTGGATAACTTGTGTTCTAGGAGGGATTGCCTCCACTTAGACTTAGACTTTAATTGTATCACTATAACAACTGTGCATATAATCAGAACTAAAAAAGTTATGTAAGGAATAAAAAGGTCATTGGTAATATTTGTATAGGTCATGACCATTTCAAAATTTTCCCTGAAGACGAAAGTTAACACAGTGCGATTTAAAGCCGGGATGTTTAACCAGTCCATGTACACTACAGAATGTTCCGGATACAAATATAAGAGAAGCACGATGAAAATGATGATGTTGACGACCACAGCGACATTTCTGGTGATGATTCTCTTGACGTCCATGGGCAGCACCACACAGAGGCATCTTTCAAAGGCGGCGAAGGCTGTAATAAAACCACTCACTCTGATAAAGTAGCCGTGCGGGTAGAAAAATACCATGGCCAGAACAGAGGAAGAAGAGAATGGAAGTTGGACTCTTCTCCATAGAGGGTTAAACAGAATGTTGACCAACAGCTGAAAGAAGAGAGCTCCTATATCACTGACGGCTAAAGCTGTTAGGGTCACGTTCACACTGTCCTGTAGCCCTTGTTTTTGAAAGTTCAAAATGTTGATGACATTTCCAACGATTCCAGCGATGCCGATCAACACAGCGCATAACATAAGGTTAAAGGTCATGAAAAATTCAACTAGTGTAGAATCGATAACACCTTTATTGACAATGAGGAAATTTCCTTCCGTAATATTTGATGCCATTTTGATTTCTTGTGTTTTCTTTATAAAATCAGCTTGTGACAGAGATTTTCAAACTAAAAAAAATTTTTTGGCTCAGATTATGACCATCTAAACAGTTTACTTTTTGTTCAATATTGTCTATATTTAATTGTATTATAATTACGTTCCTTTGGCCTAATCGTACTGAATCTCAATGGAGCCATCCTGCAATATATGCTATAACTCATCCTTTTTATTCAATAATGATATATGTTAGATCGTTTGCAATACTCACTTAACAATAAAAATATAGAAGGGCGATTGTAACCAAGTCTTTTGTTTTAGCATTTATTTAGATCGGATGTTTTTCAGAAATATGTAAGTATTTGTATTAGTTCTGCATGGGTTGCTTTGCTTAACGAAAATGAGATTCCTTTGAAAGCAAAGGCAGCAAGGATTTCATATAAATCAGTAGAGTTAGTAAAGAAATCCCAATTTGGCTCGCAGGAAGACTTCTAACTTCTAACTTGGAGCAATCTTCAAGTACGAACTCTGTAGCCTGCAGCCGCGGGAATCACTGCATTCCTCATTAATCTTTGGACTCGAATACAATCCTTATTATTATTATCATGTTACATCCACCGTAGTTATATGCATTGCATATTTTGTTTCTTTCACCAAAACTTACTAACTTTCTTTTGTTATTTAGACATGTGTGTTATTTAAACAGATTTTACAAACATTAGAAAAGAATCTAAGTTGTATATGTTCAGGTCAGTAAGTTTTAGAACTATTTCATATGGGACACTAAGTTTAAAGGTTTCACTATTTAGCTTTTTATATCATCATGTTTGAACCCAGCTCAATGTAAATTCAATTTCTCAACATGTCCAACCAGCTCTATATAAAACTAGTTTCCTTTCATTGTTACAAATATAATACATTTTAAAATTACACCAATAGGAGGTTCTAAAATGACGAATCAAACTAAATACGGTATACTTCTAGCACAATTATTTGTTGATCAAACTAAATGTTATATTTTCAAAAGCAAAAGAAACATACTTAAAAAGGCTTCAACTTTATCATTAAATCTGATAGTTTTAGAAAATGTAAGGTGTTAACAAAGACATTTCTCTTTTATTCTCTTTGTAAGATACGAGCGATCGACATCAATTATAGAAACAACTTTTTATGTATATTTTTTTAAAATAGTTTTAGGCTTTTTAACTCAACTTGTAAAAAATTTTTGTTTTTGTCTTGTAATACCGTATAATTATGTCACGTCTACTGACTTTATCATTTCAAGTTGATGACTATATACACACATGAGTCTATAATTTGAACTGTACTACAATATTAATAATATCAAAATATATATATTTCTTAAACAAAGAAAGTTGATGTCAATTTTCTTTTTGATTTAAATAATAATGCCTTTATTTCAAAAAAATATGTGTCACAGACGATAATTTAATTATAGATCTATTTCCTTGTCGGTATTATCTTGTTACCAATGCCGTCTCTCTCTCTCTCTCCCGCTTAACTGCAGATATCAATTAAAGTATCAGATATTTTAATTTTATACACTCAAAACTAGGTTTCTATTCAGTATCATAATGAGCTAATTATCTCCAACTATATTTCACACAATTATGTATTGTTTTTTTTCCCAGTCCTTGGTGAATACACTGAATTTTAATAATAAAGTAATTCTAGAATCATCTGAAGTTAGAAAGGGGGGAAAAGGTGGGGGCGGGAAAGGATGAATTTACTTCTACGGTGAAAAGGTTCAGAAAAAAAAAAATTCTCTTGCTGTAGTAGTCGTAAAAAGAAAAAAAAGTTTATAACATTTCAAAATGTCGATAATATAGGTCACAGCCTCGTTTTCGTGTTTTGTTCGTGTCCTATAGATAGCACATATTCTCGCGGAATGAAGATATATGCACGCAATGGGAAAAATGGATAACTATGAGAGAGAAAGAGAGGAAGAGAAAAAATGGCTCATGGGAAGCCTCAGTCTTTTCCATGTGTGAGAGCAGGAAGTCCTTAAGGAACACTGCACAGTCCCTTTACAGATTTAGTTACTTCGTCCGCGAGTCCACCCAACTCTAATGGGTTAAGACTTAAGTTTTATAAAGGCGGTTGGTCGTTGTGCTGACCACATGACACCCTGCTCGTAAACCGTTGGCTAAAGAAACAATATATATAGATCACAAGGTCTGAAAGGGTAACTTTACTTGTATCGCACCAAAACATTTATAAACGAATAGACTATATACTACAGCAGTTTTGAGATTATGTCAGAAATATGAGCTGAGTAGTTGAGCGTAGTGTCATGTACTGTTACAAATGAACTGGCGAAGTGGTTAGAGATAGCCGTGTTTGTAACAAGCTGTGACCCAGATGACACAGCCCAAGTTACTGTGAGAGGTCCACGAGTATGTTTTGGAGAGTGTGTGTATGTGTGTGTGTGTTTGCTAGGTGATTCAGAAAGGAAGTATTTATAGTTAGTTGTAGACTTGATAGAGAGCATTAATGTTAGTCTTGTAGAATGATTTTAAGATAAGAGGCGCTGTCCTAAACTGTATTAAGTACTCAAGGGTGCGATAGTGTATTCAGATGTGTTTTTATAGTTAGTTATATACTTTAAAATATCAGTTTATTTTATTTCATCTCATTTTGAATGTTTCTATATATTGTAATAAAAGTTATATTTAGTTTCGTTCACAAAGAAGTTATTCAAGTTTTTTCAAGTTCTATAAGTTAGAATATAATACACCTACAGCGGTTTAGTTGTCTACCAGCAGCTTGGGGCTATAAGTCAACGACCGTCCACAACAGAGGGATAAGACTTCAAGGTAGTACTAATGTAAACACTCGGCATTGCAATCACCCATGGTATAGTCATGTGATCGTCTAGATATGTCTGGCCAAAGGCTCGTAGCAATTCATTTTCATGACGTCCTTCAGGGATCTAATAAAACAAAAGTAAAGTAAAACACCAGGCGGCGTAGGGCGGGACAAGAAAGTGAGTCACGTTCAATACAGTACAGCAGTATGGTCTAAGTACGGTTATTTACAGTGAAGCAAGTGTTCATTCAGTAAGATATTCCGTGTTTCTGGGTGTAGAGGAATTTGTTTTTACACACATTTTATAAAGTATCAAGCTATCCAAGAAGGAGCTGTCATTTTTTTTTACATATTGTCCAACGTTAGTATAGAAGTATAGACGCAAGATAGAAATAGTAGCAGTATAAAGAGGAAAATATCTCACTTAATCCAAAACCTATAACACATAGTCGAGTAGATTATCAATGTTTTTCAAAAAATCTCGTTGGCTTCATACTCGGTCAGACTGTAACAGCGCTACTAGTTCATTAGGAAACAAGAAAAAGGATCATAATGTCTGAATCTAATCTCTCAATAAACCTTTTTTTTTTTATGTTGTGTCTGTTCAATTTATGTGAATATTTTTGTTGTTGTATTTATTTCATAAAAGAGTCATCAAGCCTCGCTCGGTTGAATGATTTCTCAAGAAAAGTTAATATACACCTGAATTAATTTTGTAATCACTTTGGTAATGACGAGAATAAGCGATGAGAAACCACTTCCAATCCGAAACATTGCTTCCATTTTCTGTTAGTTCTAAATATCTTTGTGCAAGACAATTTGAATACAAAGTCTTTGACGTGCCCACACAGGCTAGAAAAACCGTTGCTCAAGTCAAATTGTTTTCCATTGCAGCTTTTGTGCAAATCAATTTGCCAATTATTGGCTTGGAAGAAAGACTTTGCAGTGTCACTTCTTAAAATTGTTACCTTTAGACGTATAATGCAGCTGTTTGTCAAAAACGGCTCTAATAATATTTTTCTAGAAAGGCAGTACCTACATTTTAAATTAGAATATAAAAAAATACTTAACAAAAAATATCTCATGCAAACCGAGTATCAAACCGATTATTTGGACACCGTCAGCTTCGTGAAGGTACGTCGTTACCATATCGGCATACTTTAGCGATTATTTATTGATATTATCCTTATATGGACATCTAAAACATGACTTAGACTTCTGATTTAGAACTCTTAAGTTCTAGTCTAGATCTAGAATCTAAATGTAATCTATAATAGATGTACTTAAAAAGATATAAGTAAAGCTAAGATAATCTTTCAATAAACTTTTTATTTTAGAAAGAACTTTAAATTTACTCAGTTATCGCATAATAGGGAAGCGTGGTCGAGAGGCCAAGTGCGCTTGAACTTGGCTTGGCTTGGCTACCTAGAAGGGGGCTCGAGGTGCTAAAGGCAGCACGGAAAACCAACTCCTAGATACCCCCTCCCCCCCCCCATTGGTCCACAAATGAGATAGGACCAAAGCGCTCTGAGCATGAAAGTAGCGCTATATAAAAGCTATAATAATAATATTGGTACAATATCGCTGACTACGACATGACTTAAAAAAAAATTATCATTCAATAAATCCAAAGATATAGATCTAGGCTTTTACATCTAGACTTAGAAGACGCGCACAATTTTCTTGAATAATAATTTATGAAACAATTGAATCAATAAAGCCTTACATTCAAAAATTGTCACAGGCGATAATCTCTTAAAGTCCTTTCAAAATCGATTCTTGCTCTAGGTCAGACTAAATCTAGTACTCATACCAAAGTAAAATATATTTATTTTTTACTTTCAAAATTTATAACCGTAAAACTAGAGTCCATCAAGCTAGTAATTCTTTTCTTAGCAATATACACCAACTGTCAAATTTCTAAAAAAATCGATAGAGCCGTTTTTGACATCCGCGGTACACAACCAGGATCCTGAAAGCTCCTGTCTCGTAGTTCTAACTTGAATAGAGGTATCTAAAAAAAATTATGTTCTTCTTGTTTTAAAACAAAATAAAAGTATTACTTCAATCATTAGTAGCGCGTACAACATAAAATACAAAAATTACTAACAGGTCATGTAAATTAAAATTATTTTATTTTGGCAAATAACACATTTGTATGCATAAATGTTATATAAATATTCAATATGTAATCCCATTCATTTATTTGTATAGCTTACTTTTAATTACTATTGATAGTTAATAATTGTTAAGGCTTACATATCTTATATTTGGTTTCGAAGGATACAAGGTAGCCGTTGCAACATTTCGCTGCAAGCTGAAAAATAAAGAATGGGAATTTCAAAAACTTTTCTAGTCTTTTTTTCTAAATGTAACACAAGGACGGATGTACGGACGACATATCACATAAATCAGGTAGAGGCCAAAACCCAAAGTGTTGTCAATTTGATAATTCACCGACTATTTCGCAAAATTGCCCTGGCGTGTAACCAATGCACTTGAAATTAAAAGCTTTTATGTTATTTTGGCAGGCAAATTCGTGAAATGCAGTTAAATTTAATGCAAATATTTGATGTAATGATGCGAAGTGACATCAGTATTCCAGTAAAATGTAAACCTTTTTCTTCGCTAGTGATCAATGTACTCCTATCTGGTTGTTATTCAAGTTTGACACAAAACGCTAAGGTGGAAAGAAAAGTCTTTGAGAGTCAATGCTTTAAAAGATTTAAGGTATTAGTACCGCGAAATTTAAAAAAAAAAAAAAAAAAGAATTATACTTTTTACATGTCAACATCTCAACACTGTGAAAAGACGAAAACTGAGCTGGTATGGTCATATTGCGAGACTTGACTCACTGCCAAAAATCATCCTTCATGGTTCTAAAGAGGGAGCACGAAAATAAAATACTGCTAAGAAAAGCTGACTGCACAAAGAGAAATAACGTTTCTTTTATGTCAGTTGATACTTTTTGATATATCTATTCTTACAGTGAAACTCCTTTCCTTTTAAAGTCTAAGTTTCGGCGTATTGAGGACGTCTCCATAAGATAAGAATAATAATAATAAGGTTTCTCTTCGAGTCAAAACATTAATGAGGAATGTAGTATTGACCGTGACAACGTAGCCCCAGCTGCGGCCTTCACATGGACAAGAACCACTTTTACAACAAAGGCTTAAAATAATGTGGGTTATTTTCTTCTTTCCTCTTGGCTATTCTCCTCTCTCCTCCAGGTTATTCTCCTCTCTCCTACAGGTTATTCTCCTCTCTCTTCCTGGCTATTCTCCTCTCTCCTCCAAGTTATTCTCCTCTCTCCTCCAGGTTATTCTCCTCTCTCCTCCAAGTTATTCTCTTCTCTACTCCAGGTTATTCTCCTCTCTCCTCCAGGTTTTTCTCCTCTCTCCTCCGGGATATTCTCCTCTCTCATCCAGGTTATTCTCCTCTCTCCTCCAGGCTATTTTCCTCTCTCCTCCAGGTTATTCTCCTCTCTCCTCCAAGTTCTTCTCCTCTCTCCTCCAGGTTTTTCTCCTCTCTCCTCCAGGTTATTCTCCTCTCTTCTCCAGGTTATTCTCCTCTCTCCTCCAGGATATTATCCTCTCTCATTCAGGTTATTCTCCTCTCTCCTCCAGGTTATTCTACTCTCTTCTCCAGGTTATTCTCCTCTCTCCTCCAAGTTATTCTCCTCTCTTCTCCAGGTCATTCTCCTCTCTCCTCCAGGCTATTTTCCTCTCTCCTCCAGGTTATTCTCCTCTCTCCTCCAAGTTCTTCTCTCTCCTCCAGGCTATTCTCCTCTCTCCTCCAGGTTATTCTCCTCTCTTCTCCAGGTTATTCTCCTCTCTCCTCCAGGTTATTCTCCTCTCTCCTCCAGGTTATTCTCCTCTCTCCTCCAGGTTATTCTCCTCTTTCCTAAAAGTTATTCTCCTCTCTCCTCCAGGCTATTCTCCTCTCTCCTCCAGGTTATTCTCCTCTCTTCTCCAGGTTATTCTCCTCTCTCCTCCAGGTTATTCTCCTCTCTCCTCCAGGTTATTCTCCTCTCTCCTCCAGGTTATTCTCCTCTTTCCTAAAAGTTATTCTCCTCTCTCCTCCAGGCTATTCTCCTCTCTCCTCCAGGTTATTCTCCTCCAAGGTTATTCTCCTCTCTCCTCCAGGTTATTCTCCTCCAAGGTTATTCTCCTCTCTCCTCCAGGCTATTTTCCTCTCTCCTCAAGGTTTTTCTCCTCTCTCCTCCAAGCTATTCTCCATTAAATTGTTAAAATTGTCGACAACCTTTCAGAATGATTTTGGCATACGTTCGTCCCCCATAAGGGATACGTGCCTTGCCCAGCGTAACCTTACTTAGAAAACCCTTATTATTATTATTCGCATCTTATGGAGACGCCCTAAATACGTAGGGTTAGGTAATAAGATTTCTTGAGCGCGTTTACAATAGATGCTTGCGCGCCATCATGGCCATACGTTGGCAAGACCGCACTACAAACAGCGATGTCCTTGCAAACGCAGCGTATGGACAGTATAGTAGGACTTCTTACATCAGATAAAGTATCAGGCTTAGAAAAAATAAAGTAGAGCGTTCAAGTTTTAGGGGTTTAAATATTTCTATCATCGTGATGACGGACATACCTTAGCTTGATATTAGACTGTATATATCTAAAAAAGTTGTAAACTTCTGATTAAGCAAATTGTATTTTTGGTTAAACTTGGTTCTGTTTGAGCCAATGCAAACAGACCACACAACTCAAATAGCTGCTGTTCCCCGTTCTTGGAGGCCGCTAAAATATATAGATAGATAAAATACTATTATACTATATTAGAACAATTATTTTATTTAAAAACATTGACAACTGCAATTATTATAGACAAAAACAAACAAACTTAGGCTATACGTTTTAACACTGGCAGCCAGGATTGCAAGGTCTCTCTGAACTTTGAACTCATTTTGTAGTACACTACAATGGTCACGCTACAGTTGATGGTCTCTAGTAAAGACGAAAAGGAAATGGTCATCAAACTTATGTCCCATAAAGGTCCTTCTACTTTTAAGTCCTGTATAAAACCAATGACAGCTATGAAAACACATTGAGGTGTCAGGCACGTGATGTATATCACAGATACCACAGTCAACATAATCACCACTTTTGTATCTTTGGTGGATAACTCTGTTTTAAATACATTGTCTTTCTTAAACCCCGTGACAGATTGTCTCCACCTTGACTTCGACTTTAATTGTATCACTATGATCGCCGTGCAAACGATCAAAACCAAAAAGGTCGAATAAGGAATGACAAGGTCATTGGTAATGCCCGCGTAGGTCATGATGATCTCATAATTGTCTCTAAAAATGAAAGTTAACACCTTGCGATCTAGTTCCGGGCTGTTCATCCAGCCCAAATAGACCACAGAATATTCTGGATACAAATATAAGAGTAGAGCGATAAAAAATAATGATGTTAACGATGACGGCGACATTCCTGGTGATGATTCTTTTGACGTCCATGGGCAGCACCACACAGAGGCATCTTTCAAAGGCGGCGAAGGCTGTGATAAAACCACTCACTCGGATAAAGTAACCGTGTGGGTAGAAAAATACCATGGCCAGAACAAAGGGCGAAGAAAACGGAAGGTCGAGTCTCTTCCAAGATGGGTTAAACAGAATGTTGATCAACAGCTGAAAGAAGAGAGCTCCTATATCGCTGACGGCTAAAGCTGTTAGGGTCACATTCACACTGTCCTGTAGCCCTTGTTTTTGAAAGTTCAAAATGTTGATGACATTTGCAACGATTCCGGCAATGCCGATCAACAGAGCGCATACCATAAGGTTAAAGGTCATGAAAAATTCAACTATTACAGAATCGATAGAAACTTTATTGACAATTACAAAATTTACTTCGGTAATATTTAATGTCATTTTGATTTCTTTACATTAGATGTAAACTCGTCAATAAGACTGTTATTTACTAATAAATTTAGTAATATTTGCTCATTTATAATCAATCTAAAAACGTTAAGCAACTGCTAAGATTAAAGTCAATTAAATTTATTGTTATGTTTTATGTTTATGTAAGTTCACGTTTGATTCTGATTAGAATATAATATGTGAACCGTCTTGTACATTTCATACACATTTACAATATTTGTAGTAAACTACGAAAATAACAATGGCGATTAGAACAATCTCTTCATTTCTTTAAGTTTTTTTTTAATTCAGCAAAATTGTAATATTTGTACTGTATTATATTATCTATCAAGTCTTCAAGTATAAGTTGCCTCATGAAATGAAAAAAAAAACAAGATGAATATGAAGATTTACACTTTATATAAAGCATACATTGGTAAGGAGACTGCACAATGGAGGTTGTCCCTGCTGGTTTACACCTAGCTAGGGATTCATTAAGTTAAAATTTGGTTTTTATTGCATTTATCACTAACACAATTATGTAATTATGAATTTAAACAAAATAGTAAAATAAATTGCCAATTTTTATAACAGAACTTTTCTGTTTGATGCATTGATTTATCTACCTTTGTTAATCTGCATGACTAAATGCATGACACGTAGGACGTAGCCATCTTCTTTTTGAAGTAACGTCTGTATTATATAAGATAAAATAAGAAGAATATTAATTTACTAACATTTAACAATCTAATTTCAAGAAACAAATATAAAGATATGTTATAAATTAGTTGTGTATTATATGAGCCTCTTCCGAAGCAAACATATGAACTCTGTAAGCATCATAATGTAACATTTGTACACTCCGTAGATCCACGACAAAGTCCCAACATTTCTACCAGCTTGCTGCAACATTTATGTGTCTGTAGTACAAAGCTTATGTTACATCATTGAAACATTTATGGTGAAACGTTTAAAAACGATCAAAAGTATTTATAATCAATAAAAACATATACTTCTAGAACTATTTATTTTTCAGACGCTATTAAGTATAATTTTAAAAGACAATATCTCAAAAAATAGGTAACACGTAACGTATCAATCTTATCATAAAGTCCTGGTCATATTTTGTTATACAAAATTTAAAGGTTGGTAAATATACTTTACCTAATCATTTTTTAAAAAGTATTTCATGTTTTGAGAGTTCAATATAAGAATGATAGAATTATATTTTTCTCCTTTCAATGTCAAGCCTCTTATTAAGTCTATTGATATAAAACCAAGTTTGCCTATTTACATGCAATTCTGTCATATCCAATAATTAAAACATTCTTTTTTTACATACGCCAGTGTGTACGCTGAAGTGAACTATCAAATTACCAAGTTATCTTTCTGTCGTTTTCTGTCGTTAGTTTTTTTTTCAACGTAATAGAAAAGATTGTCAATAATGTATTTATGATGTGTGCACAATTAATAATAGATCTATGTCTATGTCTGTATCGACTTCTAGCCAGTACCATTGCTCTGTGATTAACACTCTCAACGATAGTGCCAGCTTCTTTATTTTGAAATACTCAAAAACTATTTCTTGTACTCAGTGTTTTTAGATGTAAATAATATATTTTATTTTCCTTTGAAGAACATCCACCTGAGCAAAGACCATTGGCAGATGCCTTTGATTTAGGCACACGAGAGAAGAACAAGAACACGTTTCAAACTTATTGTTGTAACCCCGGCGCCGACACTGATGGTGCGCATCAGAGCACTGTATAGATGTAACAAGAGGAACAAGTGAACCCAGAGATCCTAAATGGGTCTTGGAGAAATAACGTAATCAATTATCTAGGGGAACGAAACTCTAAATAGTTAGCCCAATCTGTAAAATAGTGAAGGATTAATTTCCCTTGTTGGTATCAAACCAAATTTATTTTTTTCTTATCCACCCAAATCTTGTCTATGTCGATGACTAATTGTGTAAAGTTTCAACTTGATCCGAATATGTTTGTGGGAGAAATAATGTGTACGAACTTTCTACCAGACAGACTGATGGACAGACAGACAGAGTGAATTAATATAAGCTTTGTAAAAATGCTTCACAGTTAGTTCATGAAACATATTTGACGTATAGTTCTTGTCAGTATGAACGA
Organism: Biomphalaria glabrata; assembly: GCF_947242115.1. Classification (NCBI taxonomy): domain Eukaryota; kingdom Metazoa; phylum Mollusca; class Gastropoda; family Planorbidae; genus Biomphalaria; species Biomphalaria glabrata. Next base: position 17,567,893 of record NC_074728.1, on the reverse strand, counting down.
ATTGTTCCCTTGTTTGATATGACGTTGATTATCAATGCTAATTTATTTTCTTTCTTTTGACAAACTTATATCAACCCTGTCTTTCTGCCTGTCTTTAAAAATAATTTAAAAAACAAATCAATTTTTCCCTGTTACACAGTTACCTTCTTGATAACATGTGTTTGTAACAGCCTAAGTTTGATATTAGTAATTTTCCTGAACTCGGCCCCTGTGGTAGTCAACTATAGCAGGCCACAATCCGAAACAGTCTGAAATTTCTGGCCAAATGTTATACTGTCCGGCATGATCTACAGCTTTAAAATGCTATGTTACGCCGGCTTGAAGGTAGTAGCAAGATCTGTGTCACGCCGATACGCTAATTGTCACTAGACCAGCGATGGGCAAACTTTTTAAGGAGTGGTCCAAAAAACTTAAAGGTCGAATTTCGGACGGCGTAATATTTAAAAAAACAATAACCAAAAACATCAAAATACAAACATTAATTTTGTATCAGATTTAATGTATGAACCTCAACTGTTTTGATAACAGTTAGTTCAAATCTGGTTTAAATAGGGAAGAGTAAACTGATATATTTAACGGTCGTTCTACTTCTGACACAGTGTTTCCTGTGCCTCGAAATTACTTTAAAACGAAAAACAAGAACACAAAAAATATAGTTTAAAAAAAAAACAAAGCTTATTAAGTGCATCAATTAGTTTGGATCAGTCATGTAATTAAATTTGTAATAAGCCTCAGGCGACAATTTATGAAGGAGATTACTTCAGCTTAAACCACCACTTCAGTCAAGTACTCTTTCCTTGCCTTGTTTAAGATACCAAACAAAGTAATTTACTACCAATAATTAATTAATTGTTTTATTTTATCCTGTTATAATTAAGTTTCAATAGTTTTGTCGTTTGTTATCAGAAAATGTTTTATTTAGTATAGAATAAAAGGAAATTGCATGCTCTTTATTTATGTCACAGTCTCAGTTGACATTGCATGATTTAATGTTCACGTCATGTTAAGAGCTTAAAAGACACGTGGAATTCCTGATGTAGAAAACAGGAAGTAGAATGAATAAAGTTGACTTTGAGTTCAGTCAAGTCAAGTCAGTAAGGTTTTGCTCCCGGTCCAGGAAGGTTGGACGTTGCTTCCTGGACTGGTGTATATATATGTATATAACATGAAAGTCGATGGACTAATGATTGTTGATTAATTATATTTGAGAGTTGTGCTTATTGAATATTAAAGTATTATTCGTATTTCAATGGATATCTATAGTTGAAGCTCCAGTGTCACTAGTAGTAATTGTTCTTATTGTTACCCGCTGAGATGCGGACGTGATTTGTAACTAACATATATTGGATACATTTGACACAGCTGTTATGCGGATAGGATTGTTTACTATTTCTTGACTTGTAGCACTAACAAGTAGTGCAGTATTATTATTATTGTGTTGTAAAATAAACTTCATGTTTGTCTGCCGAAACGGACTTAGGTCAGTTTATAGTATTTGTCTTGTCACGTGTCAAGAGTACTTCAGGAAGCAAGAACCCAGCATTACACGACATTCGCATTCTGCAACCTTACACCATTAAACCTTTCATTTACAGTATATAACACAAAGTCAAGTTTATAAGATTAAACATTAATTTAATTTAATGAGGTAAAATCAACAATGGTATCGTCTCTTACGAGAGAAAGAGTTAAAACTATTTAACTCGCTAATTGGTCACAATTTTCTTTTAATTAATATTGGCTAATGTTTTGTAAGAAATGTTGAATAATTATGTAAAGTTTCAATGTGATCTGAAAATGGGTAGTTGAAGAAAAAAATACGGGTTCAAACTGTGTACTCTACAGACAAGCAAAGTGAGTTGATGCTAGCTTTGTAAAAACAACAGTACAAAGAGATTTTGTGTTATCCCTAAATCTCGGAAGTGGTAAAAAATGTTGTTTAACCATTTTATCATGATCCTGCTGCACCATTTTACTTGCAAGTTGAATAATAGGTCATGAGGAAAGATACGGACTAATTTATTTACTTGCAGACTAATTTGTAGTCTTTAATATTGGAGGCGCGATGGCTGAGTGGTAAAGCGCTTGGCTTCCGAACATGGGGTCCCGAGATCGAATACTTTTAATTTACTAAGTTATCGCTTAATATCGGTACACTGACTACGCCATGTTTTTTTTTATTATTGAATGATTCCAACGGTAGGCCTGTAGATCTAAACCTAGAAGATGATGATGCGCAAAATTTTCCTAAACATTAATTTATTAAAATCTTGAATCAATAAAGACCTAACATTCGGAAATTCCCGAAAGCGATAGTCCTTACAAGAACGCGATTGTCCTTTTAAAACCTATGTTGAATCTAGATCTAGTTATCTATATAGCTAAATTTACATTTATTAATTTTTTACTTTCAAAATCTTATAACGGTCAAACTAGAGTTTTTCCCAAGTGGTCAACGAGCTAGTAATTATTTTCTTAGCGATATACATTAACTGTTAAGTTTCTAGGGAAATCGTTTGAGCCGTGTTTGAGATCAACTTTCCAGGTTTCTGGATCCAGGTACCTATAGGTTCTATGAAGTTCTGACTTGAATAGAGGAATTGTATAAATGTCTGATATTAAAATATTGTTTTACATTTATTCCAATGGAAGCCATTAAGTATGATTATATTTATTGAGAGTTAATCAATGTTTAGATGCTTACAACAACAAACACAGACAAATTTTTCAGGCCTTGAGTTTGCTTCCGCTGCAGTGTCCATTTCATCTCTAGGGTCACATGTCCATCGCCGAACAGCTCCAATAATACAATGTCAAGTGTAGCCTATGGTCACGGCGACAGCTTTCCAACAAACGGTGACCAGACAGAACGAAGTGACGTCTCTTTTCTTGTTCCAGGATACAGTACAGCCATTTTGTACAACGCTTATATTAACTCTATCCGTCTGCCTGTCTAGTACACATTGTACACGTTTTACACCTCACACTCACACACCGATTCTGAGATACAGATAAAAGTTTACATATTTTTTATTGTATTTAACAAAACATCGATCAGTAAAAAAAAAATACTAATTATTTTTATTTCTATCGATAAAGCGATGCCACTGTGTATGTGGAGTTATAGACTACAATTTGTATATGTTTTTTTCTCCCACTTCCATTCTCGAATCAAGTTAAAATTTTGTATAATTATTCATAGTCTATGACAATACATGAATCTATAGGAAAAATAAATCAGTTAAATCAGTTAATCAATATGTGGTAATAATAACCTATTCCTGCAGTATTGAGATATTTGGCAGTGTTCGCAGCCTTTTCCGAACCGGTGTTCACTGATTTCCTTTCCGGTCTCCTCTGAAGGTTTGTCGGCGTACAACATTCAAGTATATTCTAGGTAAATAAAACTCAAATACAATTTATGAAATATGTTTTCATTTTGTGTCTTTTATTTTTCCAGACTGAATTTTAATCTATTGAGAATGTAATGGCCATTATCGTTTATTGACAGTGTAAGATAAGTCTGTCTAATATTTAGCATGTAATATACTGCATTGAATTAATGAACGTAAGACTACGTACACAAACTAAAACAAAGACTTTGAAGCCAAAACTTTCTACTTTGACTAGACACTACAGCGATCATTGTTGTATAGTGTACGTGTGTGTATTGTTAGACACCTTATTTATAGTTTAGTTATTTACCGACGCACCATAGAAGACGCATATTGAACGGGACTAGTGACGCTTGGGATATGTTGGGTTAAAGACCGGAAAATCAGTTAGCGATAGAATCCTCTAGGGTAACGACGTGTTTAGTTGACAGAGACTTTTACTGTGGCCTTTTCTTAGAATAAACATAGGATACATTGTTCATCAGCGTTGACTACATCTCTTTACTTGTTAAAAACAGATGTATTGTTCATTCTGTATTGTTGATCAACTACACTGAATACACCCGAATAATAAAACTCAAACGCTTGCAGAGTAATTGGTTGAAATTCAAGTCATCTAGAGTTGACCTCAAGACAGCCTGAACAAGCAACATCACAGTATGTTTCTGAAGTAACCTTGAGTAAAGGTGTGTGGATGGTTTGCTTGTGTAAGCTGAATAGATTCTGATGAGATCACCCGGAGGTCTGTCATCACGTGCTGAAATATATTAGTGAGAGTTGAAGAAGAGGAGCAGGCGAGAAAAGTGTGACAGAAACTCGCATTTTTATTACAAAGCTTTTAGCATTCTGTTTGTTTGTTTGGTAGAAAGTTTGAACACGTTATTTCTCCCAAACCCAATTTCAGATCAAGCTAAAATTTCGGACACTAATTTCATTTACTTGACAACACATGAATTAATGAAAAAAATAACTATTAGTAATTATCTTGTTTAGTATCTCTAACAGGTGAATGAAGTTGCACTTGACTCAAGTGGCAGTATAAGCTGAATAAGTCCCCTTTATAGGTCGTCATCTGAGGCTTAGTGAACACATACATGAAATAAAAACAATGTGGTTACCTTGTTGGCTTTGGAAGCCGAGTACGAAATGAGGTCGTTCTCTCTTTTGTTTTTATAAATACATTTAAAAAGGAATCACCCAAATACCCCGTTCTTTTCACCCTACCCCTTTCCAACTGGTCCAGCCAAGTGATAGGATCATAGCGTATTGAGAAAGCTAAAAGCATGACATTGCGCTAAACAAAAACAATTCTAAAAACTAGTCGACCCGCGGCGTAGTATACGACGCTTCGTAATAGCAGGGATACGGAGAGAATGACCCGGATTGTAAATTCGAGCAGGGTCATGCGGACGTTCTCGGAATTGAATAGTGATAGTAGCGGGAATTATTTGAGACATCGCCACAATTTCAGCCTCGACACCGTAAACGCCGGAAGTATTCGTGTAGCCAGCGTATTGTCGAGCAGAGTGTATGACTGTGCTTCCGTGAGTAAAAACAACGAACAAAGCGTCGCCATAGTTATCCCAATGTTCGCAAACAAAGCTTACAACCATCTTGCGAAGTTTGAGAGCAACAGTTTCGTCGATGACATTTTTCCAGGAATATGCGACTGATAGAAATAAACAGTTAGCTGATGCAGGAATTTCAGCTACCTGTCGATTCCACGAAATATATGTAAAACGGTGGCCACGGTTAGGAAATAAAGGGCAATACGAAGGGGCAAAATCAAAACAAAGCTACAGAAAAAATTAACTATTTTAATGACACCAGATATTGACGTGTGTAAAAAATACAAATATAGAATGAATAAAGAGAAAGAATACTTGTTCTCCCCCCCCCCCTTTTTTTTTTTTTTTTTTTTTACGTTGAGTAACAATGGTACGACTTGCAGAAATAAAAGAGTTATCTTTCCATTACTTTTTCGTGGCGTTCCGCATGGTTGAGCCACGAAGAGAATTATATACTAAAAATATTTCTAATCGCACAGATTTATTATTGTTAGTCTAGATCTATTGCAAATGACGGATCAAAACTAATTGATAAACTTAAGATTAATTTAAGCTTTGTTTGAATTTTTAATAAAATTTTGCTTGTTAAATGAGATATTTTTTAAATTGTTTAATATTACCATTACAAATATCAACTCACCACGTCTCTCTGTCTGAGTAGATTCTTTTATTCCTTTTCCTCCCCACTTTCAATTCTCGGATCTAGTTGAAATTTCGATGACAAAAATTAATAAATCAATAAAGTAACCTATTAGGTAATAATTAATTTTGTTTAATATAGAAAAAAGGGGAGATACAGCTTGCAATATTGAGGTATATGACAGCAATTAAACGGTGCGATCCCTTCACACCTATTAGCTTTTTTTAAAAAACTTCTTTCTAAGTGAATCTTGATTGATGTCAAAGCTGGGTATAATTAGAATTAACAGTTTTATTTACGTTTTTTTAAAAAGAAGTCAAAGTTAATTTCAAATGTAGTCTAAGTTTATTTCAAGTTTCATAAAAAAAAGAATTCTAAGTTTATTTTAAGTCCTACATTAAGCATATAGTACGCCTACACCGGGTCAGTTGTACCAGCTGTTTGTAAGAGTAAAAGAAACAGTTTTCCTTTCTGACCTTGTGATTTATAGGGCATACGATGTTAAGGTCATCTGTTTCAATGGCCTACGATTAACGATAGTGTTATGAGGCCAGTACAATGACCAACCGCCATTACTTTTCCCTAACTAATGTCAGATACCCATTAGACTAAAAGGCGCCCAAAAATTCGGAGATTAAAAATCCCAGTCTTGACCAGGATTCGAACCCGGGACCCCAAATTCAGATGCCAAGCGCTTTACCTCAGCCACTGCGCCTGCTTTTTTAATAAGTTTAAAGTTGTTTGTGTCT